>NC_143576.1:18781632-19422622 GCF_048544385.1 Mastigoproctus giganteus
TACTTATATCTGTGTGACACCACGTCTCTGATATCCCAACAGTATCCGCCTTTGATGCTTTGAGCAATACCTCAAATTCATCAAATTTATTTACCAAACTCCTAGCATTGGTGTACATGCAAGTATACATGCACCTGTTCCTATTCTTAGCTACCCTAACACAACCCATGTGTTTACTTGTACTGCAATGACTCCCAGCAGTCTCTGAAATACCCTGCACCTTGTTTTCCAGGCTGCTGCCCATTCCAATAGAAGCAGTGCAAGAATCACTTTCACCTCTGCCAGTGGCTACTGTTAATCTATTAGTCCTTGTATCCCCTCAAGCTAGCAGTTTTCTGACCAACCTAACACTGCCACAGTAGCATCAGCAAATATTCTTGCACCATTTCTATTTAAGGGTATCCCATCCCTGTAAAGCAGTCTCTCCTGTTAACAAGTACAGACCAGGTGAAAAAAATTCTACCCCTTGAGCCTTGCACAATCTTTCCAGGGGCAGAATTGATCGACATGGCTGTCATTGGTTTAACTTTGCTGCCAGTAATTTTTTTTTAACATTACAGACCTCTAATTCCAAGCATAACTAGTTCAATGATCTTTTCTACATTTGTAGTGTGTCTCCTCTTGAAATCCATGGGAAATTTGCAAAACATTCAGGCATAACTTCGTTGATGTAATATTTGTATAGTAGGGACTGACTCCTTCACAGGTGATTGCAGTACTTCTTATTGTCTTCTTGACATTGAAGCATTTTCAAAGATGGTGAACTTTATTCTGTCACTACTATCACATCAAGGTTGTCTAGATGACCAGGTGCATTGTCAACAATCCTTGAGGCAACTTTTTACTGTAAGTTGGAAATGACTGTAGAACCACTTCTGGAACAAGTTCCTAGCAACCCAAACCACCAAAAACAAAAAAACGTTTCAAAGCTCTTGGATTTTTGTAGTGGAAAACAAGCGTTTCAACCATCAGACCCTAAGTTGCATTACCTCCTAGTAGTTTAAAACATAGTCAGATCTTCCTTTGTGATGAAACTAAAATAAATTCATTTGGTTGCTTGGTGACTTGCAACCTATGAAGGCAAGAAAGAATGCAGAGATATCAGGCTTTTGCTGCAAAAATGAAGAGATACCAGGCTTTTCTGTTGACAGTATTCTCGAAATTGCTATATAAATAGGTTAAATTGTTTTGCTTTTTACTAAAATTACACATCCGTTATAACTATAAATAGATTTTGTTGTTTAATGTCTCTTCCTGTGTCTACACTATAGCAAGTCTCTCACAAGTGTTCTAAAGGAGTATGCAAATGGAAATTTTCTTGCCTCTGTTTTCATCTTACTCCTTCCCCCACTTCCAGTTAGCAGTTTCCTTGAACTCTTAATGCCTCCTATGTGACTTCAGCAAAGACTCTTGCAAGGCTCCTCTTTCAAATGAATACGTTTCTATTAAAAAAAAATTGCTTTGCCAACAAGGGCAAGTAACACTGAAAAAAATCTTTCTCCTCATGTCCCGTTTGTTAATCAACAAGATTTATCATAAGGTCTCTTATATCATGTCTGGGCAGAATTGCAGACACAAAGAACATTTTAATTTAGCTCATGACCATATAATTTTGGACAGTGTTGGTTGGTTTATGCTATAAATCATTAGTACCCACATGTAATTGTTTGTTATTTGGTTTTTAGGAGCATTAACAACTAAGGCCATATTGCCCAAGGATATGCGGTGGTCATTCCCTGACCTTTCTGCATCCTCCGTATTTGGTGGTGACAGGCTCGAACCCCGGTCTAATCAATAAGGGTGTGCTACGCACTGCTGCTCCTTCCCACCTGGCTATGGAAGCCCCCCCCCACATGTAATGACTGATAGGTTATTTGTAGCATTTCCAATCTTAGCACCCAGACTGACAGAGATATTCTGATTCTATTCTGTCTGCTTTTTAATAAAAATTCCCACTTTCCCCTTCAGTAGAATCGTCTATTAAGATCACCTCCTTATGAACCAGAACATTAAACATTTGATGATCTATTCTTTAGTTAGGTCATTTGGGAAGGCTTCACTTGGCACATTACTGGACACATGAATATATCCTTATCTGTCAGTTTTAATAATTTGAGGCATTGACCTTCTTTCTGAGTTTGTCCACTAATATGCCAACATTTAAGTTAAGTTGGTTGCATTCCCTATGGCTGACATATAGAAATAATCCATATTTTACAATAAAAGAACTGTATATGATGATTATTTAAATATATATTTTTATTTATAGAAATGAAAAGGAGAGATCAGATCAGCTAAACAGCCTTTAGTCATCAAATCTTCTCTTGGCACCTCCGTAGCCAGGTGGGAAGGAGCAGCAGTGCGTAGCACACGCTTCTCGATTAGACCAGGGTTCGAGCCCGTCACCACCAAATACAGTCTGTCCTCATATAGCACGATAGTTGTGTTCCTAGAAACCCTTGTGCAATGCAGAATCGTGCAATATAAACAACAGGCCCTATGGGAAAAGGGGGGTTAGGTGCCGACCACCCAAGATTGAACACACATTTGGAACCAAAACATTACCAAACACAGTAAATAATCGGGTAATTTTAATTGTTGTAAAATATTTACGTATTTTATAACGATTAAAATAAGTAATAAAAAATAATAAAAAATATTTATTTTTTATTATTTATTTAAATAATAAAAATTTATTATATTAAATAAAATAGTCTTAATAAAATACTTACGTATTTTATAATACGTAAGTATAAATTATAATGCGTAAGTCGTAATAAAATGTTTACGTATTTTATTACGACTATTACGTAATAAAATATTGCTAATGCTTTTGCTTCTGTCATAAGCAAACTTGTTTTTTGTTTGATTTTCTACCCAAACAGATGACAGCCATTCCATCTCTTCCAATTCTTTGTGTCTTAATCTAATGGATTTTAATTACACTTTGTGTTGTTCCTGCTATGAAAGTTGTTTTTATTTTCTGTGCATTCTTTCTAATTCTCGGCGTTGCCTCATTTTGGTCTGTAGCAATGTGCAATATCACATGGTCTTTCATTTTGCTCAAAGCGTTTCACATTTTCATATTTTTTCTCTGTCGACAGAGGCGGACTGGCCATAAGCCTTACCCTGGAAATCCCAGTGGGCCGGAGGCCAGTGTGATTTTGGCCATAAACCGTAGTATGACACCACTAAGAATTTTCCCGGCTAAGAATTTTTGACTCAGTCCGCCTCTGTTTATCGATATTGCTTTTTTTTTTCTCTCTGAATCTGCAGTGTCTTTGCCAGGACGCTTCCTTTTCACACCTTTTAAGTATTTTACTCATTTTTAGGGAATAAAGCACAATTACAAAACGAGGAGGCAAGCTTGATACACATAAACAAAGCTGCGCCCGTGTAGCTACTGAATAAACAACACCGTAAAGGTCGAGATACGCTATTAACACCTCACATTTTACTAAAGCACATTTCTGGGGGTTACTACCATAAAACAATTTCCAGTTGCGTTTCTGTTAGTGGAATCTGTTATAAACTGGTAGTAAACTCCATCTAATTGCATTTGCAATTATATCGATAGCTGGAATTGTGTTGGTTTTTACGTTATTATGGTGAAATGTGTTTCCCCTTCGCTGATATAAAAAACATAAATACATTTTCAGAATCTTCTCTTCATTCCTATCGTGTTGCGTTCGGTTGGGGTGATTCTGCGTTCGACTGCCATTTCTTGTAAACACAAAGGCGAATCGTGCATAAGCGAATTCGGTTCGTGTTATATAAGATATCGTTCCCCTATTTATAAATCGTGTACGATCGAATTCGTGTAATGTAAACACGTGTTATACGAGGACCGACTGTACGGAGGATGTGGAAAGGTCAGGGAATGACCAACGCATATCCCGGAGCAATATGGCCTTAGTTGCTAATGCTCCTAAAAACCAAATAAACAAACAAACAACAAAAAAATCTTCTCTTCCCTTAGTAGCAGTGTTATTTCTAGCCATAACTATATTTCTAACTAGGATTTATGATTTATTTAGATACTTTTCATCCATTAAATAAAGTTTTACATCAATAACAGAATTCTTAATTATGAAGTTCCTTCCAAAATTCCATTAGTAATATTTGTATGTCTAAGTTATAAGCATTTAAATATTTAACCAAATATAAAAATAAGATTTAGGGAACTTAAAACCATTGATTTTAAGTTTTTTGCTTAAGCAAAACCCAAAATTTTTAAAAAATTTATGAAGTGCTAATAAAAAATTATGGAAGAAATACTAAGCTAAAACTGCTTAAACTGCCTTTAATGTTGTGGGGTATTAGTATTAGCTATATAGTGCAAAGAAGTCACAGGTTTTTGCTGCCAGCTTAAAAAAAAGTAGACCTTTTTTTAAAGGTCTACTTTTCTGAGGGTGCCAATTTGAATTTCTTCAAATTGACACTCAACTACCTGCAGTAGGAAGTTGTTCCAGTAATCAACAACTCACTAGGTAAAAGAAAAGACCTATCACAAACCCCAAGCTTTTTCAAAGTGCACTAATTTTGTATTGTGAGAAAAAAAAAATTGGTGTGGCAGTAGCTGCTTAAAAATAGTCATTGTTTATTGTTACTATGCTGATTAGGCATGTTTGTGTTTTTGAAAAAGTTTGAAACCTTCAAAGTTCTTTGTGGTGTGTGAAACCCCACCACATATAACCTCAGGGATTATTTGACATTTATAACCATTTTTCATTTCAGATTTTTAATATGTATATTTCATAGATGTTATTTCATTGTCATCCTCTCACCGGTAAAGTTGTTATATGAGGAACAAAAATGTTTTGTGTCTTTTGGGAGAAATTGACAACGAAGCAGAATTCTTTGAAGAAATGAAGATCACTTCAGTAAAAATACTAGCAATTTTGTTGGAGAAGAGAGTAAATGAGAAAATATCTAATAAGTAGAAAGAGATGATGATCACATGCTTTCACAGCAGAAAAAAAATAAAATAATAAAATCAAGATTTATTTGGGAAATGAATTTTACAAGTCATAGCCACATGGTAGGCTATGACTTGTAAAATCTAATCATTTAGAAAAGTGTTTCCCAAACTAGTCTGCAAAATGGTCCATTGGTCAAATTATTTGTTCTATGTATTACAGATTGATGATAAATAAAGTTATTATTATATGTTTATATAAAAATAAGAATAAAGTTGTTGTTTTAAATTTTGAATTTTCTTTTAAGAAAACCCAGTGTTCATACATATATATATATACATGCACAGAAATATATGTATATATATAGGGGTCCGCAAACTTCGTTTGATTTCTGAAGGGGTCCTTAGATCTCAGTAGTTTGGGAACCATTGATTTAGAACAATATCAGAAAATATTGTCTTGCCTACCAGGAGTAGACAACTATTTGCTAAAGAAGCAAAAAAGTGTGATAGGACCAAGGTGGGGTGAATGGTAAATATAATATTGCATTGATAGTATACAGAAACAGGAAAACAGGAGTACAGATAGAATACCTGAAATCCAGTTCACCAAAAATTGGAATTGTCTGAAATCCAGACATTTTTTGTTATTTATTTATTTTTTTTTTTTCAAACCTTATTCTCTGAAAGCACTCATAAATTGGCTTTTCCAACAAATCTGATTATATTAAGCTTAAACAATATTTAACTTAAATTTCAAAAACCTCATTGATAGCTTTTGGATATATGCATTCATTTTTGATGACCAACACTTTTATTATGAATAAGACAACCATTAGTAAATAAGCATTAGCTTATGGCACTGGACTCAGTTTGGTGGCTAGCAATATGTCTGTCAAGCGTAAGACTACCATAAGTAAATATGCATTTACTTATGGCAGTCTTACACATGAAAGACATTTTTCTGGCCAAAACTGAGTCCACAATTTACCATTTGTATTTATTATTATTATAAAAAAGTTTTTTCTCCTTTATTGGCCTTTTTCCATCCTGTGACGAGTACTTGGTACCAAGTGGTTGGTTGTGTGCAGTTACTATACAGGAATTTTGCTAGCAGGGAAAAGGAGGTTGATTGTCCCTCTGTATAAGGCAATGGTCAGGCCATGCCTTGAGTACTGCATACAAGTCTGGAGGCCTCATTTTAGGAACGATGTAGATTTGCTTGAGCATGTACAGAGAAGGGCAGCAAGATTGGTGAGGGGAATGAAGGGATCCTCTTACCAAGAGAGGCATAAGTTCTGCAAATTGCAGCGGCTGGAGACTATGAGCCTGTGAGGTGATCTGATTTGAGGTGTATAAGGCCTTGAATGGGTTGAGAACGCTGAATTTTGATGGGATTCTTCCACTTGTTCAGATTATGAACCGAGGGGGCATAAATTCAAATTGAGGAAAGACAGCTGTAGAATAGATGTGCAGAAATTTGCCTTTAGCCAGCGGGTGATTAATTGCGGGAACAAACTTCCATCTGTTGTGGAAGTTGATAGGTTAAATAAATTTAAGGAGGAACTAAACAAACATTTAGAGGGAATGGCTGTGTGAAATTATTTATTTTTTTTTTTTTTAGCCGATGCTACATAAGCTCATAAGCTTGCTTTCTTGCATCACTTGCCATGATTGCTATTATTACTGTTAGTTGAGGGGCTTTTTGGAGTTCCATGTAAGCGTTTGCGGCAGACCTATTGGTGCTAGGTTCTTATGGAGGCTCTTTGGCACCACGACAGTGGTTGACACGGTGATCGCAATGGTCATTGCTTATTCCATACGCCACATCTTTGAGTTTCTTTCATAGGTTTGAGTACTTCCTGAGCTTTTCCTCATGTTTTCTGGAGGGTTCTGGTGTTGGGCACCACTATGTTCATAAGGTAGGTAGCCATTTCCTTCTTGTCGATGAATAGTTGTTTAGAAGAAAAGGAACACTGTCAGCAAAAGAGGAACCCAGTTTTTTTAGAAGCAGTATTTGTGATGTGCTTATGCCAAGATTGAATAGAAGTTGGGGTTATCCCTAACAGAAATCTGAGTGTTGTCAAAGATAAGCATAGGAACAGATGAATCCTTTTTACAAGATATAGGACAGGACTGAGTTTTAGAAGGATTGAAATTAACTAAGTTATTTTCTCCCACTGGAGAATTACCTGGTGATCAGCATTTAAGGAATTGGGAGTGAATATTTGAGAAGTTGAAGCTGTTCATGCAGGGCAGCGTTTCTCAAACTGGAAGATGGAATGTCATCTGCTATCATCAGTAAAAACTATGGATATGATTTCAAGTCAATAGAAGTCATTAATATGCAAGAGGAAAAGGGTGGGAGAAAAAATTGAACCTTGGGGAACACTAACATTATTGAAAAAGTTAGAAGACGTTGAAAGGTTAGAAGTTGCATGAATTTCATAAAACCTTTCCTTGAATTTGTTCATAGATGGCTGCCATATACTAGTATATCATACTGGATCCATATAGGCAGTTATTGATTAGGTGGAAGGTTTTTAGATAGTTATGTGGTCACGGTTAACGAATTTCTCCATTATTTTAGAAAGAGTAGAAGTAAGTTCAATGTGACGATAATTGGATGGAAGGGATTTATCACCCCTTTTAGGAACTGGTTGGATATGAGCAAATATCCAAGCAGAAGGAAAAACACTGGTGGAATAAGAAAATATAAAACGTGACACAGAAGAGAAGTAAGGTTAGGAGCATAGGTTTTAGCATTAGTACAGGCATATGATGTAAGAAAGCAAGCTTATATAGCGTAAGCCAAAAAAAAAAAAAAAAAAAAAAAAAACCTTTCCATTTTGTTCAATCATTCGCTCCAAACCTTTGTCCACTTACCACTTTCTGACTAAAGGCAAATTTCCACACATCTATTACGCAACTGTCTTTCCGAAATTTCAATCAATTTCGACTCAGGTGTGAAATCTGAGCAAGAGGAAGAAACCCATCAGCATTGAGCTTGCTCAAACCATTCAAAGCCTTATACACCTTAATCAGATATCCTTTCTGGTGTCTAGTGTCCAAATGCTGCAATTTGCAGAACTTAAGCCTTTCTGATAAGAGCAATCATTTGTTCCCATTGCCATTCTTGTTGCCCTTCTCTGTACTCATTCCATCAGCTCTACATCCTTCCTAAAATAGACCTCCCTACCTCTATGCAGTACTTCAGGTGTAAACTGACCATTGCCTTGTACAAAAGGATAATCACATCCTTATCCCTGCTAGCAAAATTCCCGTATATCATAGATAAGATTATATACAGATATTGATAAGACTCAATAAACTTCTCAGGCAGCCTGTCTGCACTGCTCAGAAAACTTTATCTGACTGCACAATTACACCCAGGTCTTTTTCATTCTTCACTATCCTGAGTGTAATACCACACAGTTGGTATATTACTTTGGGGTTACTGCTACTCATCTGCAGTAGTACTTTTCATTTCAGTTTAACTTCAGTTGCCATCTCTCATCCCATCTGCTGAACTTTTCCAGACCCTGTTGCAGTGGCACACTGTCATTATTGTCATTAACAACACTGCCAACCTTCATATCAAGTGAAAACTTGGACATTAACCCTGATATACCTTCATCAATATTATTGATAAATATAGAAAACAACAATGGACCCAACACTGAACCCTGGGGGGGCTCCATTAATAACGTTAGTGGAACCCCCCACAGGGTTCGGTGTCGGGTCCATTGATTACCACTCTGTCTTCACCTACTCAACCATCCCTGTATCCATAGCAGCCATACTGCTCCAAATTGAACAGTAGACCTCCATGTCAAAGAGTCTCAAAAGCTATTCTAAAGTCCAAGTAAATGATATCAAAATTATTTTTTGCATCCAGTTCCTTTGTTACCACATCATAGTATCCATTCAAATTGGTCAGACAAAACTTCCCCTTAACAAACCCATTCTGTGTCTGAAATATAACTGCAGTCATGTCTAGATGATCCTGCAATGCTTCTTTAACCAGTGAATCCATTATTTTCCCCCGGAACAGAAATTAAGTTAATTTGTCTGTAATTGCTCGTGTCAACCTTTGATCCCCCTTTGTGAATTTGGGAAAAATTTGCACATCTCTAGTCCATGGGTACCTCCCCTGAGTTGAAGGAAGCTCTCATAATTATGGCTAAGGGTTTGCTGACTTTCTTAGCTGCCTCCTTTAATATAACTGGGTAGATCCCATTCCTCCCAGGTACATTACTTATGCTTAACTTCAACAGTTTCTCCTCCACTTTGCTCTCAGTTATTAAAATTTTTTAGTTCCCTGTTAGAGTTTAGTAAACTTCTGTGCTTTCCTTCCTTATAGAATTCCTCATTCAAAATACTCATTCATTCAAAATATTTCATTCCATTCAAAATACAAAATACTCATTCAGTTTGTCAGATATCTGAGTGGGATCATCAACAATCAAACTACCAATATCAAGTGGACCGATCTGATTCATCCCCTTTCTTCTAGAGTTTACATAAGTAAAGAATTCTTTCCTGTTTCTCTTTGCATCCTTTGCCAAAGATTTCTCAGAATCTGCTTTTGCTTTCCTACCTACCTTTGTGACTTGATTACAGACTCACTTATATCTACCATAGTCTTCTGTGTCATCTGATAATATATATGTATCCCAAGCATATTTCTTCTCTTCCATGAGGCTCATTAATTCATCTGACATGCATATAGGCCTAAACTTGAACAGTATTTCTTAGTTGGCACAAAAAGCCTAGTAGCTTCCAAGATTGCTTCCTTGAATGCTTCCCACTTAAAATTTGCTGTTGGTAACATCATCAGTTGGTGCCATTGTATAGAATGTAAAAACTTTCTGAGACCATTGCAGTTACCTTTACAAAAGCAAAAATCCTTCCCTTTACGCCTGATGGTAGATACCTCTTTGGATAAATCCCATATCATCACACTGTGATCGCTGCCACCTTGTGGTTCCGTTATATGTAGATTCTTAATGCATGAAGAATCACTGCTGATGATCAAATCAAGAATATTACTCCCTCTGGTTGCCTTTTAACATGCTGTTGTTATCATCATCACACTGTGATCACTGCCACCTTGTGGTTCCTTTATATGCAGATTCTTAATGCATGAAGAATCGCTGCTGATGATCAAATCAAGAGTATTACTCCCTGTGGTTGCCTTTTATCATGCTGTTGTTGAAACAATCATCCAATAAATCCACAAAAGCCTTGCTATCGTGAGACTGACCAATGTACAAGTTCTACTCAATACCCGGGAAGTTAAATTCCCCAATTATAAGACAATCTGATTTACTCCATTTCTCTGTACAGTTCTTCATTGCACTCATCAGAGTCCTTAGGCCTATGCCACACTCCTGCTCTCAATTTTACTTTTCCACTGCTTATGTCACATGAAACTGACTCACCGTTGCACTGTCCACCTATGTCCTGGATGCACTTCCTTTGAGATGGCACCTCCATAGCCAGGTGGGCAGGAGCAGCAGTGCGTAGCACATGCTTCTTGATTAGACCAGGGTAAGAGCTCGTGACCACCAAATATATGGAGGATGCGGAAAGGTCAGGGAATGACCACCGCATATCCCCGGAGCAATGCGGTCTTAGTTGCTAATGCTCCTAAAAACCAAATAATAACAATAACTTTCTTTGAGTTTATATTTCTTAACTAATAGCACGACCCCCCCCTCCTTCCATTCTATCCTGCCTGTCCCTCCTGTACTCATTGTGTTCCCCAAATTCCAATTCTACATTTCTTATTTCTGTGTGACACCACATCTCTGATATCCGAACAATATCTGCTTTTGATGTTGTGCCCAGCAACTCAAATTTATTTACCAAACTTCTAGCATTGGTGTACATGCAAGTAGACCTGCACCTGTTCTTACTCTTAGTTACTCTAACACAGCCCATGTATTTACTTGTTCACGATGACTCCCAGCAGTCTATGAAATCCAAAGCACCTTGCTTTCCAGGCTGCTGCTCATTCCAATAGAAGCAGTGCAAGAATTGTTTTCACCTCTGCCTTCAGCTACTGTTTATCTATTAGTCTGTGAATCCACCTAAGCTAGCAATTTTCAGACTCAGCTAACACTGCTCTGATAGCTAGAGCAAATATTCTTGCATCCTTTCTATTTCAGTTTATCCGATCCCTGTAGAAGTTGTCTCTCCTGTTATGAAGCGCAGACCATGCTGAGAAAAATTCTACCCCACAAGCCTTGCACAATCTGTCTAGGCCTGAAAAGGCTCTCATCATATATTCCTTCCTATTGTGTCTGGGCAGAATTGCAGATACTTTCAAATTTAATTCTGACTCGCGACTTTTTTTTCAACATTGACCTGTACTTGTTAAGTAAGTCTACTTGATCTCCTACTCTTAACGTTATTAGTGCCAATGTGTATAATGATATCACCCTTTTTGCCTAAGGATATCTGCTCTACAAGAGTGTTACTCCCAGTCATTGCCTCTTGAACATTCTGCTGTAGAAAACAATTATCTAATTGACTGACTGAACTTTGCACCATCAAAATGTGGTGCTTTTGTGTCTTCAAGACTGTTAAAAATCCTTCTGATATTCTTTTGATGGAAGACCACAGGTGGCATTGAATGGATTGTACCAGGAATGGTAGGAAGTGGTTTTCCAAGATCATCAATACAAGGGTTAGAAGAAAAGTAGGATGCTAGCAGGTCAGCTTTATGTTTAGCTGAGATGGCAATAGAACCATCACATTTTAGCAGAGTGGGAGTAGAGATGGACTAAAGTTGCGGCTAATAGCTTTGGCAAGAGAACAGAATGCTCGACTACCATTTGGATAAGAAGCAAGTTTTCTATTCTTGGTTTGTTTAAAATCTACTTTAGACTGATTAATAATTGCTTTACAATTGTTGCATGCTTTGGTTTTGGCAGAAAATTAACCTGGAGATTTGGATGCAAACTACTTGCAATATGAAACATTCTTATCTTGAACAGCCTTAGTGCAATTACATTACATTCCGGATAATGGGAACACATCAGGGAAAATGAAATGTGGTCCTATTATGCTGTTCGTCCCATTAACTGTAGCTTAAGTGAAGGCAAAAAAAAAAAAAAAAAAGTTCAAAGCTAAATCTCATTTATTAAACTACAATGGAAATTATTAAGAACATACAAAACTTAGAATTAATGTATGAAAAAAATGTTCAATTCCTTTTAATTATGAACTTATCCAAAGTTCATTGCCATGTGCTCTCAACTGACTTCAGAACAAAATCATAGCAGAACAGCCGACCGGGCTAGCCAGGTGGGTAAAGTGCCTGCCTGCCTGGCAACCCAAAGGTCGTGGGTTCGAATCCCGCTTCGGGCTTGGATCAGAGTAAAATGCAAAAACTTTGGGAGGTGCATTATGGCCACAGAAGCTGATGCATTAACAAAAAAAAATAAAAAAATAAAAATAATAATAATAAATAAATAAAAAAATACATAGCAGAACAAAATTAAAATCATAACAAAATCTGCATTCAATGCAGACCTGGGACTGTTTTTGTTTCCTTACTGCATAAAATAGCATCATAAGTCAGCAATACATTTCATTGCAACTTTGTGTTTCACTTGTTCAGGCTCAAGCATGTTATCTTCTTCACTAGCCGACTCTTCAGATATCTTGCTGTGTTTTGCTACAGTTTGGTCAACAATGTCCTCAAGATTATTTTCATCTTAAGATTTTCGTCAACACACAAAAACTCCTCCACATTTGTTACTTGCTGCAGTGACAGCACAGTTTCAGTTTCGACTGGTGCTGTTTAAGTATTCTATGTCTGAATGCTGAAAGCCAGTGTGAACAAAACAGTTGTTTTGCAGTTGTTGTTGTTGTCAGTTGTTGTTAATTGTCTTGCAATTGATTTCACACCAGCTATCTACAACATATTGTATTGCTTGTAAATTGATCATGTCTGCACTGATTTCCTTTGCTGTTGGTGATGACGTATAAGGATTTTCTTCAATGGCTTAAAGCATATAGTTAACCAGATTTGTGAGATATGTAGTCTTCAGATTCTTCATGATACCCACATCCATGGGTTGTATCAAGGATGTTGTGTTTGAATATTTTTCAGATAATCAAAGTGAGGGTGTGCAGCACAGTTGTCAAAAAGCAACAGAATTTTTCTTGAGTTCTGCTGTAGTTCAGCATTCCAATTTTTTAGCCATTGCTCAAAAATTTCAGTTGTCATCTAAGCATTTTTATTAGAGCACTAGATAACTGGTAAACCATCCAGTCTAAGTCCCTTGAAATATCATGGCTTTGCATTTTTCCCGATTAGTAAAAGCTTCCATTTATCATATCCCGACATGTTTGCAAAGCATAACACAGTTACGTGATCCATTGCCTTTTTCGAACCTACCAAAATTTCACATTTGTAGACCAATGAACTGTTGGCATGCAACGATAAAACAGGCTTGTTTCGTCAGTATTGTAAATATCACCAGTAGAAAATTGGGCAATATCATTGATTTTCAATGGTCAGCACTTAGAAAATCTGCACTACCCTTCTTGCCATGTCCTTTCTTGAACTTAATTTCATGTTGAGCTTTCCACCATGACAACCAACCATCCGTCGCTTGGAAATCATTGTGCCCCAGCTTTTTAGCAAACTCCCTGCTTTACTTTTCAGCATTGGTCCACTGATATGTACACCTTATCCAGTTACAATGGAGAACCATTCTTTTAGTGCCTCTTCTACATCAGGGTCCTTTCCTTCTCGCTTCCTTTTCTGTGAAGTTCCTTGCTGCCATTCACGTGATGCCCATGCATTTCGTAGTTCATCTTGTTGCTTAATTAAAAATGTACACTAAGTGTCTCTGCCAGTTGCCATTGACTGCTGTTAAGTGGTTGGCTTTTTATCTTGTCAAGCAAGACAATCTTCTCTGCAAGTATCAGATCTTTTCTTTTTTGACGACCTGCTTAAAAACAAAAAAGGAAATTTTTTAGAATGAGCCACCACATGTCTGGTTGAATTTTTTTGGAAAAAGTTAATCAATTCTTGTACAGGTAGTAGTAGCAGTGGCATTTGATGCAAGAAAGCAAGTGTATGAGCTTATGCAGCATCAGCCAAAAAAAAAAAAATCACACCATTCCCTCCAAATGCCTGTCCAGTTCCTCCTTAAATTTATTCAACCTATCAACTTCCACAACGACAGATGGAAGTTTGTTCCAGCAATTAATCACCCGCTGGCTAAAGGCAAATTTCCGCACATCTAATCTACATCTGTCTTTTCTTAATTTGAATTTATGCCCCCTTAGGTTCGTAATCTGAACAAGTGGAAGGATCCCATCAGAATTCAGCGTGCTCAACCCATTCAAGGTATTCAATATATACTTGATTAATGTACCTAGTATCAAATTTAGTTTAGTCAGTCCTCGTATAACAGGAGTTTACACTACATGAATTCGATCATACACGATTATAAATAGGAGAACGATATCTTATATAACATGAACTGAATTCGCTTATGCACGACTCGCCTTTGTGTTTACAAGAAATAGCAGTCGAATGCGGAATCACCCCAACTGAACGCAACACGATAGGAATGAAGAGAAGATTCTGAAAATGTATTTATGTTTTTTATATCAGTGAAGGGGAAACACATTTAACCATAATAATGTAAAAACCAACACAATTCCAGCTATCGGTATTATCGAAAATGCAATTAGATCGAGTTTACTACCAGTTTATAACAGATTCCACTAGCAGAAACGCAACTGGAAATTATTTTTATTGTTTTATGGTAGTAACTCTGCCTTTACGGTGTTGTTTATTCAGTTGCTACATGCGCGCAGCTTTGTTTGTGTGTATCAAGCGTGCCTCCTCATTTTGTAATTGTGCTTTATTCCCTAAAAACGAGTAAAATACTTAAAAGGTGTGAAAAGGAAGCGTCCTGGTCACTGCAGATTCAGAGAGAGAAAAACAAAAGCAATATCGATAAACAGAGGCGGACTGGGTCAAAAATTCTTTCCAGGGAAAATTTGTAGTGGCCTCATACTAGCGTTTATGGCCAAAATCACACCGGCCTTCGGCCCACCGGGGTTTCCCCGGTAAGGGTTATGGCCAGTCCGCCTCTGTCGATAGAGAAAAAATATGAAATTGTGAAATGCCTTGAGCAAAATGAGAGACCATGTGATATTGCATGTGCTACAGGCCTAAATGAGACAACGCCAAGAATTAGAAAGATGCATAAAAACAACTTTCATAGAGGAACAACTCAGTGTAATTAAAATCCATTAGATTAATACACAAAGAATTGGAAGAGATGGAACGACTGTCATCTTTTTCAATAGAAAATCAAACAAAAAACAAGTTTTCTTACGATAGAAGCAAAAGCATTAGCAATATTTTATTACGTAATAGTCGTAATAAAATATGCAAGTAATAAAATATGCAAGTATTTTATTACCATTATTTATTGTGATTGGTAATGATTTGGTTACAAATGTGTGTTCAATCTTGGGTGGTCGGCACATAACCCTAATTTTCCCATAGGGCCTGTTGTTTATATTGCACGATTTTGCATTGCACGAGGGTTTCTAAGAACACAACTATCGTGCTATACGAGGGCTGACTGTAATTCCTTTTTTTAAACAAGATTACAATACATAGGTCTGTGTAAGAAATGAGATTGCTCACAGGTTCTGAAGTGGTCCTCCTTAGTAGTCCACGGAGCTCAAAATTTGGAAGAAGCACCACCGCTACATCACGGATGGGACCCTTCTATAGTTAAGGCCATTACTGAATTTAACAGTGCTTTTAAACTGCCCTTTCTCCCTGGTATTTCCCCTAGTCTGAACTGGTTCTACTGGTCCCAATAAATGGTGCACTGATCCTAATACATGAAGTAAATTACGGTTAATTTATGCATTTTATTCGGTTATTGCTTATTTGGTCCTAATAAGTGTCAGGTCCTAATATCCTGCGGTCCCATTATCCGGAATGTACTGCATTGCAAATACCAAGGTTTAGGTAAAAAAAAATAAAGAGATTTTAATGGGGAGTGTGGAATAATGGATTTCATCAGCTCAGTACTAATTTCAGTGACTTGATCCGAGCAATCATTGACATCAGAAGAATTAAAAAAATAATTTAACGATGGAAAAGAAGGGAAATCTCGCGGATCATCCTGTTTTGCATCCTTGTAATGCCAAAAAATACGAGGATGAGAATAACCATTAAGGCTCCTTTTGATAAGAAACCATCACCAAGTTTTGATCTATGGTGATGGTTTTGATATAATTGAATTATTCTACTTCTTAGGCGTTGACACCTTTCTTAATATATTTTTTGAATAGTCTTGCCAGTTTTTGAGTCATGTCTCTTCCTCCCAATTTTAAAAACACTACAGTAACTTCATCTTCATTTGGTATTTTCTGATTCTTCATTTTCTTCAATGCATGTTCTTCCTCATCAGGAAGGATATTGTTGCAACACCAGGATACCTGCCTACCCACCTAAGAGACAGTAATCTCTGAAATGGTGCTGTTTGGGTGGTGGTATTCCCCGAGAATAAGTAATAGTAGTCTTCTCTATTAGAGAAGCATTACTTATTCAAGGTAGTGCAATACGATGGCAACTCATTGTGAAGGAATTCATAATATGAGATATACTTAAATGATGCCAGTTTTGTAACTAATTAGTAATTGGCTACCTATAAACATGATACTATAGCACAAACTTATACATTAGATAGTGTCCAAGTAATGGGGTAACGATCATTCAATGAATGTGCATGATTAGTAGTTAAGAGAACTTATAAAGGAAGTGATGGGATGAATGCCTGGCTTTGGCCACTGAGAAGTCATACCGTTTGGGCATGTGCCTATCTGAGCATCTAGTAGTTAACAATATACAGGGTTTCACTTTTGGAAAAATTATATAGGGCTGTCTGATGTTAAGTGATGATCTTTGTTAATTTTCTGAATAAGTTTTTTTTTTGTGTGGGGGAAGAAATACTATGAAGCGATCGGATGAAACCAAATTGGATCTGAATTTTGGGTAAATCATAAATGGGTAGGTGGGTATATATATAGCCTTCAGCAGGAGGCAGTGCTGCACACTGCCTCCTGCTGAAGAAATGTGCTGCTTAACACATCTATTAGCCATGACTAGCATTTTGTCAATCAAATTCATAGCCATAAAATCACTTGCCTGCACTGTAAATTCCAGCCTTGTTGTGGAGTGCATTGAGTTGGAAATAGTAGACTGACATTTTTCTTAGCTGACACTTACCATACATTTTAAAATTCATCATTACTTAGTATAAAAAGGAATAGTATTTGAATTATTGTTCCTTGATGTCTCGATTAGCAGAAAAGTGTGATTTCGTTGCCTTTAGAAAACTAGTTTGCAACAAGCCATAGATTGACTTTGCGCCATTCATTATATTCAATAAAAAAATCAGAGCATGAATCACCAGAGCCCTACCCACTAGAATAAATGGTGCAGTGGGAATTGAAGAAATAAACAAGATAAATAAATAAACATGACCAACCAATAGACTTTAACATCCACAGTTAGTGAAATCTGATATCTCTGCTTCAACATTTTTACTTGTAGGGTAAACAGTTATGCTACATCCAAATTAGGAGATCTGCCGATTTACTTAACAAGTATAGGTCAATGCTGAAAAAAAAAAAGTTGTGAGTTAGGGTTAAATTTGAAAGTGCCTGTAATTCTGCCCAGGCATGATAGGAGGGAGTATATGATAAGAGCCTTGTCGATCAGTTCGGCCCTGAAGGGATTGTGTAAGGCTCATGGGGTAGAATTATTTTCAGCGTGGTCGGTGCTTGTTAACAGGAGAGACTGCTTCTACAGGGATGGGATACACTTAAATAGAAAGGGTGCAAGAATGTTTGCTGATGCTATCGAGGCAGTGTTAGGTGAGTTGGAAAACTAGATTGGGGGGGATACACGGACTAATAGATTAACAATAGCCGCAGGCAGAGGCTAAAGCTCTTCTTGCACTGCTTCTATTGTAATTAGCAGCTTGAGAGGAAGTTGATGGGGATTTCAGGAGCTGATGGGAGTCATCATGAAACAAGTAAATACATGGGCTATGTTAGAGTAACTAAGAATAAGTGCATGTATACCAATGCTAGAAGTATAGTAAATAAATTTGATGAATTTGAAGTGCTGGTCAAGACATCAAAGGCAGATATTGTTGGGATATCAGAGACATTGTGTTACACAGATATTAGGAATACAGAATTGGAATTTGGGAAGTATGATGTGTACAGAAAGGATAGGAAGGGAGGAGGGGTAATGCTGTTAATTAAGAAAAACATAAAATCTAAGGAAGTGCATCCAGTTGACATAGATGGACAGTGCAATGTTGAGTCAGTTTGGTGTGATATAAGCACTGGGAAAGCAAAAATGAGAGTAGGAGTGTGTTCTAGGC
Organism: Mastigoproctus giganteus; assembly: GCF_048544385.1. Lineage (NCBI taxonomy): Eukaryota > Metazoa > Arthropoda > Arachnida > Uropygi > Thelyphonidae > Mastigoproctus > Mastigoproctus giganteus. The sequence continues at coordinate 18,800,008 of NC_143576.1, forward strand.
CTAAAGAGTACAATGAACAATTGTACAGAGAAATAGAATGGACCAGTAAATCATATTGTGTTATAATTAGGAATTTTAACTCTCCAGATATTGACTGGAATTTGTGGGGTTGGTCACTTGCACACTTGCAAGACTTTTGTCTTGCAAGAAGCAACCAGAGAGTGTAATACTCGTGATCTGGTTATCAGCAGTGATTATTTGTGCATTAACAATTTGCACGTAAAGGAACAACTAGGTGGCAGTGATCAGAGTGTACTGATGTGGGATTTACTTAAAGATATAATTACCATCACGAGTAAAGGGAAGGGTTTTTGCTTTCGTAAAAATGACTACAGTAGTCTCAGACAATTTTTAAATTCTGTATAGTGGGAACAACTGATGATGTTATCAACAGCAAATTCTAAGTGGGAAGCATTCAAGGAACTACTCACAGAAGCTACTAGGCTTTTCATACTGATGAAGAAATATTGTTCAAGGTTTAGGCCTAAATAGATGTCAGATGAACTAATGAGACTCGGCATTTTTCTTCTCTGGCAGAGAAGAAAAATGCATGGGATGCATATAAATTATCAGGCAACACAGAAGCCTATTTTATTATTATTATTCTTTTATTATTTCTCCCTGATTGGGGGATTCCACTCTGTGACGGGTACTACTACCAAGTATACAGGGTGGTTGTAATGTCTGGCGTTGCTGTTGGTCAAGGAACTTTCTGACTATCCTACAGGTGTTCAGGATTGCGACTTTCTGGAGTTCCTTGTAGGTGTTCTCCGGAAGACCTTTTGCTGCTAGGCTACTGTGTAGGGGTCTTTGGCACCATACCGGTGATTGATATGATGTTTGGGATGGTCATTACTTCTTGCATATGCCACATCTCCTTGACCTCTTGTCTCAGGTTCATGTACTTCCTAATTTTTTCCTCATGGGGTTTTCTGTGTTGGGCACCACTCTATGTCAATCAGTTATGTAGCCTTTTCCATCTTGTCCACAAGGGTTATGTCCGGTCTGTTGTTCTGGATTGTCTTATCCATTATTATGGCGTGGTTCCAGTACAGCTTATGGGTTATTATTATTATTATGGTAAAGCCAAAAAAATTTTTTTCTGAATTACGGAGAGAGAGAGAAGTAGAAGGGAATAGAAGGGAAGGTAGATAGAAGTAGAAGTAACTGATTGATATCCTCATTCTTCTTCTTTTTCACCAAGAAAAAGAAGAATGAGGATATCCAACTCAGGACTCTAGGTGTGTCAAGCCCATATTCACCAGATATAATCAGTATGTAATCAAGTTACAAAGCAGATTGGGCAGGTGAAGGCAGATTATGAGAAATCTTTGCCAAAGGATCCTAAGGAAAACAGTAAGGACTACTTATATAAACTCTAGGAGGAAGGAGATGAATCAGATTGGTCCACTTGATATCGATCGGTCACCTCTTGATGATCCTGCTCAGATAGCTGATAATCTGAATGAGTATTTTGCATCTACATTCACATAGGAGGAATTATTAAGGGAGGTAAATGCCAGAAGTTTATCAAACTGTAACAGGGTGCTTAATGATTTTGAAATAACTGAGAGGGAATTGGAGGAGAAATTGTTGAAGCTGAACATAAGAAAGACACCTTTGGGCGGGGGGGATCTATCCAGTTATATTCTAGGAGGCGGCAAAGGAAGTAAGCAAACCCTTAGCCATAATTATGAGAGCATCCTTGGACTCAGGGGGTACTCTCGTGGACTGGAGATGTGGAAATGCATCCTGAATTCACAAAGAGGGATTTAAGGGTGACATGAGTAATTACAGACCAGTTAGTTTAACTTCTGTTCCGGGGAAAATAATGGAGTCATTTGTTAAAGATGCATTGCAGGATCATCTAGACAAGTCTGCAGTAATAATTCATACACAGCATGGGTTTGTGAAAGACGTCTTGTCTCACAAATTTGATTGGATACTATGATGTTACATCAACTAGATGCAAAAAATTATTTCGATATCATATATTTGGATTTCAGGAAAGGTTTTGACACTGATGCACATGGAAAACTACTGTATGGATTGTACAAATTGGAGCAGTATGGTATTAAGGGTAAGTCTACAATGTGGGGGAAGACAGAGAGTGGTAATCAATGGATGCTACTCTTCTTGAACTGATGTTTTTAGTGGAATCCCCCAGGATTCGGTGTTGGGCCCACCGTTGTTTTGTATATTTATCAATAATATTGTTGAAGGTATATTAGGCCATTACTGTTAATGACAGTAATGGCAGTGTGCTACTGCAACAGGATCTAGAGACGTTGGGCAGATGGACTGAGAAGTGGCAACTGAGGTTTAACATTAACAAATGCAAAGTACTGCATGTGGGTAGAAGTAACCCCAGAGAAACATACCAGCTGTGTGGTATGGGTTTCTATACTTGGGTTGGTAGAAAATGAAAACATCTGCGAGTGATTGTGCAGTCAGATATGAAGTTTTCTGTGCAATGCAAATAGGCTGAAAGAGCAGGTCATGTGGTTTGCTGATGATATACAGGAATTTTGATTGTGGGGGGGACTGCAGCCATTATCAACCCATGCAGAGTGGAAGCCTTCTCAACAATTCATGCTGAGGGAAATGGACCATAATCTGCCACGCTGGTCCAGTGTGGGTTGGCAGATTGACCGTATTTAGCAGTCAGGGGCTACCTGAACCCTGGTCTACTCAAAAAGCGTGTGCTACTGCACTCTTGCTCTTGACCACTTGGCTATGGAGGGGGTGATTATCCCTTTGTATAAGGCAATGGTCAGGCCTTGCTTTGAGTACTGCTTACAGGCCTCATTTTAGGAAGGATGTAGAGTTGCTTGAAATACAAAGAAGGGCAACAAGATTGGTGAGGAGGAACGAAGGGGTGCTCTTACCAAGAAAGGTTTAAATTCTGCTAATTGCAGTGGCTGGAGGCTAGGCCTCTGTGAGGTGATGTGATTGAGGTGTATAAGGCCTTGAATGGATTGAGCACGCTGAATTATGATGGGATTCTTTCGCTTGTTCAGACTATGAAGCTGATGGGGCATAAATTCAAATTGAGGAAAGACAGTTGTAAAATATATGTGCGGAAATTTGCCTTTAGCAAGTAGGTGATTAATTGCTGGAACAAACTTCCATCAGTTGTGGAAGTTGATAGCTTAAATAAATTCAATGAGGAACTGGACAAACTTTTAGAGGGAATGGATGTGTGAAATTGTGGTTTTTTTTTTTTTTTTTTTTTGCTGATGCTACATAAGCTCAAACACTGCTTTTTTGCATCACATACATACCTCCATTACTATTTCTATTACACTTTATGCCAAATAAGCATAGTAAATTTTTTTATGTTTTTAAAAAGGAAAAGTACAATTTATGTAGAATTTCATTAAATTTTGGGATAAATTTGAAAAGAAAATTGTAAACCTCTAATTGATTAATTTTCCTCAGTCATATTCAATCTTTTAAATTTTCAGTTTTATGAGATAAGCAAAATATTAACTTTTTTATGTGTATATTTTTGTACTTCAGGTAACTGTGGAAAATGCTTCTCTTCACATTGCCTTTAGCCCCCCACGGATGGTCAGCACTCTTTGCAGTGGATACTTCGTGTTCATTGGGAGACTTTCCAGTTCTAACAAGGGTCGAAAGTTTTTGGAGAAAACTGCCATTTTTCAGATGTAAGCTTTTTTCACCCGTCGGTAATATTAAAAATAATTTTGTTTAATTAGGACATTCTTTAATATCTCTTACTGAGTGCGTAGATTAAATTGGCTGCCTCTAGTTTAGTGATTGGTCATTTCTGATGTTAACAGATAAGTCTTCCTTACAGCTACTTAAGATTTATTTTCTCAAATTGAAATGTATAATTGGTTATTGAAATAATTGACTAGATACAATAAATAAGAAATTTCTCTTTTGTCTTTGATGTGAAAAGAGTATTTTAGAACTGAATATATAACATAGAATTTTGAATTGAAATAAATTAAACCATGCCATACCTTACAGCCGTTTCATCCACATTCTCAGTATCACTGAGAATGTGAATGTAAATAATCACACACATATATATCTTGGCGCCTCCGTAGCCAGGTGGGAAGGAGCAGCAGTGCATAGCACACGCTTCTTGATTAGACTGGGATTCGAGCCCATCACCACCAAATACAGAGGATGTGGAAAGGTCAGGGAATGACCACTGCATATTCCCAGAGCAATATGGCCTTAGTTGCTAATGCTCCTAAAAACCAAATAATAACCTAACACACACACACACACACACACATATAACCATATAAATAAGAATAAGAGTTAAAATAAACTAATGCCAGCAGTATGGTAAGACAAGAGCGAAAATAATCAAAAGTAAACCTAAATCAAACTGGAGGGGGGGGGGGTAACAAGAGGGAAAATATTGCAGTAGAAACTCTCTAAAATAATTTAGAAAATCTAAATGAAAGAATAATAATTCATTGAATTTTGAAAGCCAATTAAATAGAAATTTAGCGGTACCCCCTCTGATGGGTACCAGGTCCAAATTTATGTGAAATGTCACCAACAGAGGTGTTAACCACTACAATAAAATAAAACAAAGATAAACCAAAAATAGACTGACCATTATGCCCCATCTCGACAGAGGACCACAAGGCCATAATTAATGGTCAGGGAATCGCCGCATTTCGATCGCTGGACAAATCGCAGCAAAGGAGAATCGATCGAAAGATCAGATATAAAAGTAAAATAGAACATGTTCTATTTTTTAATTTTTGCTGCATCAGGACCACTGCTGTTCAAATCTTCTGCATTGGATCTGAGGATCGGATGGTGGGCTGATCTTTTGATCGATTCTCCTTTGCGGCGATTTGTCCAGCGATTGAAATGCAGCGATTCCCTGACCATTATTGTCCTTGTGGTCCTCTGTCGAGATGAGGCATAATGGTCTGTCTATTTTTGGTTTATTTTTGTTTTATTTTATCGTAGTGGTTAACACCTCTATTGGTGATATTTCACATAAATTTGGACCGCTAAATTTCTGTTTAATTGGCTTTCCAAATTCAATGAATTATTATTCTTTCATTTAGATTTTCTAAATTATTTTAGAGAGTTTCTACTGCAATATTTTTACTCTTGTTACCCGTCTCTTTCTCCCTGGTTTGATTTAGGTTTACTATTGATCATTTTCGTTCTTGTCTTACCATACTGCTGGCATTATTTTATTTTAACTCTTATTCTTATTTGTATGGTTATATTTCAAGCATCATGTAGAGGAATATGCTTTTTGCTGCCTCTGATGTATGCTGTACTATTTTATTTTATTATGAAAGATTCCATTTCCAACTATTTTAAACGCTATTCAAATATATGTATAATTATATATATATATATATATATATATATATATATATGTATGTATAATTATATATATATATATAATATTGTAAGTAGAACGCGTAAAGGAGATTTAATTGGTTTAAGTCTAATGAAAATACGGTATATACTGGGAGCGATATATGGAATGAAAAAGAGGAAGAAATAGACCGGAGATTAAAATAAAGATAAGAAGTGAAAAAGTGACCAAAATGAAATAACATTGCGGTGCATTTCACAATTTCAGTGTCATCATTAGAGGTCATCCACCGAAATTATGAAAAAGACAGCAATGTTCTTGCTTCTGTTTCCGACATGATCTGTATGCTATGTGCACGTGTGTAGTTGCCACGTGCTGCGAAGGCAAATTTTGATACGAATTTTGCATTATTAAGTTAATAGGGTATGTGCCAATAAAAGTGGTTATAATATGTAGTACATACAGATCATGGATGACCTTACAGAAGCAATGAAAAGAATTGAAAAAACTGGATAAACTATAGTAAGGAATATCAGTATAGGCCGGAAGAAAGGGACTTACCGTTACTTTGTAAAACTGACCAAAAGAACAAGATGGCAGGGTGCCGGTATATTTATGTGGGGGAATGCTAGCAACTCCTAGCGTTAATTATGGGGGGGGAAAAATAAAATAAAAATTTATGTTATGGTGTCTGTATAGGTAGAAATGATATGAAATAAGGTAAAATTAAATATGATTACAATATATACATGTTTAATACGCTGTGTTAGGCCAATTAGTGGGTACACATTTTCTAGACTGTAAGAAACCACAGAGGCCTAGTGTATTGTATATACACTATATACATATTGGTGTGTATGGGTTTAGTTATTAATTAAAGATTATGCTGTTTATTTTAATGTCCCATAGTTTTTTATGCTTTAAGATGTTAAGGACTTTACAGAAGTGGTAGCGAAGATATGCTTTAGGAAAATGGATGTTAATTAGTTTATTGTATAGTATCTTGATGTTATTGTTATTGATAGTTGTTTCCTTATTGCTGCAAATGGTAGCTATTCTGATGCTTTGCGCTAGTATAACGTTGGCATGTACTTCTCTAGAAATATTGGAGTTCCACTGTGTGAGGTTGACTATATTAAAGTTGAATGTGTCACGCTTGTTGTATAGGTTGATGGTAGCTTTGTTGTTTATTAATGTAATATCTAGATCTAGGAAATGGGCTGTAGTATCATTGTTGTTTGTTTTTTCTAGTATGAGTTCATTGGGGTATAAAGTGTCCATAATCTATGATGAAATTAGGTCAGTTAATAACTATGAGGTCATCTATATATATCTGTAGAAGTTAAGGTTCTGTGGAAATGAGTTTTCAGACCAATATAGATATAGGTTACCTATAATGCATGAAGCAGGACTTCCCATGGGTGTTCCGTTAGTTTGTTGATATACTGTTTTTCCGTCGTACACAAAGTTATTGGATATACACAGGTTCAGTAGGTTGTTCCAGTAATTGGTATTGCAGGATTCTCTCTATATTTAACATAAATATCTTTGTGTACTGTTTTTAGTTTGGTTTGGTTAATGCTTGTAAATAAGCTGTGGAAGTCAAAGGTTTATATATTGGTAACATTATTATTCTGTAAGAAATTTAATACTGGTAGGTTGTTGCCTATGATTCTGCTATTTTGTATGATGTTTAACAGCGGTTGCAGCAGCTGTTCATAACATAACATTTTTTTTTTCCCCCACACCTAACACTAGGAGTCGCTAGCATTCCCCCACATAAATATACTGGCAGCCCGCCATCTTGTTCTTTTGGTCAGTTTTACAAAGTAACGGTAAGTCCCTTTCTTCCGGCCTATACTGATATTCCTTACTATAGTTTATCCAGTTTTTTCAATTCCTTTCTCTTGCTTCTGTAAGGTCATCCATGATCTGTGCACTACGTATTATAACCACTTTTATTGGCACATCCCCTATTTACTTAATAATGCAAAATTCATATCAAAATTTGCCTTCGCAGCACGTGGCAACTACACACGTGCACCATAGTATACAGATCATGTCGGATCTGTATGCTTTTTCATTCCATATATCGCTCCCAGTGTATACCGTATTTGCATTAGACTTAAACCAATTAAATCTCCTTTACGCGTTCTACTTACAATATTATATATATACACATTATGGCTGTAGGGTACGTTTTGCTAATGCAGTGTCCCTGATCCATAAGCTATATTACTATTATTACTATTATCGTTTTCGTACAGGCACTCCCCCCCCCATATTAATTATCTTCTTAATACCATTATTCGTTACTATATATATATATATATATATATATATATGTATGTATATATATGATGATTTACATAACAGGTACATAACATAACATTTACATAACAGGTACAGGAAAATGGAAAGAAAATTAACTTAGGATTAAATTTGAAAGTGTTTGGAATTTTGCATGGATTTGATAGAAGGAGGTACATAATGAGAACCTTGTCAATCAGTTCAGCACTGGAAAGATTGTGCAAGTCTCATTGGGTAGAATTTTTCTCAGCATGAGGTATGCTTATTAACAGGACACACTGTTTTTACAGGGATGTGATTCTCCTTAACTGAAGGGGTAGAAGAATATTTGGTTATGTTATTGAGGCAGTGTTAGGTAGGTTGGAAAACACTTAGCCTGGGGAACACCAGACTAATAGGTTATCAATAGCTGCAAACAGAGCTGAAGGCAATTCTTGCACTGCTTTTATTAGGACTTGTTTTCAAGAGGGGTGCTGTGGCAGCTTAGTATGACACAACATTCTAGGGGTGCACATAATTTGGGCTTAAGTTACTTAAACTAATTTTTTTATAAAAAATTTATATTTATATATATATTTATTTCATAATAAAAAGGTGTATGTTATCTTTTTAATTTTGTGGTGCTCTGTAATTGATGTTTATTTATTACCTCTATATAAAGAATAAAATTATATATATATAAATATATATATATATATATATATATATATATATATAATTTGTATTATGAATTGTAATTTTATTTATAATTATATAATTGTAATAACTGTGAAATAACATATTTTTTTAATATTATATATATATATACAGTATATCGAGACAGAGAGAAAATTGGATGTAATAGACAGAAAATTGAATAGGGGTGCCACAAAATAAAATAAATTACTTAGGGGTGCCGTTATTAAAAAAGGTCAAAAACCACTGTATTATGACATATAGCAGTCTGGAAATTGAGATGTCAGAAATTAAAAAGCATGTTTTGGGCCCTCATGGGACAAGCAAATACATGGGATTTGTTATAGTTACTAAGAGGAGAAACAGATGCACATATACTTGCATATATACTATTTTTTTTTTTTTTTTTTAATTTGATTTTTTTTTTTTTTTTATGCAAACCCCAAACATGAAAGGTATTACACTGAAAGGACAGAATTCATGGGATACCCAGTTCCTGGGCAACATGATGCTGTCACCCTTCTCACTAGTGAACCTACCACTTGGCAGGTATATAGCTACACTGCATCACTGCATTCATGTAGTCAGTAATTCGATATCAGTATGGATAAATGTTGTGAGTTGACTGATATTGGGTGCTTGACGCATGGGTCACTCTATTGCAGAGGTAATGCAGGAATTGCACTATCCCCATTCGACAGTAACAAGAGTGTATTGGGAATACACCATTTCTGGAATAACATATCATGGGCAGTGCTGTGGGTGGAGAAAGGTGGTGGATGAAAGTAGCCGTTGACGTCTGTCTCGCATTGTTTTTAGCCAACCGGGGAGCGACAGTGGCACAAATCACCATGACTTCAATCAGGGAGGTACCAGAAACGTCTCCACCAAGACCATCAGGCGATTATTAGCCACAGTAGGTTATGGGGGCAGCTGACCCACAGAGTCCCGTTGCTAACACCACGACACAGGACTCTATGCCTCAACTGGGCAAAAGGACATCAGCACTTTGATGATTGGAGACGGGTCTCCTGGTCCATTGAGTCCCATTTCTAGTTATTTTGAGCAGACAGCAGGGTGTATATCTGGTGGAAACCACACAAAGCTATGCACCTGTAATATTAACAAGGAACTGTTTAGGCAGGTGGATAGTCAATAATGGTATGGAGCATGTTCAGCTGGCACACGTTGGGACCGCTGGTACTTCTAGAAAAGCATAGATGTGTCTGGTACTTCTAGATAAGCATAAATGTGTCTGGTACTTCTAGTACACGTACTAGAAGTATCAGTACATGTATTTCAGGTACACATAACCTAGACCGTTCAGAGAACTGTCTAGGTTACGTGTCCATCCTTACAGACCATCTGCATCCCTTCACGATCATTGTGAATGGCCTCCCTGTTCATCGGATATGAACCCTGTGGAGTATCTTTGGGATGCTGTGGAAAGTTCCATTTGAGCTTTGGATCCTCTACCCAGGAATGCAATGGAATTATGGACAGCGGTGCAGCAAGCATGGATGGAAATAACTGTGGAACCTTTTCGTGAATTAGTGGACGCAATGCCTCGTTATGTGATTGCCATTATCTGGGCGAAAGGTGGGCCTACCATTAATAGGTAGGTATCCAATGATTTCTGTTCACACAGTGTAGAATCTATAGTAATTAGTACCTTGTTTCAGATGAAGTTTGAGATGATAAAAGAAAATACTTGTTAACATAGGACTTGAATTTTTGTAGATTGCGGTTTTCAGGAAATATGTGTGAAGGAAGGCTTTTCCAGCACACAGAAGTTGAAAGGTTAAATAAGAAGAAGAAAAGTTGGTTCTGTGTTTGAAGTTGAACAGTATGTGGATATAGACTGGTTGCAGCATGTGCTAGCATTAGCAGAGGCAAGAAAGCAAGCTTATGCAGCATCAGTCAAAAAAAAAAAAAAAAAAAACAACAAAAAAACCCTCCCATTTCATCCCTCCATTCATTCCAAATGCCTCTGTCCAGCTCAGCCTTAAATTTATTAAGGCTATTAGCTTCCACAACAAAAGATGGAAACCTGTTCCACCAATCAACTACCCGCTGGCCAAAGGCAAATTTCCGCACATCTATTCTACAACTATTTTTCCTCAATTTGAAACTGTGCCCCTTCAGGTTCTTAGTCTGAGCAAGAGGAATAATCCCATCAGCATTCAGCTTGCTCAACCCATTCAAGGCCTTATACACCTCAATCAGATCGCCTCGCAAGTGTCTATTCTCCAGAAGTTGCAATTTGCAGAACTTAAGCCTTTCTTCATAAGAGCACCCCTTTGTTCCCTTGACCAGTCTTGTTGCCCTTCTCTGTACTTGTTCTAGTTATCTATTAAGAGGGAAGATCCCCCTGAGTGTCATCGCAACACAGTGCTTTTAATAAAACATATCCTTGTTGAATGCTCAAAATATGCACGAGAACGCCAGAATCTCTTCACTCCAGCCACAACAGCAGACTCTTTCACTTACTTCATTTTTAGGCAATAAAACAAATGTCTTAAGAATTTTTACCTTTCTCAAAATGATTAATGTATACCACCTCCTTTAATTAGTTAAAAACTAACTTGCTGATACTATTTTTTGCAATTATCTCTATCTGACAGGAAATAACATAAATTCTTACTATATGTATGGTGCACTATAGCCATAGTTGCCGATGCACCTAAGAAATCTCTAAATCAACCAACCAATCAACCAGCTACTTCTCAGCCCATCTGTCTAACTTTTCTAGATCCTGTTGCAGTATCATACTGTCTTTACTGTCATTAACAACCTTGCCATCATCTGCAAACTTGGACATTAGGCTTAATATACCTTCGTCAATATCATTGATAAATATCCAAAACAGCAATGGGCCCAGCACCAAACCCTAGGGGACTCCGCTAATAACATTAGTCCACATAGAGCAGTGTCCATTTATTACCACTCTCTGCCATCTCCCACTCAGCCATCCCTTTATCCATTGCAGTAACTTGCCCTTAATGCCATACCGCTCTAATTTGTACAGCAGTCTTCCGTGTGCAACAGTATCAAAAGCTTTCCTGAAATCCAAGTATACGGTATCAAAATTATTTTTTGCATCCAGTTCCCCTGTGACCACATCATACCTTTTGTACTCTGACCAGTAACTATATAAAAGCCTTGTCTAACAATACAATAATAGGAATAACATTTCTTCAAACAGGCCTCTGAGGTTGGGTATATTCATATTGTAGTTTTAAATGTTTTTCACCAACCTAATGTAGAAATAAAACACAACGAAAACGAAAACTTGAATCTTGATAACTATGTATTTGTAATAAATTATATTTGCCTGTATTTACAATAAATTATATTTAACTTTACAACTAAAATATATGAAATATACATAATACATTAAAATATAAAAAACAATAAAATACATTAAAATATACCAAATTAAAAGCGATAAAACCATAGCTTTCGAAGGCTCTTGCCTTCTTCTTCAGGGTATTTTCTTTGTTCTGTGGTGCGTCTTTAAATACCAGCAGGTTCACGGTACTCACCACTTGTTTCATTCCCATGTGTTCCGTTCTCTTTTGTTATGGAATCGGAAGTGGCTCGAGAGTGGGTCATATGGAACCGTTCATCCCTTCTGAGGAATGGATGAACCGCGTCCTCTATCTCTATTAATGTTCACTGTGGAACAGATTCGCAAACTCTTGAGCCACTTGCGGTCCCAGAACTTTTGCGCCCGATTGCATAAGGTTGGTGAAAAACATTTAAAACTACAATATAGGAATAACATATTTTTTAAAGATTTTATTTTATTTGTATGATAAACTAAAAGAAAACCAATATTAACGGAAATTAAAATATTGTACAGTATATATTTTGATATATACAATATGTTAGTATCACAGTAAAAATAATTACAATAATTATAAAAGGAGACATACAAACCATTAACTTTTTAATAAATTAATTTAATTTAAAGAAAGAATCCAATGTTGTTTTCACAGTTTTTGTCCTATATGCATTTTTAACTACAGCACAGACGTTATCAAATGCAATAGTTGTTTCTTTATCAACGTTACTGCAGGCCAACACATTCTCTATTATGTTCAATGCATTTTGGGCATCTTTTTTAGATGGCAGTGTACGCACACATCTTCACTTTTGCAGTCGCTGGTAACAAAATGCATCGTTTTGTTTGGTACCCAGCAGCTCTTCTGGTGTTGGTGTTGCAGTGGTAGCAACTTCATCATCCACCTTCACAAACTCTTCAAATTTGCTAAAAAATTCACATGCTCCTTTAAATTCCTTACTGTTGCTATCACATTTGTCTGCTGGACCATGTTTTTCGATGATATTGTCTCCAAAGCCACTCTTTCTGAAGCAGTTGTTTATAACACTTGATATAATACTTTTCCAAGCAATAACAAGATTACGGATAGCATCCAAGACATTCCAGTTTGCTGCAAATCATTCCCTCCTTCTATGTTGCGGATCAAGTACCTTATCAGGTGGGTTCTATATGCTCTGTTGCAGTTATAAATAATGCCTTGATCCAGTGGTTACATTAAACTGGTGGTATTGGGGGGTAAAAACAACAGCTGTATATTTGTCAACTTAAGTGTCTCAGCAGAATGTGCTATATAACGATCTAGAATCATCAAAATGTTCCTTTTTTCTGAAGCTATTCTTCTGTCCAATTTTGATAACCAAGACTGAAAAATTTTGAGTGTAAGCCAAGCACTTCTATTGGCCTCATAATCGCAGGGAAGTTGGTTAACTGCTTTAAAACATCTTGGCTTGGAAAAGTTACCAATCACAAGTGGACGTAGTTTTGTACTGCCATCTGAATTGCAGAATAACAGAACAGTGAGTCTTTGTTTACTTAATTTTCCACCATGACAAGACTCTCCTTGAACAGCAATTGTTTTGTTTGGCAGCAAGTTATAAAATAAATCTGTCTCATCGAGATTAAAAATATCCTTTGCCTCATATTTTTCAAGGATGGCCCGTACAGAACACAACCAGTCTGTAGCCTTTTCTTTGTCGACTAATCCAGATTCACTGCAAACATTTCGCGAAACCAAGTTATTCCTGTTTTTAAATCTTTGGAGCCAGCAACTGCTGCATTTGCAGTTACTAATCCCCATCTTGCTGAGCTAGATAATTTGCCTTTTCTTGCAAAATTGGACCTGATATTGGCAAATTAGATGCACGCATTTGTTGGTACCACTCGAAAAGTTTTGTTTCAAGCTCCTTGTGTTTCGCACCACAAATTCATTCCCTGTTTTTTATCGCTGCTCCAGTGTCACGCACTTCTTCAAGTATTTTTCAGTTTTTCAGTATTGTAGATAAAGTAGGTAAAGCGATGTATTCCTTTGTAATGTCCGTTTTGCTTCTTTTCATCCTATTGGCCTCTTGTGTAATTTTTAGTGTAATTTCCAGGCTTAATTCTGTTCTTATATGTTTTGTCACCATAACACTGCTAGATAAGATTTAATATAAACAAATTTTAAATTAATTTTAAGATACAAGGTCCGAAGAGGACGTCAGCTGAGATAAAATGGCACAAAAAATAGATTGCTGTATACGATAGCAAATGACTCTTTGAACTGGGGTAACAATTGCAACTGACCTTTTTCCCGTGGAGAGTGAGGTAGTGCATGTAAACAACCAGGGCTTACATCTGGTGAGTATGGGCTGGCACACCCAGGGTCCTGAGCTGGATATCATTCTTTTCTTTCTTGGTGATTTCCCCCCTCTTACCCCCTCCCCCTCTCTCCCCTCTCACTCACTCACTGTAACTTGGAAATTTTTTTTTTTTTTTTTTTTTTTGGCCAGTGCAGTATAAGCCTCAGGCTTCCTTGCACCATATGGATAACCTAGAAAAACTTTTTATTCTTTTGTTAATTTAACAACTTATCTTTCAGAAAGATGTTTTTCAGAGTGCACTTGATGTTGGTGCTACCATAAACTGCTTTTGTTTACACAAAACTAGTTTATAACAAGTCAGTGCCACCCTTCGGGAAGTAGGGAACCAGGTGGCCTGGGGCGATAATCGGATCGCTCCGCCAAGATTTGAATTAAACTTACAAAATGACAATATTTATTTCTCATGGGGTGAAAAAGAACTTTGTAATACATATTAACCGAATTTTGTAATAAACAAATATATTTACATAGAAAAGCCTATCCTTTCACAGGGGAATGGTATGTGCTTCATATAAAGGAGTACTTTGTATAAATCGATTTTGTATTAACGAGATTTTACTTGTATATCTCAATCAGATTACCTTGCAGTGCCTAACTTAAGAACTTAAGCCTTTCTTGATAAGCACAACCATATATTCTCATCATCAATCTCGTTGCCCATCTCTGTATTCCTTCTAGCAGCTCTGTATCAAGGTGTGGGCTGACCACTGCCTTTTATAAAGGGATAAGCACCACCTTATCTCTTCTAGCAAAGTTCCTGTATATCATTGATCCCTGTCTTCTGTATAACCTGATTATTTTTATACAACCCGCACATTTATCCTTCTCTGCCACAAGTCTCATCAGTTCATCTGTCATCCATTTAGGTCAGAGCCTTGAATAGTATTTCTTAGTTGGTATGAAAAACCTAATAGCTTCTATGATTACTTCCCTGAATGCTTCCCATATAGAATTTGCTTTTGGTAACATCATCATTTGGGCTTATTGCACAGGTTTTAAAAACTGTCTGAGACCACTGTAGCCATTCTTATAAAAGCAAACGCATTTCCTTTATCTGTGAAGTAATTATTACACTATGATCACTGCTCCCCAGTAGGTCTTTTATCTCTCGGTTCTTAATGCCCAAAAAATTGCTGCTGACCGGGTAATTTTCAAAATTAACATTTCAATTTTTTTTTAATAAGTCCTTAGATATCCTGCTCTTAATATCATTAGTGCCAATGTGTACAATGGTATCACCTTACCTTTTGTGCCCTTAAAAGATGACATCTGCTCTACAACATCACCTACTTTTGTCCCTGGCAGACCTACCCTGGTCCTATTCCAACAGAAATAACTACCTTCTGTGGGAACAGTGCATTCTGCCTTGGGGATTGCCGTGTTGTCTGATGCACAAGTGTTAATGCTGGCAATAAGTTGGGCAGTTGAGAGCGTGATGGTTCCCCATTTAATTCCTTGAAGGGCATCCATCCTGTTCTTCAAGCTCTGATAAACTCACAGCAAAACTCTGAGTTGGCACCTAATTTCTTCACTCTCTGCATCGTACTCGCACAAAGAAATCCCATCTTGGCTGCCAGAAAGATCAACAAACATTACACAAGTTGCACTTTCATTAGGCAATGATTCTTAGGAGAATTGTCGCCTTCAGTTCTCCCCCGAGCCGCAGCACTTTTGCTAATTTGTGCCCTTTGCCTCGCTGCTATTCAAGGGCATGAGTCTGTTTAAAAATGATGTATTTTCTAAAGAGTGAAAATTAATAAAATTAATTAATTAATTAACATTACTATATTAAGCTAATAGATTCCCAAATGTAATGATATATATTATGACATCATTGCATTTAGGATCAACATATAACATCAACTTGATACTATCAGGTCGATGTTATATGTTACTCTGTACTGTTACATTTGCAGTTTGAAATTAGTTATATTCTTATTTAAAGTAAAATTTCTTAGCTAAAAAAAAATATGCCAAACTGCATGATAAGAACCTTCGAGCTACTTATTTTTCACAATTAAAACCTTGCAATTCCATTGCACTACTAGTTACTTTCTATGATATTTATGCTGAAACACTGGTACAAAAGCTCTACAAATAATAAGTTGTAACTTACAAAATCTCTTACTAAATTTAAAAATAAGCTAATGAATGTGCCTAAGACTCTTGAACTTTTTTTTAAAACACAATTATTTATATGTTAATTAATCAAAAAGAAGGATAAAAAATTTCCGAAAACATGTGTTCCCACGAGCTTATAATTTTTCGTCTGCACACTTTTTAATCTGCTACCCACATATGACTGGATTAGACTGTGGTGCTGCTCCAATAGAGATTGTTTAGCTTCAGTGGGTCCAGTCTATTTTTAATATAAAAATTGACTGTATTGACATTGTTTCCTTTTCAAAATTTGAAAAACTAAACAATTTTTTCCTTTCAATTTTTTTTTAGATTTGCTGAGTATCATATAAATATCATATTACTTCCACGTGTCACAAAAGAATGATTATTATTTTCCCCCCCCCTATACAGCAGATGTTAATAGCAATATTGGCAAAAGGGTTCCCAATGTTAGCATCAGTCCTAGGGGAGGAGACGACTAATTGTTTCTCCTATACCTTTCAGTTATTTGTTTTCTATTTCATATATGTATTTATTCAGTCCCTTTATATATTTACATAATTACATAATCTTTTCAGCATCAAAAAATTAGTCCTGAATTTTGTCCTAAGTAGCTAATCAAGCTTTGGCTCAAAGCGAGTTTTATTCCTCTTATTTCCATTCATTCTTTCTCTGAAGTGTGTGTGTGTGCGTGATGGTAAAGGTTAGCTATATATCTCCTATGAATTGGGGTTGAGGGATTATGATATTTCTTTGTACCCAAAATTGATCTCATTGTGGGTACTGTTTACATTTTTCTCATAATGTCATCTTAAGTTGAGTTATAAAATCTATTTCTAATAAATATCTTAAAGTTGATGTAGATTTTGAAAATGCAGTATACAAAATATCTTGCTGTAGTGAAAGTTTTGTTTTGAATAAAACCAAACCAATCTACCAGGTGATGGTGTAGATAATTTGTATCAGTGAAGTAGTACTTTTATTAGTCATAGTACCTTTGAAAATTGTTTTCATTTTTGTTACTTGTTTATTAAATTAGGTTATTTATTATTTATTATTATTATTTTATTTTTTTCAGTCTGCTTGAGCTGGTTAGCATCACATCACACGATGTATATATCAAGTTAATAATATCTTCTTTGGACTATTCAATTGAAGGATTTTCTAGGATCATTTTTGTTAAAGTTCTTACAGCTGCTAATGAGGTAAGAATATTTATGAGCATAGGCTGGACTAGTACCAGAAGTTCTGTTTGGAATATTTCTCAATGACTTTATATACTGGTAGCTCTCTTTGAATACTGGCAATTCCCAAGTTATGAACCTGAAACTTACATAAGCAACCATACAAATGAACGAATCTCCATAAAATATCCTTTTATTATAGGTCAACTTTGAAATAATGTACATGCACATGTGTGTTTTGCTGAATAAAAATTGCTGTGTCAGTGTTATTTCCAGAAAAACAGCATAAGGTTTTCATTAGTCTGATATAACCCACTTGTTCAACAAGTGTGTTATGTCAGACTAATGCTTCATGTAGGAATCAAAAATGTGCAGTTGAACACTCCCTCAACAAATTCCCACATTTCCTCAATGTAATCCCCACCAGAAACCTTGAATTGTCTGGATTTTGGGTAATCATATTAAAAATGCCAAAAGTTGCAGTTTTATGTTGCGATGTGCTGCATGCAGTACCACGCAAACATAGCTTTTTTTTGAGAGAGAATGGTATCATACAGTGTATAGAAGAGTGCAGTACAATAAAAGTAAAATTATTGACCTTCTGAAATATATCGAATTATAAGTGGTATATTTTGGGAAGGGGGGAAAAAATGAAGTTTCACACACTTATTTCACTGACATCCCAATCTCAAGTGTTTTTGACAGTAATATTTAGAAAGGTCATGGTTCTGTGGACTTCTTAGTTTTCTTTTAGGAAGCATATGGGCAAATAGATGATTGTTGCTCTGCCAATGTTTTTTACAAATGGCAGTCTAAAAGTTTCTAAGAACATTCACTAAACTGAAAACATGTTTAGTGAAACATTACTTGAATGTGATGCTTCATACATGAAGTATCATGAAACTCAGAAACTGGGTAATATATCACTTGTTGGGATATGATTTGCTAATCTTGTTCATAAATAGCAATTAGACAGTTCCAGAACGTGATAAATTTCTTGTTTCTTCATTCAGATTTCTTGAATGAATTTTGCTAAATGTAAGTTCAGTAAAATGCATTCAGCAAAGCAATGATTAGTTATACTTTGTCTTTCCACTCTGTGTGATAAAGGCCTGGATTCAAATAGTGGCAAACTGGTTTGCTTTTTGTGAACTTTTTTTTTTTTTTTTTTCTGCCATGGCTGAACTATGCACATCAAAAACCATGCAACCATTTTTCTTGGGCTTGTGTTGCATGGTTATTTTATCTTGCAGAAACAGATTTTTTATCTGACAAAATAAGCAAGGAGACCATAGAATACATACAAATTTACACAAAACGCTAATGCATTGCAAATAAACACAATTTTTAATAAAATCACCACAGTTTTTGCAAGAAAATATTTTTTTCTAGTTTATATCAGTTATATTACATATTATGTTATATTACATATTATGAATAAACATGCCTTTGCTTTACCAGTTATGGTAAACTTTACTTTATATATTTTCACTGTAGTTCTTTATGATAATCCACAAAGCACTTGAAACAGAGCAAAATGGCTTCTCCAGACATGTCTCACAAACTAAAGAATTAAAATTCAGCAAGCATAATCTTCAAAAAATTTTACCTTTTCTTCTTATAGAAAATACTAAACTATATAAAATAACTTCAACATAAGCAAAGAACGTGTGAGACTGTGAACCCAGTATACAACTTTTATAGCGCTCTCTAGACAGTGCGATTGATGCTCAGCAAAATCCCAGCCATAATGAAAATAGCCCATGGTTCATCAGTGTCCCAATATCAGTCAGTTGTTCATTTCATTTACCTTTCATTTTACAACTATTTATTGATTGAAACTGACTGGATGTGTATTTGATTTAAGGCACAATACTGTGGTTTTTGATGCAAGCTTGCATTTCATTTTGGCTGCAAATGAGTTAACTAAGTTTAGCAGAACCTTAAAGGACAATGGTAGTGTCCAGACGTAATTTCAGTAATCTTTAATAAATTTGAGTAGACAATTATGATCTCACATTTCTTTATAGTACTGATTTTTCCCCCCTTCCATCTGGGCAGGCACTCTCAAAGAATTTGTGGCAGACAAGGAGGATTTATTCTCCTTGTCTGCCACAAATTCAAGACTTTTACTTTAAAAAGGCATGTTTATAAGCTGAAAAGAATGCTGGGGAAAAAAATAAAGAAATGGTGGAAGTGTTGTTAAATACAGGTAGGTCCCAATTTATGGTTACATTCTCAGGGTTGTAAGCTTAAGCGGCATAAATCAAGGAAGAGTTATAATGTATTTAAATGAGATAGGTTCCTTCACTACGAAAATTGAACCATAAAACTTAATATAAATGTTTTTTATATTAAATATTTGTGGTTGTTTTATAATTATGAGATAAATAATATTTATAGATAAAATATAAGTAATAAAATAAAAATGTAATCTATTACTTCATTCCCGTAGAGCCATCTTTGGAGTATGTAATAATGCCACTGTCTGCTCCCCTTATTGATGTTCTTTGACAGTGGTGTAATGGGGCGGCATTAATGGGATGGGCCTGATGGAGAGTCGACCTGTTCTGCAGGTTCTCTGGCCTTAGAAAAGAACTGCAGCACATCTGGTAAGGCTTTCTCTTTCTCACTTCTACCATATTGTAGTAGGGCTTCAATATGTTAGTAATAGCTCTTTGGATTAAAGAGCTGCTTTCCATCTGGGCCATTATCACTGTTTGTATTTGTGCCAAAGCTGATTGAAGCATCTTTGTTGTGTGAAAGTCCTAATTGGCACAATCTCCTGCTCCTCCTCTTCCTCCTCAGAATCCTGTTTAGCCAGTTGTGCAGCCAGCTCCTCTAAGTTCTTCTTTGAAAAAGGCTCACCATGGCTTTGTATCAACTCACTAATATCATCAATGTCAAGGCCAATATCCTCAGCCATCTGAGTGACATCTTCAGCCACTGCTGGAACTGGCTCAAACTCAAGAAAGTAAGACACTGCATCAGGCACCAATTTCCTCCATTCATGCATGATTGCAACACTTCTTTCCAGGCTGCAGCAATGTTACTTATGGCCTTAAGGATGTTATAGGACCTCCAGTAGTCCCTCACAGCCACTGAGTTAGATGCCTGCACTGCCTCGACAATCCCTTTGAAGGTCGTATGTAAATAGTATGCCTTGAAGGTTGCAATAATGCCCTGATCCATTGGCTGCAACAGTGAGGTGGTGTTCAGTGGAAAATAAACAACCTTCACAAATCAGAATATTAGGGATATACTCAAGGCTGGTTGGATGTCCTGGCGCATTGTCAAGGACTAAAACAGTGTTTTTGGGCAAGTTGTTTGATGCACAAAAATGGGCCACCTCTGGACAAAAGTGTGAAATGTATCATTCGCTAAAAATGGGTCTGGGTCACCCACACCTTATTAGAGCGCCAGAAAACAGGAAGTGAGGTCTTCACAATGTCCTTCATAACACTTGGATTCTTTGAATGGTAACTTTAATCTTTAATTTAAAAGTGCCTGATGCTGCATTACCACCCAGAAGTAATGTAAGCCGATCTTTTTCAGCCTTAAAACCAGGGGCAAAACTCTGTTCACAGGCTGTGTTATGTCCTGCCAGGCATATTCTTCTAGTACAGCCCCATTTCGTCATCATTAAAGACCAAGTCTGGGGTGTAGCAGTCTTCATCCATTAACTTTTGGAATATGGGAGAATATTCCTCAGCGCCTGCAGTGTGGGCACTAGCTGCCTTACCAGTAATTTCTACATTTTGAATTCTGGTCTGGTTTTTGAACAAGGAAACCTGCCCCTGCTGCCAAAAATGATCCAGTCCCTCCTTATTCCTCATTAATTTCATTGAACAAGCTCCTAGCCTTTATCCATAACCACTGCCTGTGTGACAGGAATGTTATTTTGGTTCATATCGTCTATCTACAGCACTAATAACTTCCTCATCTTCTTCATCTCACTCCTTGAATAAGTTGTTCTAGAAACACTTACAAACACAATTCCTGTATGTGACTGCTTGATCTTCTCACCATTATTCATAGTGGTCTTAACAGTAAAAGGTGCTAAGTTTAAGGTCTTGCGCACCTCTGAACACCGCTCACCAGATTCCATATGATGAATAATGTACATTTTCACTTCAATCGTTAGAGATTTGCAGCTTTTTTTAACATGTTCAGACACAGATTCTCCACTGTGTTTTAGTAAATGTGGTTGCACGACTTATTTAAAATAATAAGGCACTAATGAATACAGGAAATTATTAAACTTTTTAAGGCACAGCTCACAACACATGCACTCTGGACAAGGAGAAAGCAACTGTTGGCTACACTAGCACTGCCTAGGAACCATTTCCTGTGCTGTTTACGCTTGCATTTTCCAATTTTATATATATATTTTTTTTTTTTTTTTTTTTTTTCATTATTATTTTAAAAGGGTGTTAATGTGAAACATCATAAAATGAAGCATTGTGAAGCAGGGCCTACCCATACATAAACTAATACATATATGAAATTAGTTCAGAAAGTTCTGATAAGCGATTCATTGTTAATTTTTGATGCAAATTTTGATGCAAATTATTTGATTACACAACACATCTCTCAAAGTAATTCCTTAACTCATCACACATTTTTGCTATCGGCTATTCAATTTTTTTGGAAACCATTTTCTGGAATTCTTCTTTAGAGCAACTGCTGTTCCATCTTTGATGCTTTCCATTCTACTGAAATGTCATCTATTCAAGTACATTTTTATGCAGCAACCAACAGTTCTTATGAGTTCACATCTGCTGCCAAATGTTGCCATATACAGTCAAAGCTCTATATAACAACCGTTTTTCTCATTCCTCACAGGGAATGAGAAAAACACTCTTTATATTGGAAGGAGTTCTATCAATCGTTCATAAAATCAGCAACAAATCAAGCAAAAGCTTGAAAATTTAATGCAGGGGTGGGCAGTCTTTATAAATGGAGGGCCCACTAAAATGTCTAATATGAGGTACATGCAGGCCAAATTTGTTTTTAGCTTTCCATGATTTTTGGGATTATTAAAATGCTGTATAATGAAAAAATTGTCATAAACAGTTTTATGTTATCTGTTGTAATATTTATACATATATTTACATAAAATTAATTTTATTAATAAGAAAAACTAAATACAAATTCAAGATAATATTACAAAAATACAATTATAGTAACAAAATACAAATACAATTATAGTAACAAAATACAATTCTAGTAGCAAAAATCACAATAATTTAATTTTTGTAATATTTAATTAGAGATTTGACACTGTTTATTTTTATCAGTGAATTGTTATTTGGATCGATGTTTGTCGTAGCAATGCACAGAGTATTTTCTAAATTTGCATCAGAAATTCCATTAATTCAAAAATATATATAATAAACATTGGGCCATTTATTATATATATTTTCAAAATGAATGCGGGCTGGTTAAGCACATTTGCGGGCTGGAATTGGCCTGCGAGCCAAATGTCTCTTGGTATAATTGCACAACAAATGTGGCACCTGCACGGAATGGAGTTCATATTGTGTGCCCCCTGGTAGGTCAGTTTTGTTGACGTAGCAGTAACATTTGTGTAAGAGCAAGTGTTCATAATTTCACTTCAGCTAGAATGTTACTCCAAGTTCGAGGTACGCTGAACAGTACGATTTTTGTGGACGAAACGGCTGAATTGTTCCAAGATTCATCGTGAAAATAACAGCGGTGTATGGGGAAAATGCAATGTCGCATACAGCCATAATGAATAGATCCCAGCAGTTTGAAAGTGGTCACACAGAATTGACAGATGGTGAGCGAAAGGAAGGCGTCAACATCAACCACTGTAGACAGTGTGATGCAAGCTAATGAAATGATTCGCAGTAATCGTAGACTGACAGTCACAGAATGGCAAAGGAGTTGGATATTTCAATAGGCAGTGTTCATTCCATCGTCATTGAACATCTTGACAATCACAAATTGTGTGCACGATGGGTTCCTCGTTCACTGACAGATGAACACAAAGGTTAACATTTTTGTCTTCTCTAGCCTTCCTTCGATGCTATTCTGTGGAATGCTATGACTTTTTACGACGCATCATCACTGGCGATGTAACGTGTGTGCACCATTTCACCCCAGAAACAAAGAGAGCGTCTGTTAGTTAGTTATTTGGTTTTTAGAAGCATTAGCAACTAAGGCCATATTGCTCCGGGGATATGCAGTGGTCATTCCCTGACCTTTCCGCATCCTCCTTACAGTCAGTCCTCGTATAGCACGATAGTTGTGTTCCTAGAAACCCTCGTGCAATGCAATATCGTGCAATATAAACAACAGGCCCTACAGGGAAAAATAGGGTTAGGTGCCGACCACCCAAGATTGAACACACATTTGTAACCAAAACATTACCAAACACAATAAATAATCGTAATAAAATACTTAAGTATTTTATTACAACTATTACGTAATAAAATATTGCTAATGCTTTTGCTTCTATCGTAAGCAAACTTGTTTTTTGTTTGATTTTCTATCCAAACATATGACAGCCGTTCCATCTCTTCCAATTCTTTGTGTCTTAATCTAATGGATTTTAATTACACTTTGAGTTGTTCCTGCTATAAAAGTTTTTATTTTCTCTGCATTCTTTGTAATTCTCGGCATTGCCTCATTTAGGTCTGTATCACGTGCAATATCACATGGTCTTTCATTTCGCTCAAAGCGTTTCACAATTTCATATTTTTTCTCTATCAACAGAGGCAGACTGGCCATAAGCCTTACCGGGGAAACCCCCGTGGGCTGGAGGCCGGTGTGATTTTGGCCATAAACGATAGTATGAGGCCACTACAAATTTTCTCAGGTAAAAATTTTTGACCTAGTCCGCCTCTGTTTATTGATGTTGCTTTTCTTTTTCTCTCTGAATCTGCTGTGTCTTCACCAGGACACTTCCTTTTCACACCTTTTAAGTATTTTACTCATTTTTAGGGAATAAAGCAATTACAAAACGAGGAGGCATGCCTGATACACATAAACAAAGCTGTGCGCTTGTAGCAACTGAATAAACGACACTGTAAATGCAGAGACACACTGTGAACACCTCACTAAAGCACATTTCTGGGGATTACTATCATAAAACAATAAAAACAATTTCCAGTTGCGTTCCTGCTAGTGGAATCAGTTATAAACTGGTAATAAACTCGATCTAATTGCATTTGCGATAATACCGATAGCTCGAATCGTGTGGGTTTTTACGTTATTATGGTGAAATGTGTTTCCCCCTTCACTGATATAAAAAACATAAATACATTTTCAGAATCTTCTCTTCATTCCTATCGTGTTGCGTTCAGTTGGGGTGATTCCGCGTTCGACTGCCATTTCTTGTAAACACGAAGGTGAATTGTGCATAAGCGAATTCGTTTCGTGTTATATAAGATATCGTTCCCCTATTTATAAATCGTTTGTGATCGAATTCGTATAGTATAAACACGTGTTATACGAGGACTGACTGTGTTTGGTGGTCACGGGCTCAAACCCCAGTCTAATCAAGAAGCATGTGCTACGCACTGCTGCTCCTGCCCACCTGGCTACGGAGGCACCATGAGCGTTTGTGGAATGGAGATACACAACATCGCCAGTGCGGAAGAAATTCAAAGTTGCACCATCAGCAGGAAAGGTCATGGCTACTGTGTTTTTAGACTGTGAAGGAGTTGTTTATATGGAATTTATGAAAAAAGGCACAACGATTAATGCTGTCTCATACTGCCAAACATTGTGGTCTTTTGCGAACAGCGATGAAAAACAAGAAGCCTGGAAAGTTAAGCAAAGGTGTTATTCTCATTCAGGATAATGCCACGCCACACAATACACTCACAACGCAACACTTGCTCCAAAGTTTTGGATGGGAGGTATGGCAGCATCTGCCGTACAATCCCGATCTTTCGCCTTGTGACTATCACATCTTCAGCAGGCTGAAAAAACATCTAGGGAGACAACAATGAGCAGGTGCAAACAGCAGTTCGACGTTGGCTGAATGACCAAGGAGTGGATTTCTATCACTAGGGAATCGAACATTTAGTCACACATTCCGAGAAGTGTTTACACCAACTCAGTGACTATGTGGAAAAGTAGCAAGGTATGTGCTTTCTGTTGCATAATGTTACATACCTGAATAAATGTCTCTTGGGCTACAATGGTCAAGTGTAACTTATTTTTTGAATTACCCTTGTATAATCCTGTTTATAATATGTACTATAGTATTAAACAAGAAAATTATGATTGTAGTGCACAGTAAGGTTACAATTAAATTGTAAATTTCATTACAATTATATATTGTTGCTCAATATATCCTATATTTTATTCATATTTGAAAATTACAAAAGAGTTATGTCAATATTTCTTCATAGGGTGACTTCTATGCTCAACTCTCCAGCACCAATTTTAAAAAGATTTAAAATACATAAAAAATCTTTAAAATTATTACATGTGTTCAATCCTCTTAGTACATGACTGATCCAGTGCTCTGGGATCATTGTCGAAAGCCCCAACCCGACCATAGATCCATCAAACCCTCCACGAAACCTTGAGTGACTGTTAGCATTATGTCTGATATTTAAAAATAGATCCTGATAAAATATATCACATAATAAATTGCTACATAAAAACATGACAATGAAATAATAATTGAGTTATTGTGTTCCATACTGTCCACCCTGTCTTTACCCTGTAGTTTAATACTGTTAATGGTGGTAAGAGGGTATCCCCTGTTTAAAAATCTCTTCATTAGTTCTTCGATTTCTATATTTAATGCAGTGTGTGTTGTAGTGTATTTATAAATGTTAGTAAACTGATTAAATATAATTGAACGTTTGTAGGTAAATGGATGGTAACTAGTATGATGCAAGAAAATTCCTGTATTTGTGGGTTTACGGTAGATTTTGAATTGTATTCTGTTCCTCCCCTCTCTCTCTCTCTCCCCCCTCTCTCTCTCCCTCTCCCTCTCTCTCTCTCTCTCCCTCTCTCTCTCTCTCTCTCTCTCTCCCTCCCTCCCTCATAAGTGTAAAATTTAAAAAAGTTGATCGTTCTAGTCATTACATTCTCATTCTCCAATGTAAATTTCAACTTTGTGTGTATGTTGTCCAAAGTCCATAAAATATTGTTAGTACCCTGCTCATCCATTATGATAAGGATGTCATCCAAATACCTACCATAAAACATAATCCTAGGTATAAATGGTATATTTGTATATTTGTTTAATTTTATTTAAATAAATCTCAGAGATTAGGCTGCTAAGACTTAGCTCCAATAGGTAAACCAAATATTTGTCTATAGATTTTATCTTAAAAGATGTAATTCGCTTAAATTGAATGTTTAACCAAGTTAACAATTTCAGTTTTCGGATTTCGGAAACTGGTCTGATTTATACCGATTGTATTATCTTTGAAAAGGGCTTGGCAAACCCAGGGTCCTGAGCTGGATGTCATCATTCTTCTCTTTCTAGATGATTCTTTTCTACTTCTGATTCGCTCTCTCGGGTAAAATTTGGGGAATTTTTTTTTTTTTTTTTTTTTGGCTGGTACAGCATAAGCCTTAGGCTTCCTTGCACCATATGGCTGGCGCACTATGGCCATAGATGCCCATGCGCCAAAAAAATCCCCAACCAAACAAACAAACAAACAAGCACCATATGGCTAATAATAATAATATGGCCAGTGCATATTCTATGTTAACATTAGCATATAATGATACCTCCAATGAAAATAGTTTGTCCCCATCTCCCATTCTACAATCCTTTAAATTTGTAAATAACGTGTTATAGTTTCTTATACTGCAATTCAGTACTTGTCTAAATGGCATTATCATTAATATAAGTGCGAGGCTAAAGTTTAGTGCAAACACTGAGTTTTTATATAAGACTATAGGTCTAATAGGATGGCCCATCTTGTGAAGTTTTATTTGTCCAAATAATATGGGTATGTTACTTGTCCTCGCCTTAAGATGTTTCAGCTGTACCATGGAGATATAGTCCATCTTCCTGTAATTCGGTAAGGGCTTTGTTATATTGTTTGGCAAGATTTTCGAATACCATGATATCAACTTCTTGATAGGTAGTATTATCCAATAGAATATCATTCAATTTATTTGTATAATCTGTTTTGTTGTTTAGCACCACTACAGTATCTCCCTTGTCCGCCCTTTGAATTACAATGTCTTTATTTTCTCGTAATTATCTCAACACTATACTTTCATTTTTGGTTAACCTAGGTAAATGTGGGTCCTTTGTGGTGTTTACTACTTTGTTAATCTGTCGTATTAAAAATTCTTTGTGTAGTATGTCCTTTAAGCAATATTCTAATTCTGCCACTTCTTGTTTCTTTGGATGTATGGGTAGGAGTAAATTATAATTTATCAGCAGTCTTTTACATGATATATTTTATCAGCATCTTTTTTAAATATCTGACATAATGTCTTCAGTCATTTGCGGTTTTGTGGACGGTTTGATGGATCTGGGATCGGATTGGGGCTTTGACTATGATCTCGGGGTATCGAATCATTCATGTACTAAGAGGATTGAACACATGATAATTTTGAGGAAGTTTTTTTTGTATTTTAAACCCTTTTAAAATCGGTGCTGGAGAGTTGAGCGTAGAAGTCACCCTGTGAAGAAATATTGAGGTCACTCTTTTATCATTTTCACTGCATAGCTACATACATGTAGCTATGCAGAGAAATATTTCATACTTTAAAATAATCTTTCCAGATATGCTCTTTCAATCATAGAGCATGTTTTAAAAGAGGATTATGAAGGTGTGCAATAACAGTTATTTCACTTTCACAGTTAGGTTGCACTTAGAAAAATCGACATATACAAATTCTAATCCTTGATGAGCATCTTTCACTGAAACTTACTGCTCAACCACAGTAGGTTCCTCAACTTCATCACTACAAATTTCAGAAGGTTCCATTGCATCTCAATGAGTACCTCTTCATTTGTGCTTATCCTGAAACATTCAATGTCTGCGTAATCTTTGAAACATAAGTTTCCTGTAAGTTTAGGTGATGATGCACACGCTCAAATATTTCTTCCCTGTTATCAGACTATTCTTCGAAATTAATAGAGGAAGAAGCATGCAAAGTTTCACACATTGCATTATTCAAGGTGGTAAATCCAGCATGTTTGATGCAGTTGGTGATCACTTTTTCATTGCTTGCAGGATGTCGATTTCACATTGATTTTTGCTTTCAAAACACAGCACAATTTGTTTACTTCGGTAGTTTTTCCATTGTTTGTAGTGTCAATATCCATGGCTACATTTACGTTACAGTTTTTGGAAAGACAGAGCATGAAGAGTCATAAATTTCTGGAACCATCCATCTGAACTTTTAAATTCTTCAATATCCATTATGTGCTAACAATTTAGCTTTAGCTTTTAAAAGATTACCATCTATGGGAATGTTTTATGAAGACATCATCATTAGCCATTCCAAAGGTACCTTTTCAAGATCTGGATGCTTTGCCTTTTGTGCTTGAATTCTATCCAGTGCAGCAGATTTCTCTTAACTTTCAATCTTTTTCTGATCTTTCAGAATTGTAAACAGCATACTCTTCGGAATGCTGAACTGTTTGGTGCTGTCCATCTTGAAAAGCACACTATTAACTACAGCTTGCAAAACCTTAATTTTATCTGCAATTGGCAAAGCTATCCTGGAGCTTTCTTGGAGCTATACCAATAAACATACACTCTAAATAATGAAATTATTTAGAGTGTATATTTAGGTTTGTATGTATGTTTAGAAATTAGGTCCTTGAGGTTGTCACAGACATTCTCTCAGATATGCCAGACAAGCTGTACTTGCTACCTGGGAGTCTAAAACGCTGATGGAACTGATATTCGGGTGACATTCAAGTCAAGTGGATCCAATTTCGGCAAAGTCCGGACGGTCTGTGTCAGCCAAATCCTCTGCTTGCACCTTCACGATGATGGGACTGTTAGTAATCCTGGGTATAACCTCCATGCACAAGTACATGGTGGGTGACTACCCAAGTGTGAACCAGTGTAAGTAGGGGTCGAGGCGTGGCGCCCACACCACACGGAGGAACGCCGCCCCTCTATGTTAGAAGGCAGTACTAGGTCATCAACCGGTGAAATACCACCACTTTGCTTATTGCAGGCTTGAAGTGGTGGAACCCATGTTTAGTCTCTAGATCTAAGTTATGGTCAAACCTTCCCTATGCAGTATGATTGATGACTTTGAGGTTATGATGAACGTCGTGGCGAGATCCAATATTCCTTACATTTCGAGGGTACAGCTCAAAAACGGTATTTGCAGGCCGGCCGCTAGTTAGTACACCGGACCGAACCTATTGGTAACTTTATAGGAGGCTTCTGGATCAGATGGTGTATAATCTTGCTACCTCTAGTCTGCCAGATAGTGATTGGAGGGAGTCCGAGTAGTGTGTATGCGGGGAGCGTTGTCGAGGCCACATTATGTCAAGGATCTGGGTATATTCTTACCACGTGTACCCCATATCCAAAAATTTCATTACTTCATACAGCATGTCCCACCCACTTTTTCTTACTATTGAATACACCATGAATTGTCAAACTAATAGAGCAAGCTTATCTGCGAAAAGATCTAAACCTCCCAAGCACTTCCTAATTCATTTCACAAATATACGTGGTCTCAATTCTAATCTCAACGAAGTCCATTTCCACTTGCAGTCTGCCAAACCCCATGTACTTTTTCTGACAGAATCTCAGTTATTGGTTGATTCAACTACTGCTCATCTCAGATGCCCAAATTACTCGCTGTATGATTCCTTTCGCCTCAAAGGTGGTACTTGTGCATACGTCCGTTCTGATATACCCTGTCAGAGACTTGGCAATTTGGAATCTCCTCTCTTTGATCTTCTCTGGCTTAATCTTTCTACCTCATTGTGTCAAATTCATCTGTTGTTTCTACTGATCTCCCATATTCGCTGTATGATTCCTTTCGCCTCAAAGGTGGTACTTGTGCATACGTCCGTTCTGATATTCCCTGTCAGAGACTTGGCAATTTGGAATCTCCTCTCTTTGATCTTCTCTGGCTTAATCTTTCTACCTCATTGTGTCAAATTCATCTGTTGTCTCTACTGATCTCCCAACTCAGATCACAACTTGGTGATTGTCTCATGGCTATTCCCAACCTCGTGTTGTTTGGCATTACAAGAGTGCAAAATGGGATGACATGCGAGACTTCTTTTCTTCTTTTCCTTGGTCGGATTACTGTTTCAAACCTTCTGATGTCAACGTTTGCTCAAATCGTGTCAGTGAAATTATTCTTGCAGGAATGGAATCCTTTATCCCACACTCCACTTTAAAATCTCGTCCTTTTTCTAAACCTTGGTTTTCCAATAAATATGCTAAGGCTGTTCAAGAGAAGAATGTTGCATATCGTAATTGGCTTGTTTCTAATTCTTCAGTTTCATTTTCTGCCTACACCAAAGCTCGCAACAATTGTAAAGCAGTTATTAATCAGTCCAAACTAGAGTTTGAACAGGCTAAGAGCAGAAAACTTGCTTCTTGCCCTAATGGTAGCTGAGCATTCTGGTCTCTTACCAAAGCTATTGGCCGCAACTTTTGCCCATCTCTGCTCCCACCTCTGTCCAAACCAGATCGTTCTGTTGTCACTTCAGCCAAGGATAAAGCTGACCTGCTAGCATCCCATTTTTCTTCCAGCTCATGTATTATGATCTTGGTAAAACACCTCCCACCATTCCTAACACGCTCCATTCAATGCCTCCTGTGGTCTTCCGTCAAAAGGATGTCAGAAGGATTTTGACGAATCTTGATGCTAAGAAAGCTCCAGGTCCTAATGGTATTTCTCCACTTGTTCTCAAAACCTGTGCTCCTGAACTTACTCCTATTCTTTGCCGCCTTTTTTTCACTTTTTTATTCCAAAGGTGTTTTTCCTTCTGCTTGGAAATTTGCTCATATCCAGCCATTTCCTAAAAAAGGGTGACAAATCCCTTCCATCCAATTATCGTCCCATTGCAATTACTTTTACTCTTTCTAAAGTAATGGAGAAATCAATTAACTGCCAACTCTTAAACTACCTAGAAACCTTCCGTCTGATCAACGATCGTCAGTATGGATTCCATCAGTGTCGATCCACCGGTGATATTCTTGCTTATGTTACCCATTTATGGAAAGGTTTGGAAAAATTCAATGGAAAGGTTTGGTGAAACACAAGTAGTTGCTCTTGACATCTCAAAGGCTTTTGATCGTGTTTGGCATAAAGGTCTTCTAAACAAGCTTCCATCTTATGGTTTGCCAAGGCGCCTCCGTAGCCAGGTGGGAAGGAGCAGCAGTGCGTAGCACACGCTTCTTGATAAGACCGGGGTTCGAGCCCGTCACCACCAAATACGGAGGATGCGGAAAGGTCAGGGAATGACCACCGCATATTCCCGGAGCAATATGGCCTTAGTTGCTAATGCTCCTAAAAACCAAAATAACAATAACAATATGGTTTGCCAACTGTTTTTAGTAATTGGTTATCCAGTTTTCTCTCTGATCGCTCACTGAGGGTGATGGTAGATGGCTCTCTGTCTTCTAACTTCTCCACTAATGCCGGTGTCCCCCAAGGTTCAGTTCTTTCCCCCACTCTTTTCCTCTTGTATATTAATGACCTTCTTCCATTGACTGGAAATCCTATCCATAGTTTTGCCGATGATAGCACATTGCATTCCTCTTTCCATTTTGAGAAACATTGTCCTGCTCAATCAACTTCATCTTCAACTTTTCGAAAATCTGCTACCAATTCCTTAAAATGCCAATCTTCAGGTAATTCTCCAGTGGGGCAAAGACAGCGTAGTTGATTTCAACCCTTCTAAAACTCAATCTTGTCTTATATCTTGCAAAAAGGATTCTTCTGCTCCTATGCTTATCTTTAGTGACACTCTGATTTCTAGGCAAAATGATATATCTCTTTTGGGGATTACCCTGACTTGTAATCTCTCTTGGCACAAGCACATTACAAATATTGCTTCCTCTGCATCTAAAAAACTTGGCTTTCTCTTTCGCTCCTAGTGTTACTTTTCTTCCAAACAGCTGGTCACTCTGTATAAATCGCAAATCGGCCCTGCCATGGAATATTGTTCCCACATCTGGGGTGGTGTCCCCAAAACCTCTCTCAGGCTTCTTGATTCCATTCAGAAGAGGGCAGTTAGGTTAATTAATGATTTATCTCTAACAGAGTCTCTCCACTCGTTTTCTCATAGACGTTTCTGCTGCATGCTTCATCAGAAACGTCTTCAGCAGAAACGTACTGTTTCTGCTGCATGCTTCTTCTACAGATACTTCCATGGGCACTGTTCTGCTGAATTGGCTTCTATAATTCCCGCTCTCTCTCTCTCTCTCTCTCTCTCTCTCTCTCTCTCTCTCTCTCTCTCTCTCTCTCTTTCAAAACAGTCCGAACACGTGCCACCACCAGCCAACATCCATTTACTGTCCAACTTCAAACCCACAGAACCAACTTTTCATCATCCTCATTTATTCATTCAACTGCCGTTTTCTGGAACAACCTTTCTTCATACATATTTCGTGAAAATTACAATCTACAGAAGTTCAAGTCCAATGTCAACAAATATCTTCTTTCGTCTTCTCAACCTCCAACCCAAGCACGGTACTAAGTACTACAGGTTATAATACCTGTCGTGTTTGGGGTTCACATTAAAAAAAAAAAAAAAAAAAAATTAACTTTCACCCAGCCGATATTCGTTTCATTACTGCACTGCTAGAAAAGAGTACGGGAAACCTTAACAAATAATTTCTCATGGTCAGGCTCCAATTACTTGAAGATATTTGAAGTGTTCATTTTTAAATGGGAATATTGCAACAAAACAGTAAAAATTCAGATTAAGGGGTGGAAATTTATGGTCATTATAGAGAAATCCTTTTATTTTCAAGGTTGCTGAATGTAAAATATCATTAGGTTAATGAGAAATTGGCCAGGACCAACCACATTGGATGTTATAACATCCTACGTGGTCAGAAGCAGCCTGAGTGCGACGATAGCTTTCCCAGATTCAGATGTTTTACATGCTAGTATAGAATCTGTATGGTGTGAGATTGTTGGAAACAAAGGTATAATGCGAGTAGGAGTAATCTACAGACCAGGCGATTGTGAAGATTATGACGAAAGTGAGTGTAAATGTCTTATTAGGGTGATTTCAATTTGCCTCTAATTGATTGGAGTAAATGGGAAGGAAACTCGACATGGGGAACAAAATTTTTAAATCTACTAGACGACTGTTATTTGTATCAACATGTCAAGAAAAGTATTAGAGAAAAGAATATCCTAGACCTCATCATCACCCAGGAATCAGATGACATAACAGGGTTGACAGTAGAGGAACCAATAGCAAGAAGTGATCACGGAGTTCTCCGGTGGATGATGATGATGAGAGAGGTATCAGTAGTAAAAGGCAAAGGAATGGGTTTTAATTTCAGAAAAGGAAATTACGATGCTTTAAGGTACTACATGGCCTCTATTAACTGGGTAGATATCACACAGAGAATGAATACAATTGAACTGTGGTATGCTTTTAAAACATTAATCACAGATGCCTTGAATGTGCATTTACCATTAAAAAAATACTCCACAAGGAGGGTTCTGTGTTGGATGAATAGTGAAGTTGCCACATTACTTGAGCAGAAAAAGGTGGTATGGAAAGGTTACAGAGCAATTAAAAGTATTGAAGCCTATAACAGCTACAAGATGATCTGCAATACAGCCACAGAAAAGGTTTGACAGGCAAAGGCAATTTATGAGAAATCACTAGGAAACAGAGCAAAGAGGGGGGATAAGGAATTCTTCACATATATAAATGCCAAGAAGAGCAGGACAAACCAGAATGGACCTTTACATAAGGGAAAGGGGATTAAATACACCAGCTGCCATTGCAGATGAACTCAACAGTTATTTTACATCGATATTTACAAATGAAACACCTTTTGTGGCAATGGAAAATTGTCGGAGCGAAGTTGAAAAATATGTAATTAATGATATTTAAATTTCGCAAGATTATTTAATGAAAAAACTTTCAAGCCTACAGGCCAGTAAGGCTCCTGGAGTTGATGGAATATACCCTATAATCTTAAGGGAGGCGGCAAGTCAGTGCATTGAACCATTGAGGCTAATTATGCAAGCATCACTAGACTCTGGGGAGATTCCATTGGATTGGAAAAGTGCCAATGTATCTCCCATACATAAGGGTGGCCCTAAGAGTGAAGTGGGAAATTATCGACCTGTCAGTCTGACTTCAGTGGTAGGGAAAATCATGGAGGCAATGATCAAGAGTGGAATTCAGGATCATTTGGATAGAATTGAAATTCTCAAGGATACTCAGCATGGTTTTGTAAAGGGAAAATCATGTTTAACAAATCTGGTTTGCTATTTTGAAAGGGTCACTCACAAGCTGGATTTAGGGAATAATTTTGACATTGTTTATTTAGATTTCAGCAAAGCTTTTGACTCAGTCCCACATGAGCGGTTGCTTTATAAACTGGAACAGGTTGGAATCACTGGGAAAATCCTTAGATGGATAGCAGGATGGCTTCAGGGCAGGAGGCAGAGGGTTTTGATAAATGGCTATTCTTCAGATTGGGTTGATGTAAGAAGTGGGGTTCCCCAAGGATCAGTATTAGGACCACTGTTGTTTTTAATTTTCATAAATGACATCGATGAAGGGATAGAGGGCGTGATGTCTAAATTTGCAGATGATGTTAAAATTGGTAGAGTAGTTAATGATCACTGTCAAGCTGAGCTTCTTCAGAGAGACCTAGATAGACTTCAGGAATGGTCAGAAAAATGGGAGCTATGCTTTAATCCAACCAAGTGTAAGGTATTACACCTGGGAAACAGTAATCCCAGAATAGCTTATTCACTTGGTGGAGTTCATCTAAACCCAGTACTGGAGGAAAGGGACATGGGTGTTATGATACGGTCAGACATGAAATTCTCTGAGCATTGTAAACAGGTTGCAAGGAAGGCTATGGTGTCATGTCGATGATCTATCAAACTTTTGCAAGTAGAGATAGAGACGTGATAATCCCATTATATAAGGCTTTTGTTAGACCACACTTGGAATACTGTGTTCAAGTATGGAGATCGCACCTAAAGAAAGATATCAAGCTTCTTGAAAGGGTGCAAAGATGGGTCACTCACCTGGTGAGATCAGCAAAAGGGCGTCCTTATGAAGAAAGACTTTGAATATGTGGGTTGCCGAGTTTGGAAACTAGACACCTTAGAGGAGATTTGATTGAGGTGTTTAAGGCTCTGAGAGGCATCAGTAAAATGAATGAGGACGAAATTTTCAAGATTATAAATGATGCTAGAACTAGGGGACATAAATTCAAGGTATGGGGGGGAAATGTTTAGATTGGACCGGAGGAAGTTTTATTTTAGCCAGCGAGTTATAAATTACTGGAATAAGTTGCCTACATGGGTGGTAGAGGCCGACAGTTTGGGGAAATTCAAAGGTCATCTGGATAGTACCTTCATGTGAGGGAAGTGCGTAGGATGATAAGCTTAATTTCCTTTTCTTTTATTAATTATTATTATTTATTATATATTTTTTTTTTTGTCATTGTTTTATTCGGGGTTTTTTTTTTTGTTTTTCTGTCTTGTGCAGCATAAGCCATAAGCTTTCTTGCACCATGTGGCCCTTACTAATACATGTTGGGACATGTATTAAAAGAGGGTCACTATAAAGAGCTTCTACTGTACGCGATGCAGAATCTCTTTATATAAACAGCTTGTTAACACTGAACCAATACAGTATGAATTCATAATAAACACCTCCTTGGTCATCATAGATAAATTCCTACATAACTTTACCATTGCTTCTGTCCTGGAAAACTTTCTGGGGTGAGATACAGATTTGTCCTTCCAAACTGAAGACTGGTGCTTATTCTGGGAATTGTAAAAAAATGCTCAACTTTCACTTCCACACTATTCTGTTCAGGAACACAGACTAACATCAATCTCTGTAATGAGGTTACCAAAGATTTCATCTGTGCCTCCACCTGGTCCAAGATGAATGTAACAAGAGACATCGTGCTCTCAAACATAATAAATGTTCAAATCATCATTGAGAATGGTATGGTATTACCCCATGGTGATAACAACCCCCTGCTGAACCCCCTGCCGATGGTTAGCTTGTACACCCTGTCATAACTCTTTAATCTAACAGAGCAAATAGGAGGTACTGGGACCCTAGAATGTTCATCATCTTCTAGTTCTTCCATAAATCTTCAGTGATAGTGAACATGTGACTTTTAGTGCTGTTTCTGGTTTGAATCATCTACAAAGTCTCATTCACTATTTTACCAGGAATGTGAAAGAATTTCATGATAGTACACTGTTCAATACTACCTGACTATTGACGAGGAAAATATCGATATGATGGAAGAATTCAGCACAATACACTTAAGTGTGATTGATCTAAACCTTGAGAAGCACATAACACATGCAGCATGCTATGTTTCCTACCAATGATTCTTTATAAAATCCATCATTAATGTAAAATGTAGAAAATGATGTAAGCCAGCAAGCATTTTACAGTCACAGGCTAACAATAGAAGAAAGAAACCTGCATCTCTACATCTCCACTAAGAGTTAATCTAATTCTTCCTTAAATTTATTAGTATTAGCATTAGAAGAGGATATGATGCAAGAAAGCAAGCTTATGCAGCTTCAGCCAAAAAAAAAAAAATACTCTTCTCATTTCCAATCCATTCGCTCCAAACGTTTGTCCAGTTCTGTCTTGAATTTATTTAAACTATCAACTTCCACAACAACAGATGGAAGTTTGTTCCAGCAATTAACTACTTGCTGGCTAAAGGCAAATTTCCACACAACTGTTCTACAGCTGCCTTTCCTCAGTTTGAGTTTATGCTCCTTCAGGTTCATAATCCGAGCAAAACGAAGAATACCATTATCAGTGAGCCTGCTCAAACCATTTAAGGCCTTATACACTTCAATCAGATCACCCCACAGGTGCCTAGTCTCCAGATGCTGCAATTTACAGAGCTTGAGCCTTTCTTGGTAAGAGCACCCCTTTGTTCCCCCACCAATCTTGTTGCCCTTCTCTGTACTTGCTCAAGCAACTCTATTTTCTTCCTAAAATGAAGCCTCCAGACCTGTATGCAGTACTCAAGGAGTAGCCTGACCATTGCCTTATACAAAGGGATAATCACCTACTTGCAAAATTCCTGTATATCACTGTTAACCCCAATGACCTGCTCTGGCAGCCTGTCTGCACTGCTTAGAACACTTCCTATCTGAGTGCACAATTACCTCCGGGTCTTTTTCATTCTCCACTACCCTTGTAGTACCACACAGTTGGTATATTTCTCTGGGTTTACTGCTACTCATATGCAGTACTTTGCATTTGTGAATATTGGGCTTCGGTTGCCACTTTTCAGTCCCTCTGCCTAGCTTTTCTAGATCCTGTTGCAGTAGCATATTGTCATTACTGTCATTAACAACCCTGCAAACTTTGTGTCATCTGCAAATTTCGACTTTAAGCCTGATATACCTTCATCATCATCATCAAATATCATTGATAAATATTCAAAACAACAATGGGCCCAACACCGAACCCTTGGGGACCCTACTAAAAACATTAGTCCACAAAGAGCAGTGTCGATTGATTACCACTCAGTCTTTTACCACTCAACCATTCTTTTATCCATTGTAGTAATTTGCCCTTAATGCCATACTGCTCCAATTTGTACAGTAGTCTTCTTCTTCCATGTGCAGCAGTATCAAATGCTTTTCTGAAATTCAAGTGTATGATATCAAAAATTTTTTTTTCCATCCAGTTCCTTTGCATTATGTAGAATCTCCTTATATAAACAGCTTGTTAACCCTGAACTTTCCAGTATGAATTCAAAATAAACACTTGCTTGGTCATCATAGATAACTTCCTACATAACTTTACCCTTGCTTCTGTCCTGGAAAACTTTCTGGTGTGAGATGTAGACGTGCCCTTCCAAACTGAAGACTGGTGCTTATTCTGGCAATTGTAAAAAAAAAATGTTCAACTTTCACTTCCACACAATTCTTCTTGCTGTTTTCGTAGATTAATAATATTAATCCAAGAAGAGCAGACTCTGAGTGCCTAGTGATAGTTTCCAGCCAATTTCTAGTGAGATTTTCTAGTGTTTCTCTATGGCGAGTACCAGCTCTTTTAATAAATCCTCATTTACCTGCAATTTTACCGCTGACAATTCGCAATGTTACTGCTTCCCTTGCTATCAACAACACCATTTGTTTTATAAATCATGTTACAAAATCCAGCACTCTGCTACACCCGCTTGCAACATATTGCTCTTTTACTCTCCTCATTGGTTGACACTGCTAGACCATGTTTGAAAGGAGCAAACATGGACTTAAATAACTTATCAATGATATTGATAAGTTATATTTATCAATGATATTGATGAAGGTATATCAGGCTTAGTGTCGAAGTTTGCAGATGATACAAAGGTTGGCAGGGTTGTTAATGACAGTAATGGCAGTGTTGCTACTGCAACAGGATCTAGAAAATTTGGGCAGATGGGCTGAGAAGTGGCAACTGAAGTTTAACCTTGACAAATGCAAAGTACTGCATATGGGTAGAAGTAACCCCAGAGAAACGTACCAACTGTGTGGTACTACACTTAAGGTGGTAGAAAACGAAAAAGACCTGGGAGTAATTGTGTAGTGAGATATGAAGTTTTCGGAGCAATGCAGACAGGCTCCCAGGGCAGGTCGTGGGGTTATGTCAATGATATATAGAAATTTTGCTACCAGGGAAAAGGAGGTGATTGTCCCTCTGTATAAGGCAATGGTCAGGCCACGCCTTGAGTACTGCATACAGGTCTGGACGCCTCATTTTAGGAAAGATGTAGATTTTCTTGAGCGTGTACAGAGAAGGGCAACAAGATTGGTGAGAGGAATGAAGGGATCCTCTTACCAAGAGAAGCTTAAGTTCTGCAAATTTCAATGGCTGGAGACTAGGCATCTGCGCAGTGATCTGATTGAGGTGTATAAGGCCTTGAATGGGTTGAGCACACTGAATTCTGATGGGATTCTTCCACTTGTTCAGCTTATGAACCTAAGGGGGCATAAATTCAAATTAAGTAAAGACAGATGTAGAATAGATGTGCGGAAATTTGCCTTTAGCCAGTGGGTGGTTAATTGCTGGAACAAACTTCCATCTGTCATTGTGGAAGTTAATAGGTTGAATAAATTTAAGGAGGTACTGGACAGGCATTTGGAGGGAATGGCGTGATTTTTTTTTTTTTTTTTTTGGCTGATGCTACATAAGCTCATAAGCTTGCTTTCTTGCATCACATGCCGCTACTACTACTACTACTTTCCACCTTTAGAGACCTCAAGCTCAAGTCCAGAAATGTCTCATTAAAAATGATTCTAACCAACCTAAAAAGGGAAGCGCAGTGCCTCCAAATGTTTTGGTGATGGACTCTCATTCTCTCTCTCCCCCACCAAGCTGTGGGTGAATTAGCACCATTTGTTCTCCTAAGATATTTGGAATCCATGTCTGGATTATGTAAAATGGTAAAATGACTACAATCTGGAGACCTCCTAATTGAAACAGCCACCTCAAAACATTCCAAGTGGCTTCTCAAAACAACAACATATGGTGCACTGCCAGTATCTGTTTCTCCCCACAATACCTTAAATTCATTGAAAAGTGTTATCACTGAGCAGGGCCTACTTACATTTTCTGAAGAATTAGTTCAGGAACTTAAAAATCAAAAAGAAATCAGTGCCAAATGAATAATGACTAAAAAAAGATGGAAATCTCATTCCGTCCATCATTCTAACTTTTAGCACTCCAGATTTGCCATCCTCAGCAAAAGTGTGCTCTTAAACTGTCAAATTCATCCTTAAATCACAAATTCCATTCATTGTTTTAAATGCCAGAAATATGGCGATTACCAGCAGGTGTATGTAGAGGTAATGTCATTTGTCATCCAAGAAGCATATACATTGGAGCATTAACTCTCGTTTGCTCCAACTGTAAAGGAAGCCATCCAGCCTTTTATAAATCATGTGAAATGTGGAAAACAGAGAAGAAAATTCAAAATACAAAATAGAATATAAAGTCACATAACCTGAGGCACACAGACAAGTTATGTTGATTATGCCCAGTTATTCTTGTGCATCTCACACTTGAATCTGTCATTCAATAGCAACTGAAACAGATGTATCATTACAGCCCACCAACCACTTCTCTAGCTAACTGGGTTAAAATTACACTAATTCTAGAAAGACATACTGCAAACTAAAACCAACAAAGTGACCAACACTCCAGTTAGCAGCCCAACTGATATTCCAACTGTTTTGCATGATACAACAGTATCAAACATTGCTAAAGACAATATGAAAACTGAATCACCCATCAAAAGTATAGAAGTGGATACACTCAGATTGTGAGGAACCCATGCTAGAACTTCATGCGAACGATACTTTGGATAGTGTATGCCCCCATCTTCCCAAAAAAAGACTGTTAAAAATCCAATTTGTACAAAAAAAAACAGTCAGCTCGTATTGTCGGTACTTCAGTTACCTTGTTTCTATTTATGTTCCACCATCTCTGTCATTTTCCCATTCAAAACACAACAGCCTCCTTACACAACTCCCAATTCCAATTTATCCTTTCGGCGACTTTAATGGCCATCTTTCATTGTGGGGATCCACAACAATGGATGTAGGAGACAAATTGATTGAAGAATTTATGAATAATAATGATCTTAATTTACTAAACTATGACTCTCCCACCTATATACACCTACCTACAGGATCTACTTCTTTAATTGACTTGTCAATTGGTTAGTATTGCCAAAGGAGGACTAACCAATCCTTTTAACAGCAATCACTTTCCAATTATTTGCTCATTACAAACAGGGGTGACTCCAAATCCTGATGAACAATCCACTTAGAAGCTTAATAAAGCATATTGGGAATGCTCTTTTGCTCAAATACTTTTATACAAACTTTATGTTCAACAACAACAACCTATTGATTATATAATTACTTACATAATCAAAGCAGATATTGTTGGGATATCAGAGATGTGATTTCACACATATATAAGCAGTGCAGAATTGGAATTTGTGGAGTACAATGTATACAGAAAAGATTAAGAAAGGATAAAAAAGGAGGAGGAGTTATGCTGATAGTTAAGAAACACATAGAATCTAAGGAAGTACATCCAGTTGACATAGATAGAGTGCAATATTGAGTCAGTGTTGAGTTTTATGTGACATAAGCACTGGGAAAGCAAAAATGAGAGTATGAGTGGGTTATAGGCCTGATGATCCTGATGAGTACAGTGAACAATTTTACATCGAAATAGAGTGAGCCAGTTAATCAGAATGTCTTTAATGGGGGATTTTAACTTCCCAGATATTGACTGGAACTTGTGGGTTGGTCACTAGCAAGAGTGTTGTGGATTTATTGGATAATTGTGTTGTACAACAGCATTTTCGAGAGGCAGCCATAGGGAGAATACACTCGATCTGATTATCAGCAGTGATTATTCTTGCACTAAGAATTCGCAGATGAAGGAACTGCTAGGTGGCAGTTATCACGTGTACTGGTATGGGATTTACTTAAAGATATCACTGCTATCTGGGGTAAAGGGAAGGGTTTTTGCTTTTGTAAAGGTGACTACAGTTGCCTCTGATGGTTTTTAAATTCAATACAGCGGGTCCAACTGATGATGGTTCCAACAACAAATTCTAAATGGAAAGCATTCAAGGAATTAATCTTGGAAGCTACTAGGTTTTTCACCTCCATACATGTACTTGCTTGCCTTGGCTTTATGCCATTTCAGATGCTACAGTGGCATGTTAAAACAAATACACCTTGACCAACTAAGAAATACTGTTCATGGTTTAGGCTCAAATGGAATGACAGGTGAACTAATGGCACTCGTGGCAGAGAAGAAAAATGCATGGGATGCATATAAATTATCAGCACAGAAGCCTGTGGTAGATATAAGCTAGTCTGTCATCAAATCACAAAGGAAGTTAGGCAAGCAATGACAGATTATGAGAAATATTTGGCAAAGGATGCAAAGAAAAAGCAGACTTCTTTACTTATATAAACTAGAAGGACAGAGACGTTTTAGGTTCTTCCACTTGATATTTATGATTCGACTGTTGATAATCCTGCTCAGGTAGTGACAAACTGAATGAGTATTTTGCATCTACATTCGCACATAAGGAATTCTGTATGGAAGTAGAAGACAGAAGCTTATTAAACTCTAACAGGAAGCTAAATGATTTTGTAATAACTAAGAGCAAAGGGGGAGAAATTGTTGAAGCTAAACATAAGAAAGGTACCTGGGGTGGATGGGATCTATCCAGTTATATTAAAGCAGTCAGCAAAGGAACTAAGCAAACCCTTAGTCATAATTACTAGAGCATCCTTGTACTTGGGGGAAGTCCCAACGGAATGGAGATGTGCAAATGTATCCTCGATTGACAAATGGTGATGCAAATAATTACAGACCTGTTAATTTAACTTCTGTTACCGGGGAAAAAATTGAGTCACTGGTTTAAGAAGCATTGCAGGATCATCTAGTCAAGACTGCAGTAATAATTCATACTGCATTGGTTTGTTAAGGGGAAGTCTTGTTGACCAATTTGATTGGATACTATGTGTGGTAACAAAGGAACCGAATGCAAAAAATAATTTTGATATCATATACTTGGATTTCAGGAAAGATTTTGATGCTGTTGCACGTGGAAGATTTCTGCACAAATTGGAGCAGTGTGGCATTAAGGGCAACTTGCTGCAATGGATAAAAGGATGGTTGAGTGTGAGAAGACAGAGCGTGGTAATCAATGACACTCTCTTTTCCTCTTGTAAATGATCTTCTTCCATTGACCCAAAATCCTATCCATAGTTTTGCCAATGATAGCACATTGTACTCCACTTTCCAGTTTGGGAAACCTTGCCCTGCTCAATCATCTTCAACTTCTCAAATATTCCTTACAAATTCCTTAAATGCTGATCTCCAGGTAATTCTCCAGTGGGGCAAAGACAACATCATTGATTTCAATCCTTCTAAAACTCAGTCCTGTCTCACAAAAAGGATTCTTCTGCTCTTATGCTTATCTTTGGTGACACTCTGATTTCTAGGCAAAATGATATATCATCTTGCCTAGAAATTCATTTGGGTTTAC
This sequence comes from Mastigoproctus giganteus, assembly GCF_048544385.1. Lineage (NCBI taxonomy): Eukaryota > Metazoa > Arthropoda > Arachnida > Uropygi > Thelyphonidae > Mastigoproctus > Mastigoproctus giganteus. The sequence goes on from NC_143576.1 coordinate 18,843,570, forward strand.
CCTGACTTCCAATCTCTCTCTCTCTCTCTCTCTCTCTCTCTCTCTCTCTCTCTCTCTCTCTCTCTCTCTCTCTCTCTGCACGAGCACATGCTTCCTCTGCATCTAAAAAACTTGGTTTTCTCTTTAGCTCTCAGCTTTACTTTTCTTCCAAACAGTTGTTCACTCTGTACAAATTGCAAATCTGCCCTACCATGGAATATTGTTCCTACATCAGGGGCGGTGCCCCCCAAAATCTCTCTCAGGTTTCTAGATTCCATTCAGAAGAGGGCTGTTAGTTTAATTAATGACTCATCTCTAACATAGTCTCTCCACTCACTGTCTCATAGACATACTGTTTCTGTTGCATGCCTTTTCTACAGATACTTACATGGGCACTGTTCTTCTGAATTGGCTTCTATAATTCCTGCTCTCTCTCTTTCAAAACAGTCCGAACATGTGCCATCACCAGCCAACATTCATTTACTCTCCAACTTCAAACTCACAGAACCAACTCTTCATCTTTCTTGTTTATTCATTCAACTGTTGTTTTCTGGAACAACCTTCCTTCATACGTTTTTCCTGAAAATTATAGTCTACAAAAGTTCAAGTCTAATGTCAGCAAATATCTTCTTTTGTCTTCTGAGACCTCCAACCCATTAATGGTACTAAGTACTATAGGTTCTAATACCTCTCGTGTTTAGGGTTTTCATAAAAAAAAAAAAAAAAAAAAAAAAAAAGAGTCCAGGCATACAACACAACATAACACATCACTAAGTACCAGAACCAGCACAACAAACATCACTGGTTTTGCAGAGATGTTTAACACAGAGACATGAGGCTGGTTACGTATACATACTTACATACTCGTTCTTTCTGTTTACATTGTACTTCCAATATTCAAAATTTGTATACCCTTTAGCCAAATAGCACCCTTTTCAATATCTCTAAATGTCTGCATTTTATGACTTAATTTGGTACTTCAAATTCTTCATTTTTACTATAGTCCTGGAATTTGTTAGTTGGGTGCACTTATTTTTGCTCTTAGTAGTGCTAACACAGTCCATATATTTGCTTAGCCCATGAGGGACTCAACAGGTTTTGTAATCTTTGACACTTTGCTTTCTAGGTTGCTGCATATAGAAGCAGCATGAAAATAACTTTCACCTCTTCCTGGAGCTACTGCTAAAATCTGTTGGTATGTAGTGTGGCATGTGATGCAAGAAAGCACGTGTATGAGCTTATGCAGCATCAGCCAAAAAAAAAAAAAAAAAAAAACACACCATTCCCTCCAAATGCCTGTCCAGTTCCTCCTTAAATTTATTCAACCTATCAACTTCCACAACGACAGATGGAAGTTTGTTCCAGCAATTAACCACCTGCTGGCTAAAGGCAAATTTCCTCACATCTATTCTACATCTGTCTTTTCTTAATTTGAATTTATGCCCTCTTAGGTTCATAATCTGAACAAGTGGAAGGATCCCATCAGAATTCAGCGTGCTCTACCCATTCAAGGCCTTATATACCTCAATCAGATCACCGCGCAGGTGCCTAGTCTCCAGCCACTGCAGTTTACAGAACTTAAGCCCCTCTCTTGGTAAGAGGCTCCCTTCATTCCCCTCACCAATCTTGTTGCCCTTCTCTGTACACGCTCAAGTAAATCTACATCCTTCCTAAAATGACGCCTCCAGACCTGTACACAGTACTCAAGGCGTACTCAACACAGTACCTGACCATTGCCTTATACAGAGGGATAATCACCTCCTTTTCCCTGCTAGCAAAATTCCTATATATCATTGACAAAACCCCATGACCTTCCCTGGCAGCCTGTCTGCATTGCTCAGAAAACTTCATATCTGCCTGCACAATTACTCCCATTTCTTTTTCATTTTCTACCACCTTAAGTGTAGTACCATAGAGTTGGCACGTTTCTCTGGGGTTACTTCTACCCATATGCAGTTGCATTTGTCAAGGTTAAACTTCAGTTGCCACTCCTTAGCCCATCTGCCCAAATGTGTATGTCCCCCTCCCCACAAGCTAGCAGTTTAGTTTATTGGGTTTTGTATTTTTGCTATTCTCTTAGTAAATACATCTAGTTACCTGGCTGTTGCCTGTAATATCCCTTATATTGTCTGATGCAAAACTCAGTGTCTTGCTCCATTGAGCTTTACTTTACTGCCCACATAGTTTAATATTAATAGATAATAAACTACGCTTAATTAAAAAGATAATGAAAGATAATTTATAAAATTAATAGGTTTTAGCTTTAATTTATAAATATGCCATTTCACGACTATAATCAGTACCGACCAGATACATTTTTATGCTTTGTTTCAGTTAACAACAGTTTGAAAACTTTAAGAATGTACTTCCATTTTAATGGTAGTTGTAAATATGCCTATAGGTTATTCACTCCAGCCAGGAAGTCTTAGGCTTGAGCACAATCATACCTATTTTGCCTAACAGATAGCATTAATTTAGTGGTAATCAGCAAATTGTAATATTATCCTATTTTATGTTTGTTTAATTTTGAATCTTTCAGTTTTAATTTAAATTTTAAATTAAATTTAACGTAAACTGATTGGTAGTATTTTCATTAGTTGGGGTGTTATTGTAGTCTTTTAGCTAAGTGGCATTTAAGAAACTGCTAGGTTTGCTCATTTCTGATAGGGGATGGACCCTATTGCTACAAAGTTAAGATGCAGTTTAATTCTGACACATAGGTAGGAATAGCATTCATTTTCCATGTTGTTTTCCAGTTCACTATTAGAGTGATAATGTTACTTTACCATTATGTATACAGGCTGACCTCAGTTAACTCGATTAATTCATCCCACAAGCACATCGTTCAAAATGGAAACATGTTAATCGAATATAATAATCAATTGGAAAAATTATAATTGGTCCTTGATCTTCAGGAATGTCCATACAGAATTTTAAAAATACCTTTTAAATAACATTTTAACTGTATACCATGTAAAAGATAATGAAAATAATTATGGAATTAAATGTGATAATGACAAATTTTACAGCTGAAAGCTTGAAGTATTGTTGATTATCTATTAAGATTCTTTGCAAAGCTTATTATCTTAGTATTCACATATTGCGGTGTTCAACATCTGTCGGACTAATAGTTCGCGACTAGTAGTAGTAGAACTACTAGCTCAAGGTATTTCACAGTTTCAACATTTCTTAAGTTGTTTGGACCTAACTACTTAATAAACGGAACCATTAGGAGCTTTTGGTCTAGGTACACCTAGACCGCAAAAAAAATTACTGAAACACTAAGTGCACCATGAACCGAGAAAGTTTGGGAACCTCTGACAAAAAATCCACAGTGAAGAAACAATTTGATACTGAAATATTTAACAGAGTCGTTTGAACAGTGTTGACTTTTTCTTTTCATCAATCAATTTCCGATAGCTGACAACAACCTTCTCTATGCCCTGGCGAAATAAATATCACAGAGAACCTGAAACCTTTTGTTTGAGCTTCTCTGTGAAAGATTTCATCTAGTTCTTTTACCGTTATCTTTTTCGCGGTAACATTTTCATCGCTCATTTAAAAATTAGAATTTTTAAATGCGAGTCTGCATTAACTTTATTAGCGGGAGACAAACAACACGTTTTCTACCGATAATTGATGGAACACACTGGGACGGGCAGCAGACAAACATTTGTTTATTGCCCGTCTGATGCGCATAAGCTTAACGCACAATTCAAATCTTTTTCAGCTATCACATAAAAAAAAGAAAAGAAAAAGAAAAGATTGCATTAACTAGAAATTTGCATCGTTTAAAGCGAAAAGTGGTATAATTTTTTTTTTAGCGGTAACTGAAAAACACTTTAACCAAACTCGCGTTATGCGAGGCCTGGCTGTACTTATATTGTGTGATTATTTCAAAAAATCATGTTCCATAAAATGCGGTATAGTACCCAATTTTGGTCATAATTGGTAACTGAGGAATATGGATAAATGAAACAGATATGCTTAAATACTATAATTTTGATTAGATATTGGGCCATGCTATCTATCCATAGATGAGGTACATGGCAAGATGACATGCAAGCAGCTACGTTTTATTCCACCTTATTTTAATTTTGCTTCAATTTGTATTTCTTGTCTGTCATTTTCAACTAAGCAAAAGCATCATGGAATACATGTGACATAAAAATTTACATATATAGTTCCATAGCATACAAAATCAAATGTATATTAATACGGAAGCTGTTTTCTTTAGATGGTTGTTGTTGTTTGATTTTTAGGAGCATTAGCAACTAAGGCCATATTGCTCCGGGGATATGCTATGGTCATTCCCTGACCTTTCCGAATCCTCCGTTATTTGGTGGCTCACGGGCTCGAACCCCGGTCTAATCAAGAAGCGTGTGCTACGCACTGCTGCTCCTGCCCACCTGGCTACGGAGGCGCCTTCTTCAGATGGCCATTGTGAACAATAGGCCTAACCAATTGAGCTGAAATTGAGCTGAAATTGAAGATATTTCTTCCTAGGTGTGCAGAAAAATGGGAAAATATAAAAATTCTGAATAGTTTTATTTTCCGGAACAGGCCAGATTTATCTACTAGCAATGCCTACCTCAGCCCTGCTATGCTGCCATACTACTCTGACTGGACATGTTGATTGTACCTTGCAGCAAAGAAGAAACACGTTTTGTTTTTGTGCTCCTCCAAATGAATCCAGGATCGGTCTGAAATGTGCATTTAAGGATCCGAAAGATTTAATGTGTCACAGTATTGGCTTACTTAGTGAAAGGTGTGTTTATTGTCAAGCTTTATAATTTAAGTGTGAAAAAGTCGGGGATCATTTTATTTTACTAGGGAATATGGAAATTTCAGAAGGATTGATCAATGGTATGAGACTTATAGTCAAAGTTATGCATCAGAATTGTTTGGATCTAGAAATAACAGAAGCTGAAGGAAAACGAGTCTTACTGCATATAGATTTGACTCCATCTGATATGACTTTGCCATTCTCATATAAGAGATGGCAGTTTCCTATTTGGCTGGCTTTTGCGATGACTATAAATAAAAGTCAAGAGTAAACATTTGATAGAGTCGGAATTTTGCTTACTAACCCTGTATTTAGTCACAGCCAATTGTATGTAGCAATGTCTCGGGTCAGAACATTCCAGCATGTTAAGATAAAGTTACCATAAGGGCACGAGAATATAAAAAATGTAATTTTCAAAGGAGTATTATAGACTGTGCTACATTTTGTACATGTGAAATTGTTACACAACATGCACATTTTAAATAATCGGAAATATGGATAGTGGGAGACAGATGTGTTCAAAGCCGCTAAGTTGAATTTTTTTATTTATTGATTATAAATTAGTTTTTGTATAACTTTTGTTTTTAAATTTAGTAGTATAACATTTTTTTTTTTTTTTTTTGTGATTTTCTGATTAATTTGGTGCATTTATTCTTTATTCAGTGGAACAGTGGAACCAACAGTTGATTTCTGTCGGCATTGAAACAACATTGGCATTCGAATCTGCTGCCATTGTTTTCATATCGATATAGCAGATACATGAAGTTTCTACATAACTTGTAGCAGTGTAATTAGTATCAGCAAAGAATTATAAATTATAGCTCTACTTACGTATTTTAATAATTTAACTTGTAACGTAGATTGTAACATACGATAGCAATATTCATAGAGCTTTTAGAATCGGTGATTTGGCATAGATAGCCAGCGAGAGAGTTCGAAACATGTGGGTGGCTATAGATAGTTAAATTTATTATTATCTATTATAACTGCTTAGATGTTACAAATGTAATTTTATAATACATACAACATAACTTATGTAACATAAGTTATGTTAACATATAACGTAACATATAATATAACTATGTATAACACTTGATACTGAAATATATATATATAGAGTTATAACTGCATTGGGATATAAGTTTAATGTTATATTTTTAATTGTATTGAAATTGAATCGAAATCATGCTTCAGACTAGAGCAGAAAAGAAAAAGGCTAAAGGTAGTGGGAGTGCTGTTGCTCAGGGGAGAACTGAGGGGGGGGTTGTCCTCTGAATTACATCCTTTTGAAACATACTGCTTGTTTGATGTTTGTGGAGCTATGAGAAATGGGACACGATATGGCCAAGCACACACAAGTCTTTGTGTGTGCTTGATGTAAGGAGAGTGAGGAAATCAGGTGCAATCCAGTGTTATGTGCCTTTATGACTCGTAGAATTTAAATTGAGGGGAGCCATCAAGCTATCACCACATCAACGCCAGAGCTTGCACTTGAACATCAGTCAACACAGCAGCAATCCCCAAGGGAGAATGCACTGGTCCCACAGGAACTAGTTGTTGGTTACTGTTGTCAGTGAAATGGGGAATATATTGTGCAAAAAAGGATAGGTGGAACAGGACCAGGGTATGTGTGCCAGGGGTGAAAGTTGACGTTGTAGAGCAGATATCTTTCAAGGGCAAAAAAATAATATTGTTGAACGTGCTGGCATTAATGATATTAACAGTAGGAGAATTGCAGAATTAATTAACAAGTACAGGTCACTGGTGAAAAAAAGCCATGAGTTAGAGTTGAATTTGAAAGTGTCTGCAATTCTGCCCAGACACAATAGGAGGGAATACATGATGAGAGCCTTGTCAATCAGTTCGGCCCGGCCCTGGAGAGAGATTGTGCAAGGCTTATGGGGTAGAATTTTTTTCAGCCTGGTCAGTGCTTGTTAACAAGAGAGACTGCTTCTACAGGGATGGGATACACTTAAATAAAAAGGGTATATGAATATTTTCTGATGCTATCGAGGCAGTGTTAGGTGGGTCGGAAAACTGCTAGCTTGGGGGGGGGGGGAGAGCAGGATACATGGACTAATAGATTAACAGTAGCCCCGGAAGAGTTGAAAGTGATTCCTGCATTGCTTCTATTGGAATGGGCACCAGCCTGGAAAACAAAGTTCGGGGGGTTTTCAGAGACTGTTGGGAGTCATCGTGGAACAAGTAAATACATGGGCTGTGTTAGGCTAGCTAAGAATAAGAACAGGTGCATGTCTACTTGTGCGTACACCAATGCTAGGAGTTTGGTAATTAAATTTGATGAATTTGAGGTGTTGGTCAATTGTTCAAAGCAGATATTGTTGGGATATCAGAGATGTGGCGTCGCACAGATACAAGGAATGCAGAGTTGAAATTTTGGGAGTACAATGTGTACAGAAAGGATAGGAAGGGAGGAGGGGGTTCAGCCAGTTGTTATGGATGGACAGTGCAGTGTTCAGTCAGTTTGGTGTGACATAAACACGGGCAAAGCAATATTGAGAGTAGGAATGTGTTACAGGCCTAATGACTCGAATGAGTATAATGAAAAACTGTACAGAGAAATAGAGTGCACCCGTAAATCAGATTGTCTTATAATGGGGGATTTTAATTTCCTGGATATTGACTGGAATTTGGGGTTGGTCACTCACACACTAGCAAGGCTTTTGTGGATTTATTGGATGATTATTTTCTACATCAGCATGTTCGGGAGGCAACTAGAGGGAGTAATACTCTTGGTCTGATTTTCAGTAATGATTCTTCATGCATTAAGAATCTGCAGGTAAAGGAACCACTAGGTGGCAGTGATCACAGTGTGCTGATGTGGGATTTCCTCAGAGAGGTAACTATCATCAGGGGTAAAGGGAAGGGTTATTGCTTTCATAAAGGTGACTATGGCAGTCTGAGACAGTTATTAAATTCTGTACAGTGGAACCAACTGATGATGTTACCAAGAGCAAATTCTAAATGGTAAGAATTCAAAGAATTAATCTTGGAAGCTACTAGGCTTTTCCTACTTATTATTAAGAAATACTGTTCAAGGTTTTGGCCTAAATGGATGTCAGCTGAACTAATGAGACATGTGGCAGAGAAAAAAAATGCATGGGATACATATAAATTAACAGATAACACAGAAGCCTATGGTTGATATAAGCTGGTCTGTAATCAAGTCACAAAGGACATTAGGCAGGCAAAGGCAGATTACGAGAAATCTTTGGCCAAGGCTGCAAAGAAAAATGGCAAAGAGTTCTCTACTTATGAAAAATTATAGAAGGAAGGAAGTGGATGAACGTGATTGGTCCACTTTATATCGATGATTCAATCATGATGATCCTACTCAGGTAGCTAGCAAACGGAATGAGCATTTTGCATCTACATTTACACTTGAGGAGTTATTCAGGGAGGGGAATGCGAGAGGTTTATAAAACTCTGATAGTGAGCTAAATGATTGTGTAATAACTGAGAACAAAGTTTAGCTGAAACTGTTGAAGATCAACATAAGAAAGGCACCTGGGGTGGATGGGATCTGTCCAGTAAGCAAAGTATAAGCAAACCCTTAGCCATAGTTATGAGAGCTCCCTTGGACTCATGGGAGGTACCCATGGGCTGGAGAAGTGCAAATGTGACCCAAATTCACAAAGGAGGATCAAAGGGCGACACAAGTAATTACAGACCTGTTAGTTTAACTTCTGTTCCTTGGAAATTAATGGAGGCACTGGTGAAAGAAGCACTTCAGGATCATCTAGACAAGACTTCAGTTATAGTTCAGACATAGCATAGGTTTTAAAGTGAAGTCTTGTCTGACTAATTTGAATGGGTACTATGATGTGGTCATAAAGGAACTGGATGCAAAGAATAATTTTGGTATCATATACTTGTATCTTAGGAAGGCTTTTGATACTGTTGCACATGGGAGACTGCTGTATAAATTGGAGAGGTATGGCATTAAGGGTAAGTTGCTACAATGGATAAAGGGTTTGTTGAGTGGGAGAAGACAGAAAGTGGTAATCAATGGACACTGCTTTTCGTGGACTAATGTTATTCATGGAGTCCCCCAGGATTCAGTGTTGGGTCCATTGTTGTTTTCTGTATTTATAAATGATATTGACGAAGGTATATCAAGCTTACTGTCTAAGTTTGCAGATGATATGAAGGGTGGTGGGTTGTTAATGACACTAATGACTAATGGTACGCTGTCAATGATATACCGGAAGTTTTCTAGTAGGGAAAAGGATGTGATTATCCCCTTGTATAAGGCAGTGGTCAGGCCACACCTTGAGTACTGTATACAGGTCTGGAGGTCTCATTTTAGGAAGGATGTAGAACTGCTGGAATGAATACAGAGAAGGGCCACAAGATTAGTGAATGAAACAAAGGATTGCTCTAATTAAGAAAGGCTTAAATTTTGCAAATTCCAGTGTCTCTTGTGACTAGGAATCTGCGATCTCATTGAGCTCTATAAAGTCTTGAATGAGTAAGCTTAATGCTGATGGGATTCTTCCTCTTGCCCAGATTAATCGCCTGATGGAACATAAATTCAAATTGAGGAAAGACAGTTGTAGAATAGACGTGTGGAAACCCTTTACCCAGTTGGTTGTTGATTTCTATAGCAAACTTCCATCTGTCGTATTAGGGGAAAACTTAAATAAATTGAAGGCAAAACTCGACAAACATTTGGAGCAAATGGATGGGTGAAAAGGGAAGGTTTTTTTTTTTTTTTGGCTGATGCTGTATAAGCTTCCTTTCTTGCATCATATGCCTTTACTAATGCTAAATAGAATACTGCATGTTGAATTAAAGAAAATTTATAAGAAATGAGAAAGGATGCAATGTGTACTGGCTTATCTGCTCACGAGAAAACACATCCTACATTTTTTTAGGACAGCTAGAGAAAAACTCTGCTACCAATTGCAAAATTTTTGCAATGGCTACATATAGTTAATGTAATTCTTTATTAAAAATTATATTGCTTATTGTTTTGTTACTGTGGAGTTGCTTCTGCACCTTAGTACAGCTACTGGTATTTGTAATGTGGTTATTTAAAATTTATAATCTCTCTCTCGCTCTCTCTCTCATGTGTGCGTATGCACGCACACATATATACACTGTTGTCTTGGTCACATTCCTATGCTTTGTAATCACTTGCGTCTATGGCACTTTTTATCTCTAAATATTTAGAAATTATTGGTTTTCATATTGTAAAATTTTGAAAGAGAATTAAACTTCTGTTTTACAGCTTTTTAATTTTTTTTAAATTTTAATTATAAAGATGTGAAATTCTTGTATGTAATAATACACCTGACATTTATATATTTACATATTTGATTTTTCAGAATTCCCGTTTCTATGCAACAAATTACTTGCGCATTCTTTTGCGTGCCAACTTTTCTGGTTTTCGTAAATGGGCAATAGAACTACTCGTTACTCAACTTTATGACAAAAGTCGTGCTGTGTCTTTAGTAGCCACAGATATTCTGAATGAAGCTTGTGATATCAAGGTAAAATTTTATTTTGAAAATTTTTCATGGAAGGGTTTTTGTTTATGTTGTATACTATTAGCATGTATCTTTGGTGGACTCTAGTGATAAAATACAAGGCAGAGTTAAATTTGTTGTTGTAGGTAATAGGATTGGTATTTGCCATATAGCACAAGCAAGCCACAGGCTTTTGCTGCATAGACAAAAAAAAAAAAAAAAAAAAACCACAAGTAGATAAGAAAATCAAATTATATGTTTCCCTCCTCACACAAGTAACTATCCAGTTGACCTTTGAATTTATTCAAACTGTCAGCCTTAACTACCTTCTAGGGCAACTTGTTCCAGCAATCAATGACTTGCTGGCTAAAAGAAAACTTCCTACAATCTAATATAAACAGCAACTGCCTGTAATTTGAATTTATGACCCTAGTCCTGGAATTCTTTATAACAGTGAGAATTCCAACTGCATTCATTTTACTAATCCCTCCCAGAGCCTTATAAACCTCAATCAGGTCATCTCTTAGGTGCCTGGTTGCCACTTTTGTAGCCCATGTAATTAGTCTTTGCTCATATGGTCATCCTTCTTGTGATATCCCCATTTGAATTACCTGTCTTTGGATCCTTTCAACAAGTTTAGTATTTTTTTCTACTGAGGTCTGCATATTTGAACACAGTATTCCAAATATGTTTTTACAATTGCCTTACACAGTGAGATTATGACCTCCTTATCTCTACAGGATAACACTCGATAAATTATCGCTAGTACACCATGAGTTTACCTTGGTTGCCTGTTTGCACTGTTCAGAAAACTTTGTATTTGCCCGTATAGTCACTCCCAGATCCCTTTCCTCCTCCACTGTTTTTAATTCAGTCCCATGAAGGGTATAATTTATTTGTGGGTTACTATTCTCCAGGTGTAAGACCTTGCATTTAGCTGAATTAAAACATAGCTGCCACATTTTTGAAGGTCTGTACAAGTCATCCTAATGGAATGCTGCTTGGCACTGATCATTAACGCCTGCCAATCTTTACGTCATCTGCAAATTTTGACGTTATGCCTTCTATCCCTTCATCAATGTCATTTATGAAAATGAGAAACAACAGTGGTCCAAGAATTAATCATTGAGAGACTCCACTCCTGACAATACACCAATCTGAAGAATATCCATTAATCATAGCCTTCTGCTCTGCAGCCACCAAAAATCTATCTTAGAATCTTACCAGTAATTCCAACCTGTTCAAGCCTATACAGTAACCTCCCATGAGGAAAAGAGTCAAATGCTTTGATAAAATCCAAATAAACTATGTCAAAATTGTTCTCTAAATCCAGCTCATAAGTAACTGTATCAAAATAGTCGATTATGTTAGTTTCGCAAGATTTATCCTTAACAAAGCCATGTTTTGTGTCCTTCAGAATGCCACATCTATTCAGTTGTCCCTAGATCGTACTCTTAATTATTGCCTGTAAGATTTTTCGTGCACTGAAGTCAGACTATCGGTCTGTAGCTACGAACTTCACTCTTAGAACTGCTTTTATGTATTGGCAATACATTGGCATTTCCAATCCAAAGAAATCGCCTCTGAGTCCAATGATGCCCTCATAATTAACCTCAATAGTTTAATACACTCCCTCATGCTCTTCCTCAAAACTTCAGGGTATAAGCCATCAACTCTGAGAGCCTTACTTGCCTTTATGCTGAGAAGTTTTTCTAATAAATAATCATCTATAATTATGATATCACATAATTTCATATGGCACAACCACGCTCACACAGCATCTTCTCAAGATGCACGGTCGGTCTTTCTTCAGTGACAACTGATGCAAAGTACCTATTCAATTCATCAGCAACATGAGCTGGGTTATCTAAGACTTTCCCACACCCAAAGCACAGGTTCAAATCCGATTAGCTTTCTTCTTTGTTGTATTCATAAATATGAAAAATTCCTTGTCCTCATTCTTCGCTCTCTTAGGCAATGCTTTCCCATATGCAGCCTTGGCTTCCCTGACCTTAGTTGTAGTACTATTATAGATCAACTTGTACTTCCTGTAGGCCTCAGTACTTTTCGTCATTTTATAACTGTCCCATGCTATCTTTTTTTGCTCTGTTTTGACCAGCCAGCTCTGCAATCGTCCATTTAGGCATTCTCCTGCTGCAATATTTCCTGCTACAGAAGCCATGAATGCATACAGGTGTGTATGCATTCATGGCTTCTGTAATTTTTGCTTTAAAAGTATTCCATAACTCAAATGTATTCGCCATCCCTCAGCAATCCATTCAATTCACAGATGCCGTATAGCACCTTAAACTGTCAAAGACCCCTGTTCTGAAGTTAAAATCTGCACCTTTAACTACTGCAACATCTTTCTTCCTCTTCCAACTGATGATTGCACAATCCCTTCGTGACAATGGCTCTTGTACTTTAAGCCCTGTGATGTCATCTGATTCGTTAGTAATGATGAAGTGAAGAGTATTCTCACCCCTAGTACTTTCTCAAACATGCTGGTGCAAATAATAATCTAGTTTATTTAAAAAAGTTTTTTCCCATGGTGAGTTTCCCTCCCACTTATTCCAATCAATCTGGGCCAGCTTAGTCTCCTATAATAAGATGTTCATGCTTGATTGCCCATTCCATCTGCATGTAAAAACTCTAGTCATATTCTCCACAATCTTCTGGTCTGTAAATTACACTTACTCTCGTTGTTCCTTTGCTTTCATCTAGCTCGCTCCACACAGATTCTATGCTTTCAGACGTAACTTCAGAGTCAGCAAAAGCTATTTTTGTGCTCAGGCTGCTTTACATAAGACGCATGACCTTTTTACCCCTTCTATCATCCTTTTCTTTCCTAAATTCATTATAGATACCATTGCGGAACTCGTCGTTACCAATTTCAGCGTACACCTGACATTTGAGACTAAGTAATTTTCCATGGCTTTCTGCCCTGAGCCCTGGAAGGATTGTGCAAGGCTCAAGGGGTAGAATTTTTTTCAGTCTGGTCTGTACTTGTTAACAGGAGAGACTGCTTCTATAGGGATGGGATACACTTAAATAGAAAGGGTGAGATTGTTTGCTGCTGCTATCGAGGCAGTGTTAGGTGGGTCGGAAAACTGCTAGATTGGGGGGGATACAAGGACTAATAGATTAACAGTAGCCATTGGCAGAGGTGAAAGTGATTCTTGCACTGCTTCTATTGGAATGAGCCGCAGCCTGGAAAATAAAATGCAGGATATTTCAGAGACTGCTGGGAATCATTGGGGTACAAATAAACACATAGGTTGTGTTAGGGTAGCTAAGAAAAAGAACAGGTGCATGTATACTTGTGTGTACACCAATGCTAGGAATTTAGTAAATAAATTTGATGAATTTGAGGTATTGCTCAAAACATCAAAGGCAGATATTGTGGGGATTTCAGAGACGTAGTGTCACACAGATATAAGGAATGCAGAACTGGAATTTGGGGAGTACAGTGTCTACAGAAAGGATAGACAGGAAGGGAAGGGAGGAGGGGTTATGCTATTAGTTAAGAAATACATAAAATCCAAGGAAGTGAAGCCAGTCGACATTGCTGGACAGTGCAGTGTCGAGTCAGTTTGGTGTTACCTAAGCATTGGGAGATCAAAATTGAGAGTAGGAGTGTGCTATAGGCCTAATGACTCTGATGAGTATAATAAAAAACTGTACAGGGAAATAGAGTGGGCCAGTAAATCAGAGAGTCTTATAATGGGGGATTTTAATTTCCCAGATATTGACTGGAATTTGGGGGCTGGTCACTCACACACTAGCAAGGCTTTTGTGGATTTATTGGATGATTGTTTTCTACATCAGCATGTTCAGGAGGCAATTAGAGGGAGTAATACACTTGATTTGATTATCAGTAGTGATTCTTCATGCATTAAGAATCTGCAGGTAAATGAACCACTAGGTGGCAGTGATCACAGTGTGCTGAAGCGGAATTTACTCAAAGAGGTAACTACCATTAGGGGTAAAGAGAAGGGTTATTGCTTTCGTAAAGGCGACTACAATGGACTGAGACAGTATTTAAATTCTATACAGTGGGACCAACTGATGATGTTACCAACAGCAAATTCAAAATGGGAAGCATTCAAAGAATTTATCTTGGAAGCTACTAGGCTTTACATGCCAACTAAGAAATATTGTTCAAGGTTTAGGCCTAAGTGGATGTCAGATGAACTAATGAGACATATGGCAGAGAAGAAAAATGCATGGGATACATACAAATTAACACGTGACACAGAAGCCTATGTTAGATACAAGTTGATCTGTAACCAAGTTACAAAGGAGGTTAGGCAGACGAAGGCAGATTATGAGAAATCTTTGGCAAGGGATGCAAAGAAAAACAGCAAAGAGTTCTTTACTTATGTAAACTCTAGAAGGAAGGGGATGAAACAGATTGGTCCACTTGATATCGATGGGTCAACTGTTGATGATCCTGCTCAGGTAGCTAACAAACTGAATGAATATTTTGCATCGACATTCAAACATGAGGAGTTATTCAGCGAGGGGAATGCCAGAGGTCTATTCAACTCTGGCAGTAAGCTAGTGAATCTTGTAATAACTGAGAGTAAAGTGGAGGAGAAATTGTTGAAGATAAATACAAGAAAGGCAGCTGGGGGTGGATGGGATCTATCCAATTATATTAAAGGAAGCAGCAGAGGAAGTAAGCAAACCCTTACCCATAATTATGAGAGCTTCTTTGTACTCAGGGGAGGTACCCATAGACTGGAGATGTGCAAATGTAACCCCAGTCCACAAAGGAGGATCAAAGGCTGACACAAGTAATTATAGACCTGTTAGTTTAACTTCGTTTCCAGAAAAATTAATGGAGGCACTGGTTAAAGAAGCACTGCAGGATCATCTAGACAAGACTTCAGTTATAGCTCAGACACAGCATGATTTTGTTAAGGGGAAGTCTTGCCTGACCAATTTGATTGGATACTATGATGCAGTCACAAAAGAACTGGATGCAGGGAATAACTTTGATATTATATACTTGGATCTTAGAAAGGCTTTTGATACTGTTGCACATGGAAGACTGCTGCACAAATTGGAGCAGTGTGGCATTGGAGGCAAATTGCTGCTATGGATAAAGGGGTGGTTGAGGGGGAGAAGACAGAGAGTGGGAATCAATGGACACTGCTCATTGTAGACTAATGTTATTAGTGGAGTCCTTCAGGGTTCAGTATTGGATCCATTATTGTTTTCTGTATTTATAAATGATATTGATGATGATCAAGCTTAATGTCCAAGTTTGCAGATGATACGAAGGTTGGCAGGGTTGTCAAGGACACTACTGACACTATGCTACTGCAACAGGATCTGGAAAGATTGAGTGGATGGGCTGAGAGGTGGCAAATGAAGTTTAACATTGACAAATGTAAAGTACTACATATGGGAAACAGCAACCCCAGAGCAATGTATCAACTCTGCGGTACTACACTGACAGTGGTAGAGAATGAAAGGGACCTGGGGGTGGTTGTGCAGTCAGATATGAAGTTTTCTGAGCAGTGCGGACGGGCGGCAAGAGTAGCTCATGGTGTATTGTCGATGATATATAGGAATTTTTCTAGCAGGGATAAGGAGGTGATTATTCCCTTGTATAAGGCAATGGTCAGACCGCACCAAGACTGTATACAGGTCTGGAGGCCTCATTTAAAGAAGGATGTAGAGATGCTGGAACGAGTACAGAGAAGGGCAACAAGATTAGTGAATGGAACAAAGGGGTGCTCTTACGAAGAAAGGCTTACGTTTTGCAAATTACAGTGTCTGGAGACTGGGCACCGGCGAGGTGATCTGATAGAGGTGTATAAAGCCTTGAATGGTTTGAGCATGCTTAATGCTGATGTGATTCTTCCTCTTGCTCAGAATAATCATAATCACCTGAAAGGGCATAAATTCAAATTGAGGAAAGACAGATGTAGGATAGACGTGAGGAAATTTGCCTTTAGCCAGCGGGTGGTTGGTTGCTGGAATAGACTTCCATCCCTTGTCGTGGAAGTTGATAGCCTAAATAAGTTTAAGGCTCAGCTGGACAGGTATTTCGAACAAACAGAGGGGTGAAGTGGATGTGGTTATTTTTTATTTATTTATTTATTTGTTTCTTGTTGTTGTTTTTTTTTTTTTTTTTTTTTTTTGGCTGATGCGGCATAAGCTTGCTTTCTTGCATCAAATGCCTCTACTAATGCTAATGCTAATTAAAGCTATTTAGGTTTGCATCCCCAGATTCATCTCCCCTCTCATTTGAAACATTGCTATCCTCAGAACATCTTATCAACTTTAGCAACAAACAAGAATTCATGAGGCGAGTGCAAGCATTACTTTGACCCCTATTAGCATTAGTAGAAGCATGCCGACTGGGCTAGCCAGGTAGGTAAAGTGCCTATCTGACAACCCAAAGGTCGCTGGTTCGATTCCCGCCTTGGGCTTGGATCCCAGTAAAATGCAAAAAAACTTTGGGAGATGCATTATGGCCATAGAAGCTGATGTGCCAACAACTAACAAGGAAAAAAAAAAATAAAATAAAAATAGTAGAGGCACATGATGCAAGAAAGCAAGCTTATACAACATCATAACCAAAAAAAAAAAAAAAACCCTTCCAATTTCACTGATCGATTCATTCCAAGTGTTTGTCTAGTTCTGCATTGAATTAATTTAAGCTATCAACTTCCACACCACCAGATGGAAGTTTGTTCCAGCAATCAACTACCCATTGGCTAAAGGCAAAGTTCAACACATCTATTCTACAACTGTCTTTCCTCAGTTTGAATCTATACCCTCTCAGGTTTCTAGTCTAAGCAAGAGGAAAGAATCCCATCAGCATTGAGCCTGCTCAATCTATTCAAGGCCTTATACACTTCAATCAGATTGTCTCACAGGTGCCTAGTCTCCAGAAGCTGCAGTTTGCAGAACTTAAGCCTTTCTTCATGAAATCCCCAGCAACTGGCTTTCCATGCTGCTGCTCATTCCAATAGAAGCCAATATCATCAGATAAACGTGGATCTAAATTGTTGTCCCCCCCCCCTCATAACTAGCAGTTTCCCTAACGTCTTAGGATATTGTCAGTGATGCCGCCTCCATAGCCAGGTGGTCTGGAGCAGCAGTGCGTAGCACACGCTTCTTGATTAAACCGGGGTTCGAGACAATGACCACCAAATACGGAGGGTGTGGGAAGATCAGGGAATGACCGCCGCATATCCCTGGAGAAATATGGCCTTAGTTGCTAATGCTCCTAAAAACCAAATAACAACAACAACAGCTCAATATCGTCAGTGATATTTGCAAAAATCCTTATACCACCTATGTTCAAATGAATACCATCTCCCCAAAATAGATTCCTTATACCTACAAATGCAAACCATGCTGATAAAAAAAAAAAAATTTATCCTCTAGAGCAGGGGTCATCAACCTTTTAATACCTGCCACCCACTTTTGTATATTTGTTGATAGTAAAATTTCCTTACCGCCCACTGGTGCTGCAGTAACTCAATTTAGCGCAAGTGCTGTGTAATTTAAAGCATAATAAATTATTATCTATATTCAAAGTTTAGAGATGGAATTCAAAAGTAAATTGCAAAAGGATATTTTAAAAAGTCAAACTCGCGAAGTTGTTAGCAATGTATTCGATATATGGAGGAAGAACAAAATTTGTAACAACGGACAAAAATCCCCTCTGCCCACCATGAAAGCTTGAATCTCCCACTAGTGGGTGGTAGGGACCAGGTTGATGACCACTGCTCTTGAGCCTTGCAGATTCGCTGAAGTCTCGAGTTAATCAACAAGAATTTCAGCATATAGTCCCTCATCATTCTGGGCAGAATTGCATGCACATACACA
The DNA here is from genome assembly GCF_048544385.1 of Mastigoproctus giganteus. NCBI lineage: Eukaryota > Metazoa > Arthropoda > Arachnida > Uropygi > Thelyphonidae > Mastigoproctus > Mastigoproctus giganteus. The sequence continues at coordinate 18,861,681 of NC_143576.1, forward strand.
TTCTGACTTAAATCCCTGCATTTTTTCAGCATAGTCCTGTATTTATCCAACCAATGGTCAGGTTAGAGTTCACCATATAGATGTGGTCAGGTCGTGTATATTTAATATCATTAGTCCCCCACATGAATAATAATTCTCTCTTTATCTCCCTTAAACTGTGACAATCTATTGGAAACATCATCATCAATTGTTTCTCCTGGCAAACAACATGTAGTTATTATTAAAGAATATTTACAAACAAAAAACCTTATGTAAGCCATTTCGCAGTCATTGCAATACTAGACACATATGATTCCATTCCATTTCAGTGATAACTTGAGGCTGCTACTTAGGAGATCTAAAATGCAGTTGGAGTTGATATTCCAGTCCAAATTGCAAGTGTGAAATGCATTAAATTTCAGCAAAATCTGATCGTATTGTAACATAATTAATTCTTAGTTTGTTAGAGTTCACCATATACTTTGTAGATGTGGTCCAAAGCATGCAGAGATCAAGATGTGATGTCCATCCTACATGGAGTATTGGCTGACTCCCTGTGAAATGAGTTAGTACTAGATAGTAGGCGACTCTCATTACTTGGTTCAGTATCACTACTTTGCTTAACCCTGCAGTATCAGAATTTAACTACACTTGTGTGGTGTAACTTGAAAATAATGAGCCAGCATTAACTGTTGTTGAAAGATAAAAATCTGATTTTTCTGTGCATTCCTAAATATAGGCAAAGTATGTTTTTGTTTCCAGTTCATTTTTCATAAAACTCTCCACATGATCTGATTATTACTAATTGCTCTTATGGTTATAAACTACTTAGATAGTATGAATCAGAGCTGTAATAACTCAATATATTCTACGTTGATAATAATATTAGTAAATAAATAAGAGGAGTTAACCTCAATATAGTACGTGGAACACTTCCGTATGATACCCTCCAGAAATTAAAACGGAAAAAACGAAAAAATCGACAACTTACCGGAACATTAAAGTAAAATATAAATAATTAAATAATCAATTTAACACAATTCAAAATCAATTTAAAACAATTAAAATTCAAATTAACGCAATTAAAAGAATCTAACGAAAATATTCAAAACGATTTTCCTTCCTGAAGCTGACAATGCTTTTCGACCGACTGTCGTGATCACAGGAACGAAAATTACCGAATCAGGCTAAACCTGCAACTTAAATAGTGATTATATGTCTTCGCGCATGCGCGTAAAGGTCCACGCATCGGAGATCAAATATGGCCGCCGAACATTAACAGAATTCTCATGTAATTTAATTTCAACGGTTTCTGCAATTAATAGTCGCGTATAATTACGTTGAACATTAAGTATTTAGGCCTCGTTATAACGAGGCCAAAATACTTAATGTTCAACGTAATTATACGCGACTATTAATTGCAGAAACCGTTGAAATTAAATTACATGAGAATTCTGTTAATGTTCGGCGGCCATATTTGATCTCCGATGCGTGGACCTTTACGCGCATGCGCGAAGACATATAATATAATCACTATTTAAGTTGCAGGTTTAGCCTGATTCGGTAATTTTCGTTCCTGTGATCACGACAGTCGGTCGAAAAGCATTGTCAGCTTCAGGAAGGAAAATCGTTATGAATATTTTCGTTAGATTCTTTTAATTGCGTTAATTTGAATTTTAATTGTTTTAAATTGATTTTGAATTGTGTTAAATTGATTATTTAATTATTTATATTTTACTTTAATGTTCCGGTAAGTTGTCGATTTTTTCGTTTTTTCCGTTTTAATTTCTGGAGGGTATCATACGGAAGTGTTCCACATACTATATTGAGGTTAACTCCTCTTATTTATTTACTAAGGTTATAAACTACATATTTTTTGAAAAATTCATTATTATTTTTGAATAATAATCATATGGGAGAAAGAGTTAACAACATTCATAATTTTCATATTTCATGTGCTTCATGGTATGCCAAATTTGAAGTAAATTTTGAATGTTGTTTAAATGATCATGCATTTAAGTTTTTAAAATTGGAAAATGGAGGCTGATAGCTTCATCTTTGTTTTATGCCTGTTTTTTTTTTTTTTTTCAGCAGAATTATTTTTTTTAAATAAAAAATGTAAATAACACTTGCATTTTCTAAATATTATTTATTTATTTTTTTTTTTATTAAAAACTCAAAAAAAAAAAAAAATTCATACAATAAGTATTCAGTACATTAAGACGAGTTGAAATATTGGTTTACTCCCAGTGGAATTTATAAAAAAAAAAAAAAAAAAAAAAAACACCAACAAAATCTCCAGAAATTAAAAAGAAAGGTTAACCTGTCAGGTCTAGCATCACCATGTTTGTAATGTTTAGAGATCCCACTCCTGACATAACACTAATCTGAAGAATATCCATATTTGTTAAGGAGTGATTTGGGCTGACCAAGTTGATTGGATGCTGTGTGCAGTAACAAAGGAACTGAATGCAAAAAATACTTGGATTTCAGGAAAACTTTTAATGGCATTGCACATAAAAGATGGCTATACAAATTGGAGCATTGCGGCATTAACGGCAAGTTACTGATCTGGATAAAGGGATGGTTGAGTGGGAGAAGACAGTGAGTGGTTATCAATGGGCCTTCTCTTGGTGGACTAATATTATTAGTGGAGTCCCTCTCGGTTCATTGCTGTGCCCATTGTTGTTTTCAGTATTTATTAATGATATTGATGAAGGTATATCAGGTTTAATGTGTTAAGTTTGCTGATGATACAAAGGTTGGCAAGGTGGTTAGAGACAGTAATCAGGGTGAGCTACTGCAACAAGATCTAGAAAAATTAGGCCAGTGTGCTGAAAAATGGCAGTTGAAGTTTAATGTTGACAAATACAAGATACTGCATATACTCATCTCTTTATCCATAAGCACTACCTTTTCCTTAATGCCACTGTACTCCACTTTCTACAGCAGTCATTGATGTGGAAGAGTTTCTAAAGCTTTTCTGACGTCAGAGTATCAGATTATGATATCAAAATTATTTTTTTGCATTATAATAACCAGTGAAATTGATCAGACAAAGTGACAAAGTATTGCCGTGATTGCTGTATAACTGCATTACTGTCTGCATTGTCCTGCATTACTTCTTTAACAAATGATCCCTTGTTTTTCATGGAATGGAAGTCAAGCTTATAGATCTGTAATTATTCACTTCTCCCTTTGCTTCCTCTTTTTGATTTAGGGTGATATTTGCACATTTCAAATCCATAAGGACTGCTCCTGATTCCAAGGATGCTTTCATAATCATGGCTAAAGGTTTGCTTACCTCTTTTAATATAATTGGAGAGATTCTGTCAGTCCCATTGTGCCTTATATACTTTTAGCTTCAAAAATTTCCCTTCCAATTTCTCCTCAGTTATCATAAAATCATGTAGCTTCGAGTTATAACTAAGTGTACTTGAGGTTCCCAACTCTGATAACATCTTCACAGATGATTGTAAATGCAAAATATTTATTTTGTTAGTCTGCTACCTGAACAGGATTATCAACAGTTATCTGTCATTTCATACCTGATTGACCAGGGTAGTTCATCCCTCCCTTTTTAGTGTTAACATAAACAAATAATTATTTTCTGCCTTTCTTTGCATTTTTAGCTAAAGACTTCTCATAATCTGCTTTAGCTTGCCTAAACCCTGTAGTGATTTGACTGCAGACTAGTTTGTATTACTGTTGGATACTGTGGTAATTTATAATCATTCCATGCATTTTTATTCTCTACCACTAGTCTGATCAGTTCTTCTGAAATCCTTTAAAATCTAATCCTTGAGCAATATCCCTTTGTTGGACAAAAAGCTTAGTAGCTTTTATGATTACTTTCCCGAATGCACTTAGAATTTGTATTTGTTGTGATCATCGTTAAATGGTGCCACTTGAGGGAATTTAGAAATTGTCTACAACCAGTGTAGAAACAATGGCAGAAACTAATGCCCTACCCTTCCCTTCCCTTTATTCTTGGTAGTAATACCTTTATGTAGCTCCCACATCAGCATATTATGATCACTGTCACCTTTATATGGGGCGCCTCCGGCCAGGTGGCAAGGAGCAGCAGTGCATAGCACATGCTTCTTGATTAGACCAGGGTTCAAGCCCATCACCACCAAATACGGAGGATGCGGAAAGGTCAGGGAATGACCACCGCGCATATTCCTGGAGCAATATGGCCTTAGTTGCTAATGCTCCTAAAAACCAAATAACAACAACGACCTCTATATGGATACTCTTAATGATGATGAGTCATTACTGATAATTAAATGAAGTATGTTTTCTGTTATTGCCTCTATAACATGCTGCTGCTGTAGAATACAATCATTTGACAAACCTAAAAAATTTCTTCTACGTGGAAGTGACAAATCCACAATTTACAATCCAGAAAGTTAAAATTCTCATAATAAGATATTCTGATTTACTTGCCCACTCTATATTCATCACAGATATTTGGCCTATAACACACTCCTATTTTCATTTCTCCCCCATTCTGTTTCTCTTTTCTGTACACATTGTACTTACCATATTCAAATTCCGCATCCATCATGTTTGAGTGGAATCAGTCATGTCTCTTGATACCTTTCAGTGTCTGCATTTGATGACCCAACCAAAAATTCAAATTCATGAAATTTGTTTACTGCACTCTTAGCATTAATATATACACAAGTGTACATATAACTTTTTCCTTCTCTTAGTAACAAATGCTTCACCTTATTAACCCTAAGGTATATAAATTTATAATTAATCTAAATATGAAAATGCCCTAACGCTAATCACCCCATTATCCCTTTACTCCTGAAATAGACTACATCCGGTGGTGACCTTGAGTTCATTCTCTTAGTGGTATGACTATATGCTGAATGGAGTAACTGTCAGAAGCTCATTATGGCAGTATTTTATATTTTTAATTTAATTTTCTCAGTATTTTCTTTGGCTTTAATGGAATATGAAGCTACTGTTCATTTTATTTCCCTACTGCCGACCGGGCTAGCTGGGTGGGTAAAGTACCTGCCTAGCAACCCAAAGGTCACGGGTTCGAATCCCGCCTCAGGCTTGGATCAAAGTACTGCAAAAACCTTGGGAGGTGCATTATGGCCATAGAAGCCGATGCCCCAACTACCAAAAAAAAAAAAAAAAAAATTTCCCTACTACAACTGTATAGCATCACTTAACCATGGATATTCATTGCAAAAAGGAAAAGTATTTCTTTCCTAGAATTTTAAGAATATAAAGAAAATGTACAAAATACTTCATTTATAATTATATTCTATTTAAATTATCAGCAAATAAATATTTTTTTGTGAGTTATAAAATAAATATTTTATTTTTAAATAAAATAAATATTTTAAATGTATCCTAAAATTCTTCTTTATTCATATGATTTCTACACCAATGTTACAATTTCCTTTACTAAGATTGCAGTGCTAGTTTTTCATTTTCTCTCTATTTCTAGGAAAATTTAGAAGCACTTGTTTCTTTACGGCCGACACTTTTGCACATTGGCGATAGAGGACTGCTGCTTTTACTTAGATTTCTTTCAGTTCCTAGTGGTTTTAAATTCTTAAAGGATACAAACTTTCTTGATTATGAACTTCAGCGATGGCACAAGGTAATAATCTGATTAAAGGCAGTTTCAGAATTCATATTAGTTTTAAGCAGTTAATCATTTTTTGGTTATATAAGTGATATTTCCTTTATATGATTATGTAAAGTAATTATATTTTTAATTTTTGATGTATAACCATTAAAAAAATATTATTAAGCATTAATAAATGTTATCTCTGATTTTTGTCAGCACAAGCAAAGGTGAGAGTTGGCCATTTGTCCTTATAAACTTTGGGAGGGGGGATTAGTAAATTGCATAAAGTGTTGTTTAATGTTATTAAATTCAAATTGTTAGTAAATTAATATTTCATACAATAAATTTTCATTAATTTGTAAATGCTTCTGATTTGAAAAGATATTAATAAAATGAGCCATTCAGGTGGATTTTTTTTTTTGCATTGTGTGTCTAATCTAAGCAGCAAATTGTGCCTATGGTAGTAACAAAAGATAACAATGTTATAGAGCAGCTATCATCTTTTAAGGACACAAAAGATGTTATTGTTGTACAAATTGATATTAATGATATTAAGAATAAGTGAGCTGAGAATTTACTAAACAGTCACAAAGAAATGTTGAGGAAAAGTCACATGTTAAGATTAAATTTTAAAGTGTTTGCAATTTGACCCTGCAGAGATTGTTCAGTGCTTGTTGTGTGGAATTTTTTTTTGGTCTATGTTTGTTAATAGAACAGACTGTTTTTATAGGGATAGGAGAGACTTAAATAGAAGCAATATAAGAATATTTGCTGATACTATCGAGGAAGTGTTACATGGGTTGGAAAACTACTAGCTTGGGGGATACACTGACTAATAGTTTAATGGTAGCTGCAAGAAGAGGTAAAATTGATTCTGGAACTGCTTCTATTGGGACCATACAGCAGCCTAGAAAACAAGGAGTGGGAGGGATTATTGGGCCTGCTGAAGGTTCTCATGGAAAAATCACACATATGAGCTGTGTTAAGAAGAGTAACAGCAAAAACACACACACACACACACACACACACACACACACACACACACACACACACACACACACACACACACACACACATTTTTTTTTTTACACTAATGCCAGAGTTCAGTAAATAATGATGAATTCGAAGTATTGGTTAAGTAATTTAATACAGATGTGCATATTGGAAACATGGTGCTGTTCAGACATGGGGATACAGAATTTGAATATCGTGAGTACAGTGTCTATAGAAAGGACAAACAGGATAGGAGAGCAGGTGTGGGAAGGAATCATGCTCTTGGTTAAGAATCACATAAAAAAAAAAGGGCACTGCACCCACTTGAAATAGGGGACCAGTGTAATGTTAAGTCAGTTTTGTGTTACAGACGCACTGGGAAAACAAAAATAAGAATATGAGTATGTTATAAACCATGGCCTAAGATGCCATTGCACCATAAAACAAATCACCATCATCATCACCACCACCACCGGTAAATGAGAATGTCTTATACTGGAGAGTTCTAACTGTCCAGATATTGACTGGAACTTGGGGAGTGGTTGTTCACACAGTAGCAGAGTTTTTCTGGAAGTATTAGATCACAGTTTTCTGTGCTGCATGTTATAGAAGAAACAAGAGAAAGCAATACTATTGATTTTATTGTCAGCAATGACTCTTCATGCATTAAGAATATCCAGATAAAAGAACCACTAGCTGGCAGTGATTATTAAATGTTGATGTGGGATCTACTTGAAGACAGGATATGAGCAGGTGTTATAACTACTGCCAAGGGTAAAGGGAAGGTATTTTGCTTTTAAAAGTTAATATAATGGTCTTAGACAGTTTTCAAATTCTTTTCAGGGGACCAACTGATAATGTTACCAACTGTAAATTCTAAATGGGAAGCATTCGGGGAAGTAACCACAGAAGTTACTGAGCCACCTGATAGATATTGTTTAAGGTTTAGACATAAATGGATGTAAGATGAACTGTGGAGACTAGTAGCTGACAAAAAAATGCATATGCTAATTATAAAATACAGTAGACTCTTGATTTTCTGAGATAGATGGTAAAATAAAAATCCCAGATAATCGATTTCCCGTTTAATCCAAAAATACAGGAAGTCAAGTTTTACGTAACTCGGGAATGACTAATAAAACATTGTCAAAATTACAAAAACCACATAATATCCTCAGAAGAATGAAGAAAAATAGTTATATATGTTTTATATATTAGTTATAGAAAAATAGTAATATATTTTTAATTAGTTAAATTAAAACTTTATCTGGGGACAGCAGTGAAGTTGCTGGAGTGGTACATAAGAAAATAAATCATTAAAGAAAGAAACTGTACAGTAAAAACTGATATGCATTTCGTAGCCTTGGTTATCATAGTTGACTTCATTGGTGCTGATCGCTTCACCGCTTCTCGTATTCTGTCCTTCTCCTTTATTATTATTGCGTTCACTGACAAATCTAAATTCCACGCGATACTTGTTCATGTTTGACCATTATCAAACATACTTATTTTAACGACACCTCGATAGCCAGGTGGGCAGGAGCAGCAGTGCATAGCACACACTTCTTGATTAAACCGGGGTTCGAGCCTGTGACCACCAAATACGGAGGACGCGGAAAGGGCAGGGAATGACCACTGCATATCCTCAGAGCAATATGGCCTTAGTTGCTAATGCTCCTAAAAACTAAATGACAACAACAACTTATTTTAACCTTTTTTTTTTTTTTTTTTGATAGATTTACTAATACTGCTGTCACTTGTTCTCTTAGTCGGTACCATAATAACGGTCAAAATGAAACTTTCTGTAAAGAACTTCACAGGGTTAAGGCAAAAACTCACTGTTATCACTCCTGCAAGCTCAAATTTTACTAAAGCACATATCTGGAGGTCACTGCCATAAAACAAAAACAATTTGCACTTTCTGGGTTATTGGGCTTTTCTGTTAATGCATCTAATTATAAACGGGTAGTAAATTCGATCGTATTGCAGTTGTGATAATACCGATAGCTGGAATTCTGGGGGATTTTGCGTTATTATGGTGAAATGTGTGTTCCCTTCACTGAAATCGTCAGTCATATAAAAAAAATAACCTTTAAGAATTTTCTCTTCATTTCTATTTTTAAGCTTGTTACTCCCTATCCCGCTTTTGTGTAATTTCTGCGTGCCATGATCATCATTATTGATTGCTTATCATTATTATTCTGTTTTAAATTTTATAATCCTAAAAAAGAAAAAAAAAATGAATGAAAAAAATTAACCTTAAGTTCAAAGTTACGTAAGTTGGAATCTTACTACAGTACAGTCAGTCCTCGTATAACACGTGTTTACACTACACGATTTTAAAATAGGGGAACGATATCTTATATAATGCGAAACGAATTCGCTTATGCACGATTCGCCTTCGTGTTTACAAGAAATGGCAGTCGAACGCAGAATCACCCCAACCGAACGCAACACAATAGGAATGAAGAGAAGATTCTGAAAATGTATTTATGTGTTTTATATCAGTGAAGGGGAAACACATTTCACCGTAATAACGTAAAAACCAACACAAATCCAACCATCTGTATAATCGCAAATGCAATTAGATCAACTTTACTACCAGTTTATAACAGATTCCTCTAGCAGAAACGCAACTGGAAATTGTTTATATTGTTTTATGGTAGTAACCCCTAGAAATGTGCTTTAGTAAAATGTGAGGTGTTAATAGTGTATCTCTGCCTTTACGGTGTTGTTTATTCAGTTGCTACACGAGCGCAGCTTTGTTTATGTGTATCAAGCATGCCTCCTTGTTTTGCAATTGTGCTTTATTCCCAAAAAATGAGTAAAATACTTAAAAGGTGTGAAAAGGAAGCATCCTCGTGAAGACACTGCAGATTCAGAGAGAAAATGAAAAGCAATATCAATAAACAGAGGCGAACTGGGTCAAAAATTCTTATCCGGGAAAATTTGTAATGGCCTCACTGTTTGGCCATAAACCAAAATCACTGGTGTGATTTTGGTTTATGGCCAAAATCACACCAGTGCCATTTATGAAATTGTGAAACACTTTGAGTGAGATGAAAGACTGTGTGATATTGCACATGCTACTGGCCTAAATGAGGCAATGCCGAGAATTAGAAAGAATGCAGAAAAAATAAAAACAACTTTCATAGCAGGAATGACTCAAAGTGTAATTAAAATCCATCAAGCCACAAAGAATTGGAAGAGATGGGACGGCTGTCATCTGTTTGGATAGAAAATAATAATATAAAAAAAAACAAGTTTGCTTACGATAGAAGCAAAAGCGTTAGCAATATTTTATCACGCAATAGTCGTAATAAAATACTTATGTATTTTATTACGATTATTTATTGTGTTTGGTAATGTTTTGGTTACAAATGTGTGTTCAATCTTGGGTGGTCGGCACCTAACCCTATTTTTCACATAGGGCCTGTTGTTTATATTGCACGAGGGTTCTAGGAACACAACTATCGTGCTATATGAGGACTGACTGTATATCCAAAAATGTTCAGCAACCTATGTAGAAAATATGGCGATGGAGAAAAAACTTACTATTCGCGTGTCCAATGCAACGCTTCCCTTTTCTTTTCTTTTTTTTCAATTTTGATTTTAAATCTAATAGCTTCCCTTTATTTTTTACAATTTCGTGCATGATTTGGTCACCAACATTATAATGGTTCTTTAGAGATTTAATGGATGCACCGTTTTCAAACTTTTGAATAATTTCAAGTTTTTGTTTAATTGAAAGTGCAACTTGTTTGCATTTACCCATAATTTTTGCAATTTCTAAATAAAAAAATTTTTCATTATCCTAAATAACGAAACAAAATTTTTCTCTTTGTGGTGTGACAAAACACAACAATCGGAGCAATGCAATAAAACAAACTAAACATTTGCTCTCTCTCTTTTTGAGTGTCGGGTGTTGAAGACAATGGGGGTTGCAAGATCTCCCAAACATCTGTTTATACCTATTCTAGTTATTACTTGAATTTTATGATTTCTTGTTGATTTTTTTTTTTTTTTTAATTTGGAGTCTTCCCGGTTAAACTAATCCCGGTAAATCGAGAGTCTGCTGTATCAGGGAACTCTGGAGCCTAAACTAAATACAAACTAGTCTGCAATCAAGTCACGAATGGGATTAGGTAAGCTAAAACAGATTATGAGAAGTGTTTGGCTAAGAATGCAAAGGAAGATATTACAGAATTCTTTGCTTATGTTAAGGCTAAAAAGAAAAGTATTAATCACATTGGTCTACTGGATATGAATGCCCAAACTATTCATCATCCTGTTCGAAATTCTGACAAACTAAATAATTATTTTGCTTCTGCATCCATGCATGAAGAAGCTTTTATGGATGGAAATACTAAAACTATACCAAGATGTAACTGGAATCTAAATGATTTTGTGATGACTGACACTAAATTGGAAGAGAAATTGTTGGAGGTAAATGTAAATAAGGCACTTGGGGGTGATGGAATCTATCCAGTTAAATTAGAAGAAACAGCAAAAGAGGTAAAACAAACCTTTCGCCATAATTATGAAGCATCCTTGGTTCAGTGGAGGTACCTATGCAAATGTCACTTCTGTTCACAAAATGTAATCAAAAGCCAAAGTGATTAATTTTCAGGCCTCTTAGCATGAATTCTGTTCCAGGGAAAATACTGGAATCAGTGGTTAAAGAAGTACTGCAGGATCATCTTGATGGGAGTGGAGTAATACAAAAATCACAGCATGGATTTAACAAGTGTAGATCTTGTTTTAACAATCTAATTAAATGACATAACTGTGAAACAGGGTGTAAAAATTTATTTATTTTGCCAAAGTATACTTTGATGCAGCAAAGCTTTTAATGTTGTTCCACATGAAAGACTGCTGAACAAATTAGCACAGTGTGGCATTGAGGTGCAACTTACTGCTTTAGATAAAAGGATGAGTGAGTGGCAGAAGACAGAGTGTGGTTATTAATGAGCCTTAATCTTCTTTCACTAATGTTATTAGCAGCATCCCTCAGAATTCACTTTTGGGCCCTTAACTGTTTTCAATATTTATTAACAATACTGATGAAGGAACATGAAGCTTACTTTGTAAGTGTGCAGATGATATGTACAGGAATCAAGGTGTAACAAGACCTAGAAAAATTGTGAAGTTAGCAGTCCTCAGTTGCCACTTCTCTGTGGCAGCAGGTTTATCTTTCATATATACAAGATATTGTATATAGGCACCAGTAATTCCAGAATAACATAACAATTATGTTATTCAGTTATTTCTTAGTAATTATTAATAACTCGGGAGGTAGAAAACAAAAGAGACCTAGGAGTAATTGAACAGTCCAACTTGAAGTTTTCTAAGCAGTGCAGATAGGCTTCAAGAACAGTACATGGGAAGGTTATATAAATAATATACAGAAATTTTTTCATTAGGGACAGAGAAGTGATTTTCACATTATATAAAGCAGTGGTTAATATGGATCCTGTTGTGTACAGTTCTGGAAGCCTCATTTTAAGAAAGGTGTAGATCTCTTGGAATGGATGCAGAGAAGAGCAATAAGATTAATCAAGGACATAAATTCATACAATGAGAGACTTAAATTCTACAAATTGACACATGGAACCATGCTCCTTTGAGAAGGCCTGTCTGAATTGTTTAAGAATTTAAATGGATTGAAACAATGCTAATGGCATCCTTACTCTTTTTCATATAACACATGCATAAAGAGACATATACTTAATTTAAAAAAGATGGTTATAGAATAAATGTGCAAAAACTTTTCTTTCAGCTAGAAAAAAATTTATTGTTGGAATAAACTACAACTGAATAAATTGAATATGAAGCATTAGACAAATTATACAGGTTACCAAGTATTTGTGATTGGGAAAAAAAAAAAAAAAAATGTTTGTGGACTGGATAGATCTTTGGATCTAGATTCCAAATCTTTTTCACTTTTCTTCTAGTTTTGTTCATTATTATTGTAAATTAAATGATTAGTGAAAGCCTGCGCTACAAGTGCTAAAAAAATTCAGTCAGTGTTTTTGAATTGGTGTGTTGGTACACGCTAGTGTATCATGACAAGGTCTGGGTGTGTCACAAAATTCAGGAAAAAATATCATGCTGTGTGGCAAAAATTAGAAAATATTAAAATTCTGTAAATAGGAAAAAAAGTGTTTGTAACTCAAGCACTATCTTGGTTTCGGGTCAGCAACTGCCTATTTTGTTACCTGCGCTAGCAGGTAACAAAATAGGCAGTTGGCCCGAAGCACCATTCTAGAAATGTGCCAAAAAGAACTTTTTTCAGTTAGGGAAAAAAGAATCTCACCATATACAGTGGCAATCTCCTAGCTTGGCATACCTAAGATCGTTGGGCTTGTTGGTTGGAAAATTATTCCATGCCATTCTTCATGGTTGTTTCAATTTTTTTTTTTTTTTTTTTTTAGTTGTCTCATCATTTATGCTCTCTCCTTAGTTTTTCCCAGCTCGAGTCTTCTCACTCCCCAAGTCTTCCTGCAATCCTGAGGTAAGGAAGTACAATCAGGGCCATATCATGAGATATATCTTATCAGTTTGTCGAATATATCACACGGATTCAAACCATTTTCCCAGTAGAGGATATTTTGGTGCCACTGTAGCTGCTTCTTGTGAGATACTTACATGACAGCAGCCATATTGAAGTGGTTTATTTAGGAAGTGGCATCAATATTTAGTGTAAATATTATTCTTTTTCTAATTATTATTAAAGGAATTATTCATCTGAGAATTTCCAAGTTTACAACCAATGGAATTTTTTGATTAAGAATGTACATTTTTTTTTTTTCCACTTATTTAATACATATTTAATTTTTTCTGGTTAAAATGTTTTTCATTTTATTATGCAAATAATTCTGTAACAATAACAATTTTTTTTAAACCGCAAAAGTTAAGTGTAATATTACCTTTCAGATTTGAGGCAATGAATTCTTTTACCAGAAATTTTACGTCTCTATAAAACTTCAACCTGGTAATCATTTTAAAAATTGAATTAGTAAATACCTTTACAGCTTTGGCAATTTTTAAGGATTTTATTATGTGAAACAAGTCATTAACCTTTAATGAATCAGAGTGATCTTATAATCAGTTTCAGTATACCTTTATCCAGAGTTATGCCTTGTTTTCCTTACTAACATTTTATGATGGTAGGCCAGTATCTCAGTATCTTAGTGAGAAATTCACCTTTACGGATTTGGCAGTTTTAAGGATTTTATTTTCTTAAATAAGTCATTCACCTTTAATGAATCAGAATGACCTTATAATCAGGTTCAGTATACCTTTATCCAGTAACTGGATGCCTCGTTTCCATTACTAACATTTTACGATGGTAGGCTAGCATCGTAGTGAGAAGTTCAAGTAACCAGCATTTTGCAATTAGTTACAAAGCTAGTAATGGGAGCAATTCTTTACAGATAATTCTTTAAAGCCAAATATTCAGTGAGGTCATCACTTTGTTCTTAATTTTATTTGACTTTTAAGACATATATGAATATTTTCAACTATACTTGAATCTGAATTTGTATTTATTTTTGATTTAACATTTAAAAATTTAATTTAATTTAGGAAATAATAAGAATAATAATAATAAATTATTAGAAAAAGATGAATTAGCCAAGGTTAAGAAGAAATCAGTGAAAAAGTCTGTAAAAAATGAGGGAGGTGAATTCTGACACTGTTCCTACAACTCTAGTTGCTAACACTAGTTCAAACACTAATTTAGAAAATGATCGCAAAAAAAGGAAAACTAACTTATCACAAATATAATGAAAATTATTTGGCAATGGGTTTTTCATGGGTTGGAAACATAGCCTGTCTGGTGCCAATTTGTATTGTGGGTGATGAGAGACTTTTAATTGAATCAATGGTTCCAAACAAGCTGGAATGCCATTTTTCTGACAAAGGCACAAGAGCCTTTTACACAAAAAAGCTGATTACTATAACTGGCTTCTTTGGGCAAAAAAAATAATTTGTGGAAACGATGAGTCGATAAAAGAAAATTGGATATGTTCCCTTCAATAAAAGTCAGTAAAATAAAATTGAATATGTTAACTTCAAAAACAAATTTTAATGATAAAACTATAGAACTTATCACAAATTCATCGACACTATTTGACCAAAATACTCCAACGATACTTTTCTTCATTCAACGTTAAATGTTTTGGTTTTAATGAAAGATCAAGTTTGCAAAAATCTGCTTCGAAACATCCCAATGTCTTTTTATTATTATTTATTATTATTAGCTATATGGTGCAAGGAAGCCTGAGGCTTATGTTGCACCAGCCAAAAAAAAATATTCTGAATTACCCTGAGAGAGAGAGAGAGAGAGAGAGAGAGAGAACAAGAGTCAGAAGTAGAAGGGAATCATCGAGAGAGAGAGAAGAATGATGATATCCAGCTCAGGACCCTGGGTGTGCCAAGCCCATACTTACCAGATATGAGCCCCTGGGGTCTTTTTTTTTTTGAAGAGGAGCAAGAATTAAATGAATTGAGGAATAGTTGCATTCTTCAAATTAAGTTTAAGAATATTAATGTTTATTTGAGAAATTTTTGGATAACCACATCCAAAGAATTTCCAGCTCTGTCTAAACAAGTTATGGTGGTAATGATGCCTTTTTCCGCATCTTACTTTTACAAGTTATTATTTTTGGCACTCACCAAGATAAAAGTAAAAATATAATAATAATAAAAAATAAAAGCTGCTTTCTGTAGAAGAGGAGCTGTGAGTGGTGATCAAAGTTGCTTTTCATGTGTTGCAGTAAGCAAACTAAGTTTCCTACTTAGTGTTCTGATTTCATATTGTGGAGGCACCTTCACTACGAGTTTAAAGGGCTGCCTACCTGCTCAGCTATGAGACTCTAAATAGTCATAACTCGAGTGTGAGTAGCGGTAAACCCTTTAAATAAAATAGCAATGTACTTCTATACTGCTGCAATGCATTTTACTTAGAATAGGGCATGAAATTTGTAGTGAAGATGGTGGTCCGTGAATATGTGATCGGTACACTAAGTAGCAAACTTAGTACAGTGGATTCCAGTTATTTGGGCCACCGGTTAATCGGAGCAGCCATTTATTTTGGGCAAATCTTAAAAAACAGAAACCAATCGAGAAAATAGCCAGAGTTTACTTCGCTTAATTGGGACAGCATGCCGTTTAATCGGGGCAGGAGACCGCAGCACTGGAGATTACTCTACAATTGTCTCCGACGGTACCACGTGGTTCGGTGGAAATTCTGGAGGTCACAACCATAAAACAATAAAAACAATTAGCAGCCACCTGTTTATTGGGCTTTTCTGTTAGTGAAAGTTATCGTAAACAGACAGTAAACTCGATCTTACTGAATTTGCGATAATGCCGACAGCTGGAATTCTGTGGGTTTTGGTGAAATGTGTTTACACTTCCATGGAATCTTCAATCATATAAAAAAATTAATTTTCAGATCTTCGCTTCATTCCTATTTTTAAAGCTTTGTAACTCGTTACTCCATTCTCACTTGTGCATATCATGTTACTTGCAATTTGTGTGTGTGCCGTGTTCTTTGTTATTGATTGCTTATCTTTTTACTGTTTTAAATTTTAACCCCCACCCACAAATGTCAGTGAACAGAAATGTCAACTAGTTAGTATACGTATTAATTATTCCGATTATCACGCATATTCTTCCGATTTTCATGTATCATTTACTTTTTTAATTGGTAAGGTAATAAAGGGTAAATTTGTGCTTAATATATCTTTGCTTTTATAGGCTGTGGATAATATTCCTCCTATTTTCACTAATTAGAATCGCCGTTTAATAGAATTAAAATTCAATTCACAAACATGATCACAATGACCGGCGCTTACTGCACATCGTATAGTGAACGGTACTTTACTATGTTGAGTTCGTCGTAACGTGATTTGATTGTACAGTGACAGTCTTCTAATTAGTCTATTAGAATAAGTAACATTAGTCTTCTTCTTAAGTGAAGCGTTACTTATTCGAAGTAGTGCAATATCGTGGCAACTCGTTGTGAAGGTATTCCCAATATGAGATATAATTTAAAACGATGCCGTTTTACAAATATTCGGATTTATTCAGATATAGCTATGTATTTCTGATGCGCTTGCACTATATTTATACATAGTCATATTTATACATAGCTTGAGGCTTATGCCCTAAACGCTTTAGAGTTGTACAGTGAACCAGTTGTAAAGGGAGGGGGGTACATTGTATTTTTAACTATTTACGTGAAACTTCGCATAATTGGGGCAGCCGCTTAATCGGGCCAAAATGCACTAGTCCCGACGTGTCCCAAATAACCGGAATGGACTGTACTACATAAAAAAAAAAACAGCTTTGATCACCACTTACAAGAATTATTTATTATTATTATTGTTTATACATTTGTGCTTATGTAATATCTTGAATATATCGATGTATTGGGCCCCGGGTGCCAAGTGTATTTTGAGGCCAGGCAATATTCTGGTGATTCATAAAATGCTATTGATAAGGGATTGAAATTATATTTTAAGTTTCTACATTTCTTTCAACAGTCTTACTTTAAAAAAAGTTCTATACTTGAAAAGCCACAAGTAAGAACACAGAAAGGAAATGCACCTTTCTTTACATTTTCCTGTATTTCTATTTCTACTAATTAACTAATACTTCAACCACCTGGCCTCCGAGTGGCACTGCTCCTGCTTCCCCATGGCGGGGCATAATCCAGAGGAAACATTATCGTCCTGGACTAAAAGGAGTAACCACGGATATAAACAACTATCCGCCTCTAGATCCTTCAAACTCAAGGCGACAAACCCAATGATGAGGCCCTGAAGCAACCGAAAAGGCTCCAAAGAGACGTGCAGTGCAATGAGATGCCAAACTTTATGGTGATACTCTCTCTACAACCAGCCTGTTGGAAAGTTATCACCATTTGCTATCCAAAGATATTTGGAATCCATTGCTAGAACACCAAAAATGGTTAAAAATGGTGCAATCCGGAGACCTCCTGATTGAAACAGCTACTTCAAAACATTCAGAATGGCTGCTCAAAACAACATTTGCTGGGCCTGCTGGTATCTATCACTTCCGACAATACATTAAATCCGTCCAAAGGTGTCATCACAGAGTGGGACCTGAAGAGGAATTAGTGCAGGAACTGAGAAATCAAAAAGTAATTAGTGCAAAACCTATAGTGTATTTGTGTCTAACAGCACCAGGAGTTTCCCCCATCTCCACATAATATACGTTGTCATGAGGAACAGTACACTTGTTGAGGCCAAAGATTTAAAAGTGTGTGTGCACTTTGGGAGATGTAGTGTACCATTGTTCATCTGGCCATTTAGCCCTTGGGCCCATAATGGGAGCCACCATTGCCCAAACTAAGCCCCGTGGAGGCAGACCAGGTACACAGTAGCTTTATATTTAACTCTATCAGGCCCTGCCACCTAATTTCCTGAGATTTAAGTGGCTAGGGCTTAAAAATATATATATATATAATAATAATCATGGAGATGAACTCTAGGATTAAAAAAAAATTGAGAACGCGATTAATTTGGATGTAGTTAGGATTTTGCAGTGTGGGGCATGCGTTGGCATATAGGTAGAGTGGGGGGGAGGCTGAGACTGGGGGTGAAAGGTAGAAATATGGGGACGATAGAGAAGGTGACCCCAGGTGGTCAGTGAGGTAGGCCCATGCCTCAGGTGAAGAGAGGGGTCGGCAGGGAAGGGAAGGGAGGAAACAGAGCATCCACCCCTCCCCCCTACTGAGATAGGGAATTAGAGATGAATAGGGTTAGGGTACCCCATTCAGATCACCATATAGCATTTAGCAGTGGAGGTACTGGTGGTCCTAGTCCGTTCTGCAGTCTAAAGGTCAAGGTTTACTTGTCGGAATTTGTAGGGTCTTTCTTGGGTCATTTCCCATCCATATGGTATTTGCATCACTGTTGTTTATAGTCATTTCACATTGATTTGACTTTAGATCCACTTCAGGGTTTTATGCCTTGATCATCGGAGGCCATTGGGTTTCAGGCATCTTTTGTGGGAATGTCCTTCGAGGTTTGGTCATTTCCTTTTATGTCAGTGGTTGGTTGCAGTTCGCTGCGATAAAAGCTTTCTGTCTCGTTAACAGGGCCATTGGCATAGTTGGAGAAAGCCTGATATTCCTCTCTGGTGTCCAAGATGTGGTGCTCCTGGCCGTATGGTAGATACTATATTTTGGGGGATGAATGCACTGTGGAGGTTGTCATAGAGCTGGCAATCATGCATGAGGTGCTGCCAACTCTCCAGCCCCCCGCAGGTGCAGGTGGGATCTTCCTGTATTCCAAGTAGGGATAGCTTTGCATTCAAAGCTCGATGTCCTATCAGAAGTTATGTTACTTGTAGGCCTGGGGAGAACCAGGGGAGTTTCAAAAAAATCTGGCCAATGTTGGGCAGAAACTTTCTGGTAATTTCGCCTTTTTGTGAGGTGGCCCATCTATCCTTCCACACCTGCAGCAGGTGAGCATGCAGCTTTTTCTTCTCCATACTTTGTTGTTTGGTTTTTTTTTAAGGAGCATTAGCAACTAAGGCCATATTGCTCTGGGTCATGCGGTGGTCATTCCCTGACCTTTCCGCATCCTCCGTATTTGGTGGTGACGGGCTTGAACCCCGGTTTAATCAAGAAGCGTGTGCTACGCATTGCTGCTCCTTCCCACCTGGCTACGGAGGCGCCTTCTCCATAATCTTGCTATTGGTGATGTAGGTGGTGAATCTCAAACATGTCTGTGAGATGCCCTTGTTCAGGTGGTGCATGAGGCCCTGTTGGATGATCTCTAGTGGAAGGACGCCAGCAAGGACTTGCAGGGCATGCGCGCCCACTTGCTGCAAGCTCGAGTAATAGTCAGAGGGATTGATCTGTGAATCGAGTCAATGATTTGTTTATTGACAACAGTTGTGGCTTTTTGATGCCACGCGCCAGATGCATATGTGACTATTGTAGTGAAGTTGGTTTTATAGAAAAGATATAGCACCCGTATGTCTAGGCCCCAGTCTCTGTGAGCAATGGTTGCCACTCTGGCAACCAATGCGGTGCGTCTGACTTTTGTGCGCAAGTATTTCAGCTGGTCCTGATATGATAGGTTTGGATCTAGGATCACTCCTAGAACCGAACCTTAGATGCTTTGAGAATTTGACTGTTTTCTGGTCTATCTTGATTTGTGGGGGCCACCTGGGGTTGAGGCACCCCTTGAGCAGAATAGAGTTCATCTTTGCAGGGGTTATTCTAAGTTGATTTTGATTTGCTCATTCCTGAAGGGTGGCTAGAGCCCGGTTTGCCAAAGTCTCCAGTTATGCCCTTGAGTCTGCTGACACTGTCAGTATGAGGTCGTTGGCAAAGGCCTGTGATTTTACCTCGTCAAGGTCTGTAGCTGGGAAGGAATCCATTACTACGTTCCACAGTAATGGTCCAAGGACTGAACCCTGTAAACAGCCGCAAAATGTATTCCTGGAGAGGGTCCCATATGTAGCAACAATCCTGATGGATCTGTTTGTGAGATAGCTCTTGATGATGCTGTAGATGTTGCCTGGGATCCCAGCAACCCCAAACCTCACCAAGACCAACGTGAGTTGAATGCCCCGGCGAAGTCCACGGCACTCACTAGGAAATACTTCTTGGTGCATCTTCTTACTTGTTCTTGTAGGAGGCATTAAGGCATATATGGCTGAGCAACCCTGCCTGAAGCCAAATTGGGTGAGGCCAGGCCGGCCCTGTCATAATATTCCTGTATTCATCCATAGAGGAGGCAACTGTGAGAAGTGCGATCAGTCTGTATGAGTCCAGGAGGTTTGGTTGGATTTTTCAGAATTAGTTTAGCATTTGCTTTCTTCCATGAGGTTGGGAAGGAGCAGAGTGAAGAAAGAGGTTGAAAAAGTTGAGCAACAGGTTCGGGCCACATTTTACTGTCTTTTTGATGATTTCAGGCTTCAAAAGGTCCAGTCCCGGACATTTATTTCCCCTGATAAGGGTAGCAGTACTGTTGAGCTCCTCTACGGTGAAGTGAGGTTCTGTCGTTGCTGTTTGATAGCTTTCATTTTTTAAGCAGACTTTGATCTGCTCCCAGGTTGTGGATATGCCTCCTTGGGGCAATATGGTGGTGGCAATGACTTCAAACCTATCGTCTACAAATTGACGATTCCCCAGGGGTTCTCGTTTCCCATAGTGTAGACCAGACACTCTGGTCTCCACTACGGGAAACAAGAACCCCTGGGGTTTATTTTTAATAGCGATGTCGCTTGTGTGCATTATGATCTCTGTTATCTTTATTTGGAGAGGATCTGGATCTTCGAGGCACTCAAGCTCCTTTCTGTATTGTATGCTGGTTTTTAAGATGGTTTGGAAGAGTTCCTAATATGCTTTGGAAATAGCATATCTATGAGTGGTTTGTCTAGCTGCAGGTATCCTAGTCAGTGATCTGTTGAGCTGGAACGTAATGGCTCGATCAGACGTTGTCCAGGCCTCTCAGATGGAACAGTCAATAATAGTATTAGCAACATTCCTGGAAGTCAAGGAGACATCTATGGTGGCCTCTTCCCACAGTGTATTACTGAATGTTGGCAGATTGTTTGGTTGGTTTAACACTGTCAATGTTGAATTTGCAAGGAACTCTTCCAATCCAGATCCATTTCTGGTGCCCTGTCTGCCTAGCATGTAATTATGCCACATTAGTGACTGGCAATTCACATCTGCACTGACTATAATTTTAGTATTGGGAAGGGTGTCAGCAGCCAGTTGGAGGTATCTTGTGGCGAAGGTGATGTCTTCACCCAGGTGACAGTAGAGGGCAATAACATAATTTTCCCAGAGCTGTGGTGAGGTGGGCACATGCAGTCCAGGCTGTGCAAAGCTCTGTGATTTTGGTCACAGATTTCTGACTGAGACTGTGGCCCACAGGGTGTCGTCCTCAAATTGTACTATCTTGTAGATCAGGGGATAGCCCCTGACTACCTTCATGTGTGAGTATGGCTCTTGTATTATCATGACGTCTACATTCTCCTCTTCAGCACTGATACGGATCTGATCTGCCATCGCCCTAGCCTTCTGTGCATTGATCTGCAAAATGTATAATGACCAAAAAAAGATGGAAATCTTGTTCGAACTCAATCCATAATTTTAACTTTCAGCACCCCAAATTTGTCATCCTCAGTAAAAGCTGGCTATTTAAACTGCCAAATTCAGCCTTATATCCCTAATCCCATTCATTGTTTTAAATGCCAAAAATATAGACACTCCCAACAAGCATGTAGAGGTGGTGCCATTTGTCCTATTTGTGGTTCCAAGGAGCATACACAAGCAGACCCTTCAGCCTCAAGTCCCGTTTTCCGCAACTGCAAAGAAAGTCACCCAGCCTTTTCCAAATTTTGTGAAATTTTTTGGGAAGAAAATCCAAAAATATAAAATAGAGCATAAAGTCACGTACCATGAGGCATGCAGACAGGTTATGTTGGCCATGCCCAGTCGTTCATATGCATCTCACGCTCAAAAATTTTATTCAACAGCAGCTCAAACAGATGTATCAATATATCACAGCACATCTCTGGCTAACTGGGTTAAAAGTACATTATCAAATTCTGGAAAAGACACACACCAAACTAAAACCAGTGAAGCAACCAACACTCAAATTAGCATCCCAACCAATTCTCGGACCGTCCCGCATGACAAAGAAAAATTAAAAACTACTAAAGACAACAAGAAACCTGAATCATCCGCCAATAGCATGGAAGTAGATATACATGAGATATCAATGCTAGAACTTCACGCAAATGATACTATGGATACCGGATGCCCCACCTTCCCAAAAAAAGACCGAAAAAAAAAAAAAAAAAAATGCTCCTCAAACAAAAATCAGTCAGATGAATCATCCTCAGCTAAACCTAAATGAACCACAGCATCTTACAATGGAATTGCAGAGGCTTTCGTTTCAACACTGATGATATTCAATACCTAATTAACTGATATTCTCCGGTTGCCCTTTGTTTACAGGAAACTTGCCTCACAAATTTCTCCTTTCATAAAGAACTATTCCCTTTATTGAAGAGATCAAAATACAGCTAATGCTGCCCATGGTGGTATGGCAATCTTAGTAAATTCAGAGATCCCAACTAAACGTATCCCACTTCAAACTGAATTAGAAACTGTTGCTGTTCAAATAACTCTCCATATTACCATAACATTTGTCTCAATCTACTTACTGCAAAACCATACTATTCAAAACATCTTGAAGATTTCATCATACAGATATCTCCACCTCTCTGTATATTAGGGGATTTTAACAGGCACCACTCCTAATGGTGGTACCTGTTAATATTAGATACACTGGGTTGCCTCATTGACTTAAATTAGATAGACTGGGTCGACTCATTGAAAGCTTTCCAGAGGCCGAAACCCTCACCATACTGAGTACTGGTGCATCCGTGCATTTATAGTTGCCAACTGGACGCACCTCAGTAGATCTCAATAGATCTCTCAATTTGTTCTCCAATAGAGTGGTGCATTATGAATGATCCCCTGGGTGGTGACCACTTCCCAATCATATGCAAATTTTTGATAGAACAGCTCTTTCAAATCAACCCTGTAGAAAATGGAAATGTGTCTGCGCAAACAGAGCAAAATTTCAATCATCAAACTGTCTTGATGAGGAAACAATCTGCCCCCATCCTATTGATAATGTGACAGATTATATCACTGTGCATCTCCTAAAAGTGGCAAAAGACTCAATACCATTATCAAATCTCCCAAGCTGAAAGCATTATAATTACTGGTGGAATGAGGACACAAAAGCAAAAAATAAAGCCTGGAATTTATTTCGGGAAAGTTCAACCACAGCCAATCTCATCAATTTTAAGAAATAAAAGGAAAAGCATGTTTCATACAAAAGCAAGCCAAGAAAGAATCTGTTTTGCATCGAGCATCAACCTAAACACTGATCCCAAAATAATATGGAAAAAATTACAGCTTTCTGGTAAGTTTCCTACCATACCTTCTCCAATACTCTTCTGGAATGGGCAAGATTTATCTAATCCTTTAGATATAGCTAATGCTCTGGGTAATACTTTTGCTGAAATCTCAGCAGCATCAGCCTACACTAAATCATTCTAATGAATTAAAAGCAGTAGACAACAGCATTCTATTAACTTTAAAACTGCCCCCCCTCCTTCCATATAACAAACCTTTGCAATATTCTGAACTTTTGAAAACCATCAGAACAGCCCACGATGATGCCAATTGCCAGATGGGATTTATTATGTTGTGGTACATTCTGGTATATTACAACCACATATTTTTAGAAAATGTATACCCAGCCTCTTGGCATCATTCTACTATTTTGGCGTTTCTAAAGCTTGAAAAAGACCCAACTAACCCCCATAACTATAGACCAATATCTCTTTCAAGCTGCCTCAGGAAAATCCTTGAAAAAACTGTCCATAGTAGAATCATCTGGCTCAATGAGCCAGAAATCTAATGAGCCATAGTCAACATGGCTTTCGACAAAACATGTCATGCATGGATCTCGTGGTCAAGGTTGCCATTCGTAATGCCTTTGTGAAATACGAATATCTAGTACAGGCGGTCCTCGATTAACGCGATTAATTCGTCCCGCGAGCGCATCGCGCAAAACGGAAACGCATTAATCGAATATAATAACCAATAGGAAAAATTTATAATTGGTCTTTGACCTTCTGGAATGTCCATAAAGAATTTTAAAAATATCTTTTAAATAACTTTTTAACTGTATATAATGTAAAAGATATTGAAAATAATTATGGAATTAAATGCTTATTGCATAAAACAGCGGTTCTTAAACTGTGCGCCGCGGAATATTTTAAATTTTCGAGGGAAACACAGCGATACTCGACATTTGTCGGACACCGTGCGCACTACTAGCTCGAGGTAGTTCACAGTTTCAGCATTTCTTATTAAGTTCTTTGGACCTAACTACTAAACGAAACTGTTAGGTATTTCTTTTGGTCTGGGTGTGCCTTGAAAAAATTACTGAGACATTAAAGGTGCCGTGAATCGAGAAACTTTGGGAGCCTCTGACATAAAATACGCAATGAAGAAATGACTGTTGCGGAAATATTTTTAACAGTGTTGACTTTCTCTTTTTATCAATCAATTTCCGATAGCCGACAACAATCTTCTCTGGCCCCTGGCGAAATAAATATTGCAGAGAACATCAAACCTTTTTGTTTGAGGTTCTATGCGATAAGAAAGATTTCATCTAATTCTTTTACCTTTATCTCCTTCGCTGTAACATTTTCATCTGGCTCATTTAAAAATTCGAATTTTTATGCAAGTGTGCATTGATTTTATTAGCAGGAGATAAACAAGTAACACGTCTTCTTCCGATGGTTGATGGAACACACCGAGGCAGGCAGCAGGCAAACGTTTGTTTATTGACCGTACGACTTGCGTTAACTGGAAATTTGCATCGTGTAAAGTGAAAAGTGATATCATTTTTCAAATAGCGTTAACTGAATATCTCGTTAATCGAACTTGCGTTATGCGAGGCCTAGCTGTAAGGGTTTCCATAGATATAGAGAAGGCTTTTGACACCACCTGGTGACATGGCATACTTAGTGACCTTTACTCTCTTGGTCTACAGAGCAACTTTCCTATATTTGTGAAAAATTTTCTACATACTGGATTAGGCACCTCCGTAGCCAGGTGGGCAGGAGCAGCAGTGCGTGGCACACACTTCTTGATTAGACCGGGGTTCGAACCCATGCCCACCAAATACGGAGGATGCGGAAAGGTCAGGGAATGACCATCGCATATCCCCGGAGCAATATGGCCTTAGTTGCTAATGCTCCTAAAAACCAAATAACAAACAAACAAACATACTGGATTGTTTCACGTTCGATACTAACATGCCCTTTCAGAAACATTCATTCAGGAAGAAGGTGTTCCACAGGGGTCAGTGCTGAGTGCCACTCTGTTTACTCTTAGATTAGATACTATCAGTAAACAGCTTTCAAATACATAAGTTTACAGGATACCAGTAAAAATGTAACTTACCAGAATTAGCTTTTTAGAGTATTGCAGAAAATTGTAGACATTAAATGAATAAAATTTCAATAATTAGTATCAAAATAAAGATATTTGAGAAATTAAGCAAAAAAAAAATTATTAGTCTACTAGCTCTTAACCCAATCCTCCTACAGCCCTTCATGAAAAAGTGCTCTTTCATTCATCAGAATGACAAAGCACTTCTAGATGAGTGTGCTGTATGTGACTGCCCAAACTTCTCAATGTAAAGTACTACTGTACTATTCAGAGAACCTTATATATGATATATTAACTTGTTGACAAAGAGGCTCTTTGCATTAGCATTAGTAGGGCATATGATGCAAGAAAGCAAGCTCATATAGCATCAGCCAAAAAAAACACCCTTTCCCTTTCACCCATGAATTCACTCCAAATGTTTGTCTAGTTCTGCCTTGAACTTATTTAAGTTGCTGACCTCCACTAAGACAGATGGAAGTTTGTTCCAACTACCAAACACCCACTGGCTAAAGGCAAATTTCTGCACATCTGTTCTGCAATTGTCTTTCCTCAGTATGAATTTATACTCCCTCAGGTGAGTAATCCGAATAAGAAGAAGAATCCGATTAGCATTGAGCTTGCTCAATCCATCAAGATCTTATACACCTCAATTAGATCACCTCGCAAGTGCCTAGTCTCTAGAAGCTGCAATTTGCAGAACTTAAGCCTTTCTTGGTAACACCAACCTTTTGTTCCACTCACCAATCTCGTTGCCCTTCACTGAACTCGTTTCAGCAGCTCTACATCCATCCTAAAATGAGGCCTCAAGACCTATTTACAGTACTCAAGGTGTGGCCTGACCTTTGCCTTATACAAAGGGACAATCACTCCCTTATCCCTGCTAGTAAAATTCCTGTATATCATTGAAAAAACACCATGAGCTACTCTTGCAGCCTTTTTACACTGTTCAGAAAACTTCATATCTGACTGCACAATTACCCCCAGATCCTTTTCATTCTCCACTACCCTGAGTGTAGTACCACCCAGTTGATATGGTACTCTGGGGTTACTGCTACCCATATGCAGTACAGTAAACCTCCACTATTCGTGGGGGTTACGTTCCTGAGAAATGCCGTGAATACTGAGTTATGGCTCCCATAGTAATAAAGGGGTTCCGTTCCAAAGTATGAAATATATAAGAAAAATTAGTCTAAAATTTTGTCTATGTATGTATTATGTACCTTCATAATATGACTATGTACATAGACAGTACATGGTGAAATGCAAGCATACAGCATCGAAATGAAAATAAGAAACAATTTAATATTAAATGTAATATTTATTAGAAATTTCAAACAAATCTTTCAAACCAGCGCCTTTACTAGCAAAAAAACTTATCCCGCCAGTGCTATCACCAGTTTTGCTAAAGTGTTGATAAAGGAGTTTTCCCTTTTCATGAACGATGAGTGAACTTAACGGAATTTTATTTTGAGTTCGGTCTTCTATCCGCAGATTTAAAGCCTTTTCCATTTTTTCTAATTTAACTTCACGAGTTACAGAGCAAATTTTTGAAGCAATTAGCGCATTTTCACGAAGACTACGGCAGATTTTTTGATTGATCGTACCGTTGACTCATTGATTTTATAATGTTTTGCCACTGAGGAGACACTTTCACCATTAGAAATTTTGTCCAATAATTCAATTTTACTCGCTAATGTCATCACCTTCTTTGATCTTTTCACAATTCCCTTGTTATTCATAGCCATATTTTTGTATGGTTAGAAAAGAACTCGTCCACAATAAAGTCACTTTCTTCCGTTAACACACTCGAAAAAGTCTGTTTTACACCAAAACGGTAGATTTATCACTTTTGTAAGCATATCAATTTATAAATTGATAAATTTATTCAATTTATGAGCATATAAATTAAAAGCACGACGAAACCTTCCATAACAAGCGCATAACACATATTGATTAGCGAGAACCATCCACGCTCGTGATTTTGTCACCCTCTCCCCCCTACCCACTGAGCGCTGTTTTGATCGGGAAAGATAATTTCAGCCACACCCATGTTTTTTTATGGCAGAAAATATTCACGGCGCTTTAAAATTCACATTTTTTAGGTTTCATTTTATATTAAATCGGCGATCGCGAATGCGCGAAACCGCGAATACGGATACCGCGAATAGCGGGGGTTTACTGTACCTTACATTTGTCAATGTTAAACTTCAGTTGCCACCTCTCAGCCAATCTGCTCAACTTTTCCAAAATCTGTTGTAGTAGCGTACTATCATTACTGTCATGTTACCCCGGGGGCTCACATCTGGTGAGTATGGGCTTGGCAAACCCAGGGTCCTGAGCTGGATATCATCATTCTTCTCTTTCTTGGTGATGCCTTCTACCTCTCTCTCTCTCTCTCTCTCTCTCTCTCTCTCTCTCTCTCTCTCTCTCTCTCTCTCTTACACACACACACACACAGGGGGTAACTCGGGAATTTTTTTTTTTTTTTTGGCTGGTGCAGCATAAGCCTCAGGCTTCCTTGTACCATATGGCTAATAATAATAATAAATAATAATAATAATTAATAACCCTGCCAACCTTCATATCGTTTGCAAACTTAGACATTAACCCTGATATACCTTCATCAGTATCATTGATAAATACCGAAAACAATGGGCCCAATACCGAACCCTGTGGGACTCCACTAATAACATCAGTCCATGAAAAGCAGTGTCCATTGATAACCACTCTGTCTTCTCCCACTCAACCATCCTTTTATCTATTTGACACAGTAGTGCAAATTGGAGCAGAAACGTTCCTAAAATCCAGAAATATCAGAAACTTTTCTAAAATCCAAGTATGCATTGAAAGCTAGTTGCCTGTTTGCTTTATTTTGTGTTTAATAAATTTGTTTTATTTTTAATTATATATTTTTGCTTCAATGAAATTTTAGTTTTTATTTTATTTTATTTTATTAGTTATTGGTTAAGGCAATATTGTTTTAGTATGTTTAACTCTGCCTTTTCTCTAATGCCATATGTATGCTTTCTTAGATAACACACCCAAGGATGGTTGTAAAATTAATGCAGAAATTCACATTAGACCAGAGTTTTTTTTTTTTTTTTTTTTTATGAGAACCCCAAACACGAGAGGTATTATAACCTATAGTACTTAGTACCGTGCTTGGGTTGGAGGTTGAGAACACGAAAGAAGATATTTGTTGATATTGGACTTGAACTTCTGTAGATTGTAATTTTCAGGAAATACGTATGAAGGAAGGTTGTTCCAGAAAACGGCAGTTGAATGCATAAATGAGGAAGATGAAAAGTTGGTTCTGTGGGTTTGAAGTTGGACAGTAAATGGATGTTGGCTGGTGGCGGCACGTGTTCGGACTGTTTTGAAAGAGAGAGAGAGGGAATTATAAAAGCCAATTCAGAAGAACAGTGCCCATGGAAGTATCTGTAGAAGAGGCATGCAGCAGAAACAGTGCGTCTATGAGAAAGCGAGTGGAGAGACTCTGTTAGAGATGAATCATTAATTAACCTAACTGCCCTCTTCTGAATGGAATCAAGAAGCCTGAGAGAGGTTTTGGGGGCACCACCCCAGATGTGGGAACAATATTCCATGGCAGGGCAGATTTGCGATTTATACAGAGTGAGCAGCTGTTTGGGAGAAAAGTAACGCCGAGAGTGAAAGAGAAAACCAAGTTTTTTAGATGCAGAGGAAGCAATATTTGTAATGTGCTTGTGCCAAGAGAGATTAGAAGTCAGGATAATCCCCAAAAGAGATATATCATTTTGCCTAGAAATCGGAGTGTCACTAAAGATAAGCATAGGAGCAGAAGAATCCTTTTTGCGAGATATAAGACAAGATTGAGTTTTAGAAGGGTTGAAATCAACTAAGTTGTCTTTGCCCCACTGGAGAATTACCGGAAGATCGGCATTTAAGGAATTGGCAGCAGATTTTCGAGAACTTGAAGCTGATTGAGCTGGACAAGGTTTCTCAAAATGGAAAGTTGAATGCAATGTGCTATCATCGGCAAAACTATGGATAGGATTTCCGGTCAATGGAAGAAGGTCATTGATATACAAGAGGAAAAGAGTGGGGGAAAGAACTGAACCTTGGGGGACACCGGCATTAGTGGAGAAGTTAGAAGACAGAGAGCCATCTACCATCACCCTCAGTGAGCGATCAGAGAGAAAACTGGATAACCAATTACAAAAACAGTTGGCAAACCATAAGATGGAAGCTTGTTTAGAAGACCTTTATGCCAAACACGATCAAAAGCTTTGAGATGTCAAGAGCAACTACTTGTGTTTCACCGAACCTTTCCATTGAATTAGTCCATAAATGGGTAACATGAGCCAGAATATCACCAGTGGATCGACACTGACGGAATCCATACTGGCGATCGTTGATCAGACGGAAGGTTTCTAAGTAGTTTAAGAGTTGGTGGATAATTGATTTCTCCATTACTTTAGAAAGAGTAGAAGTAATTGCAATGGGACGATAATTGGATGGGAGGGATTTGTCACCCTTTTTAGGAACTGGCTGGATATGAGCAAATTTCCAAGCAGAAGGAAAAACACCTTTGGAATAAGAAAGTGAAAAAAGGCGGCAAAGAATAGGAGTAAGTTCAGGAGCACAGGTTTTGAGAACAAGTGGAGAAATACCATCAGGACCTGGAGCTTTCTTAGCATCAAGATTCATCAAAATCCTTCTGATATCCTTTTGACGGAAGACCACAGGAGGCATTGAATGGAGCGTGTTAGGAATGGTGGGAGGTGTTTTACCAAGATCATTAATATATGAGCTCAAAGAAAAATGGGATGCTAGCAGGTCAGCTTTATCCTTGGCTGAAGTGACAACAGAACCATCCGGTTTGGACAGAGGTGGGAGCAGAGATGGGCAAAAGTTGCGGCCAATAGCTTTGGCAAGAGACCAGAATGCTCAGCTACCATTAGGGCAAGAGACCAGAATGCTCAGCTACCATTAGGGCAAGAGACCAGAATGCTCAGCTACCATTAGGGCAAGAAGCAAGTTTTCTGCTCTTAGCCTGTTCAAACTCTAGTTTGGACTGATTAATAACTGCTTTACAATTGTTGCGAGCTTTGGTGTAGGCAGAAAATGAAACTGAAGAATTAGAAACAAGCCAATTACGATATGCAACGTTCTTCTCTTGGACAGCCTTAGCACATTTATTGGAAAACCAAGGTTTAGATAAAGGACGAGATTTTAAAGTGGAGTGTGGGATAAAGGATTCCATTCCTGCAAGAATAATTTCACTGACACGATCTTAGCAAACATTGACATCAGAAGTTTTGAAACAGTAATCTGACCAAGGAAAAGAAATCTCACAGGTCATCCCATTTTGCATTCTTGTAATGCCAAACAACACTAGGTTGGAAATAGCCATGAGATAAAGGTTCCATTGGAGAAGAGACAATCACCAAGTTGTGATCTGAAGTGCTTAAAGAAACTCTCACTTCAACCGTCTACTTAGAAGGGTTGTTTGTGAGAAAAAGATCAAGTGTATTGACTGTATGATTAGGATTGTCCGTCATTCTTGTAGGTAAATGAACAATCTGTGCAAGGTCATTAGTAATTGCAAAAGCCTCAGCATCTCAACCAGCTAGGTCAGTGTGATTAGAAAATGGAAGCCAACTGGAATTGTGAACATTAAAATCACCAAGGAAAATTACCTCACTGTTAGGAAAGTTGGACTGGAGAAAGTCAGGTTTCAAAGAGAGGAAGTCAAAGAGCTCCAAGTGATTAGTGGAGTTGGGAGAACGGTAGAGACAACAGATGAATTTGACACTATGAGGCAGAGAGATTTTAATCCAGAGAAGATCAAAGAGAGGAGATTCCAAATTGCCAAGTCTCTGACAGGGAATATCTGAAAGGACGTATGCACAAGTACCACCTAGAGGTGAAAGGAATCGTGCAGTGAATAATTTGGGCATCTCAGATGAGCAGTAGTTGAATCAACTGATAACTGAGATTCAGTCAGAAAAAGTACATGGGGTTTGGAAGACTGCAAGTGGAAATGGACATCGTTGAGATTAGAATTGAGACCACGTATATTTGTGAAATGAATTAGGAAGTCCTTGGGAGGTTTAGATCTTTTCGCAGATAAGCTTGCTCTATTATTTTGACAATTCATGGTGTATTGAATAGTAAGAAAAAGTGGGTGGGACATGCTGTATGAAGTAATGAAATTTTTGGATATGGCGTACATGTGGTAAGAATATACCCAGATCCTTGACCCAACGTGGCCTCGACAATGCTCCCCGCATACACACTACTCGGACTCCCTCCAGTCACTATCTGTCAGAGTAGAGGTAGCAAGATTATACACTAGCTGATCCGGAAGCTTCCTAGAGAGTTATCAATAGGCTCAGTCCGGTGTACTAACTAGCGGCCGGCCTGCGAACACCGTTTTAGAGCTGTACTCTCAAAATGTAAGGAATATTGAATCTCGCCACGACATTCATCATAACCTCAAAAATCATCAATCATACTGCATGATGGAAGAGATAGGGAAGGGTTGGCCGGAACTTAGCTCTAGAGACTAAACATGGGTTCCACCACTTCAAGCCTCCAATAAGGAAAGTGGTGGTATTTCACCGGTTGATGAGAGTCATCTACCACCTAGTACTGCCTGGTAACATAGAGGGGCGGCGTTCCTCCATGTGGTGTGGGCGCTACACCTCGACCCCTGCTTACGTTGGTTCACACCTGGGTAGTCACCCACCATGTAAGAGTGACTGATTATTGGAATAAACTTAATCCTACCCCTACTCTTGTAAGTGTGGGTTAAAAATGTTTTTGCTGATGCTGTAGAAACTTTGTTTTTTACATCATTTTGGTAATACTAATGTCAACAGATTGTTCATCAAAGGCTTCCCCTTCCTGAACAAGTGCTGAGATCCATTTAGGATTTTGGTCTTATAAAGTTCCATATTGTGTGCTTGACCCTATATTCTATGATTTTATCTGCCACAGAAGTCAAGTGACTGGCCTATAGTTACTCCTCTCTTTGTCCATGTGCTTGATCCTCTCTCAGCTGTCTGTGAGAGTATAGTGATTTCACCACTTGTTACTCATTTGGAAAGCTCCGGGTTCCTGTCAGAGACTGGTGGAATTCTTAAATGCCTCTCCAATTGGAGCTGTAGTTAGCTGATTTCATGCAGAGGGAATAGAATCCCATGACCTTTTCTGGTTTTTTTAGCCTTTAAACACATGCTCCTATAGGCCTAATACATACAATACTATATGGATTTAGATGCCTCTGCACTTATAAATAATAATATCAACATCAGTGAAAAGCAACTTCACCTTTTTTTTGTTTTGTCTTATTCATGTAAATTATTTAGTGTTTTTTGTTTTGATTTTTGCTATTTCCACACATTAAGAGTTAAACAATCTACATAATATCGTTATTTTTCTGTAATGGGTGACAGAGCAGGGCAGGACAATGAATTATAACATTTGATTAGAAAATGTTATTATAAAAAAAGATAAAGCTTAGGTATGATCCCTTCTACAGTTAGTGATAATGAAAACAAAACAAATAATAATGACCCACATAGCTGCCCAGGTTTATACTGGAGAATCTGTATTTTTGACTTGATTTGTTCCCTTCTCCATCTCATCATAACACGATTCTTAAAATAGCTTTTCTCCATCTTTATGTATAGTATTTCTTTGTCTTTTTTTCCTTTCACAAAAAATTAGTTAAACTATATTAAAATCTGAATATTTTTAAAATTGGTTTGCTGATATTTTTCAGCAAATTTTTTGTTCTTAGAATTTTTGTTTATTAACAAATTGAACGTCAGATGTTCTACTACATTGAAAAATAATAGGTGCATGGAATAACAGCATCAGTTTTTCCGTGTAAGGTGTGGCCATTTACTCTTGTGTGTGAAGCTAGTTACTTAGCTGCAAGCTCTTTTTAATAAATAAATTAATAGCTCTCTCTTTGAATATATTAATAATACTTATTTATTATTGTTAAACCCCTTGGCACAAAGTGTATGATAAAAATACCTTTCCACTGAAAAAAAAAGATCGCTTCCACTGAAAAAAAAAAAAAAAAAAAAAAAAAAAACCCATATGTTTTACAATAGCGTTACTCTCTTTCAACTTTTTCAGTCTTGGTGAATCTCAGTGCTTCCATTCATTTTGTTTCTGTATCATAATTACTTTTATTCTTCTCATCACCAATCAGTGTGCAATTAAGAAATTCTTCACTGTATCTCTAAAAATGTATTAACATTTCTCTACAAACTTCTGTAATGCACCTTTGCTACTTGAAAACTGCAAGTTTTCTTCAAACCCATGTCTCTATAAACTTCTGACATTTCTCTTATGATCTCTGTAGCAGTTATACCACATCAAACTTAAAAGTATATAAAAGTATATTATTCAATCATCAATTCTTCCATTATGCAGCTCAGAAATGTTTCACACTTATTATTAGTTATATGGTGCAAAGAAGCCTGAGGTTTATGCTGCACCAGCCAAAAAAAAAAAAAATTTCTGAGTTCCCATGAGAGAGAGAGAGAGAGAGAGAGAGAGAGAGAGTAGAAAGGAATCACCAAGAAAAAGAATGATGATATCCAGCTCAGGACCCTGGGTGTGGCAAGCCCATACTCACCAGATGTGAGCCCCTGGGGTAACTTACAACACAGCTTATGGCCACTTTGCATCTATCAGAGTACATGTCAGAACTTGCAGCTGTGTCAGCATATTTGCCTCTGTATATATATATATATACAATTTTCACTTTTAGTGACTTTCTCAGTTAACAGCCTGAATATCACTTCTTTTGTTAGTTAAAAATGAGTATTACTTTATTTTTATTTGTGCATTTTTATATCATGTATTGTTTTTATAAGTAAATTTACTTTTTGATACTTTAGGGGCATTTTCAGTATTTAAAGTAAATAAAAATATTTCAATTAGTAGGGAAGATATATTCCTTTGCAACAAGGATTTCTATAAAATTAGATATTCACATAAATTATGTCTCTGCTTAACATATTGGTTTTAAAAGGGTAACCTGCATGTTTAGTAGAAACTAGCTGTACTTTAACTGAATAAGAAGTCATTAGAAATTGTTGCTTATTATAATATATATATGCTTCTTTTATAGATCTACAATTTGAAATATGTTAAAATTTTAGAAGATAAATTGAATGAAGCTCTCACAAGGCATAGAAGGGGTGAAGATGGCACATATGGTCGTCATAGCAGTAATGCAAGGTCAGATTTTTAATCGTTGTTCTCTGTTGTAGTGCATTGTCTTCCACCCAGAAAAATTCAAGGGTGATTCAATAAAAGAAAGAGGTGATTTACTCTATAAAATTGGTGCATTAAAAAAAACAAAACTTATTTTTACTGTAATTTTCATTCTTTTCAACATGAGAATTCCCAAATTGTATATTGCACCCTTATTTCATACAAGAAGAATGCTTTCTTTACCATGCACATCTAATCAGATTTGAATCACCATCACTTCATTATCTGTATGAAATCAGAACTATTTCAGATATTTACAAGTAAATATCTGAACTCATAAGTTTTTGAACTCATAAATGTTCAAAAATCCAAACTCTAGTTTGGTGCTATAAAAAGGATGTTCTGAATTTCATATTTTTTATCAGTAGTTTTAAGGATGCTTGCATTTTGAGGTCTTGCATTATCCTATTCCAGTAAAATTCCTTTTGAAGATGAAATGCACAAGGCATAAACTCTCATGGGTTTAGGTAATTAATTATATAATATCAGTGTAAATACATCATAGTTTACCCATATTTACCCATAAATTTGAACTACATATGAAGTGTAAAAGGCATCGTTTTAATTGTATCTCATATTGTGGGTGCCTTCACAACGAGATAGCTGGTATTTCACTACTTCAAATAAATAACACTTCTCTAGTAGAAAAAACTACTGTTATTTATTTTCAGTGGATACCACCACCCAGACGATCGTTTCGAAGCTAGTTGGCTTCATCATCAGTGAGTGGGCAGGTACCCTGGTAAAGAAGCATGCCCACACACTTGAAAAATTATTTCCACAATATGAGAGATGTCAAATGGTGTGTGAATAAAAATGTATTAGAAGATGAAATGCACATGATGGTCTGGGTGGTGGTATCCACTGAAAATAAATAACTGTAGTCTTCTCTACTAGAGAAGCGTTATTTATTTGAAGTAGTGCAATGCCAGCTATCTCTTTATGAAGGAACCCACAATATGAGATAATTAAAACGATGCCTCAACGATGGGTAAACTACGGTGTATCTACACCGATATTATACAGTAAAATTCCTGTATTCACACGCTAAACATTTTTGTTCTGGCACTATGCTTAAATCCATTCTCATGATTACAATACCAATGATGTCCTAGTCACCACAGCTCTGTGCGGAGGCGCATTGTCCTGTGGATGAGTCCATTGCTCTTTTGGTGCACAATGATCATGAAGGGAGGCAAATCATCTGCAAGGATGGACACATAACCTGGCCCATTCACGGATGCACCTAGACGTACTAGCGGTTCCAAAGTATGCCAGTTGAACATGCCCCAGACCATTACTGACAATCCACCTGCCTGAACAGTTCCTTGTTGACACGACAGGTGGCTGACCAGGCTAGCCAGGTGGGTAAAGTTCCTGCCTGGCAACCCAAAGGTTGCCGGTTCGAATCCTGCCTCGGGCTTGGATCACAGTACAATGCAAAAACTTTGGGAGGTGCATTATGGCCACAGAAGCCAACAACTAACAAAAAAAAAAAAAAAAAAACACTACAGGTGCATAGCTTCGTGCCGTTTTCACCAGATGTGCATCCTCCCATCCGCTCGAAATAACTCTAAATGGGACTCATTGAACGAGGAGACCCGTCTCCAATCATCCGTCCAGTGCTGGTGTTCTTTCACCCAGTTCAGGTGTAGAGTTCTGTGTCATGGCAGTAGTTATGGGACTTTGGTAGGTCGGCGGCTCCCATAACCTATTTCAGCTAATGTTTACTTTATGGTCTTGGTGGAGACGTTTCTGGCACCTCCCCCGTTGAATTCGGCTGTGATTTGTGCCACTGTCTCTCTCTGGCTGACTGGCTGAAACAATGCAAGACAGTCATCTACGGCCACCTCATCCACCACCATTCTCCAGAAATGGCATATTCCCAATACACTCTTGATACTGTTGAATGGGGATAGTACAATTTCTGTACCACTTCTGCGATTGAGTGACCCATGCATCAGGCACCTACTATCATCCCTCTTTCAAAGTCAGTTAACTCACTACGTTTATCCATACAGACATCAAATTACCATCTATGTGAATGCAGCCTATATACCTGCTAAGCAGTGGGTTCATCCACTAGTGAGAGAGTGGGAAGGAGCAGCAGTGCGTAGCACACGCTTCTTGATTAGACCGGGGTTCAAGCCCATCACCACCAAATACGGAGGATGCGGAAAGGTCAGGGAATGACTACCGCATATCCCGGAGCAATATGGCCTTAGTTGCTAATGCTCCTAAAAAAAAACCAAAAAAAAAAAAAAAACTAGTGAGAGAACAAGTATTCAAGGGATACCTGTTTCCTGGGCAACAGTGTCACGTTGCCTAGGAACCAGTATCCCTTGTAGTAGTAGTAGTAGTGGCATGTGATGCAAGAAAGCAAGTGTGTGAGCTTATGCAGCATCAGCCAAAAAAAAAAAAAAAACACCATTCCCTCCACATGCCTGTCCAGTTCTTCCTTAAATTTATTTAACCTGTCAGCTTCTACGACAGATGGAAGTTTGTTCCAGCAATTAACCACCCGCTGCCTAAAGGCAAATTTCCGCTCATCTATTCTACATCTGTCTTTTCTTAATTTGAATTTATGCCCCCTTAGGTTCATAATCTGAACAAGTGGAAGGATCCCATCAGAATTCAGCGTGCTCAACCCATTCAAGGCCTTATATACCTCAATCAGATCACTACGCAGGTGCCTAGTCTCCAGCCACTGCAATTTGCAGAACTTAAGCCTCTCTTGGTAAGAGGATCCCTTTATTCCCCTCACCAATCTTGTTGCCCTTCTCTGTACACGCTCAAGTAAATCTACATCCTTCCTAAAATGAGGCCTCCAGACCTGTACGCAGTACTCAAGGCGTGGCCTGACTTATACAGAGGGACAATCACCTCCTTCACCCTGCTAGCAAAATTCCTATATATCATTGACAAAACCCCATGACCTGCCCTGCCAGCATGTCTGCATTGCTCAGAAAACTTCATATCTGACTGCACAATTACTCCCAGGTCCTTTTCATTTTCTACCACCTTAAGTGTAGTACCACACAGTTGGTACGTTTCTCTGGGGTTACTTCTACCCATATGCAGTACTTTGAATTTTTCAAGGTTAAACTTCAGTTGCCACTTTTTAGCCCATCTGCCCAAATTATATAGATCCTGTTGCAGTAGCACACTGCTATTACTGTCATTAACAACCCTGCCAACCTTTGTATCATCTGCAAACTTCGACATTAAGCCTGATATACCTTCATCAATATCATTGATAAATATACAAAACAACAGTGGACCTAACACCGAACCCTGTGGGACTACACTAATAACATTAGTCCACGAAAAGCAGCACCCGTTGATTACCACCCTCTATCTTCTCCCAATTAACCATCCTTTTATCCATTGTAGCAACTTAACCTTAATACCATTCTGCTCCAATTTGTACAATAGTCTTCCATGTGCAACAGTGTCAAAAGCTTTCCTGAAATCCAAATATATGATATCAAAATTATTTTTTGCATCCACTTTCTTTGTAACTACATCATAATATCCTATCAAATTTGTCAGACAAGACTTTCCCTTAACAAACCCATGCTGTGTCTGAATTATTGCTTCTTGTCTAGATAATCCTGCAATGTATCTTTAACCAGTAACTCTATTATTTTACCTGGAACAGAAGTTAAACTAACTGGTCTGTAATTACTCATGTCACCCTTCGATCCCCCTTTGTGAATTGGGGATACATTTGCACATCTCCAGTCCGTGGGGACCTTCCCTGAATCCAAGGATGCTCTCATAATTATGGCTAAGGGTTTGCTTAGTTGCTTTGCCGCCTCCTTTAACTGGATAGATCCCATCCACTCCAGGTGCTTTTCTTATGTTTAACTTCAACAATTTCTCCTCCACTTTGCTTTCAGTTATTACAAAATCATTAAGTATCCTGCTACAATTTGATAACCTTCTGCCATTTTCAAACCTTAGTAATTCCTCATGTGTGAATGTAGATGCAAAATACTCATTCAGTTTGTTTGCTATCTGAGCAGGATCATCAACAGTCGAACCATCGATGTCAAGTGGACCAATCAGATTCATCCCCTTCCTTTTAGAGTTTATATAAGTAAAGAAATCCTTGCTGTTTTTTTTTTTTAGCATCTTTTGCCAAGGATTTCTTGTAATCTGCCTTCGCCTGCCTAACCTCCTTTGTGACCTGATTACAGACTAGCTTATATCTGCCATAGGCTTCTGAGTCGCTTGATAATTTATATGCATCCCATGCATTTTTCTTCTATGTTACGAGTCTCGTTAGTTCATTAGATAACCATTTAGGCCTAAACCTTGAACAATATTTCTTAATAGGTATGAAACTTTTAGTAGCATCCACGATTAATTCCTTGAATGCTTCCCACTTAGAATTTACTGTTGGTAACATCGTCAGTTGATCCCACTGTACAGAATTTAATATGTATTCTGTAATATGTAATATGTATTTAATATTTACTTTGTATTCTGCCCTTTCAGTGTATCTATTCTTTTATTCTTATTTAAAAAAATTAAGAATGAATAGTGAATAAAATTTTGCCTGCAGATAAATGTGTTAATTCTCTTAACCTCAGGCAGCTGTGTATTTATTCATGCTATTGATGATATCTTAATTTCTTGGTCATAATTATGAACCCAAATTTCATCTTTGTTACCATTAGGTAATAGAAATTCACCACTCTCTCTCTACTTGAAAGCATTCTTAGTTTATTCTGGTGTTATTAATTAAAACTTTTCTTGGACTTATACTGTTAATTTAATCCCTCCCCCCCCACCACCACCATGGTTCAGTGCTGGATCTCTTACTGTTTTTGGTATTTATGAACAGTGTTGATGAAGGCATATCAGACTTATTGTGTAAGTTTACAGATGATATAAAGATTGGAAGGGTGGTTAATGAAAGGAATTGAGGTGTACTACTAACAAGGCCTAGAAAAATTAGGCAGATGGACTGAGAAGTGTAAATTGAGACTTAACAATAATAAGTGCAAAGTACTATATATGGGCGACAGCAGCATCCCAAAATAATACATCACTTAATTGGTAGGACACGCAAGGTGGTGGTGGTGGAGAATGAAATAGACCTAGGGGCAACTGTACAATCCAGTGTAAAGTTTTATGTGCAGTGCAGCTAATACAGCTTGAGGTCCTGGCAGGAATTTTTCCAGCAGGGACAAGTGATTATCCCTTTATATAAGGCAATGTTTAAGCTGCATCATGAGTACTGCATACAGGACTGGATGCCTTATTTTAAAAAAGATGTAGATCTGTTGAAATGGGTGCAGAGAAGAGCAGCAGGATAGTTTAAAGACACAAAAGGGTAGTTTTGCCATGAAAGACTTTATTTCTGCAAAATACAGTGCTTGGAAACCAGGCACCTGAAGATACACCTTAAAATTTGTCTTTCGGTGGAGTCAGTAAACTAATTGTTTATGCTTTCTTACTCTTTCTTGGACAGCACACTTAAAGGGGAGACAAACAAAAAAAAAAGAAGAAAAAAAATAGTTGCAGGACAGATGTGTGAAAATTTGCTTTCAGCCAGCAAGTAATTTATTATTGGAAAAAAACTTCCATCTGGTGTTGTGGAAGTGAGTTTGAATGAATGTAAGGATGGGGTTTTTTTTTTTTTTTTTTTGTTAGTTATTGGCACATCGGCTTCTGTGGCCATATTACACCTCACAAGATTTTTGCAATTTCTACTGTTATCCCAGCCCAAGGTGGGATTCGAACCCGCAACCTTTGAGTTGCCAGGCAGGCACTTTACCCACAAGGATTCATTAGACAAGTTGTTAGAAGGGGATAGACAGATGATGTGGATAGGGTTTTTTTTTTTTTTTTTTTGCTGATGCTGTATAAGTTTCCTTTCTTGCATCATTTTCCACTACTAATGCTTTTCCACTACTACCAGTAATCTAAAACTTGGGAACTCATTGGGAAAATTGCTTGAAATTCACGTTACAAATAATGAAACGTGTTACTAATTCAGTGCATTACATATTTTATGCACTTGGATTTTTTAATTTTTGAAATAAGATCCTTTACACTGGCAATAGTTTTATTCACAATATAGAAGTCATGCTTAATAGTGCAGATTCACCTTTAAATGTGGAAATAGAAGACTTGAACAAACAAGTACTAAAATAAAGATTTGCAGCAGTAGTATACAGTACTGCTTCATTCTGTTGTTAATGAATTTATCTCCTTTAGAATTTAAAAAATAGTGTACTTCAAATAATTTATTTGTGACATGAACATTTTTAATTTTAAAATTGACTGACCATTTTAACATTGATGACACATCAGCAGGTTGTGTTATCAAGGTTAAATAAAGGTATCCAAATGGAGTATAATTACTCAAGCAGTTCTTTGCTCCTTACATTCAGAACTGCTTTGGCTCCTTCCAACTGTCAAAGAGCTGACCGGAAAGTCTGCAGAGAAAATGTTGACCACAAAGAACACATACTCTAGCTTGAGTGTGAACAAGCAAGAATCTTTAACCTAATCCTTCCTCTTTAGTGTAAAATCAATAAATGATCTGCAAATATTGCTATATCTACTTCCGTTTCTCATTTGTAAGGCCTGGTGCAGAAGAGTTTTTGTTGCATTAACGACAACCAAATCCAAGAGAGACAATAACAACAGATGCAATATCATTACAATTTAATCCTTATCTTTTTTCCACTTCCACCTCCTCTCTGCAACCATTCCTATCCCTATCATTGTTAATCATTATCATAATAAGAACCCTTCAAATGGCATCCTCTTCATGGATGAAAGACATCTTAACCAAAGATGGAAATCTCTTCAACCTGACAGTAATTACACTCAGTAATATCTAATTGTATCGCTGCCATGTCTCCAGATGTACAATGCAGAATCCATCTTTTTTTTACTCAATTTGACTCTTTCTCCCTCTCACCATCACAATATAGTTGATGACAGAGTTTTTCCATATTTTCGCAAGAACTTAGTTTTTCTCTTTTTTTTTTTTTTTCTCACAAAAAATGATAAAATTGTTAGAAGTCATTAAAGAACTGATTATCTGAAAAATAGAACTGTGTGATAATAACATTGTTCTCTGTTATGTGCAAGCATTTCATAGTACTTGTGTACTTATTGCGAAACTAATTAACAGTGGCTTTCAGTAAAATTTGAAAGAAATATAATGTAAAATTTCAGAAGAGATATACACAAGGTTTTCCATGTATTGTAAATTCTGAAAGAGGTAACACATTTCCTTGTACTGTATGCATATGCGATTTTTTCAATTTCAAGTGGCAGGAACATTGATATAATTATTTGCAAACAAATGAGCTCAAAGATGGCAAGCAGTGCATAGAAAGAAATACAAAAATAGCAGTTTCATTTCATGGTAGTGATGATGATATCATAATTATGTGCGAATGTTTATTTGCATCTTTTGTCATAGAATGTAGTCTTCTTCTGATTTGCTCATCATGCAGGTGCATTGTTCAGAAATATGTTTTCTGAGAATGAAATAGTAAAAAAAATATAGTTGTGGAAGAACAAAGACAACTGGCATTGTTTGTGAAGTTACATGGAGTGGGAATGAAGAGGTAATGATGGTTCTGAAAAATGGTCCATTTTTGATTTCTGCAGATGACAGTCAAAATGATTCCAAGCTATATCCCATTATATTTCATAATAATAATATAGTAAAACCTCATTAATACAAACTCAGTTTATACAAAGTACTCATTTATATGAAGCACATACCATTCCCGTGCAAAAGGATAGGCTTTTCTATATAAATATATATTCATTTATTACAAAATTTGGTTAATATGTATTACAAAGTTCTTTTTCACCCCATGAGAAATAAATATTGTCATTTTGTATGTTTAATACAAATCTTGGCAGAGTGATCCGATTATTACCCTCGGTCACCTGGCTCCCCACTTTCCAAAGGATGGCACTGACTTGTTTGAAATAGTTTTGTGTAAACAAAAGAAGTTTATGGTAGCTACAACCTCAAGTGCACTCTGAAAAACATCTTTCTTGAAGGATGAGTTGTTAAATTAACAAAAGAATAAAAAGTTTTTCTAAGTCGTTTACACGCACTTCCTCGCTCTCCATGGGAATAAGGTCAGTTGCAATTGTTAGCCCAGTTCAAAGAGTCATTTGCTGTTTTATACAACAATCTATTTTATGTGAGCTGATGTCTTTTTTGGAACTTGTGTCTTTAGATTAATTTAAAATTTGTTTATATTAAATCTTATCTAGCAGTGTTAATGGCGACAAAATGTAGACAGACAAAATTAAGCCTGGAAATTAAATTAAATTAAAAATTATACTGATAGGATGGAAAGAAGCAAAATGTACATTGCAAAGGAAT
This sequence comes from Mastigoproctus giganteus, assembly GCF_048544385.1. Classification (NCBI taxonomy): domain Eukaryota; kingdom Metazoa; phylum Arthropoda; class Arachnida; order Uropygi; family Thelyphonidae; genus Mastigoproctus; species Mastigoproctus giganteus. The sequence continues at coordinate 18,904,965 of NC_143576.1, forward strand.
ACAACGTCCCTTTACCTACTTTATCTACAATGCTGAAAAACCGAAAAACACTTGAAAAAAGTGCGTAACACTGGAGCAGCAATGAAAACCAGGAAACAAATTTTTGGTGCAAAACACGAGGAGCTTCAAACAAAACTTTTTTGAGTGGTACCAACAAATGTGTGCATCTAATTTGCCAATATCAGGTTCGATTTTGCAAGAAAAGGCAAATTTTCTAGCTCAGCAACGTGGGATTAGCGACTTCAAGTGCATCAGTGGCTGGCTCCAAAAATTTAAAGACAGGAATAACTTGGTTTCGCGAAATGTTTGTGGTGCTTCTGGATTAGTCGACAAAGAAACGACTACAGACTGGTTTTGTTCTGTATGGTCCATCCTTGAAAAATATGAGTCAAAGGATATTTTTAATATTGACGAGACAGGTTTATATTATAATTTGCTACCAAACAAACACTTGCTGTTCGAGGAGAGTCTTGTCGTGGTGGAAAATTAAGTAAACAAAGACACACTATTCTGTTATGCTGAAATTCAGATTACAATACAAAACTATACCCCCTTGTCATTAGTATGTTTTCCTTGCTAAGATATTTTAAAGAAGTTAGCCAATTTCCCTGTGATTATGAGACCAATAGAAATGCTTGGCTTACGGTCAAAATTTTTCAATTTTGGTTATCAAAATTGGACAGAAGAATGGCTTCAGAAAAAAAAGGATCATTTTGTTGATTCTAGATCGTTGTACAGCACTTTTTTGAGTGCTACCAAGACACTTAAGTTGACAAATATACGGTTGTTGTTTTTACCCCCCAGTACCACCAGTTTAATGCAACCACTGGATCAAGGCATTATTTATAACCTCAAGAGAGCATATAAAGCCCTCCGGATAAGGTACTTGATTCGCAACATAGGAGGGAACAATTTGCAGCCAAATTGGAATGACTTGGATGCTATCCGTAATCTTGTTATTGCTTGGGAAAGTATTACATCAATTGTTATAATCAACTGCTTCAGAAAGAGTGGCTTTGGAGAAAAACCAGCTGACAAATGTGATAGCAACAGTGAGGAATGGAGGAATTTGAAGGAGCATATGGATTTTGTTGGTGAATTTGAAGAGTTTGTGAAGGTGGATGATGAAGTTACTACACTGCGAACCCAACACCAGAAGAGCTGCTGGGTACCAAAAAAATATGATGTTTTTATTACCAGTAACAGCAAAAGTGAAGAAGTGCACACACTGCCATCTAAAAGAGGTGCCCAAAATGTTGAACATAATAGAGAATGATTTGGCCTCCAGTAACATTGATAAAGAAACAACTATTGCATTTGATAACATCTGTGCTGTAGTTAAAAATGCATATAGGACAAAATCTGTGCAAATAACATTGGATTCTTTCTTTAAATTAGATTAATTTATTCAAAAGTTAATGGTTTGTGTGTCTCCTTTTATATTAAGATTGTAATTCTTTATAATGTGATACTAAAATATTGTATACAGTAAACCCCCCGCTATTCGCGGGGGTTATGTTCCTAAGATATGCCGCGAATACTGAGTTATGGCTTCAATAGTAATAAAGGGGTTCCGTTCCAAAGTATGAAACATATAAGAAAAACTAGTCTAAAATTTTGTCTATGTATGTATTATATGTACCTTCATAATACGACTATGTACATAGACAGTAGAATTTAATATTAAATACAGCAAACGCCCGCTATTCGAGGTATCTGTATTCACGGTTTCGCGTATTTGCGATCGCCGATATAATATAAAATGAAACCTAAAAAAATGTGAATTTTAAAGCGCCATGAATATTTTCTGCCATAAAAAAACATGGGCGTGGCTAGAATTATCTTTCCCAGTCAAAACAGCGCTCAGTGGGTGGGGGGAGAGGGGTACAAAATCGCGAGCGTGGATGTTTCTTGCTAATCCTTGTTCGGTATGTGTTATGCACTTGTCATGGAAGGTTTCGTCCTTTGCTTTTAATTTCTATGCTTATAAATTGAATAAATTTATCAATTTATAAATTGATAAATGACAAAAATGATAAATCTACCATTTTCAGTGTAAAACAGACTTTTTCCAGTGTGTTAATGAAGAAAGTGACTTTATTGTGGACAAATTCTTTCTAACCCGTACAAAAATATGGCTACGAGTAACAAGAAAAATGTGAAAATATCAAAGAAGGTGATGACATTAGCGAATAAAATTGAGTTATTAGATAAGATTTCTAATGGTGAAAGTGTCTCCTCATTGGCAAAATATTATAAAATCAATGAGTCAACGGTACAATCAATCAAAAAAATCGGAAGAAAAAATCCGCCGTAGGGTCCGTGAAAATGTGCTAATTGCTTCAAAAATTAGCATTAGCATTAGCATTAGTAGAGGCATTTGATGCAAGAAAGCAAACTTATGCAGCATCAGCCAAAAAAAAAAAAAAAAAAAAAATACTCCCACTTCATCCCTCTGTTCGTTCAAAATACCTGTCCAGCTGAGCCTTAAACTTATTTAGGCTATCAACTTCCACGACAAGGGATGGAAGTCTGTTCCACCAACCAACCACTGTAACTCATGCTCTGTAATTTGCTCTGTAACTCATGATGTTAAATTAGAAAAAATGGAAAAGGCTTTAAATCTCCGGATAGGAGGCCGAACTCAAAATAAAATTCCGTTAAGTTCACTCGTCATTCGTGAAAAGGCAAAACTTCTTTATCAACACTTTAGCGAAACTGGTGATAGCACTGGCGGGATAAGTTTTTTTGCTAGCAAAGGCGCTGGTTTGAAAGATTTGTTTGAAATTTCTAATAAATATTACATTTAATATTTATTTTCTTATTTTCATTTCGATGCCATATGCTTGCATTTCACTATGTGCTGTCTATGTACATAGTCATATTATGAAGGTACATATAATACATACATAGACAAAATTTTAGACTAGTTTTCTTATATATTTCATACTTTGGAACGGAACCCCTTTATTACTATGGGAGCCATAACTCAGTATTTGCGTTTTCGGTATTCGCGACATTTCTCAGGAACGTAACCCCTGAGACCCCGGGGTTCTCAGGAACGTAACCCCGTTTACTGTATATAATATTTATTAGAAATTTCAAATCAGCGCCTTTGCTAGCTAAAAAACTTATCCCGTCAGTGTTATCACCAGTTTCGCTAAAGTGTTGATAACGGAGTTTTGCCTTTTCACGAATGATGAGTGAGCTTAATGGAATTTTATTTTGAGTTTGGTCTTCTATCCACAGATTTAAAGCCTTTTCCATTTTTTCTAATTTAACATCATGAGTTACAGAGCAAATTTTTGAAGCAATTAGCACGTTTTCACGGACACTGCGGTGGATTTTTTTTTCCCGATTTTTTGATTGATCGTACCGTTGACTCATTGATTTTATAATGTTTTGCAACTGAAGAGACCACTTTCACCATTAGAAATTTTGTCTAATAACTCAATTTTATTCGCTAATGTCATCACCTTCTTTGATATTTTCACATTTCCCTTGTTATTTGTAGCCATATTTTTGTACAGGTTAGAAAGAACTTGTCCAAATAAAGTCACTTTCTTCCATTAACACACTCGAAAAAGCATGTTTTACAATGCAAACTGTAGATTTGTAAATTTTGTAAGCATATCAATTTATAAATTGATAAATTTATTAAATTTATAAGCATATAAATTAAAAACAAACGACAAAACCTTCCATGATAGGCGCATAACACATACTGAACAAGGATTAGCGAGAAACATCCATGCTCGCGATTTTGTCACCCCTCTCCCCCCACCCACCCACCCACTGTGCACTGTTTCGACCGGGAAAGATAATTTTAGCCACACCCAAGTATTTTTATGGCGGAAAATGTTCACGGCACTTTAAAATTCACATTTTTTTAGGTTTGATTTTATATTAAATCAGAGACCGTGAATACGCGAAACTGCGAATAGGGGGGTTTACTGTATATCAAAATATATACTGTACAATATTTTCATTTCCGTTAATATTGCTTTTCTCTTAGTTTATCTTACAAATAAAATAAAATCTTTAAAAAATATGTTATTCCTATTACTGTATTGTATTACTGTAGACAAGGCTTTCTTTAAATTTAATTTTATTTTATTTTTGTAAAATAATAAGAGGAGTTTACCTCAATATAGTATGTAGAACACTTCCGTATGATACCCTCCAGAAATTAAAACGGAAAAAATGAAAAAATCTACAACTTACCAGTACATTAGAGTAAAATATAAATAATTAAATAATTAAAAAGCCAATTTAACTCAATTCAAATCAATTTTAAAACAATTAAAAATCAAATTAACGCAATTAAAAGAATCTAAAGAAAATATTCAAAACGATTTTGCTTCCTAGGAAGGAAAATCGTTTTGGTAAATTCCTCTTATTATTTTACAAATATTATTATCAACGTAGAACGTATTGAGAATTACAGCTCTGATTCATACTATCTAATTATTTTATTTTATAAATTTATTTTTGATACTAGTATTATTATTCTTAGGTATACAGTGTATGTACCAAAAAAAAAAAAAAAAAGTTAAAATTTAGGTCCCTTGAACTTTGTATTAACGAGATTCCACTATAATAAACCATCAAACCAAAAGCAGCTTGGCCTCAGCACTGTAATTGGAAGGTGACTCAACAGGATGCAACATCAGACCTCTTCTGAATGACTTGAAAGCATGTGGTATTCCTTAAAAAAAACTGCCTGGTGCTTATGGGAATAAAGCACCTGTTGTGGTAGGCTTAAAATCTGCAGTAGCATGGGGTATTAAAAACGGAAATCAAGCACTTGGTGGTAATGTAAAAGGTGATAAAAGGGAGATGCAGTAACCTGTGTATAATCCCCATGCACAAGCACACCGTGGGTGACTACCCAGTTGAGAACCAACATAAGCAGGGTTCAAGGTGTGGCGCATACACACCATATGGAGGAATTCTGCCCCTCTGTGTTACCAGGCAATACTAGATGGTAGATTACTCTCATCAACCTGTGCAATACCACCACTTTGCTTATTGGAGGCTTGAAGTGGTGGAACCCATGCTTAGTCTCCAGAGCTAAGTTCTGGTCAACCCTTCCCCATCTCTTCCATCATGCAGTATGACTGATGACTTTTGAGGTTATGATGGACATAATGGCAACATCCAATCTTCCTTACGTTTCGAGAGTACAGCTCTAAAATGGTGTTCGCAGGCTGGCCACTAGTTAGTACACCGGACTGAATCTATTGGTATTAAAAGAGGAAATCCTTGACTTCCTCTTTAGGAGGCTTCTGGATCAGCTAGTGTATAATCTTTCTACCTCTACTCTGCCAGATAGTGACTGGAGGGAGTCCAAGTAGTGTGTGTGTGTGTGTGCGCGCATGCAGGGGCATTGTCGAGGTCACATTATATCAAGGATCTGGGTATATTCTTACCATGTGTGTGCCATATATCCAAAAATTTCATTACTTTATGCAGCATGCCCCCCCCCCCCCCACACACACACTTTTTCTTACTATTGAAGATAAGCTTGCTAATAGAGTAAGCTTATCTGCTTACTCTATTAAGTACAAATACACATGGTCTCAATTTTAATATCAACAATGTCCATTTCTATTTGCGGTCTACCAAACACCATGTACTTTTCCTGACAGTATCTCAGTTATTGGTTGATTCAACTACTGCTCATCTCAGTTGCCCAAATTATTCGTTGTATGATTCCATTTGCCTCAAAGGTGGTACTTGTGCATAAGTATATTCCAATATTCCTTGTCAGTGACTTGGTAATTCGGAATCTCCTCTTTTCGATCTTCTCTGGCTTAAAATCTCTCTATCTCATTCTGTCAAATTCATCTTTTTTCTCTACCATTCTCCCAACTCCACTAATCATTTGGATCTCTTTGACTTCCTCTCTTTGCAACTTGACTTTCTCCAGTCCAACCTTCCTAACAGAGAGGTAATTTTCCTTGGTGATTTTAATGTTCACAACTCCGGCTGGTTTCTGGTTTCTTGTCACACCCACTCAACTGGTCGAGATGCTGAGGCTTTTACAATTACTAATGACCTTGCAGAGGTTGTTCATTTACCTGCAAGAATATCAGACAATCCTAACCATACAGCCAACATGCTTGATCTTTTTCTCACAAACAACCCTTCTAAGTACACGGTCAAAGTGAGTGGTCTTTTAAGCACCTCAGATCACAACTTGGTGATTGTCTCTTCTCCAATGGAGCCTTTATCTCATGGCTGTTCCCAATCTCGTGTTGTTTGGCATTACAAGAATGCAAAATAGGATAACCTGCAAGATTTCTTTTCCTTGGTCGGATTATTGTTTCAAATTTTCTGATGTCAACATCTGCTCAGATCGTGTCAGTGAAATTATTCTTGTTGGAATGAAATCTTTTATCCCAAACTCCACTTTAAAATCTCGTCCTTTATCTAAACCTTTGTTTTTCAACAAATGCCAAGGCTGTTCAAGAGAAGAATGTTGCATATTGTAATTGGCTTGTTTCCAATTCTTCAGTTTCATTTTCTGCCTACACCAAAGCTCGCAACAATTGTAAAGCAGTTATTAATCAGTCCAAACTAGATTTTGAACAGGCTAATGCCCTAATGGTAGGAGAGCATTCTGGTCTCTTGCCAAAGCTATTGGCTGCAACTTTTGCCCATCTCTACTCCTACCTCTGTCAAAACCAGATGGTTTGTTGTCACTTCAGCCAAGGATAAAGCTGACCTGCTAGCATCCCATTTTTCTTCCAATTCATGTATTAATGATCTTGTTAAAACACCTCCCACCATTCCAAACACACTCCATTCAATGCATCCTGTGGTCTTCCATCAAAAGGATATCAGAAGGATTTTGACGAATTTTGATGCTAAGAAAGCTCCAGGTCCTGATTGTATTTCTCCACTTGTTCTCAAAACCTGTGCTCCTGAACTTACTCCTGTTCTTTGCCTCCTTTTTTCACTTTCTTATTCCAGAGGTGTTTTTCCTTCTGCTAGGAAATTTGCTCATATCCAGTTAGTTCCTAAAAGAGTGACAAATCCCCCCATCCAATTATCGTCCCATTGCAATTACTTCTACTCTTTCTAAAGTAATGGAGAAATCAATTAACCACAAATTCTTAAACTACCTAGAAACCTAGGTAGTTTAAGAATCGATCAGCGATTGCCAGTATGGATTCTGTGAGTGTTGATCCACTGGTGATATTATGGCTTATGTTACTCAATTTTTGACAAATTCGATGGAAAAGTTCGGTTTAACACAAGCAGTTGCTCTTGACATCTCAAAGGCTTTCGATCGTGTTTGGCTTAAAGGTCTTCTAAACAAGCTTCCATCTTATGGTTTGCCAATTGTTCTTTTAATTGGTTATCGTGTTTTCTCGCCAATCACTCACTGAGGGTGATGGTACATGAATGTCTGTCTTCTAACTTCTCCATTAATGTTGGTGTCCCCCAGGGGTTCAGTTCTTTCCCCCACTCTTTTCCTCTTGTGTATTAATGACTTTCTTTCATTGACTGGAAATCCTATCCATAGTTTTGCCAATGATAGCATATTGCATTCCACTTTCCATTTTGAGAAACCTTGCCCTGCTCAATCAGCTTCAACTTCTCGAATATCCACTACCAATTCCTGAAATGCCGATCTCCAAGTAATTCTCCAGTGGGGCAAAGATAACTTAGTTGATTTCAATCCTAAAACTCAGTTTTGTCTTATCTCGCAAAAAGGATTGTTCTGCTCCTATGCTTATCTTTGGTGACATTCCGATTTTTAGAAAAGTTGATATATCTCTTTTGGGAATTACCCTGACTTCTCATCCCCCTTGGCACAAGCACATTACAAATATTGCTTCTTCTGCCTCTAAAAAAAACTTGATTTTCTCTTTCGCTCTTGGTGTTACTTTTCTTCGAAACAGCTGTTCACTCTGTACAAATCACAAATCTGTGCTATCATGGAATATTGTTTCCACATCTGGGGTGGTGCCCCCAAAACCTCTCTCTCAGGCTTCTAGATTCCATTCAGAAGAGTGCAGTTAGATTAATCAGTGACTCATTTCTAGCGAGTGGAGTATCTCTCCACTCACTATCTCATAGATATACTGTTTCTGCTGCATGCCACTTCTACAGATATTTCCATGGGCACTGTTCTTCTAAATTTGCTTCTATAATTCCCGCTCTCTCTTTCAAAACAGTCTGAACACGTGCCGCCAACATCCATTTACTGTCCAACTTCAAACTCAAAAAATCAACTTTTCATCACCCTGTTTATTTATTCAACTGCCAGTTCTGGAATAACCTTCCTTCATATTTATTTCCTGAAAATTAGTCTACAGAAGTTCAGTTCTAATATCAACAAATATCTTCTTTCATCTTCTCAACCTCCAACACAAACGTGGTACTAAGTACTATAGGTTCTAATACCTCTCATGTTTGGAGTTTTCATTAAAAAAAAAAAAAAAAAGATGCATGCCTTTCTCTGAAAATGGATGAACACTGAATACATATTTACTACTGTATATAGAGAAGTGGTAATAGGAAAGATCAATTAAAACAATTTCATTTGATGTATGTCACTAAAGTAAAAAAGAATTTGAAGTGTGTGTGTGTGTTTTGGTAGTTTTTGGCGCATCAGCTTCTGTGGCCATAATGCACCTCCCAAGGTTTTTGCAGTACTTTGATCCAAGCCCGAGGCGGAATTCGAACCCAAGACCTTTAGGTTGCCAGGCAGGCACTTTACCCACCCGGCTAGCCCGGTCGGCGTGTGTGTGTGTGCGCTCATTGGCTACGTTTAACTAGACTTTAAAAAGAGTGGCTACCTGTGACAAATTTATTTAAAGAAGGGATTAGAAGTCATCAGAGCACTTTTCAGAATTAGCAAAAAAGTAAAATAAGACCAGTGATCACTAGAGAGTGGCACTCTCATGTTCAAATTTAGTTCATGATCCAAAACAAGTTTGGAAAGAAGACAAATTAATGACCTTCCAAAGAAAAAGAACTTCTGGATTTTAAACTTCTAGTGAAAGCAATCCTAAACAAGCCAACAAGTTGATAATACTAACTGTATTATCCTCACAAATGCAGAAAATCTGATCGTGTTACTCACTGCTGACTTGAATAAAGCAGTTTCCTTCTTTCTTTTAAATTTTATGCCAGCATTTTAAAAACCAAATATAGCTCTTCAGTGCAGCATACCTCATAACCATGTACTGAGGTCATTACTCCTTGCTATGTTGAAGATTGTTATGTGTGAATTTATTTTATAATCAGTTTTCAGAAAACTTCCATGTCCGTTATGGAAGATTACAATAGCAGACTAAACCAGTAGGATAATTCTGACTTAATTAAGGCATTTCTACTGCCAAGGTTATAAAGAGTTTTAATTATGTGAATATTCCATTACTTTATTCAGTGAGGAAGTACTTGATTGCTGCTTATGAATACATGGTGTTCAAGTTGCCATTGAACAATTTTCTTCTTGTAAGTGTTGTGGTTGACTTTATGTTGTGGTTGGCAGTTTGTAATTTTCAAATTTAAATTTTTTTATAAAACATTTCCTGTACTTGAGGTCATTGAAGATAATGAAATAGATGAAGCAATAGATGTTTTGCAGCATCATTTTGTCTGTTTATATTTGAGAATCTACCAGACTGTATTATGAAAGAAAAAAGGATTGATGTACAGTGATCCTTAGTTATGGAGCTGACAAGTGCACAAGGAAGCTTGATATATAACAGATAACCCCAAATCATTCTTGGCTGAGTGGCAGAGAATATTCAGCCAAGTTAGAAAAGCAAAAAATCGAATTCACATCTCTCTCTCTCTCTCTCTCTCTCTCTTGTGAAGTTGTCATAATTCATTTGACAACTAAGTCCAGAAAGCAAGGCTATTGTTAAAAATAAAATTTGGGCTTGGCATTTCTAAATAGGGTAAAGTGTGCAACAGTATCTTTCTTGTACTGGTAAAAAAAATCTTGTATCTGTATTTTAATATAAAATGTGTATGTTGTTTGTAAAATTTAATTTCTATTCCAGCATGGACTCTTAAAAAAAGCCTCCTGCCTGTTTTCAAAATTCTCCCATTTTTTGGGAAGCACCCTTGCTTTTTGGAAAAAAACTTTTTTTTTTTCCTTTTTAATCCCAAAATTTTCCTATTTTCCCACTTATAGTTGCCTGATCTCCAGCGTTTTTAAAGTCAAAAGCTAGCAGCTAAGATGTTCTTCATGCTGCTTCACCCTACTAATCTTCTTCATCAATGAATAACAACCCAGTCTTCAGAGAAAAACTGCCAACCTTAATACAGACAGTAGTCAGTCCTATTTAGACAATATCAACCTTTTAGGGACTAACACTGAGCTAACAACAAAGTTATTAAAAAGACCAAAAGAAAGAGGCCTATCAACCATATGTTTCTGAAATGCCTGACCCAGTACTTTAAATGACAATATTAATCTGTGTTAACAGACCTAAATATTCCTGGTAAATCTGTAAAAACCCAAACCAAACACCCGTCTTATGCTTTATTTATGGTGTAAATAGCAGCCAACTCCATACAGCCATACTTGAACTTTAATCATTAGCAAGCAGGTCTACTTATAATGCCCTTCTATGGGACCTTAAAATCCCTTTGATATGAACTTGTTCTGGAAAATCAGAAACTTCTGGAGTGCATAGCTATAAGAGTAAATCCAGAAAGTTAGAACCATTAACAAGTTCCCCCCCCCCACTTGCTATGCTTCTAGATGCATAGCAAGTGGGGATGTCGTCTTTTTAAACCCCGACATAACATAATATAATGTTTAATATAATGTTTACAGACCAGATTATGTTATTTACACATAACATATCTATACAATAAGTTCTTCAAATGTGATCCATCTCAATTGAGGTATTACCTACTATCCTGACTAATTTATCCCCCTCAGCAGAGAAACTAGAACTTATGACTTCATTAAGATATCTGAATAAGCAAAAGCTACTACAACTTTTAAGGTTCTCTGCAGGATTTCTTAGCATGTATTTCCACACAAGATGCAGTTTACATATAAAATGTCGCCTTCGTAGCCAGGTGGGAAGGAGCAGCAGTGCGTAGCACACGCTTCTTAATTAGACCGGAGTTCGAGCCCGTCACCACCAAATACGGAGGATGCGGAAAGGTCAGGGAATGACCACCGCATATCCTGGAGCAATATGGCCTTAGTTGCTAATGCTCCTAAAAACCAAAAACAACAACATATAAAATGGATTTGACAGTATAATAATAGAGCTATGATGCTCAATGCATTACACATTATTTAATACTTTGTAGAAGAATAAGAGAGATTTACCTCAATATGATACATGGAACACTTCTGTATGATACTCACTAGAAATGATACATGGAACACTTCTGTATGATACTCACTAGAAATTAAAACGAATAAAAGATTAACAAAAATGATTACAGTAAAATATTAATTAAAAATTGAAAAATTAAATAAAATTAATTAAGATAGTTTAACGTAAATTTTTAAAAACGATTTTCCGATTATCTATGCTGGTCAGAAACTTTGCTGCCAACTGAACTATGCATGTTTAGATACATTGATGATTTATTTGTAATTAACTGCCCCAACTTTCTACAAGATTTTGCAAATAATTAAAGAACCAACTGCCACTTACTTGTATCTGGACATTGATATTAATAGCTCCCATACCACAATCTATATATATATATATATATATATATATATATATATATATATATATATGAAATATGAAAATGAAGAAGTAATAAATTAATAATTATTATAAGCAAATTATAATAATTATTTACGACTCACAAATGTTAAAGAATGTTTATTCTTCATCATCATTGACTAAATGCACGCACGTTGATCACTGATTATTTGCTCAGCACTTGTTGGTTTGTTGCATGAGGAGTCGACTTCTTCAGAAATGTTTCAAGAGGCATTTGTTTCCAAGATAATCTTCTCTTTTAATTATAAATTTCACGATTGTATGCATAAGCATTTTTAACGGCACACAAATTGCAACTAACATGATTTGTGTGGAGTAACAAGTTTATGAAGCTTTAAAAAAATGGAATGAAGAGAAGATTCTGAAAATTTATTTATGGTTTTTATATAATCGAAAATTTCATAAAGGGAAAACACATTTAACCATAATAACGTAAAATACCACACAAACCAGCTATCCATATTTTCGCAAATGCAAGAAGATCTAGTTTACTACTCGCTTATAATTGCTTTCAGTAACAGAAAAGCCCAATAAACCGAAAAGTGCAAATTGTTTTTATTGTTTTATGGTTGTGACCTCCAGAAATGTGCTTTAGAAAATTATCACAAAGGCATTTAAAATTGATTCTTATAACGGAACATATGATAACAATGAAAGCGTAGTGCATTTTAATGATTTGAATTGGTAACTAAAGCAGTTTACAAACCACGCTCATGACCTTGTATGTGGCCTTAAGTCCCTTAAGTCATGCTCCTGACCTTAAAAATGACATTTTAGAGAGATAAATAGCTTAGTTATACAGCGAAAATTTCAACTTCCGAGATCTTGAAACGAATTACCAAAAAAACAAAAACAAACACAGTGTGTTATTGGGTTCACATTACAATATTTTAACAATACAATGGTGTCTCTGGAACTGTCTGTGCAACTATCGTAAAGCTGGGTACACTGTATTGTATAGCTACGCACATGGTTTGGAATGCGGTATTTATGAATGTTTAACATTCATTGTTTGCAATTAATGTTCGTATTTTTGATTTTGTTAATACTTGGGAAAAAAAACTCATAAAGTGAGAACTGCCTGTATATATATATATATATATAAAATTATATATATATATAAAATTATATTAGTGATAAAAAAGAAAAGAAAGTTAAAACAACGGTAACTGTAACTAATATTTATGGGTCAATGCAGTTGCAAGCAATCATGCAATAAACCCATAATGTCTATAAAATATTATAAAATATTAAGGATATTAAGGATAAAGATCAATCAAATAATAATACTATCAGGGACTTAAGAAAACACAAAAAAAAAAAAAAAAAAAAATTATTATTGCTTTTTACCGACAATCTAGATGACTTCAACTGGGGCCAACCACCCAGACTGAAGGGAAAAAAACGACAAGAGGTTCTCTGTTTCTGTAATGATAATATATGCTAAGTAATTTAAATCTAAACCAAATATAAACCAATATAGGCCAAATGTAAGAGATATAAGTAAAATATAAATGTTAGCATATATTAATCATCGTTGACCCTACAGAGAACGTAATTTAATGATTAAAATAAGATTAAATATATAATACATACTACATATTTACCGTATCTAGGACATAATGTAATAGTCGCCGAAATAATGTGGTGCCTCCTGTGTGATGGATACGGTAAAAATAAATATAAATAAATAATTAAATTTAAGTTAATGCAAAGATAAACATGCAGATAGTAAGAAAAAAAAAAAAAAAAAAAAAATTATTTACATTTGTTTTATATTTGGCCTATAGGTTTATATTTGGTTTAGATTTAAATCACTTAACATATATTGATCATTACAGAAACAGAGAACCTCTTGTCATTTTTTGCCTTCAGTCTGGGTGGTTGTCCCCAGTTGAAGTCATCTAGATTGTCGGTAAAAAGCGATAATAATTTTTTTTTTTTTTTTTTTTTTTGCGTTTTCTTAAGTCTCTAATAGTATTATTATTTGATTGATCCTTATCCTTAATATTTTATATATATATATAACAAACATCAAACATGATGCCTTCAACTTTAACCCTGTTAGCATCCACCCCCTAAGCGTCAATTTTTAACCCTAACTTGAAAGTTGTTCCCCCCTAAAAAAAACTAATAATTTCCATAATTTCTACTCAATTTACAAAATTGAAACTCTCCATATACATAAACAGAAGTATATTCTTTGATTTCCTACCTTTAAATTGCAGCAAAAACTATTAATTCACTCGAAAACAGCAAAAATGTACAATCACATATCAATTTATGAAATTAATTTTTTTTTTTTAATTATTATTATTAGCTACATGGTGCAAGGAAGCCTGAGGCTTATGCTGCACCAGCCATAAAAAAAAAAAAATCCCCGAGTTACCCAGAGAGAGAGAGAGAGAGAGAGAGAGAGAGAGAGAGAGAGAGAGAGAGAGAGAGAGAGAGAGAGAGTCAAAAGTAGAAGGGAATCACCAAGAAAGAGAAGGATGATGATATCCAGCTCAGGACTCTGGGTGTGCCAAGCCCATACTCACCAGATGTGAGCCCCTGGGGTTAAATTATGGCCACAAAAAAACATCTGCTGTCACTTTGATGATACATCGAGTTACTGCATTCATTTGAATTTGGTGCGTCATCACAGTGCCAAATTCAAATGGTATTGCTAAAATGAATCAAGACTTATGAAGCTATAATTGACTGGTGAAGCTTATGTCATTAGCATTACCAAGATGATCCAAGGAGAAAATAAAAATGTAAGCAACTTTCTTGGAAAACAAACAGTTCAGCATCTTTACTTGTGAACAATATTTTGCATTATTGCTCTGTTACAACATTTTGCTTTACTGCTTTTCATAATTGTTGTACGAAAAAATTTCAACGAATTGTTTTTGAAAAACAAAAATGTCTTATTTCCTTTCTTAAATATGTATTGTATCTACTAACAAAAAATCAAGGAAATTCATCTATTGGAAGCCACAGTGGAAACAGAAGAAAAAAAACTGTCGTAAAACTGATAACACAATGCACATTTGATTTAAAAAAAAAAAAAAAGTTCGCTTTCTTGTAATTGTTTTTAGAGGACTATATCGGAACAGCAGTTTCCTGGATGTATATTTGATCTTCTAATGAAATTTCAAGAAAATATTTCTATTGCTATCTGTGTTATAAACTTCGAAAACTTATGTCAAAGGAACTTCGCATGCATCTCACCTAGTGTGCAAACGAGAAAAAAAAAACGCTACGAGTAACGTACTCAATCCGTTACTCGTAGTGACGGATTGGGAAATTGTAATTGTTACTGTATACTTCAATATTTCCTTGATATGCATTTGATACAATCAAAAAATTTCAAGAGAAAAATTAAATTTTCATTAACACACACACACACACACACGGCAGAAAAATTCGCCATAAAGTGTCATGTTCGGATGCTTGAATTCCATTCCAAGCTGCAAACGTAATTTCACTTCTCTTACACTGAAAGAGTAGTTGTTTACCCAATGAAGGAAAACAGGGCTCATTTTCCTGAAATTTCCAGTTCGCTTCATTCACTTGGGAGGAAAAACTCCTTAGGGGAGTGGGTTCAACATTTCTAGTCCGAGCCTAGGGAGGGGGGTAGAGAGAGTGGGTGAAATAAAAATACCCTTTTGGTGGGGAGAAGGCCAGGAGATTGTTAAAGGTCCAGAGCTCTAACTTTCATCACAGATGCTGAAGTTCTAATAAGTCAGTTTCATTGCAGGTGCAGAAGTTTTAATAAGTCTATTTCTTTGTTGCATTCAGTTTCATAACAGATGCTAAAAGTTCTAATAAGTCAGCTTCATTCTAGCATTAGGCTGCAGCTCCCCAGACCAGGCCAGCTCGTCTCTCACCCTATATGTTTTATTTATTTTTTAATTTATTTTATTTATTATTATTATTTTATTTTATTATTATTATTTATTAATTTTTTTTTTTGCTTGTGTTGTTCTAGCAATCCATCCTGGATTGGGGCTTCCCTGGACTAGGATAATCCTCTTTTCTTTTCTCCTTCCCTCTCTTCATCTTATACAGGTTTTTCTTTCCTCTCTGGGAAACTTGTTCCCTGGGAAGGAGAGCATGCAGATAGTAGGGGAGGCCTTGTCCTCCTTCTGCTAGGGACGAGTACCTGGAAGGAGTCATCCAGGTAGCCAAAAAGGCCTGGAACACAACATCACAATATAGAACACACACATAAAACTCACAAACACACAGTTTTTCTTTCCTGTCTCTTTCTCCCATGCAGGATGAAAAACTTTCTCTCTCTCTCTCTCTCTATCTCTCTCTCTCTCTCTATCTCTCTCTCTCTCTCTCTCTCTCTCTCTCTCTCTCTCTCTCTCTCTCTCTCTCTCTCTCTCTTCATCCAGCATGGGATATTCCTATGCAGGATGAATTTTTTTTTTTTTTTTTTTTTGTTTTAACATGACACACACACTGGCCTTACCTTGACAGTGTCTGTAAAAACTGAACAGAGCAACGAGGCGAAGATTGACTTTTGTTCTAGGGGCCGCCCATACAAAAACACAAAAAAAAAAATAAAATAAATAATAAAAAAAAAAAATAGCATTATAGCTCTAAGTCATAGGATGCCGAAGTTCTAAGAAGTCCAATTTTGGTCTGGTACGCATTTGAAAAAAAAAAAAAAAAACAAAAAAAAAAACACTTAGCTTTACTGTAATTGTTTTAGGGAACAGTATTTTGCATTTTTTCCTTGCTAACAATATTTTGCATTTTTACTTACTAACAATAATTTTCATTATAGCTCTGTTACAATGTTTTGCATTGTTGCTTTACATAATTGCTGAAGTTGTAACAATTCAATGTCATTCTAGGATGCCGAATTTGGTCCAGTGCGCATTTAAGAAAAAAATCCACTTTGCTTTACTGTAATTGTTTTAGGGAACAATATTTTGCATTATAGCTCTAAGTAAGCTTCATCCCAGGATGAGTAAGTACTAATAATTCCGATTTTGGTCCGGTGCACATTTGAGAAAAAATCCACAATAATCTCTCTGGAAATATTAGCGATTGGACTGCATTATACATTTCAAACATTGCTGTATAGCTTGGCCTTGAATGCAAATGACTACGGTTACTTTCCTTTTGAGTGACTGCATGTTTTTGCCTTGTACAGATGTTCTTTTTTGTGGATACTTCCTTCCAGTAAAATCATTAGTAGCATCCTTTATTGTACCTAAAGTAATTTGTTATGTTGGGGGGGAACGGTTTTTGCTCCTAATTGATGTAGCACTTTCGAATTTTCCCAATGTGGATTATCTGAACACAATGAAAATTAGAAGGACAGTAAAAGAGTTGATAATTGGTGCCATTTTTGGGCAGCATTCCGACGAACAAATTTTCTGTTTATACTCCGGAATGACCACATGGCCAGAGGAGATCCCAAGATAGAGAGAGAATACAAGAAATGTGCCGCATTTAGCAGTAGTTACTGACTTGTGTGAAATTGCACATCTGCCAAAAACCACAGAAAAACAAAAGAAGATATAGGGAGTAAAACTATTTTTCAGTGGGCTTTACCTTTTTATTGCCACTCAGAACAGCATATGTTTTTTTTTTATGAAAACCCCAAACACGAGGGTATCAAAACCTATAGTACTTAGTACTGTGCATGGGTTGAAGGAGAAGTATGGGGGGAGGGGGGTGCCGGAAACTTTGCTCTAGAGACTAAACATGGATTTCACCACTTCAAGCCTCCAATAAGCAAAGTGGTTGTATTTCACCAGTTGGTGAAAGTCATCTACCACCTATGACCGTGGATGGAGAATTTATTCGGCTTATGTACTATAACAGGATTTCTCCCTTTGTGATAACTTCAAAGCTTAACAAGCAAATATTTTCTAACAATATTTTTTGAGCAGTCCATTAGCCGTAATACGTTAGCTTTGTATTGTTAGAAAATATTCCAGTTTTCTGAAGAATACCCATTTCAGGAAACAATTCGTTATTCATTGAAGATATTTTTTTTTCTTTGACGCACCAATTTTCGAAGTTTATAACTCAGCTATAAATATTTATAGTATAAATATTTTAGCTATAAATATATAAAAAAATATTTTCTTGAAGTTTTGTTAGAAGATTAAATCCAGGAAACTGCTGTTCCGATATTGTTCTTTAAAAACATTTACTATAGAGCAAACTTTTTTTTTTATCAAATGTGCATTGCAGTGCCTATCAGTTTTACGCTAGTTTTTCCCGTTTCCAATTGATGAATTTCTTTGATTTTTTGTTAGTAGGTGCAATACACATTGAAGAAAGGAAATACAATCTTTTCGTCTTTCAGAAACAGTTGTTGCTACTGTTTCGCTTTATTGCTTCTTATGTCAACTAAGAGTAGCTTGTTTTTTTTTTTGCCTTCTCAATATAGCTGTACGGAAGACGGACGCAATACAGTTCCCACGCTTCGCTCATGAAGAGCGAAGTTGTTTATGAAAAAAAAACAACTCTCTGTAAACAGAAAGGCACGGTCTCTCTACATCAACAAATGAATCAAGTTTCATAAGCCCTACGCTAGTTAGGGTGGGGGGTTAGAAAAATAAATGAAAAAGGCCTAAAAAAAATGCCTACTTGATGTCACATTTTTGTCGTTTGCGTGAAATTGAATAGAAATTTCTGAAAATTGAAGTGAAAAATATTGAAGTTGAAAGTTGAAATTGAAGTTGAAACTTGCTATGGCTCCAGCTATAGCAAGTTTCAACTCTCTGGATAGAGTAAAAATTATAGAATTTACTTGCTGAACCCAGTTTGGGTGTGGACGCACCCCACCATTCCAAAACACAGCTCATGTAGTTAACTTCACCCACTGGCATTCTAACATTTCAAAAAAAATACATTCTAACATCATTCTTTCTCAGTGCATCAGGATAGCCACTATATGCAACAGCAACAGTTTGATAACTCATAACATCAGAAATGTCTACAATAAGCTTTTGGACAAAAGTTTCCTCCAGCCTACCTTTATTACCATTTTAATAAAGCACTTCATATCATAGAGCTTAAAAAGATGCTTAACCACCTAACTGATATCCACAATATAATAGCTAGCTAATATCCTACTGCTTACAGGCTTGTACATATTGTACAAATAATACCCCCCCCCCCAGCCTGTTTGGTGACTTACAGTCTAAAAAATTTTAACCACCAATTGGCTACCAAGGGGGTATTGGATTTATATATATTTTTATTTTAATTTTATTTTTATTTTAAAACAACTGACTTTAACTCATGAAGTATACTCCCAGAACTACGTTCAGGGTCCTACTTTAGGAACAGGATATGCAACACAGGACTGCCAAGCCCATCTATCTTTCCTCTTCTTCTGAACTCTTTTCACTGTCTTGCTATCCTACATTTCTCATGAGTTTCTCATCCTACATTTCTCTCAAGTTTAGTGACTATTTAACACTACTTTTATAACTTATTATTTCTGTCCTGGGACATATTGCTTCATTTGTTTAATGATGATCTCCCAATATACCTTTAATTTTAGTTTTAATTTTGTCCGACTTGCTGTTTTTTTTTTCCAACACAGGGAGTCACTGTGACATACCATAAGTACTTTGACTGACTTCCAATAGTCCTTTTACTCCATACCTCTGCGCAGAGCGGAGTGTCTCTCTCCACTGTCTGTATACTGACATGACTCGTGTTTGGTATTCCCGTAAGTTATTTTCTTATTTTCTTTTCTTTTTCTGTCCCTCTTCGCTGCCTTTGTCCGGTCAGCCATGAAATATACTTTAGTTTTACTCTTGCCTAATGCTACTTTTTGACCTTACTTCCTTTACCGTTTAATTCAAAATTCATTTTGGTTCACCATTTCCACCACATGCTACGTATATTTCATGTCAGAAACAGAGGTGTTACTTATTTTTTACAATTTTTATTTTTCATGTACCTTCCGGGTTTTCCATAGTTTCAACTTCCAGGTTTTGTTAGCTTGTTCCTATTCTCTTTAGCATTGGTAGAGGCATTTGATGCAAGAAAGCAAGCTTATGCAGCATCAGCCAAAAAATAAATAAATAAATAAATAAAAAATAACCACTTCCACTTCACCCCTCTGTTCGTTCGAAATACCTGTCCAGCCGAGCCTTAAACTTATTTAGGCTATCAACTTCCACGACAAGGGATGGAAGTCTGTTCCACCAACCAACCACCCGCTGGCTAAAGGCAAATTTCCTCACGTCTATCCTACATCTGTCTTTCCTCAATTTGAATTTATGTCCTCTCAGGTGATTATTCTGAGCAAGAGGAAGAATCCCATCAGCATTGAGCATGCTCAAACCATTCAAGGCTTTATACACCTCTATCAGATCACCTCGCTGGTGCCTAGTCTCCAGACACTGTAATTTGCAAAACTTAAGCCTTTCTTCGTAAGAGCACCCCTTTGTTCCATTCACCAATCTTGTTGCCCTTCTCTGTACTCGTTCCAGCATCTCTACATCCTTCTTGAAATGAGGCCTCCAGACCTGTATACAGTACTCTAGGTGTGGCCTGACCATTGCCTTATACAAGGGAATAATCACCTCCTTATCCCCGCTAGAAAATTCCTATATATCATTGACAATACACCATGAGCTACTCTTTCAGCCCGTCTGCACTGCTCAGAAAACTTCATATCTGCCTGCACAACCACCCCCAGGTCCCTTTCATTCTCTACCACTGTCAGTGTAGTACCACAGAGTTGATACGTTGCTCTGGGGGTTGCTGTTTCCCATATGTAGTACTTTACATTTGCCAATGTTAAACTTCATTTGCCACCTCTCAGCCCATCTGCTCAACCTTTCCAGATCCTGTTGCAGTAGCATAGTGCCAGTAGTGTCCTTGACAACCCTGCCAACCTTCGTATCGTCTGCAAGCTTGGACATTAAGCTTGTATACCATCATCAATATCATTTATAAATACAGAAAACATAATTGACCCAATACTGAACCCTGAGGGACTCCACTAATAACATTAGTCCACGATGAGCAATTTAGTAGCAGTAGTAGTAGTAGCAGCAGCATGTGATGCAAGAAAGCAAATGTATGAGCTTATGCAGCATCAGCCAAAAAAAAAAAAAAATCACACCATTCCCTCCAAATGCCTGTCCAGTTCCTCCTTAAATTTATTCAACCTATCAACTTCCACAACGACAGATGGAAGTTTGTTCCAGCAATTAACCACCCGCTGGCTGAAGGCAAATTTCCGCACATCTATTTTACATCTGTCCTTTCTTAATTTGAATTTATGCCCTCTTAGGTTCGTAATCTGAACAAGTGGAAGGATCCCATCAGAATTCAGCGTGCTGACCCATTCAAGGCCTTATACACCTCAATCAGATCACAGCGCAGGTGCCTAGTTTCCAGCCACTGCAATTTGCAGAACTTAAGCCTCTCTTGATAAGAGGATCCCTTCATTCCCCTCACCAATCTTGTTGCCCTTCTCTGTACATGCTCAAGTAAATCTACATCCTTCCTAAAATGAGGCCTCCAGACCTGTACGCAGTACTCAAGGCGTGGCCTGACCATTGCCTTATGAAGAGGGACAATCACCTCCTTTTCCCAGTTAGCAAAATTCCTATATATCATTGACAAAACCCCATGACCTGCCCTGGCAGCCTGTCTGCATTGCTCCGAAAACTTCATATCTGCCTGCACAATTACTCCCAGGTCTTTTTCATTTTCTACCACCTTAAGTGTAGTACCACACAGTTGGTACGTTTCTCTGGGGTTACTTCTACCCATATGCAGTACTTTGCATTTGTCAAGGTTAAACTTCAGTTGCCACTTCTTAGCCCATCTGCCCAAATTATCTAGATCCTGTTGCAGTAGCACACTGCCATTACTGTCATTATCAACCCTGCCAACCTTTGTATCATCTGCAAACTTCGACACTAAGCCTGATATACCTTGATAAATATATAAAACAACAGTGGACCCAACACCGAACCCTTTGGGACTCCACTAATAACATTAGTCCACGAAGAGCAGCACCCATTGATTACCACTCTCTGTCTTCTCCCACTTAACCATCCTTTTATCCATTGTAGCAACTTACCCTTAATACCATTCTGCTCCAATTTGTACAATTGTCTTCCATGCGCTACAGTGTCAAAAGCTTTCCTGAAATCCAAATATATGATATCAAAATTATTTTTTGCATCCAGTTCCTTTGTAACCACATCATAATATCCTATCAAGTTTGTCAGACAAGACTTTCCCTTAACAAACCCATTCTGTGTCTGAATTATTGCTGCAGTCTTGTCTAAATGATCCTGCAATGCATCTTTAACCAGCGACTCCATTATTTTACCCGGAACAGAAGTTAAACTAACTGGTTTGTAATTACTCGTGTCACCCTTCGATCCCCCTTTGTGAATTGGGGATACATTTGCACATCTCCAGTCCGTGGGAACCTCCCCTGAGTCCAAAGATGCTCTCATAATTATGGCTAAGGGTTTGTTTAGTTGCTTTGCCGCCTCCTTTAATATAACTGGATAGATCCCATCCACCCCAGGTGCTTTTCTTACGTTTAATTTCAACAGTTTCTCATCCACTTTGCTCTCAGTTATTACAAAATCATTAAGTATCCTGCTACAATTTGATAACCTTCTGCCATTTTCAAACCTTAATAATTCCTCACGTGTGAATGCAGATGCAAAATACTCATTCAGTTTGTTTGCTATCTGAGCAGGATCATCAACAGTCGAACCATCAATGTCAAGTGGACCAATCAGATTCATCCCCTTCTTTTTAGAGTTTATATAAGTAAAGAAATCCTTGCTGTTTTCTTACCATCTTTTGCCAAGGATTTCTCGTAATCTGCCTTTGCTTGCCTAACCTCCTGTGTGACCTGATTACAGATTAACTTATATCTGCCATAGGCTTCTGAGTTGCTTGATAATTTATATGCATCCCATGCATTTTTCTTCTCTGTTACGAGTCTGATTAGTTCATTTGACAACCATTTAGGCCTAAACCTTGAACAATATTTCTTAATAGGTATGAAACTTTTAGTAGCTTCCACGATTAATTCCTTGAATGCTTCCCACTTAGAATTTACTGTTGGTAACATCGTCAGTTGATCCCACAGATCCCAGAGAGTTCTTTACATAAGTAAAGAACTCTTTGCTGTTTTTCTTTGAATCCCTTGCCAAAGATTTCTTGTAATCTGCCTTCGCTTGCCTAACCTCCTTTGTAACTTGGTTACAGATCAACTTGTATCTATCATAGGCTTCTGTGCCACGTGTTAATTTATATGTATCCCATGCATTTTTCTTCTCTGCCATATGTCTCATTAATTCATCTGACATCCACTTCGGCCTAAACCTTGAACAATATTTCTTAGATGCTATGTAAAACCTAGTAGCTTCCAAGATAAGTTCTTTGAATGCTTCCCATTTTGAATTTGCTGTTAGTAACATCATCAGTTGGTCCTACTGTATAGAATTTAAATACTGTCTCAGTCCATCGTAGTCGCCTTTAAGAAAGCAATAACCCTTTCTTTTACCCCTAATGGTAGTTACCTCTTTGAGTAAATCCCACTTCGGCACACTGATCACTGCCACCTAGTGGTTCATTTACCTGCAGATTCTTAATGCATGAAGATTCACTACTGATAATCAAATCAAGAGTATTGCTCGCTCTAGTTGCCTCCCGAACATGCTGATGTAGAAAACAATCATCCAATAAATCCACAAAAGCCTTGCTAGTGTGTGAATGACCAGCCCCCAAATTCCAGTCAATATCTGGGAAATTAAAATCCCCTGTTATAAGACTCTGATTTACTGGCCCACTCTATTTCCCTATACAATTTCTTATTATACTCATTAGAGTCATTAGGCCTATAGCACACTCCTACTCTCAATTTTGATCTCCCAATGTTTATGTCACACCAAACTGACTCCACACTGCACTGTCCAGCGATGTCGACTGGCTCCACTTCCTTGGACTTTATGTATTTCTTAACTAATAGCATAACCCCTCCTCCCTTCCTATCCTGTCTATCCCTTCTGTAGACATTGTACTCCCCAAATTCCAGTTCTGCATTCCTTATATCTGTGTGGCACCACGTCTCTGAAATCACCACAATATCTGCCTTTGATGTTTTGAGCAATACCTCAAATTCATCAAATTTATTTACTAAACTCCTAGCATTGGTGTACACGCAAGTAAACATGCACCTGTTCTTTTTCTTAGCTACCCTAACACAACCCAGGTGTTTACTTGTACCCCCAATGATTTCCAGCAGTCTCTGAAATATCCTGCATCTTATTTTCCAGGTCGCTTCTTATTCTAATAGAAGTTGTGCAAGAATCACCTTCACCTCTGCCTGCGGTTACTGTTAAACTATTAGCCTTTGTATCCCCCCCAAACTAGCAGTTTTCCGACCCACCTAACACTGCCTCGATAGCATCAGCAAATATTCTTGCACCCTTTCTATTTAAGTGTATCCCATCCCTGTAGAAGCAATCTCTCCTGTTAACAAATACAGACCAGGCTGAAAATAATTCTACCCCTTGAGCCTTGCACAATCTTTCCAGGGCCGAATTGATCGACAGGGCTCTCATCATATACTCCCTCCTATCGTGTCTGGGCAGAATTGCAGACACTTTCAAATTCAACCCTAATTCACGGCTTTTTTTCAACAGTGACCTGTACTTGTTAAGTAATGCTGCCGGTCTCCTACTCTTACTCCTACTCTACTCTTCTTCACTTTCTACCTATATGAAGAGAGTGAGATAGAGAGAGAATCTTAGCCATAATTATGAGAGTTTTTCTGGATTCAGATGAGATCCATGTGGACTTGAGATGTGTAAATGTATCTGTAATTCACAAAGGAAAATCAAAAGGTGACATGCATAATTACAGACATGTAAGCTTAACTTCTCTTCCAGGGAAAATAATGACTCACTGGATAAAGAAGTGATGCAGGACCATCTAGAGAAAAATTTGATTGGATGCTATAATGCTATGGCAAAGGAAACAAATGCAAAAAATAATTTTGATATCATATACTTGGATTTCAGGAAAACTTTTAATACTGTTGCACATAAGACTGTGTACCAATTGGAGCATTGTGCCATTAAGGATTTGGTTGGTTGGTTGTTTTGGTTTTTATTGGCGCATCAGCTACTAAGGCTATAATGCGCCAAGACCAGCCATTAAGGACAAGGTACTGCTATGGATAAAGGGATGGTTGAGTGGCAGAAAAGTCAGTGTTTATCAATGGCTCTGCTCTTTGTAGACTAACATTATTATTGGAGTTCCACATGTTTCCATGCTGGGCACATTGTTGTTTTCTGTATTTATTGATGATGGTTTATCAGGTTATGTCAGAATTGGCATTTTGGTTATGATAGTAATGAAGGTGTGCTGCTGCTGCTGTAACAAGAACTAGAAAATTAGACAGATAGGCTGAGAAATGGCAACTGAAGTTTAACATTGACAGATGCAAGGTACTGCATATGGGTAACAATAATCCCAGAGTAAATTACCAACTGAATGGTACTACATTCATGGCAGTGGAAAATGAAAAGGATCTGGAGGTAATTGTGCAGACAAATGATGAAGTTTTCTGAGCAATGCAGACAGGTTTCTAGAGTAGCTCATGGTGTCTTATTGGTGATGCACGGGACTTTTGCTAGCGGGGATAAGGAGGTGATTGGCCCCTTGTATAAGGCAATGGTCAGGCCACACCTTGAGTACTGCATACAGGTCTGTAGGTCTCATTTTAGGAAGAATGTATAGCTGCTAGAACATGTACAGAGAAGGGCAATGAGACTGATGAGGGGAACGAAGCGAAGGGGGTCCTCTTACCTAGAAAGGCTTCAGTTCTGCAAATTGCAGCATCTGGAGACTAGGCACCTGCGAGATCTGATTGAAATGTTTAAGGCTTTGAATTGATTGAGCAAACTCAGTGCTAATGGGATTCTTCCTCTTAATCAGACAATGTACTTGATTACTCAAATTCAAATGGAAGGATTGGTGCAGAATAGATATGTGAAAGTTTGCATTCATCCAACTGGTTGTTGATTGCTGGAACATGGTTCCATCTATTGTTGTGGAAGTGGACGGTTTGAATAAATTTAAGGAAGAACTGGATAACGTATTGGAGAGGATGGATAGGTAAAATGGGAATTTTTTTTTTTTGGATGATGCTGCATAAACCTGCTTTCTTGCACCATTTGCCACTACTAATACTAAGAGTCAGTTACAAAATAACCTGTAACATTCTGAGGTTATTAATCCAGCAATAAAAAATATTTTTGTATACATGCAACCATTTACTGATCCACATATTGACAATGTCCTGGGCCATCATAGCATGGATGGCATGTACTGTTTGCCAAGCCAAACCTAGCTTACAGCCTATATCAGCCATTGACATACCTTGCTCACTTAGTTTAATCATTTCTAACTTGGCATTTAAAGTAAGAGGCTTGCAACTCCTTTTTTTATCAATAGTACTACACTTAGATGCCATTGTAATTAGCACAAAAATATTATATATAATACAATATAACTTTAAAAAGTTTGAAAGTTTGGAAAATTACCAGAATACAAAGAGATGTAGAGTGACATGTGATGTAAACAAACTGAATCACAGACAATAAAATGGCGCGACGCTATTCTCAAACCCTCTGCTGAGTGTGTCACGTGCAAAAATGCCAAACATAACTAACATTGATATAATTGGAAACCGCTGTATTAGCGGAACGCCGTAAAGCGGGGCCCTACTGTACATAATCTGTTGGTTTATTATGCTGACAAAAAAAAGAGGAGAAAAAAAAATTACTGCCTGTTAATTCACTACAACCTTCATCCAAATAAATTTTTTTTGCAAATTCTGGGATATTAGAGTATACGAGGGTAAGAGTGTCTATTTCTATCCTAATTCCTTACCTAATATCCCCTACTGTTAGCTAAACTGCTATACCATTGCGTGTGACCACAACAAAAACATTTACACAAAGTGTGTGTGTGTAAAACAGTATTTATTGAACTGAATACCAAGGGAATCATATGACTAATGCAATTTAATAAGAATATGGAGTATAGGTATTCAGAGTAAAAATATACCTATAAAGACATAAGGCCATGTGGCCAATTATTTAGCTTACCTTAGTTGGACTTCATTGTTATACCCTATAATTAATCACATAAATTATAATAAAATACAATAAGATATTAAGATGGTGATGAAGCAAATTACTGATAAAATAATACATTGCATGGAAATATTGAAGAGGGCTAGCTCTACTCAATCATCCTATCAATAATTGGTTAAGGCTGTCTGTTTCTATTTGCCATTTGCCAGTTTGTCTAGGTTAAAATATTCTAAAATTATAAATTCCAGTACTCTAATATTATAGATATAATCTATGTTAAATTTAGCAGCAGACTGGCAGATAACCGCAAGCCCAACAGATAGCAGCAAATCAAAATTAATGAAGATGAGTGCCAACTAATAATTTTTATTGGTGAAAATTATTATTTAAAAATATTTATGTAGTGAAAAGGAATGGAATGGCTTTTTCCAAATTAAGGCAAATAGGAGGAAGAACAAGGATAGCAGTAGACCTCAATTTCCCTCAGATTTCTCTAATAGATTTTGAGGTATAAAAATTTAGAATCAGCAAGCAGAAAGCAAAAGCAAGTGAGCCTAATACTGTAATACCATGATCCCTATAGTAAGGATCCTGGTATTACAGTATTAGGCTCGCTAATTTATTAAGTCCAATTCCAATAATTAGACTCACTACATTATTTTATTTTATCTTATTCTAAAAACTTCTATTACATCAGGTATTTGTCTATTCTTTATTACATTTCTGTAGTATAGTATAGTACATCTGGTATTCTATAATTTCATCTGAATTACTTCAAATATCACTACCTACTGAAATTGCCTTATAATGAGGGATTTTAATTTCACAGATACTGACTGGAACTTGTGGATTGGTCATTTGCACACTAGCAAGACATTTGTGGATTTATTGGATAATTGTTTTTTACAGCAGCATGTTCGGGAGGAAACCAGAAGGAGTAATACTCGTAATTTGATTATCAGTAGTGATTCTTTATGCGTTAAGAAATTGCAGATAAAGGAACCACTAGGTGGCAGTGATCACAGTGTGCTGATATGGGATTTACTCAAAGAGGTAACTACCATCAGGGATAAAGGGAAGGGTTTTTGCTTTCATCATTATGACTATGGAGGTCTGAGAGTGTTTTTAAAGTCAATACAGTGGACCAATTGATGATGTTACCAATGGCAGATTCTAAGTGGGAAGCATTCAAAGAATTAATCTTGGAAGCTACTAAGCTTTTCATTCCAACTAAGAAATATTTTAAAGGTTTAGGCCTAAATCGATGTCAGATGAACTGATGAGACGTGTGGCAGAGAAGAAAAATGCATGGGATACATAAATTAATAGGTGGCACAGAAGCCTATGGAAGATATAAGCTGGTCTGTAATCAAGTCACAAAGGAGGTTAGGCAGGCAAAGACAGATTTCGAGAAATCTTTGGCAAAAGATCCAAAGAAAAACAGTAGAGTTCTTTACATATGTAAACTCTAGAAGGAAGGGGATGAATCAGATTGGTCCCCTTTGATATCCATGGTTCAACTGTTGATGATCCTGCACAGGTAGATAACAAACTGAATGAGTATTTTGCATCTACATTTACACATGAGGAGTTATTCAGGGAGAGGAATACCAGAGGTGTATTAAACAATGGTAGTGAGTTAAATGATTTTTTAATAACTGAGAGCAAAGTGGAGGAGAAATTGATAAAGATAAACATAAAAAAGGCACATAAGGTAGATGGGATCTATCCAGTTATATTAAAGGAGGTGGCAAAGGAAGTAAGCAAACCCTAAGCCATAATTATGAGAGCTTCCTTGGACTCGATGGAGTTCTTCATGGACTGGAAATGTGCAAATGTGACCCCAATTCACAAAGGAGGATCAAAGGGTGACACAAATAATTACAGATCTGTTAGTTTAACTTCTGTTTCGGCAAAATTAATGGAGGCGCTGCAGGATCATCTAGACTATACTTCAGTTATAGTTTGGACACAGCATGGGTTTGTTGACTGGAAGTCTTATCTGACCAATTTGATTGGATTCTATGATGTGGTTACAAAGATTTTTTGTGGTATGCAAAAAATAATTTTTTTGCATCCAGTGAGATATTTTCTTGAATTTTATATCATGTATTTGGATCTAAGGAATGCTTTTGATAATGTTGCACATGAACGACTACTGTACAAATTGGAGCAGTATGACATTAAGGGCAAAATGCTGCTATGGATAAAGGAATGGTTGAGTGGGAGAAGACAGAGAGTGGTAATCAGTGGACACTGCTCTTCATGGGCTTATGTTATTAGAGGAGTCCCCCAGGGGTCCATGTTGCGCCCATTATTGTTTTCTGTTTTTATCAATGGTATTGATGAAGGTATATCAAGTTTAATATCTAAGTTTGCAGATGATACGAAGGTTGGGAGGGTTGTTAATGACAGTACGCTACTACAAGAGGATCTAGAAACGAGCAGATGGCCTGAGACATGGCAACTGAAGTTTAGCATTGACAAATGTAAAGTGCTGCGTATGGGTAGTAGTAATCCCAGAACAACATATCAACTGTGTTGTACTACACTCAAGGTGTTAGAGGATGAAAAGGACTTAGGGGTAATTGTGCAGTCAGACACGAAGTTTTCTGTACAGTGCACACACAGTCTGCAAGAGTTCCTGTATATTATTGACAGGGCAGTCTGCATTGACTGTCCTATCAGTGATATACAGGAATTTTTCTAGCAGGTATAATGAGGTGATTATCCCGTTATATAGGGCAATTGGTCAGGCCACACCTTGAGTACTGTGTAATGCCTTCAATAAGTAATGCTTCACTAAAAGAAAAGACTATTGTTATTTATTCTAATATTCTTAAAGATATTATGCCTTGTTGCATTTAATTTTACTTAAATGTATACAGGCAGTTCTCCCTTTACTAGTTTTTGCTTTATGAGTTCACGGGTTAACAAGTTTTTTTTTTTTTTTTTTTTCAACGTATCAAGTATCTGGAGGCTTCATTTTAGAAATGACATAGAGCTGCTGGAAAGAGTACAGATAAAGGCAACAAGATTAGTGATTGGAACAAAGGGTTGCTCTTACCAAGAAAGGCTTAAGATTTGCAAATTATAGTTGCTGGTGACTAGGCACCTGCGAGGTGATCTGATTGAGGTGTATAAGGCCTTGAATGGTTTGACCAAGCTCAATGTGATGGGAGTCTTCCTCTTGCCCAGATTAATCGTCTGAGGGGACATACATTCAAATTGAGGAAAGTCTCTTTTAGAAATGATGTGCGGAAATTTGCCTTTAGCCAGCGTGTTACTGGAACAAACTTCCATCTGTCATTGTAGAATTTGACAGTTTCAATAAATTCAGGCAGAACTAGAAAAACATTTGGAGTGAATGGATGGGTGAAATGGAAAAGTTTTTTTTTTTGTTTGTTTTTGCCTGATGCTGTATAAGCTTTCTTTCTTGCATCATATGCCTCTACTAATGCTAAAACTAATTAGTGCAATACAAAGGCAGGAATGTCTATTTTAATACCTTCTTAATTTTGCTTACCGTTATCCAAACAGCCAGGCAATGACTTTTAACCATAATATGCATTTACATTAAACAAAAAAAATGTATAAAATATATATATTTTTTTGACTAGAGAGCTATAAATGCTCAGTTATTCCTATAAATTATCTTATGAGATAATTCAAATTATCTTATGAGATACAATGGGGGAGAAGATTAATCTTATAATTATATCATTATAATTAATCTTATAATTATCATTGTTACCAATTAATCATTAACACATTGGACTAGGAGAGTTGGTCAAAAGAAGCCATCCTATAGCAAAAAAATAATCCCTGTTGCATCTCATACATATATAATATTGTTGTAAACACACCATAGAAAACTCTTTAACAAAAAAACTATGTTAGCAGTTTGAAGGTATTTTATCTGTATTTCATATTGTGCTCTTCCTTCACAAGTTGCCACGTGTGAAGGAAGCTATATTGCACTATATGTATTGCTTGAATAAGTAATGCTTCACTAAAAGAGAAGACTGTTGTTACTTATTCTCAGTGGGCAGGTACCCTGGTATTGCAGACATGGCAATCCAGTTGTGAAGATAATCCCACACCACAATATGAGAGATGCCAAAAGGTGTATGTGATAATATTTAAGTAAAATTAAATGCAACAAGTAGTAGTAGTAGTAGTAGTGGCACATGATGCAAGAAAGCAAGTGTAGGAGCTTATGCAGCATCAGCCAAAAAAAAAAAAAAAAAAAACACACCATTGCCTCCAAATGCCTGTCCAGTTCCTCCTTAAATTTATTTAACCTATCAACTTCCACAACGACAGATGGAAGTTTGTTCCAGCAATTAACCACCCGCTGGCTAAAAGCAAATTTCCACACATCTATTCTACATCTGTCCTTTCTTAATTTCAACTTATGTCCCCGTAGGTTGGTAATCTGAACAAGTGGAAGGATCCCATCAGAATTCAGCGTGCTCAACCCATTCAAGGCCTTATAGACCTCAATCAGATCACCGCGCAGGTGCCTAGTCTCCAGCCACTGCAATTTGCAGAACTTAAGCCTCTCTTGGTAAGAGAATCCCTTCATTCCCCTCACCAATCGTGTTGCTCTTCTCTGTACACGCTCAAGCAAATCTACATCCTTCCTAAAATGAGGCCTCCAGACCTGTACGCAGTACTCAAGGCGTGGCCTGACCATTGCCTTATACAGAGGGACAATCACCTCCTTTTCCCTGCTAGCAAAATTCCTATATATCATTGACAAAACCCCATGACCCGCCCTAGCAGCCTGTCTGCACTGCTCAGAAAACTTCATATATGACTGCACAATTACTCCCAGGTCTTTTTCATTTTCTACCACCTTAAGTGTAGTACCACACAGTTGGTACGTTTCTCTGGGGTTACTTTTACCCATATGCAGTACTTTGCATTTGTCAAGGTTGAACTTCAGTTGCCACTTCTTAGCCCATCTGCCCAAATTATCTAGATCCTGTTGCAGTAGCACACTGCCATTACTGTCATTAACAACCCTGCCAACCTTTGTGTCATCTGCAAACTTCGACATTAAGCCTGATATACCTTCATCAATATCATTGATAAATACACAAAACAACAGTGGACCCAACACCGAACCCTGTGGGACTCCACTAATAACATTAGTCCAAGAAGAGCAGCACCCATTGATTACCACCCTCTGTCTTCTCCCACTTAACCATCCTTTTATCCATTGTAGCAACTTACCCTTAATACCATTCTGCTCCAATTTGTACAGTAGTCTTCCATGCGCAACAGTGTCAAAAGCTTTCCTGAAATCCAAGTATATGATATCAAAATTATTTTTTGCATCCAGTTCCTTTGTGACCACATCATAATAACCAATCAAATTTGTCAGACAAGACTTTCCCTTAACAAACCCATGCTGTGTTTGAATTATTGCTGCAGTCTTGTCTAGATGATCCTGCAATGCATCTTTAACCAGCGACTCCATTATTTTACCCGGAACAGAAGTTAAACTAACTGGTCTGTAATTACTCGTGTCACCCTTCGATCCACCTTTGTGAATTGGGGACACATTTGCACATCTCCAGTCCGTGGGAACCTCCCCTGAGTCCAAGGGTGCTCTCATAATTATGGCTAAGGGTTTGCTTAGTTGCTTTGCCGCCTCCTTTAAAATAACTGGATAGATCCCATCCACCCCAGGTGCCTTTCTTATGTTTAACTTCAACAATTTCTCCTCCACTTTGCTCTCAGTTATTACAAAATCATTAAGCACACTGCTACAATTTGATAACCTTCTTCCATTTTCAAATTGTAATAATTCCTCACGTGTGAATGTAGATGCAAAATACTCATTCAGTTTGTTTGCTATCTGAGCAGGATCATCAACAGTCGAACCATCGATGTCAAGTGGACCAATCATATTCATCCCCTTCCTTTTAGAGTTTATATAAGTAAAGAAATCCTTGCTGTTTTTCTTAGCATCTTTTGCCAAAGATTTCTCGTAATCCGCCTTTGCCTGTCGAACCTCCTTTGTGACCTGATTACAGACTAGCTTATATCTGCCACAGGCTTCTGCGTCACCTGATAATTTATATGCATCCCATGCATTTTTCTTCTCTGTCATCTGGCATCATATCTTTATGAGTATAGGAATCTATATAATACAGGCATACCTCGAATAACGAATAGGATGCGTTCCACGAAATTACTTCGTTAAGCGAAACTTCGTTTTCAGAGGTAAAAATACTATGGCCAGAATAGGGATACGTTCTTACGTAAAGAAAATGAAAAGCTTTTTTTTTCGGACAAAGAAAAGTTTTATTAAATAAACAGTCAACTTATATACAAAGTGAAATCACATTTTAAAATACGAGTCTAAAGTTGATTGTTTATGCTCTTTTTCTCTTTCATTTAACAATTGCCTATACGGAGTTATTGCATTTAACACTGATCGCTTAACAATAATACTTCTTCCTAAATCAGGATCATTTTCACTAAAAAAATTTAACGTTTTCAATGTCATTTAAGCACCTTTTTAAATCTTTGGTTGTTAACACTTTTTCGGCAGGAACTTCTTTAACTTCGTCTTCATTACTAACAAGGTTTTCTAAATCTTCCACTGAAAAACCATTACCTTCTGCATTCAATAAATTTCTAACATCCTCTTCATTGACATTTTCGAAACCTATTGATTGAGCCATCTGGATAACTTCATTTCCAATTTCTTGGATGTTATTTTCTTCTTCTAGTACAACTTCTGGCCATATTTTGCGCCAAACTCCATTTAAGCATTTCTTAATGACTTCTTTCCAAGAACTATCAATGTTTTCAATTTCGTTTTTAATGGTGAAGTTTTTCCAAAAAGTTTTAACTGTCATTTCCACTTTATCCTCTAGTTCAGTTAAATTGCTTAATGTTCGACGCAGATAATAAGCTTTAAATGATGCTTTTCCTCCCTGATCCAATGGTTGAATCAGGGAAGTTGTGTTTGCTGGAAGAAACACAACTTTGACAGGAATGCAACGTGTTAAGATCAGTAGGATGTCCCGGAGCATTGTCTAACAACAAAAGAGCTTTTTCTTCAAAGTTGTTTTTTTGACAATACCGTTTTACTTCAGGACAAAAGTGGTTAACAAACCAATCAGTAAATAACTCCTTGGTAACCCATTCTTTTCTATTTGCTTTCCATATTACAGGTAAAGTCATTTTTATGTTACCTTTTAA
This sequence comes from Mastigoproctus giganteus, assembly GCF_048544385.1. NCBI lineage: Eukaryota > Metazoa > Arthropoda > Arachnida > Uropygi > Thelyphonidae > Mastigoproctus > Mastigoproctus giganteus. The sequence goes on from NC_143576.1 coordinate 18,939,049, forward strand.
TGCCCTCGGATTTTCTGAATGGTAAACTAATAACAATTTTAATTTATAATCGCCAGAGGCATTTGATCCAAAGAGTAACGTTAAACGGTCTTTGGCTGCTTTGAACCCAGCAGCTGATTTTTCTTCAATAGATATGAAGCTTTTTGTTGGTAGCCGTTTCCAGAACAAACCGCTTTCGTCAACATTGAACACCAAATTTGGAAAATTTTCACGTTCAATTATTTCCTTTAGTTTTTTTGAAAACTTATTTGCAGCTTCTCCTGTTAATTTTACACTATGAATCCTGGCCCGTTTTTTAAATTTCTCGAACCAACCACGAGAAGCCCCAAAGGTTTCTGTAATTTCTTCAGTTTGTTTAGATTTCAGGTGATTAAACTGGAATATATATTTTTTATGTTAAATGGGGCTTGAAATTGCCGACTTCGTTATATCGAAGCTTCGTTATCAGAGGTAACGTTAACCGAGGTATGCCTGTATTGGTGTAAACACACTATAGAAAACACTTAAACAAAAAACTACATTAGTAGTTTGAAGGGCATCATATTATCTGTATCTCATTGTGCTCTTCCTTCACAATGAGTTGCCATGTATTGCACTACCTTCAATAAGTAACGCTTCACTAAAAGAGAAGACTATTGTTATTTATCCTAATACTCTTAAAGATATTATGCCTTGTTGCATTTAATTTTACTTAAATATATACAGGCAGTTCTCACTTTACTAGTTTTTGCTTTATGAGTTCCTGGGTTAACGAGTTTTTTTTTTTTTTTTCAAAGTATCAAGTATCAACAAAATCAGAAATATGAACATTAATTGCAAAAAATGAATGTTAAACATTCATAAATACTGCATTTCAGACCATGCGTGTAGCTATACAATACAGTGTACCCAGCTTTACGATATTAATCTGTTCCAGAGACACCATCATATTGTGAAAATATCGTAATGGGAACCCAATAACACATTGTTTTTTGGTAATTCGTTCCATGACCTTGGATTTTGAAATTTTCGCTATATAACTCTCTAAAAGGTCGTTTTTATAGTGTAAATTGTATTAGTTACCAATTCAAATCACTAAAATGCATTACACTTTCATCGTTATCATATAGGCGCCTCCGTAGCCAGGTGGGAAGGAGCAGCAGCAACAGTGCATAGCACATGCTTCTTGATTAGACCGGGGTTCGAGCCATTCACCACCAAATACGGAGGATGCGGAAAGGTCAGGGAATGACCACCGCATATCCCGGAGCAATATGGCCTTAGTTGCTAATGCTCCTAAAAAAAACCAAATAACAAACATCATTATCATATCTTCTGCTATTAGAACCAATTTTGAACGCCTTTGTGACATTTTTCTAAAGCACATTTCTGGAGATCACAACCATAAAACGATAAAAACAATTTGCACTTTCTGATTTATTGGGCTTTTCTGTTACTGCAAGCAATTATAAACAGGTAGTAAACTCAATGTTATTGCATTTGCAAAAATACCGATAGCCGGAATTGTGTGGTTTTTTTTGTGTTATTATGGTAAAATGTGCTTCCCCTTTACTGAAATCTTCAATCATATAAAAAACATAAATAAATTTTCAGAATCTTCTCTTCGTTCATTTTTTTAAGCTTCGTAAACTTGTTACTCTGCGCAAATCGTGTTAGTTGCAATTTGTGCATTCCGTTAAAAAATGCTTATCCATGCTATTGAAATTTATAAAGAAAATAGAAGATTATCTTGGAAACAAACGCCTCTTGGAGCATTTCTGAAGAAGACGACTCCTTGTGCAACAAACCAACGAGTGCTGAGCCAATAATGAGTGATCAACGAGTGTACATTTAGTCGATGATGAAGAATAAACATTCTTTAAAATTTTAAGTCATAAATAATTTCTTTATTATTATAATTTGCTTGATTTTACAGGTTACGTCTTAATTTGTTTGGATAAATCAACTGTTTAAACATAAACTAATTAGCTAACCAATTTCATTGTTGAGAACATAACTCCTATTTTTAACATTATGTCTATGGGATTTAATTCCCGCTTTATGAGTTTTCACTTTACGAGCATGCACTAGGAAAGAATTAATATGTAAAGTTGAGAACTGCCTGTATATACATAATACTTCCAAGCTCTGTCTGTCTTTGCAGAAAATTTGCAAAATAGCTGGAATATAGCCAGTCACAAAAACCACATTTATACAGAAAAATTTCATAAATAACAGATATATCTGTTGGTTTGTTATGCTGTCAAAAAAAAAAAAAAAAAAATGCTTTAAAAAAAAAAAAAAATACTGGCTGTTAAGTCACTACAACCTTCATCCAAAACCAATCATCATGCATAAATTGAGACATTTCCTTTTATTGAGAAATGTGTTGAAATCTGGTTATTTCCAAATCACCAGATTCTCTCTCTCTAAAATATTATATTCAGTTACTATGTATGAAGAATAATAAATATGTAAGTTAGTGATATGTATATATATATATATTTTTTTTTGAAATAACAAAAACAGTGAAATGTGTTATTTTCAGTGCTACTAATTTTAATCAAACCTTTAAAGAGGATGTTTTCTTTGTGGGAGTTATCAATTTAGAAATGAAATTTACTCAAACCTTCACACCATGATAAATACATACAAGATATGGCAATAAAGTTCTCGGTTTGGTTCAATAAAAAGAACACAAATTGAAGGGGCCTAAAAATGGTTTTATTTTTATTCAGTGTAATCACCACATGATTAAATTCACTTATTACACCATTCTAAAAGTTTCTGGAAGGAGTTCAGTCAAGGCGTCCAGAGAGATCATTCAGTTTGGTGGTAATTACATTTTTCTTTATATTCTGAACATCCTGGAATCTCTTTTCTTTGAGGGTAGTGTTCACCTGGAAAAGAGGAAGAAGTCTGCTAGTACTAGGTCAGTTGGGTAGGTTGAATGGTTGATCTGTACAATGCCATGTTTCATCAGAATTATCTTCACAAGTGTGAAATGGGTAGGGACATTGTCATGCAACAAAAACAAACTGCCTTTCTTTTGAAATTGCGGCTTCACCCGGGAAATGCACTTCAATATTCTTTGAAGCATCTGTACATAAAACACAGCACTGACTCCCTCTCCTTCACGTCCTTCTGTAAATGAAACTTTTTTTTGGTCTTGGTGATGATTTTGAAGTCCACTGCATTCTCTGACACTTCATCTCTGGGTCTTAATAAAGCACTCAACGGTCATCGTCAATGACAATACAGTCATGACAATTAGGATTGTCTTAAAGTCTAGATGAACTTTTTATATATATGATGACACTCTTTGTTGCTTCTGCTCATCCATGAGGCTGTGCAGCACAGATTTTGCACTTGCCTCCTTTTCCCTAAATCTTCATGTAGAATTTGACAAATTGTCTCTTATTCACCTCCAAATCATTAAACATCATCCTAAGAGTTTAACAATGATCTATTGTCACGGAAGTTTTGCAACTATGACCTCCTTTTAGGAGGTTGATGGGTGTCTACTTCTTGGGTCATTGTTAACTTCCATCTTTGAACCACTTATACATTCTGGTGTAACTTAATGTTCATAAACATCACACAGTGATTGCAGACCTGTTAGTTTAACTTCTGTTTCTGGGAAAAGAATGGAGTCACTGTTTAAAGAAGCATTGCAGGATCATCTAGACAAGACTGCAATAATAATTCATACATAGCATGGATTTGTTAAGGGAAAGTCTTGTCTGACAAATTTGATTGGATATTATGATGTGGTTACAAAGGAATGAATGCAGAAAATAATTTTGATATCATATAGTTGGATTTCAGGAAAGCTTTTGATACTGTTTCTCATGGAAAACTACTTTACAAATTGGAGCAGTATGGTATTAAGGGCAAGTTGCTACAATGGATAAAAGGGTGGTTGATTGGGAGAAAACAGAGTGGTAATCAATGGATGCTGCTCTTCGTGGAGTCCTCTGGGGTTCAGTGTTGAGCCCACTGTTGTTTTGCATATTTATCAATGATATTGATGAATATATATCAGGCTTAATGTCAATGTACTAATGCAACAGCATCTAGAAAAGCCCATCTGCCCTGGATGCAACAGCATCCAGGGCAGATGGGTTGGGAAGTGGCAACTGAAGTTTAACGTTGACAGATGCAAAGTACTGTATATGGATAAAAGTAACCCCAGAAAAACATACCAAAATTGTGTGGTACTACACTTAGGGAGGCAGAAAATTAAAATGACCCAGGTGTAATTGTGCGGTCAGATATGAAGTTTTCTGTGCAGAAAACTTCATATACAGGCTGCCAGAGCAGGTCATGGGATATTGTTAATGATATATAGGAATTTTGCTAGTAGGAAAAAGGAGGTGATTATCCTTTTCTCTAAGGCAGTGGTCAGGCCACCTTTAGTGTACTGTGTACAGGTCTGGAGGCCTCATTTTAGGAGGCAGAAAATTAAAATGACCCAGGTGTAATTGTGCAGTCAGATATGAAGTTTTCTGTGCAGAAAACTTCATATACAGGCTGCCAGAGCAGGTCATGGGATATTGTTAATGATATATAGGAATTTTGCTAGTAGGAAAAAGGAGGTGATTATCCTTTTCTCTAAGGCAGTGGTCAGGCCACCTTTAGTGTACTGTGTACAGGTCTGGAGGCCTCATTTTAGGAAGGATATAGAGTTGCTTGAGTGAGTACAGAGAAGGGCAACAAGATTGTTGAGGGGTACGAAGGGATGCTCTTACCAGTTAAGGCTTAAGTTCTGCAAATTGCTGCTGCTGGAGGCTGGGTACCTGCAAGATGACGTGATTGAGATGTATAAGACCTTGAATGGGTTGAACAGGCTCAATTCTGATGGGATTCTTCCACTTGCTCAGATTACGAATCTGAGGGAGCATAAAGTCAAATTGAGGAAAGCCAGGTGTAGAATAGATGTGCGGAAATTTGCCTTAACCAGCAGGTAGTTGATTGCTGGAGCAAACTTCACTCTATGATTGTAGAAGTTGATAGCTTAAATAAATTCAAGAAGGAACTGGACAAACTTTTAGAGGAAATGGATGTGTGAAATTTTTTGTTGGTATTTTTTTTTTTTTTTTGCTGATGCTACATATACTCTTACGCTTGCTTTCTTGCATCACTTTCCTCTATTACTACTATCACCATAAACAGTTTTAACCTTTCACATGTTTCCTCTTGTTGATTTTCCCAGTGTGAAGGAAAATTTGGTATTTGTTCATTGCTCCACTGCAAAATTGTGATGTGGAATGTTAACATTACTGACGAAACTGGTTGTTAATTGCAACCTGTTGGCCTACTGGACAATCTCTGTACTATCATCTGTTTGGGGAATTTTGAATTACAACATACCAGTTTAGTTTATTTCAAACTCATCGAATAGGACCGCATCCAGTCCAGGAATTTTATGGCTACACCTTTCATATATGTTTGCATTTAAAGCAGACCGAGGACCAGTTACGAACGTTTACATTTCACATACTATAATGAAATTATAATCTGAGGTAGTCTCCAACTCAGTTAATATACCCACTGCACAACTGTAATTCCTATCGTTATTTAATCCTGTTATCAAATAATTTATTTCAGAGTTCTGCTGTATCTCTACCATTATTTGTATTTACTTTGTATTGTTGACCTCTTCAATATATATAAAATGTTTCCCTGATTTTTTTCTTTTATTTTGTACTCTCTTTCTCCTGTTATTTTGAGCTTGTTGCTGTTATACAATTGTTTACATTCTTGGGTGTATTTGTAACATACTTGTTAGGAAGGGTTTTAAAAGAAAAAAGAAAAAAAAAGAATAGTGTTTTATATTTAAGACCACAAACAAAACCAAAAAAAACCCCACTAAACTTAAATATATAGAGGAAGCTGTGGTAAAGGTTATTTGACAATAGCAGTAAATGAATACTACTATTAACAAATAACTATATTTTGCAGTGGATATATACACAGCCTATATTTGCAGGTAGGTATATTAGGTTGTGATTTAGTGATTACAAAGTCATCGTCTGTGTCCTTAGCTTCATTTTGAGTTTGGTGAAGAGAAAAAAATGTGAAGGCCAAGGTATAATGGATATAGTAGTACTATGGAACAGATTATTAGACAGTGGGATTAAATATAGATATATTTAATCCCACTGTCATATAGATTAAATATAGATATAAATTCAGGTATTAAAAATTAACTGTATTGTGCATTGGGTTTATTAACCTGTGAGTTGTAGATCAAATTTGAACTATGACCTAATTATCGCACGGGAAATATAGTTGTTTGTATTTGCTCCTCAGTATAGTTTGCATGGGGCCAAGATACTTCAATAGGCACTATAACATTATGCTGTGAAATAAATGCATTTATCATAAATTTATATATAGAGAGAGATTGTCTAGCATTAATTTTAATATATATATTATAAAATTCTATCATTGACACTTTTTACTGCTTATTTTTTGCCATTCATAATATGTTGTAGCATTTTTAAATATCCAGAAGATGTGCATCAGCAGAACTCCAGAGTAAATATGGAAAACAAAATGTATAAATAAAATGCAGAACCCTGTTTAAGTATTAAGATTTAATACGAGGTGTCTTTGCAATTAATATTCACTTTATACTTAAACTGTCTACCTAGTAATAATTATTCATTTTGAGATTCTTTAATCCTGTGCTATTTGAAAACATAAGTGTTTATTTTATATTCAGATTCACCGTCCAGAATGTTTTTCTACCTCCTCATATGTATGGTCAGTTAGTGCAGCATCAAGAAGGCTTGGAATTATTATTAAATGAAAACTGCTTATCATCGCTATTTCAGGAGATTATTAATCCAAATTATATTTCAGAGTGTGGAGTGCTACGCCTAAAGGCTGCCCTGTGGGCAGTGGTGAGTTTCATTGCTGTATTCAAAACAATATAAAAAATTTGATAATGATTATCTAATTTTTAAGCCAAAATATTATCTATATTTTGGCTTAAATATCTGAACGAAATTGATAATACAAGTACATAGTATACAAGTGCTTCCATATTTATATTGAATTTATGTTAAATTTTATCATATGGGGTTTTTATTTTTTCCCCTTCATAATAGCAATGTGAGCTAAAAGAATGTCAGGTCCATTTTTGTTTTTCACATTTATGGTTTTGCATGGAGAAATCATGTATCTTTTACAATTTTATGGAAATTTTCCTTGTCATTAAGGTTTCAGTTATATTTTTTTTGCTATGTTTTTAATTGATGATAGTGGCTCAATTGCCATTACATAATTATCACGTAACAATAGTGCATAGTGGTGGAACTGAGTGGTTTTAATTGCAGTAAATAAATAGCTAATAGGTTCTAATCACGTTGGTTGGTATACTTGTTGGCTTATAAGACTCTGCAGTGTGGAAGATGCACCCTAATACAATGGTAGAAATTTAAAATTGAAAAGAATAAAAGCCAATAAAGAAAGATATATGATTATTACTCTTATTATTTTAGTATTATTCAACTTCAGATTCATTACTGACTTGATCAGCATTATCCTCAACATCATCATAATCATCATCCCCTTCAATGGTATAACTGTCACTTTCATACAGTAAATTATCTACCACATTTTTTAAAGGACTTGACCACAGTTTCAGTCTTAACATCATGCCATGACTTCAACACCCATTCACACACACCTGTGCTATTGGTGGATAATTCATCCTTCCAGTAGGCATCATATCATGGTTCCCCCTCTATCATCCATTTATATCATTGCTCCTGCATGTTATTCTTGAATCGCTTATTGATGCTGATATCTAATGGCTGTAACTGGGAAGTTAAGCCACATGGAATTACTACCAATTCTGTGTTCATGATTTCTGCCAGTTGTTTGATGTTTTCAGTCCTATGTGCTCCAAACTGATCCCATACTAGTAGTGCATTTTTACGCAGTATCCACCAGGACGCTTGGACCAAACGTTTACAAATCAATCCTTGATATATTCTTCATCCATCTATCCCTTCGGTTGTACAAGTACATGAATTCTATTTGGCAGTTTATCTTTCGGTAAAGTTTTTCTTTTAAAAATTAACATTGGCAGAAGTTTGGTCCCATCAGCACAACAAGTTAAAACTGCAGTGTAGTGTGCCTTTTCATGTTCAGTGGTTTTAATAGTTATAGATTTTTGTCCTTCCTGATTTACGGTTTTATTGGATGGCACATCAAAAGTCAGTGTAATTTCAGCCATATTCCTGATTTGGTTAAGTTCGTAGTTGCTTTGTTTTCTAGTATTAAGGACAGATTTATGGAAATCTAATATTTTCTGTTTGTACTGAGAAGGCATTCTCTGTGCTATTCTAGTTCTTGTGTGTAAACTTAAACTGTTTCTTTTCATGAAGCGATAACACCAAGTTTTAGTTCCTTTAAAGTTGTCTATCCCAATATCAGCTGCTTGTTTCCATGCTACTATTATCATTTTAGTGCTCACTGCATATCCAACTACACAAGTTTTTCCAAATTTTCTTCTTCCAAATTTGGCCACTTAGGTGAAATTTTACGAAGATTGTGCTTTGTTTTATCAAATTCTTGTAATAAAACTTCCTGATTCCTCTATTGACGAATCATCTCTGTAGGCGGTGGTCCAAAATTTCATCCTGCTGCTCTGTTCCCGAGTTCTTATTGTACTACTGGCTTATTGGCTTACTATTGTACTATTAGCTTATTGTACTACTTTTAGCTTAAATTCAATAATACAATTTTGCCTTCTTGATGTGCCCACCATTGATTAGGGCTTAAATGTATAACTGGAATTCACTTGTTATTCCAACAACAGCGTGGTAATTACTGAAAAGTGTACTAACCTATAGTAGTTAACTATCGGTTAGCTACTATACGTTAACTTTGAGTATTGCGCATGTGCTGTATTACCACTTTTGGCTTCTAAGACACAGGCTGATTTTTTAAGGTATTTATAAGGGAAAAAAGTGCATCTTAAGAAATTTTATTTCCAGTAAGGCTATAATTAATTTAAAACTCTACGAACATAACATATACGTAACAGTATATCACAGCATAACATAACAGTATAGCATAATACAGATAATAAAAACTTGATAGGGTGATGTGTATTAATACATTTAGCTGTATATCAGTTTAGTGTGTTGTTCTCAAGTTGAATTGAATTTATATGGAAGTGATGCCTCACACCAGAGCAGCAAAAGCAACAAGCTCAAAGTAGCAGGAGTTACTTGGGAGAGAACTTAAGGGGTGGTTATTCTGTGAATCACAACCTAACCAGAAATTAGGGATGAGCTGACAACTGCTCTGAACTGACAACTCAACGAGTGAAATTGGCAAAATAAAGCATGATGCTTAGGGATGGAAACTGAATCCCAATCCTATTTGATACCACATCCTTAGTTTCAGTTTACCATCATTTCCTAATTCAGTTAAATAGTTCACCTCTACTGCCTATCACAGCCACATATGCCAAATCTTCTTACATGCACTTAATGTGGTGCATAAGAAATGATAAGGGTGGTTCAGTCCTAAAACCCATATGTTTTAACTGCTAGGAAGAGTAGTTCTGCATATTCTTAAGCATACCAATGGTGAAAGGAAAAAAAAAAAAAAAAAAAAAAAAAAAAGACAAGGTAGGAAGAGCTGTATAACCAAAAAATTGGTGATAGGTCAACATAAACTGAAAAGGTTGTGAGGAAGTGCTTCATTGGGTTCTCAAAAATCTCTGTGGAAAACTTAGTCAGCTGCTACTCTAACATCAGTAACTCCTAATGCCCTGTGTCTACCATAACCAAGTAGTAAAGAAAACTACAGCATACCTAAATGCCAAAAATAACATGAATAAAATGGTTACCAAAAATTGCGTTGAACTCTGCACTGAAAAAGAATAGTATACATGTCAGTAGCAGTAATAGTTATGGAAAGTAATGCAAAATAAGACATAAAAAGACATAGCCAAATAAAACCACACAGTTTACCCATCTGTACCCTCCAAGAATTTGTCTTGTTCTTCCTTGAATTTATTCAGCCCATCCACTTTCACCACAACAGATGGAAACCTATTCCAACAATCAACCCCTTGCAGGCTGAAGACAAACTTTAGCACATCTCTCGTGCAACCATCCTTCCTCAAACGAATTTATGCCCCTTTATGTATGTGTAGTTTCAGAAAGTGGAAAAATACCATTAATATTCAGCTTACTCGAACCATTCAAGACTTTAAACACCTCAGTCAGATCTCTCTGCAGGTCCCTAGCCTTGAGATGCTGCAGTTTGCAGAACTGATGCCTTTCTAGGTAAGAGCACTCTTTTGTTCCCTTTGCCAAGCTAGCTGTCCTTGTCTGCACCCATTCCAGCAGATCTACATCATTCCTCCTGAAGTGAGGCCTTCAGATCTGTACACAGTACTCAAATGAAGCCTAACCATGTCCTTATAGAAACAGATAATGACCTCCTTATCTCTGCTAACAAAGTTTCTGTATATCATTAATGAAACCCCTTAAGCTGTCCTGGTAGCATTTCTGCACTACTCAGAATTTTGTGTCTGACTGCACAATTATCCCCAAGGTCTTTTTCATTCTCCACTATCCATACTGTTGATAAATTACTCTGTGCTTACTACTACCTATATGCAGTATCTTGCATTTGCCAATGTTAAACTTCAACTGCCATTTCTCAGCCCATCAACCAAATTTTCCTAGATCTTGTTGAAGTAGCTCTCCCTGATTACTGTCATTAACCACCCTGTTAGGCTTTGTGTCATCTGCAAACTTAGACATTAAGCTTGATATACCTTCATCAGTGTCATTGATAAGTATTAAAAGCAACAATGGGCCCAGCACTGAACCCTTGGGAACTAGAACAAAGAGCAATGCCCATTGATAACCACTCTGTCTACTTCCACTTAATCATCGGCACCTCCGTAGTCAGGTGGGCAGGAGCAGCAGTGCGTAACACACACTTCTTGATTAGACCAGGGTTCAAGCCTGTGACCACCAAATACGGAGGATGCGGAAAGGTCAGGGAATGACCACCGCATATCGCCGGAGCAATATGGCCTTAGTTGCTAATGCTCCTAAAAACCAAATAACAAAACAAAAACTTAACTATCTCTTTATCCATAGCAGTAACTTGCACTTAATAGCACATAGCTCCAGTTTGTATAGCAGTCTTTTATGCACAACAGTATCTGAAATCAGAGTATATGATGTCAAAATCTTTTTTTTTTTTTTCATCCAGTTCCTTGGTCACTGCATCATGCAACCAATATGACATTAACCTATCAAATTGTTTAGACAAGATTGCCTCTTAATAAATCGATGCTGTGATTGCAGTATAATTGTATGCCTGTCCAGATGGTCCAGCATTATTACTTTAACCAGTAGTAGTAGTTGTGGCACGTGATGCAAGAAAGCATGTGTATGAGCTTATGCAGCATCAGCCAAAAAAAAAAATAAATAATAATCACGCCATTCCCTCCAAATACCTGTCCAGTTCCTCCTTAAATTAATTTAACCTATCAACTTCCATAATGACAGATGGAAGTTTGTTCCAGGAATTAACCATCCGCTGGCTAAAGGCAAATTTCCGCACATCTATTCTACATCTGTCTTTTCTTAATTTGAATTTATGCCCCCCTAGGTTTGTAATCTGATAATGAGGAGTTATTCAGCGAGGAGAATGCCAGACGTGTATTCAACTCTGGCAGTAAGCTAGAGAATCTTGTAATAACTGAGGGTAAAGTGGAGGAGAAATTGTTGAAGATAAACACAAGAAAGGCACCTGGGGTGGATGGGATCTATCCAGTTATATTAAAGGAGGCAGCAAAGGAAGTAAGCAAACCCTTAGCATAATTATGAGAGCTTCCTTGGACTCAGGGGAGGTACCCACAGACTGCAGATGTGCAAATGTGACTCCAGTTCACAAAGGAGGATCAAATGCTGATACAAGTAATTATAGACCTGTGAGTTTAACTTCTGTTCCAGGAAAATTAATGGAGGCACTGGTTAAAGAAGCACTGCAGGATCATCTAGACAAGACTTCAGTTATAGCTCGGACACAGCATGGTTTTGTTAAGGGGAAGTCTTGCCAGACCAGTTTGATTGGATACTATGATGCAGTCACAAAGGAACTGGATGCAGGGAATAACTTTGATATTATATACTTGGATCTTAGAAAGGCTTTTGATACTGTTGTACATGGAAGACTGCTGCACAAATTGGAGCAGTGTGGCATTGGAGGCAAATTGCTGCTGTGGATAAAGGGGTGGCTGAGGGGGAGAAGACAGAGTGGTAATCAATGGACACTGCTCGTCGGGGACTAATGTTATTAGTGGAGTCCCTCAGGGCTCAGTGTTGGGTCCATTATTGTTTTCTGTATTCATAAATGACATTGATGATGGTATATCAAGCTTAATGTCCAAGTTTGCAGACGATACAAAGGTTGGCAGGATTGTCAAGGACACTACTGACACTATGCTGCTGCAACAGGATCTGGAAAGGTTGAGCAAATGGGCTGAGAGGTGGCAAATGAAGTTTAACATTGACAAATGTAAAGTACTACATATGGGAAACAGCAACCCCAGAGCAACTTATCAACTCTGTGGTACTACACTGACAGTGATAGAGAATTAAAGGGACCTGGGGGTGGTTGTGCAGGCAGATATGAAGTTCTCTGAGCAGTGCAGACGGGCTGCAAGAGTAGCTCATGGTGTATTGTCAATGATATATAGGAATTTTTCTAGCAGGGATAAGGAGGTGATTATTCCCTTGAATAAGGCAATGGTCAGGCCACACCTAGAGTACTGTATACAGGCCTGGAGGCCTCATTTCAAGAAGGATGTAGAGCTGCTGGAACGAGTACAGAGAAGGGCAACAAGATTAGTGAATGGGGGTGCTCTTACGAAGAAAGGCTTAAGTTTTGCAAATTACAGTGTCCGGAGACCAGGCACCAGCGAGGTGATCTGATAGAGGTGTATAAAGTCTTGAATGGATTGAGCATGCTCAATGCTGATGGGATTCTTCCTCTTGCTCAGAATAATCACCTGAGAGGGCATAAATTCAAATTGAGGAAAGACGTGCAGAAATTTGCCTTTAGCCAGCGGGTGGTTGGTTGGTGGAACAGACTTCCATCCCTTGTCATGAAAGTTGATAGCCTAAATAAGTTTAAGACTCAGCTGGACAGGTATTTCGAACGAACAGAGGGGTGAAGTGGAAGTGGTTATTTTTTATTTATTTATTTTTTTTTAATTTTAATTTTATTTTTATTTTTTGGCTGATGCTGCATAAGCTTGCTTTCTTGCATCAAATGCCTCTGCTAATGCTAATCTGAACAAGTGGAAGGATCCCATCAGAATTCAGCGTGCTCAACCCATTCAAGGCCTTATACACCTCAATCAGATCACCGCGCAGGTGCCTAGTCTCCAGCCACTGCGATTTGCAGAACTTAAGCCTCTCTTGGTAAGAGGATCCCTTCATTCCCCTCACCAATCTTGTTGCCCTTCTCTGTACACGCTCAAGTAAACCTACATCCTTCCTAAAATGAGGCCTCCAGACCTGTACGCAGTACTCAAGGCATGGCCTGACCATTGCCTTATACAGAGGGACAATCACCTCCTTCTCCCTGCTTGCAAAATTCCTATATATCATTGACAAAACCCCATGACCTGCCCTGGCAACCTGTTTGCATTGCTCAGAAAACTTCATATCTGACTGCACAATTACTCCCAGGTCTTTTTCATTTTCTACCACCTTAAGTGTAGTACCACACAGTTGGTACGTTTGTCTGGGGTTACTTCTACCCATATGCAGTACTTTGAATTTTTCAAGGTTAAACTTCAGTTGCCACTTCTTAGCCCATCTGCCCAAATTTTCTAAATTCTGTTGCAGTAGCACACTGCCATTACTGTCATTAATAACCCTGCCAACCTTTGTATCATCTGCAAACTTCGACACTAAGCCTGATATACCTTCATCAGTATCATTGATAAATATACGCTGACCGGGCTAGCGAGGTGGGCAAAGTGCCTGCCTAGCAACCCAAAGGTATAGGTATAGGTATAATTGGGTCTAACAACCCCTGGGATTTCTCCCATCTCCGCATATGTACACTGCATCGGTCAAGCCAGGGATTTAAAAGTATATGGGTCATGTGGTATGTAACATGTTTTGCCCTTGTTCATCCAGCCTCTTAACTAATGGGACCCGACGTTACCATATCTCGCCACGGGGAGGCCGGCTGGGGGTGTTACTATATATAGTACTCTGGCGGGTTCTGCTAGCTACTTTCCTGCGATTTCAGTGGCTAGAACCTAGAAAAAAAAAAAAAAAAAAAAAGTGCTGCTCGCGGTTAGTTATTAGCATTTGTTAGAATAATTTAAAAGCTTGTGAGGAGATATACGCTGAAATAATATTTTCTATATGCCTAAATGGGTCAGGCAGGAAATTTTGATGTAGTTAGATTTGGACGCATGGGGCTGAAAATGCTGTGAAAGTCAACAGTAAAGGAGGGTGTAGCGAAGATGAAGACTGGAGGGAAGAAAAGGAAGTAATGGCCGATATTGAGGATGGTCCTGCGATTGCAGTGGAGCAGGCCCGTGCTCCACCAGAGGGAAGATATTTGGGGAAGGGGAGGAGTAGGGGCAAAGCCCCCCTCCCCACGGGAGGGGAAAGAAAGCACTGTTCAAGAGAGAAACAGTGTATGTGGAGTCATATGACAACCTTGGATATTATTTAGTCCAGGTGCCCAACAGGGCATGATGGGGTTCTTCTGGTCTTCTGTATGTCTTTGACCAATTTGAATCAGAGTCTTTAGTTGTGTTTCCATTACTCTGGGCTATTGAGGGATGGCTGTTTTCTCGTGATTGGTATTGTCCTATTCATGGATTTTTGAACTTTTGGGATACTTCCACTCAAGAGGAGGGTAGGGTCCGTTGTCTTGTGAACAGATTTTGTGCAAAAAGTGTGAATGCTTTGTAGTTCTCTTCCTCTTGTAGAACGATGTCCTTCTGGTTTCGAAGAAGCGAGTGAATTTTGGTGGATAGTTGACATCTGAGGTCCTTGTATTGGTCACACTCATAGACCAGGTGCTCCCAGGCCTCCTCCTGTCTACAGGAGCACCGTGGAGTAGCTGAGATTCCAAAGTCATATAGCCTCTTTCTAAACACGCCATGTCCGGTCAAGAGGTAGGTGGTTTGGAATCCGGGCGACAACCACGCTGGGAAGAGTGGATATCCGGTATAAACTTCTACCGGACATCCGGTATAAACTTCTTAATAATGGAGCCTTTGTTAGTGAGGTTCCAGCGATTTTGCCATAGTGATTTCACGTGTTGCAAAATCCGTCTGTTCTCCACAGTTTTGGAGTTTGCTGGGTCTGTGGTGAATCCTATATGAGAGACTATTTTTCCTTTGGAATGTTGGTACAGCAACCCCCAGCACGCAATCTCTAAGTCCAGGGGAAGGCATCCTGCCAGGACCTGGAGCACGTGGGTGCTCACAGTGCAGCAAGCTCTTGTTGTTATGAGTAATATCAATCGGTGTGGCATCTCCAGTTTTTTCTTGTTGACAGCTGTGCTAATCTTTGTTTACCAGGCCCCAGCTGCATAGGCTAGTGCTGGGATAAAGAATGCTTTATAAAGGATGCCAAGGCCCCTCTTCTTCAGGCCCCAGTCTTTCCTAGTGATTCTGGCTAGTAGGCCTGCATATCTTCTTATTTTTGTTCTCAGGTAGCAGAGATGTAGCGTGAAGCTAAGGTTTCTGTCAAGTATCACTCCGAGGTATTTTATTTCTGTTAGCAACTTTATGGTTTTCCCGTTTATCTTAATCTGCAGTGGTCTTCTAGGGTCAAGGAATCCTTTGAGAAGTATTGAACTTGTTTTGTCTGAGGAGATAGTAAGGAGATTTGCACTAGCCTAATTTTGCAAGTCACTAGTGGCCCGGTTGGCTATGGTCTCCAGTCGTGCCCGGCTGTCAGCCTGCAGCATCAGAACCAGGTCATCCGCATATGCCTGGGTTTTAACATTTGGAATATCCAAATTAAGGAACTCATCTAGGACTAGGTTCCACCAGAGCGGCCCCAGGACAGAACCCTGACAGCAGCCCCTGTGGACCGGCCTAGAAACAGAGGTGTATGGAGTGGAAACAGTGATTCGCCTGTTTTGAAGATAGGATTTGAGGCATCGATATAAGTCTCCTGTGATATGAGCCTTCCTGGCCAGAAGAGCAGGCCACCAGAGAGAATCAAAGGCTCCTGCGAAGTCAATCGATATTAAGAGGAAGTATTTTGTGTTGCAGGTTTTAGCTGTTTCAATAATATTTTCCAGAGCCTCTACAGCCGAGCACCCCTTCCTAAAGCTATATTGATTAGGCGACGTGAGGTTTGATTCTTGGAAGTTGTTCTCGATTCTTTGGTAGAGAAGGTGCTCAAAGAGCTTGCTGAAGATTGACAGCAAAGCGATTGGCCTATACGACCCTGGCATTCCTTGTGGTTTCGTTGGGTTTTTTAAAATGAGTTTTATTCATGGCATTTTCCACGAGGCCCAGAAGTGGCCCACCGAGAGACATCGGTTGAGGAGTCCCAATATTGTGTTCAGTATAGTTTCTACCACCACCTTGAGCATCTTGGGCTCAATTTTACCTATACCAGGGCTCTTTCTATTTTTCATCCTCACCTCCGCTATGCTGAGCTCCATTGGTGAGAAGACAGGTTCAACAGCTGTGGTTGTGTATGATTTATTGTCCTCACATAGTTTTCTTTGTTCCTTGGTTTGAGGCTCGGTTGCAGGAAGGAAGATATGGTCCAAGATATTGTCTATAGAGGATTTCCATGTTCTGGTATAGGTTCCCTGAGCTGTCTCGTTTGCCGTTATGACTTCCCCTCTGGGGAGTTGGTTGTGGTGACCCGATACACCATCCCCAGGGGTTAGCATTTCCTTCTGTATTTACTAGGTTTTCCCATGAGGCTTTCTTAGCTGTGTAGTCATTTCTAACCTCACGGTACTGTTGATGTACTATATCGACCTCTGCCTCTGGCCAGGATCTATGCGCCCTCTGAAATGCTTTGCGGGCACTATTTACCCTTTTCCGGAGATCTGTGAGCTCTGGCACCCACCAAGGAACGGCATTGAGGGAAGGCATCTTCTTGATGGCTATATCTGCCGCTTCTGTGATTAGTTTTGTTACCTCTTGCTGATGCCGGTCTAGGTTGAATTCATTGTGGTGGAAGTTTTCTTTTTTCTCCGTCAGCAGTTGCTTAAAAAGTTTCCAGTCTGCCTTTGATATGGCATATCTTGGTAATAAAAGTCTTGTGACGTGTTGCGTTTGCAGTGATTGGTGGAGGTTGTAAGTTAACACTCTGTAATCTGAAGTGGTCTAGTGTTGTTGTACCTCCCAAGGAGAGAGGTGTCCTGCTATGGAATGACTTGCAAGGGTTAGGTCGATATTAGCTTCCCACATAGTGCTCGAGAAGGTGTGGGGCTGGTTTGGTCTGTTTAGAATGGATAGGTCGCTGCTTGATATGTACTCCTCTAGGCGCTGGCCTTTGTTTGTTCCTCTCCGTTCTGGTGTCTCGCTGTGCCAAGCAGGTGATCTGCAGTTTGCATCAAGACCTAACATAAGTTTGGCGTTTGGTAGTTGTTGCTGCAGATTCTGAAGATATTGTATTATAGGGAGTATGTCTTCTCCTGGTCGGGTGTAGTGGACACTACGTAAAATTCCCCTAAGGACGATGCTATATGGGCACAGACTGCCCAGGTTGTGCACAGGTCTGTTATCTTAGTTACAGTGAGGTCAGGATTACAAACAGCGATGGCAGCCCAAGCAGTTTCACCATCCACTTGGACAATTTTAAACTGTAGTGGGTACCCTCTAATTTGATATTTATGTGTGTAGGGCACTTGTAGAAGGAGTAGGTCTAGCTTCTCTTCTTTAGCTTTCTTAACTAGCTGTGCTACGAGTCTTGCAGCGTTGCACATTGTGTTGTGCTATCTTGACCTTTGACATGTTATAGTAGTTGTTATTACTCTCCATAATTGATTCTTAATTGTTGTGCGCCCTTTGCTTTAATGTAGACAGGGCATTTACTGTCCCTGATGGAATGATCCGATGGTAACTTCATGGCCCTACAGTTTGCACAAACCGGGGTTTCTGCTTTATTTGGGCAATTGTTATATTCATGCCCAGTGTTGGCACAATGACCACAAGTGGGTTGCAACTGCTTTCAGGTGAGTCGTGTGGCCAAAGCGACAACACCGGAAGCATTTGGGAACAGCCATATGCTCTCTGAAGCGGTGGCTGCCCAGTTTACATAGATTCTGGACTGTTGGCTCAGGATTCTCCAAGCGGCCAGAGACAGTTCAATGATCCAGTTAGCAAAATTTCCATTTCTGGGCTTTGTTTTATACCTCGGTATGATATGTAGTCGTGGCTCATCGCCGGTGGGTAGCTGACAGCAGTTTTTGGTATAGATCTCCCGAACAAGTTCTTCTGGGGTCACGTCTTTGTCGTTGCCTAATATTAGTATGCTTCGCCCTTTCTCTTTAGGAGGTTCAGCTATGAGGCCTAAGGAGGGTATTTTAGGATTTTGTAGTATTCCCCGTAGATCTTCCTCTGTGTCAGTCTGTATTATAACTCCAACCTTTCTTGTCTTTTTGACAGATCTAATCTTCGTGTGTTTGAAGTCATCCTTAAGCTTTTCGATTACTGTTAGTTTCACTTCCTCACTCGTTTTGTGGACTTCGTTTGACGTTGGTTTCAATGTTACTAGGCATGGTTTGGTGATCGGGGTTTTCTTGGGGGCTATTCCAGCCTGACTTGCAGGACGATTTCCATTTGTAGCGTTGATGTTGTTCAGCGCCTGTGAATAAGTGGGAGCACGCTGTGGCATGTGGTTTGCCTCACTGTTTTGGAGGACCTCCAATTTTGCTGTGGCAATTTCCTTCTCTAGCTGGGTTTGTACCAGGATGGTCTCCATTTTCATCCAAATGGAGACGATCTGTGCACGGAAAACAGCTGTAATCCTGTTGGTTGGCTCCTTAAAGAGGCTCTCCAGGGCAGTTTGCAAAGCAAGGGACTGCTCCAGGATGGTTCCTTCCAGGAAAGCTGGGTCCATAGGGGTCTCTTGTAGTTTATCCCATTGCTTTCCTGAGGCTTTGTCATTTTGGGTGGCAGTTTGCTGTGGATTCCTTGGTTTCATTTTGGGAGCGAGTCTTCCTATCAGTGTTTGGTACAACTTATTTCTTGTACTTCCGCTTGGAGGCGGAAGCTCCAGATTGCATGGATTCAGAGTCCTCGTAGCAGTCCACTATGACCGGGTCATCACTGTGAGCTGTCTGCGAAATAGGTGCTCCAGAATTTCCTGATATTTCTTCCCTTTCCATCATTTTCGTATTATTGGGTTCACTTCAGATAACCGAGTCTGTATTGTTTTCATTCAAGAGTGGAATGAAAGGCACGTCGAATGACACTAGGTAGGTATTTGTAGTGCAATTATTAGCCTTGCAGCAGAGCAATAAGTTTTTGGATTGTCCCCCTCCAAAAATATTGTGGGGAGGAGGTTGTTCCAAGATCGCCCCAGAAGGATAGTTACTTTCTGTACAATGCCGTGGACATTTGCTTCACAGATAGTGAACTGCAATCAAGGTCACAGCTGATAAATGTCAGATGACTAATCCCTGCGCCAGAGGGGAATACTACACTGTGGGTCAGTACAATAGCTTGTCTATTGTAAGTCTATGGCGGGGGGGGGGACTCGATAGTCATGATTTCTTCGCAAAATAGTTCAAAATAGTCAACTTTTTATCACGTTCAATCTCAAAATGTTGGGACAGTATCACAGTGCAAAATTACTTAGTGGAAAGGTCACCCTCCCTATTTCCTTGTTGTCATCGGCATGGTGACCTGTCTGCCAACAAAGGGAACAGGTAAAAAACGCTTGTATTCTGCTAAATAACCCAGTAGATTTAAAATTAGTCTCACCTAGGGAGTCCGCTAATGGTTCTTTAATGCTTGATACACTGCCTGAAACAGAAAGCACTTAAACCACACGTTTAGACACGAAATCAGGAGCTGGAAATAACGTATTCACGCTGAACGGCTGCCATATCGGTAGTGAACTCAAATGTGTAAGGTCTAAGGTGTATTTAGTGTCAAACGGCACCAGGATTCCCCCCCATCTCCATGTTGCTTTCATTGTGGGTGTACCAGTTTGCTGGAAATGCCAAAGGTTTAAAAAGTGTATGGATATTGTATATGTGTAGTGATATGTACCGTTGTTCATCTGGTCGTTTAGCCGCTGAACTCCTGCTGAGGCCTAACGTTGCCCCACCTTCGCCCCATGGAGGCAGACCAGGAACTCAGTAGTTTTAGTTTCACTCTGGCAGGTCCTGCCACCTAATTTCCTGAGATTTCAGAGGCTAGGACCTAAAAAAAAAAACGCGCGCACTCTTTTATATGCACGTACGTACAGACAGATCCACATATATATATGCGATACATATATCCATCATCATAGATTTGATGATCGTTAGGTGAGGGGGATAATGCTTGCATAATAAAGGCCGAAAGAATGGGTGAACGGGAATTTTGACATAGTTAAGTTTTTGTGTGTGGGACATTTGCCAGCATAAAGATGGAATGGGTGGGAGACTGAAAGCTGGGGGGGGGGGTTAAGGCAGAAATATGGGGGTGATAGAGTAGGCAACCCCAGAAGTCAGTGAGGCAGGCCCATGCCTCAACAGGAGAAAGTAGGGGCGTCGGGGGAGACCGTCCCACTGCCGGGAGAGGGGGTGGAAAGGCACCAGGCAAGGGAGCCCGGTGTGATCGCCAAGCGTCTGCAGGAAAACTATACAA
Organism: Mastigoproctus giganteus; assembly: GCF_048544385.1. NCBI lineage: Eukaryota > Metazoa > Arthropoda > Arachnida > Uropygi > Thelyphonidae > Mastigoproctus > Mastigoproctus giganteus. The sequence continues at coordinate 18,959,897 of NC_143576.1, forward strand.
TGACCCTGTTGGTGGTGTCCAATCTGGTGTCATATCAGAGTTGTCATCCTTGGGTCCTGTCTATGTTAGTCCTTTACCTTAGTGTGGTTTATTTCCTAAGCCTTCCAGTTCTCAGGAGTGTGTCTTGTTCACATAGACCCAGCTGGTGGGGTGTCTAAGTTTTGTAGTCATCTCCATTTGTCCTTCATGGGACATGGGGTCCCGTCCATGTTAGTCTATTTTGGTATAGTTTGTTTCCTGAGTTTTCTAATTCTTGGGGGTGAGTCATTTCTGTTGTCCCAGTCCCAGCAAGCTGAAGAACAGATGTTCTTTGGTTATAATGGTAGTGGGTTGTGGCCATTTGGTTTCTCTTCCTCCTCCTCCTCGTGAACAGTGCCTGTGCGTAATCTGAGAAGGTTTGATACTCCTCCTTCGTGTCAAGGAGGTGATGTTCTTGTCCCTGTGGTAAGTAGTGGATCCTGGTGAGTAAAACACCACGTAGGTCTTCATAGAGCCTGCAGTCATACATGAGGTACTTCCAGCTCTCCAGCCCCCCCCCCCCCCACAAGTGCAAGTTGGATCAACCTGGATCACAAGTAGAGACAGTTTGGCATTAATCGCTCTGTGTCCATTTAAGAGGTACGTTACTTGTAGACCTGGGGAGAACCAGTTGGGTGAGGTTGGGTAGTTTTGTTCAATATTGGGTAGAAATTTCTTTGTGATCTCTCCCTTTTGAGAGTTGCTCCACTTTTCTTGCCATTCCTGGTGCAGGTGAGTTTGTATCCTCTTCTTTTCCACATTTCTGTTGCTGGTTAGGTCAATAGTGAACCCCAGAAACGTCTGTGGGGTACCTTTGTCTAGGTAGTACAGTAGGCCGCGTTGTATGATTTCGAAGTCCAGCGGGAGAATGCCTGCAAGCACTTGCAGGGCATGGATGCTCACCGTGTGACAAGCGCGAGTGATGGTTAGGAGGATGGATCTGTGAATTTGGTCTGTGATACATCTGTTTACTGCTGCTGTAGTTTTTTGAAACCATGCGCCGGATGCATAGATGATGATCGGAGTGAAGATAGATTTGTAGAACAGTTTGAGGACTCGCTTTTTCAAGCCCCATTCTTTACGCGTGACCCTGGCAACCATGGCTGCGTAGTGTCTTATATTTTTACGGAGATATTTCAGATGGACCTGAAATGACAGGTTTTGGTCCAATATCACACCTAGGTATTTCAGTTGGTTGGAGAATTTGATTGTATCCTGCCCATTTTTATTTGCGGAGGCCGCCTAAGATCAAGGCATCCCCTTAGTAGGATGGAGTTTGTTTTTGTGGGGGATATTTTTTAAGTTGATTTCGGTTTGCCCATTCTTGGAGAGTTGTCAGGGCCCGATTTGCGAGGACCTCTAAACGGCTCTTGAGTTTGCCTGTATCGTCAGAATGAGATCGTCTGCAAATGCCTGAGATTGTACTTCATGGAGATTGACGTTAAGAAAGGTGTCCAAGACAGTATTCCACAGTAGTGGGCCAAGGATCGAACCTTGAGGGCAACCCCGATGATCATGCCTGGAGAGTGTACCACAGGTGGCAGTGACTTTGATGGTTCTGTTGCTTAGGTAACAATTGATGGTGTTATAGAGGTTTTCCGGCATGTTGGCTTCACGCAGCCTCACCAGAATGCTCGGCCACCAAAGTGAGTCGAACACCCCAGCGAAGTTCACGGCTATCACTAGGAAGTACTTTGTATTACATCTGTTTACCTTGGTCAGGAGGTGAGTTAAGGCGTCCACAGCAGAGGTTCCCCGTCTGAAGCCAAATTGGTTTGCTGAGGCCAGGCCTGCCTCGTCATAGTAATGTTGGATCTGTGTGTACAGTAGTCGTTCAAATAGCTTACTGATAACTGTGAAAAGTGCAATGGGCCAGTAGGAGTCCAGAAGGTGTGGTGGCTTTGTTGGATTCTTTAGGATGATTTTAATGTTTGCCATCTTCCAGGAAGTCAGGAAGGTACCTTCTCTTAGACAGAGGTTATATAGGTTTAATAGTAAGTTCGGAGCATACTCTACCATTTTTCTGATAATTTCAGATTCCAGAAGGTCCGGTCCAAGGCATCTATTTCCCTTTATTAGGTCTGCTGCATTGCTGATCTCTTCCATGGTGAAAGGGTGCTAAAAGCAGTATGACAGGAAGAACATCCTTCCTCAAGTAAAGGAACAATAGCACTCTCTTTTTGTGGCATCAACAGCAGGTAGCTCGCCATCCTGACACAAGCAAGGAATGAGTGCAACTCTTGTAGAGCATGCTTATATAGCTGAAAGTATATAAGCATGCTCTTACTTACTGTAATTCACTTACACGTGTCAATTTTATCTGATGCACTCTTTAAGAAATATTGCCATATACTTACATTATTCGGACAACAATTACAATTTCAAGGGGTGATGCACTTTCTTTAAACACCAGTGTGAATATATATATAATGTTTCACAATTTTATATATATATATATAATTCCTTCCGTCATTGAGGGAATTCGAACTCAAGTCTTTTCCACACCGTGGCCACCACCAGTCAGGTGCCTCGTGAGCAGAACTAGTTGTTTTTCATGACTAAATATTTATACCATGCCTAAAAGGTCGTGGGTTCGAATCCCGCCTCAGGCTTGGATCAGAGTAAAATGTAAAAACCTTGGGAGGTGCATTATGGCCACAGAAGCTGATGCGCCAATAACAAAAAAAAAAAAAAAAAAATTGATAAATATACAAAACAACAGTGGACCCAACACCAAACCCAATTGGACTCCGCTAATAACATTAGTCCACAAAGAGCAGCACCCATTGATTGCCATCCTCTGTCTTCTCCCACTCAACCATCCTTTTATCCATTGTAGCAACTTACCCTTAATACCATTCTGCTCCAATTTGTACAATAGTCTTCCATGCGCAACAGTGTCAAAAGCTTTCCTGAAATCCAAATATATGATATCAAAATTATTTTCTGCATCTAGTTTCTTTGTAACCACATCATAATATCCTATCAAATTTGTCAGACAAGACTTTCCCTTAACAAACCCATGCTGTGTCTGAATTATTGCTGCATTCTTGTCTAGATGATCCTGCAATGCATCTTTAACCAGTGACTCCATTATTTTACCCGGAACAGAAGTTAAACTAACTGGTCTGTAATTACTCGTGTGACCCTTCGATCTCCCTTTGTGAAATGGAGATACATTTGCACATCTCCAGTCCATGGGGACTTTCCCCCGAGTCCAAGGATGCTCTCATAATTATGGCTAAGTTTTTACTTACTTCCTTTGCTGCCTCCTTTAATATAACTGGATAGATCCCATACACCCCAAGTGCCTTTCTTATGTTTAACTTCAACAATTTCTCCTCCACTTTGCTCTCAGTTATTACAAAATCATTAAGCACCCTGCTACAATTTGATAACCTTCTGCCATTTTCAAACCTTAATTTGAATGTAGATGCAAAATACTCATTCAGTTTGTTTGCTATCTGAGCAGGATCATCAACAGTCTAACCATTGATATCAAGTGGACCAATTAGATTCATCCCCTTCCTTTTAGAGTTGCCTTCCTTATATAAGTAAAGAAATCCTTGATGTTTTTCTTAGCATCCTTTGCCAAAGATTTCTCGTAATCTGCCTTCACCTGCCTAACCTCCTTTGTGACGTGATTACAGGCTAGGTTATATCTGCCATAGGCTTCTGAGTCACTTGATAATTTATATGCATCCCATGCATTTTTCTTCATTGATTACAATATTTTCCCTTGAAGGTTAGACTTTCTGATGGACCTGTTAATGGATGCCTCCCAAAAGGATCTGCTATCTTTTTTTAGGAAGACAGATCCCATTTCAGCCTTTGCTACTAATGACCACCATCAAGGCAGTACCAATTAATATTATAGTTTGGTTTCTGCCAACATTCTGCTTCATTTATCCTTGTGGCTACCTGAAGTAAGTTGTTCTTTTAGTATAATGTTGGACATGTAAATCAAAAATGTAGAAGTGAGTAATTAAGCACTAAAAAAAGAGACTAGAACAAGTAAATGTGGTTGGTAACTTAATTACAGAGATTTTTTACTTTAATCATATTGAGCTTTCTTATAATCCTACTTTACATTTAAGTTTTTGTTGCTAAGCATGAACCTGAAATACAATTAATAGATGGCTTTAATATTAATTATCATTTAATAGACAGTAATTGTCTTTAATTTGCAAAAGAATGGTATATCGAATAGCAACTTAATTAATGTAAATGAATTCTCATACAAATGAATGAATACTCATACTCCTGAATTGTTGCCTTTTTTTACACCATCAGCTTCACACACTAAGATACTGGCTAACAAATTTTAATCATACATGTATATATGATTACATAATGTCAGATTAGGATTACTTTACAACTAAAACTGAAATCAAGGTGAAGTTCTCCTGGGACCAATCATAAGTTAAGGTCAAGTCTGAGGACATGGCTATACGGTATTACAGTGGAAGATAGGGGAAGTGTACCTTGTTAGCTTATGGCAATTTATACCTGGTTCTAGGCTGTCGTAGGAATAAAATTTAAAAAAAAAAAAAAAATGAAAAGGTTGAGAAACATACTTGCATTGAAACCAAAACTAGTGTGATGAAGCAGAAAGCAAAAATAGTTACAAAAACAGAAGATGACAGAAGTTTAAACATGTTTGCCTCCAGCTTGATCTGTATGACCTTATTAAAACAAATTCAGATATGTTTGATTGAGTCACTCTGGATTGGTGAAGGTAGAGACTTTTTTTTTTTTTTGGTTCTCTTCTCACTATGTCTTAGTTGGTCAACCACTGTTGAAGGTTACTTGACAAAAATATCTAACTTTTCTTTTGTAAAATCAGAAAAAAATTAGTTCTTGAAGTTGGGTTGATTTTCATCCATGTGGCTTAAAACCTCCTTGCACATAAGCATCAACACTCAGTTAACTTGTTAACACATGTAATTCCAAGTAGGCAATAATTGTCATTTCCAAAATTGCTCAATAAAACTTTTCCTATATTTAGAAAGAGAGTGCAGCCATTAACTTTGAACCAAAAATTAATAAATAACATTTATTTTGTAGACTGGCCTGTCTGCTCCCACACAACTACTTGGTTCAGCAGACTAAACAATTAAATTTTGGAACAGGCAAAATTCCCTACATCAAAGCTTTTGAGATTGTCTCTCACAACACAAGTTTCTGTTTATACTGAGACTCAGGTCACTGTATAAAGAGAAACCATCTTCATTTATAGGGAAGATCCATGGTTGGATCAAGGACTGGCCACAAGACAGAGCAGATAGAGGATAGTCATAGGTAAGCATTCTTGAAGGAGGATTAGTGCAACAGGCAAAGTCCCTTATTAATCAGTGCTGGACCCCCCTCCCCACTTTGTTTTAATCTTTATTAATGATATTGATGGAGTACAGGAAAGTGAAAGCGTGCTGATGACTTTGTTGGAAGAATGGGTAATAACCAAAAGTATGGTATATTACAAAATAATTTGGAGCAAATTCACATGTAACCTGAAAAATGGCAACTAAAATTGGCATCTATGACCTTTTGAAACCATATACCAAACATATAGTATATTACAAAATGATTTGAAGCAAATACATGTGTAATCTGAAAAATGCTACCAAAATTTAATATATCCTAATATAAGATCTTACACTGAATATGATTCAATTTGTTTTTTTTTTTTTTTTTTGCATTTCCTTTAGAATCACACTCATGTTTGTTGAAAAACATGATAACCATTGTCTTAATCCTGGACTTCTCTAAACAAAATTTTTTGAGCCTTGGTGATGATTCTGAAGTCCTCTGGATGCTGTGATGCTTCCTCTCTGGGTCATACCACAACACCCAACACCCATCTCCAGTCACAATACAGACAAGGAAATTTGGATTTTCCTGACAAGTCTGGATGAAGTCTTTGAATGATGACACTCTTGTTCATTGCTTCCGCTCATCCATGAGGCTGTTCAGCACAAATTTTGCATAGACCTTCCTTTTCACTAAATCTCCATGCAGAATTTGACAAATCATCTCTTTATTCTTATCCAACTCGTCAGCCATCATTCTGAGCATCAAACAATGATCTCTTGCCACAATTTCCAAAAATTTTGCAACCCTGTCCTCATTTTGAGCAGTTGATGGACTCTTACTTCTTGGGTCATCATAAACATGCTCACGTTCATATTGGAACCACTTCAAACACACTGTTATGACTTAACGTTTCATCACCATAAACAGTTTAATGTTTCGTATGTTTTCTGTTGCAGATTTTCCCAGTTTAAAGGAAAATTTGATAAATTTTGCTCCATTGTAAAATCGTGACACAGAACATTAACACTAGTGATGAAACTGGCTGCTACTTGCAACCTCCCAGCCTACTGGACATTCTCTGTACTGTCATCAGTTGGAGGAAGTTTGAACTACAACATAACATTTTCATTTATTTAAACTCATCAAACACGATCGCAAAGGCAACAGGCGGAACTTTATTTCTGCCCCTCGTATAATAATTTTTTTTGTAGAAATAGTAAATTTGTATATTATTCAAATCCAACTGCACAGCATGCAACCCCGCTACATATGTGTTGGAAATTGGGAGAGCTCTGCTGCTCTGATGTAATATTGGCTATAAAGACAGTATCATGTTCAAAAATATTGAATTTTAGCCATCTGTGCAGACTGGCAAAGTATTTCAGTTTGAAGATAATGCAGGGACAACTGCATCCCTGATATACTAGGACACTGAAAATGCTTCTTCTGATGGAGTAAAGACTGCTTGTGTGTTTCCATATACAGATTATGAACAAGAAATGTTTGAAATGCTTCAGACACTGAATTATGCTGTTTCTGGCAGATACATATACTTAGACCCAAAATATAGTGTTGAGTATGTCCAGATCTTTTCTGTACAGCATATCTGCAAAATTTTGAATTTTGAAAAGTTGGAGTTTGAGTTACTGCTAGTAGAAGGAAAACAGGAGATTTTGTGGGGGAAACCAGAGATTTTTTTTTTTTTTTTTTTCAAAAATGCAAGACGAAAGCAGGATATTTTCAAATAAAGTAGGAGCTTATTTAAAATCCATACTTTGGACTCGAAATGAAATTTCTCTGACAATATATGCATTTTATTTTAAAATACAGTTATAATTGTTTTACAGTACAGTATGTTTTTAAATTTATCAAGGATTTTTCTTTACATATATTTCTTTTTGGATTGACATATCAACTGATTATGATTGTTTTAAGAAAGATAATTCATCTTAAAAAAGACGAAAGCAGGATATTTTCAAATAAAGTAGGAGCTTATTTAAAATCCATACTTTGGACTCGAAATGAAATTTCACTGACAATATATGCATTTTATTTTAAAATACAGTTATAATTGTTTTGCAGTACAGTATGTTTTTAAATTTATCAAGAATTTTTCTTTACATGTATTTCTTTTTGAATTGACATATCAACTGATTATGATTGTTTTAAGAAAGATAATGGAGCCCTCTTTAGAAATGGTCAGTCAAAGTTCTGTTTGCAACTGTGTCTCAGCCATCTAGACTAGAGAACATTCATGAGCATTTCCAAAGCTTTACTAGAAATTTTTTTTTCACCTTGTTAAATATTCACTGTCACTAAACTATGAGGAATTATTAAAATTCCAAGCATGACTTGGGGATAATTTGTTATATTTTAAGCTTCCTTGAGCCCTTGTCAGTTCCCCCAACCAATCACTATACTTCATATCTTTCCTTTTTCCAAGGTATAGTATAACACAGAAACTGACAGAATTGATGCTACAAAACATCTTTGTCATCTATTTCTTTATCTTCAGTGATACTGAGAAGTACTTGAAACTTTTCCAAAACAAAAAATTTCAAATCTGAAAATATTGAACTGCCAGTTGATGATATTTATGCTACTTCAGTATCTATATGAACAGTTGTTTTTCAGTGGGAATTTGTGTACCATGTAGTCACATGCAGTAATAAAATACTTCCTTTGCCAAACAAAAGATAGCCATAATGGCCAAAGCAGGAAAACTGGCTGTTCTACCCAGAAAAAGGGAATATGAACACTTTCTAAATGAAAATAACATGCCTTGAGTTAACTTATTTGGCCTCTGTAGGATTGCTTTAAGCAGAGGTTTGCAGTCCAGAAGTTCTTTTTCTTCCGGAGGTTGAGTGTTTGAGAGCATACTGTACTGATAAACAATCTTATAGTTTTAATACAGTATGTGTAAAATGCATGTATTTTCAGTGAAACTTAATTTATAGCGTGGTGTGGAGTTTAAAAAGTTTTCTGCTTTTTCCAGAAAATCTGTTTTCCTCCTGTGTTTTGATTAAAAAAAAAAAAAAAAAAGTTTTCCCTCTGGCTTACACTTACCTGATGTCCAGTTTTTTGAAAATCAAGAGGGAGGAACTCTGTGATGTTCTCATTAACATTACTGATGGTTTAATACACTACTGTCTTTTCTCAATCTGAGTAATTTAACTGATAAACTGCTAAGACTTTAATAACATATGATTATATCACACAACCATTTTTCATCAGAAAAGGTGCTCATTTGAAACTCCAAGACCACTTTCCACAGAGGCTTGTCATGAGTATTAAGGACTAGTTAATATGTGATGGCCACTACAACAGGTACCTATTCCCTTTTGTAAAAAAATTTGTAATGCATAGGCACTGAAGTTTTCTTTAAGAATTTTATTGGTGCATTTGATTTGTTGAAAAAATTAATCCCTCTAGATTTGATTAACAGAAATTAGCATTAGTAGAGGCATAAGATGCAAGAAAGCAAGCTTATGCAGCATCAGCCAAAAAAAAAAAAAAAAAACACTCCCGTTTCACCCCTCCCCTCCATTCATTCCAAATACCTGTCTAGCTCAGCCTTAAATTTATTTAGACTATCAACTTCCACAACAAAGGATGGAAGTTTGTTCCACCAACCAACTACCTGCTGGCTAACAGCAAACTTCCGCACATCTATCCTACATCTGTCTTTCCTCAAATTATGGCATTGTATGAATTAAAATAAAAAACACTGGGTTTGAGAAAGACTGGGTTAGTGATTCCTTGTTTACAACACCTAATTGTAGGTATTTTTCAGCATGGGTGTTCATTGTGTGAGTATTTTTAAATAGCTTGATCCTTCCTTTTTCATCTTATTGAAAAAGGAACCAAATTCAGCCTGTAACAGCAAAATGCTAGAGGAGGCTGCAATGTCTGAATCTTATGTAAGGATTGATACCTTTTTTCTTCTGAATGTTCTATATCATATTTTATTTTTAAGTGGTTTGATTATAGAACTTGTGCAGTAGATATTATTGGACTTTAGAGAAATAGTAGTTGTACACTTTCGGCCAACATTGTTCTACATCTTCCCCCTCACCTGACCTTTTCCTTTCAGATATCACCCTCTTGTCTTTTAACTGTTTTATTAATTCATTTACTATTACTAACTTACTCTTCACTGACTTTTAAAAAGTTCTTTTACCACCAAATTCTCTGTGAATATTACCTTGCAGAAATCGGTCTCAGTAGAATTGATTTAGCAATAAACGTGTGTTCCTGTAGACTGAACATACAGTGTTGTTTTCTGATTTATTTTCTTGTAGGGTCATATCAGCACATCATCAATTGCATTTCCACACATAAATGATTCTGGGGTTATTCCTTATATTGTGAAAATGGCTGGAGATGCACCAGTATTGTCAGTAAGAGGGTAAGATTTATTAACTGAGATCTAATGGCTAGGAGTGCTACTTTTATTTCTTTTTTATTTTCCCTTCAAATTTAATTATTATTTACTTTAGTAATTCCTGTGGTACAACACTGTCATTTAAGAAAATTTATTACTTATTTAAGAAAACATTGTTATTTATACTTGCAATTCTACCAAAACATGTCATAAGTAATAAAATTACTAATGGCATAGTTTATGGTGAATGAGTGGCTTGATCATTAATCCCATTAATACACATGATTAATTTGTCTGTATCCAGAACAGTGGAGAACATCATACCAGCAACACATGAACCAGATATAATAGCAGTTGTACTCTTTGCTAAATTCCATTTCTCAGTTAATCTGAATAGCTTTATTTTTAAGTGATTTCCAAATTGGTTGTTTTGTATATGTGAATTTTGCAACCTCACTAAAAGAAATTGCATGCAGGCAAATCAGGTGATCTGGCAAGACAAGTTCAATAGGTTCTTGAAATTAGCCTTTCTCTAACTTTTGGTGCACTAAACCATTTCATTTCTTATTTCATGACATGCTCATATTTCTTTCTATTTGTTGATCCTGATATTGTGTAGAAACTCTTTATCTATCAAAACTGGGATTAGAAGGAATAATTCAGCATGCTTTGGTAAATGTGATGTCAGGAACCAAATCAAACATACTTTGTTTTTGCTACTTTTGCTAGGTATGGAAATTTCAGGTGTTCTGGATGTGGGTCGACTGGATGCTTACACATGGTACTGGGTAGTCCTTATTCATATTTCTCTGATTTTATCAAGAGGGTGTGGAGGGATCCTTTTAGTTCTCAGGGAGCAGTGCTGTCCAGTTAGGTATGGGACTCCATAACCATTCTTGTTAACGTTGTATTACAATTCCTGGATTAGAAATATTTCTATGAGTCCTCCTTTTGTCAAATTATGTTTTTCTTCCTAAAATAACTGGTAATATGTTAAAGGTGTGACCTAAAGATAACCATATTCACAGGGCCTTGTTTCTACTGAATGATAAGATTCACGCATGTAGTGTTGCACTTGCAGTCTGTGGTTTTGGTCAGAGATGAAAACCTGAATCTGTTCTTCAACTTCCTATTCTCTTGGTTGAATATATTTATGTTTTTTTTTTTTTCTGGCTGTAATGGCCATCCTTCAGGAGTTGTTGCTGTTTTATTCATTATTCTTGGGAAACTATACATCTTCTGTGCTTGTACTTATTCTAGGAATTTAACTCAGTTCTTGCTTGAAATTTTGTGAGCAGTACATGCAGATGGCCTTTGCAGCAAGTCTTTTTACATTCCTGGCTTTGCACTTATGGAAATTCAAGTGATAACTAAGAACCACCCATTAACCACCCCTAATTAACCCCCATTAAGCTTGCTGCTTGTTGGGATAGGATAGATCATCCTCCAATCTTCTTGGATTTTTGGATGATATTAAAATATCATTGATGAATCTCCCATTTACATTTTAGCTTTTTCTAGAATGTGGCCAGGTCTTGTGTTTCCAGCTCTGAAATAAAAACAATTGTTGACGGTTATGATAATGGGGGTTTTTCATGTTGAGAACAATTTTTTGAATATAGAATTGATGTAAAAAGTTGAAATATAATTGTGCTGCCATGACATCAGTAATCTCAAAGATATCTGTAAGTGCAAAAGGGGTGAAGTAGCTTGTGTGGTTGAAGATTCTTATCCTCTGTTTTAGGGAAACTTTGGCTTCAGACAGAAAGATTCCAATAAAGAGTGGTAACATAAAATCTTACTATAATATTTTTTTGCTGAACTTATCTCTTTGTTCAAGATCTGCTTGAAGAATTCAAAGAGCATTCAAGCTTATACAATGAAATGTTAAACTTCTGCTTAATTTTCGCACATGTCCGCTCGCTCGCTCGCTCGCTCGCTCGCTCTCTCTCTCTCTCTCTCTCTCTCTCTCTCTCTCTCTCTCTCTCTCTCTCTCTCTCTCTCTCTCTGTCTCTCTCTCTGTTTTGTCCAACTATATTGAATTAGTCCTATGGCCCTAAACCTCAATATAGTAATGCTATATAATATACACTGAGTGATCACTGAATTATGACCACCTACTAATACTTTGTAGGTCCTCCTTTTGCCCTCAGTACAGCAGCTATCTGACGTGGCATTCATTCAACAAGATGTCGGAAGCATTCAGGAGTATGGCCAACCAAGCTGTGTGTGATGTGGTCAGCAATGAATGTGATTCGTGTATCCAGATGCATGATGTGCCTTTCCATAGTGTCCCACAAGTGCTCTGTGGGATTGATATCGGGGGGAGTTCGGAGGCCAATCGACATGCTGGAAGTCATAACTGTGTTCCTCAAACCATTCCTGCATAACAAGTGCCCGATGGCTCGGCACATTGTCATCTTGGAAGATACCATCGCCATTCAGGGAAAAAGTGTAACATAGTGGGGTGTACACAGTCAGCAAGCAGTTGACGATAGTGGAGACCAGTGATATGTTGTTCCACATGCACCAAGGGCCCAAGTTCATGCCAGTGAGGCATGCCCCACACCATACAACCGCCTCCACTGTCAAAACTGGCCTGCACTTTTGATACTATGCAAGATGGATCAAGAGCCTCATGTTGTTGATGCCAAATCCATACATGACCATCCACAATGTGGAGTAAATAACGTGACTTATCTGACCAGCACACCTTCTTCCAGTCTTCTAACCTCCAACTTGCATGCTATTTGCATCAGGAGAGTCTTTTATGCCAATGAATCTTGGTTAGGAGAGGATGCTGTAGGAGTCATCTGCTGGTATATCCATACGTGCGAGCGTGCGACACATGGTCATGCAGATATTGTTCCAGGTTGGCACATGTTGTATTGGGTAGTCAACTCTTGAACGGTGCTGTGCCGGTTCGCCTGTAAGAGTCGTCAGACTCAGCGCTCACCTCATACATCAACCTTTCGCTGACCTGCCATCGGGTCATTGTTTGACCATTTTGATGCCAGTCCCGGTACACTTTAACTACGGCATCTCTCTCGAACTGCTCGTCGAGCACCCACAATCTGTACTTTATCGAAGTCCGATAAATCCTTCCTTTTACCCATCCCACTCGGAATTTTACTACCTACTGAACCACTGATACCTTATCTTTGCTACGTAGGTCGATTGACTCCGCACTCTCATACTTCACGTGGTCAACGGGTCGCATTCAGTTTTCATAGGGGTAGTCATAATTCAGTGATCACTCAGTGTAGCAGTACAATAGTAAGAGCAGTCACTTTTCCCAGTTACTACAGCAGTATGTAGTAAAATTTATAATACACTACAGTATTAATTATATGCCCACAGAACCTCACAAAAGAAAATATTCAACAATTGTACTTTCTTTCTGGTTCGATTTTTAAAATTTCTTGCTATAGCAATATTGCAATTTTTGTGCAGTGGAAATGACCAACTTTACTTTTATGTTTAACGTTCTAAATATTTATATAAATACAAAAATAAATCTATATAAAATTAAAAGCACTTAAAAAATCCTTATAAAATTAAAGCACTTAAGATTATTCATTTACTACAGATAACAATGTTTGTTAAACAAAAATCTATATTATCACACAAAAAATGCCTTGAAAATGACTTGAATCTATCACAGAATAGCCTCCTTCTGAGAATATAACATTCTAAGGAGCTATTAAAATATAAAAAACTTACAACTTCTGAGAATATAACATTCTCATTCAACAAAAATTATAAGTATTTAAATATTTAGCTGAAAAAAATAAATAAATAAACTACCTTATGCAGTTATGCTCCAAAAACTATTCCTTTATTATAATTTATAACAAAATGATCCCTGAAGGTTCTCTACAAAGTTCTTGCCAAAAATATGGAAGAACCAGTTTTACGTATAAGTAAGCTAAAACTATTTAAATACTCAGATAAATACAAAAGCATTATAGCCAAAGTAGCTTATGCACCATCAAACCCCCATATCAACAACAACAAAAAAATAAATACAAAAATTAGCTAAGCTATATGATTAGGGCTTTTAAAACTGTTTCTTTAATAAAATTTACAGTTAGTTAAGCAAAAAAAAAATTACAACTTAAGAAATTACTACCAAAATGCAAAATTTGTACCAAGAAGCAGTGGTGGGAATTTTGCAGAGCTGACTCAACCATTGCACTTGTTGCCCATGTCCACTGAAATACACTGCCTTAGGTTTCATATCACCTTTATATGCTTCTTATCTAACAGCATAACCCCTCCTTCTGTCTACCCTTTCTTTACACACTGTACTCCCCATATTCAAATTCTGAATCACTTACATATGAGTGACACCATGTCTCTGATATTCCCACAATGTCTGCATTTGATGATTTGAACAGTACTTGAAGTTCATCAAATCTGTTTACCATGCTTCTAGCATTAGTGTACATACCAGTATACTGCAACTTTTAGTCTTAGTAACCCTTACACAGCCCATATATTTGCTTATTCCATGAGGACAAAACAGCAGGTCTTGAAATCTCCAACACCTTGCTTTCCAGGCTGCTGCATGTTCTAACACAAGCAGTGCAAGAATCACTGTCACCTCTGCCTGTGGTTGTTGTTAACTATTAGTTTGTGTATCCCCCCCCCCCCCCGAGACAATCAGTTTTCCAACTTAATACTGCCTCGATAGCATCAGCAAGTATTCTTGTCCCGTTATAATTAAGTGTTATCCCATCGATATAGAAAGTTAACAGGCAGAGAGCATTCTGAGAAAAATACTACCGCACAAGACTTGCACAGTCTCTCCAGTGCCGAATTGATTAACATGGTTCTAGTCTCATACACTTGCTATCGTAGTTGAGTAGGATTACAGTCACTTTCATCAGTTTCAATCCTAACATAGAGTAAAAAAATATGTGGAGGTCCTAAAGTTAGACCTTGAGGTTGTCACAGACATTCTCTCAGATATGCCAGGCAAGCTGTACTTGCTACCTGTGAGTTTAAAACGCTGATGAAACTGATATTCGGATGACACTCAAGTCAAGTGGACCCAAGTTCGGCGTAGTATGGACGGTCTGTGACAACCAAATCCTCTGCTTCCACCTTCAAGATGGTGGGACTGTTAGTAATCCTGGATATAACCTCCATGCACAAGTACATGGTGGGTGACGACCCAGGTGTGAAACAACGTAAACAGGGGTCGAGATGTGGCGCCCACACCACATGGAGAAATGCCGCCCCTCTATGTTACCAGGCAGTACTAGGTGGTAGATAACTCTCTCATCAACCGGTGCAATACCACCACTTTGCTTATTGGAGGCTTGAAGTGGTGGAACCCATGTTTAGTCTCTAGAGCTAAGTTCTGGTCAACCCTTTCCTATCTCTTCCATCATGCAGTATGATTGATGACTTTTGAGGTTAAGATGAACATCGTGGTGAGATCCAATATTCCTTACATTTCAAGGTTACAGCTCTAAAACGGTGTTCGCAGGCCAGCCGCTAGTTAGTACACCGGACCGAACCTATTGGTAACTATCTAGGAGGCTTCCGGATCAGCTAGTGTATAATCTTGCTATCTCACTGAGGGTGATGGTAGATGGCTCTCTGTCTTCTAACTTCTCCACTAATGCCGGTGTCCCCCAAGGTTCAGTTCTTTCCCCCACTCTTTTCCTCTTGTATATTTATGACCTTCTTCCATTGACTGGAAATCCTATCCATAGTTTTTCTGATGATAGCACATTGCATTCTACTTTCCATTTTGCGAAACCTTGCCCTGCTCAATGAGCTTCAACTTCCCGAAAATCTGCTACCAATTCCTTAAATGCCGATCTTCAGGTAATTCTCCAGTGGGGCAAAGACAACTAAGTTTATTTCAACCCTTCTAAAACTCAGTCTTGTCTTATATCTCGTAAAAAAGGATTCTTCTGCTCCTATGCCTATCTTTAGTGACACTCCGATTTCTAGGCAAAATGATATCTCTCTTTTGGGAATTACCCTGACTTCTAATCTCTCTTGGCAAAAACGCATTACAAATATTGCTTCCTCTGCATCTAAAAAAACTTGGTTTTCTCTTTCGCTCTCGGCGTTACTTTTCTTCCAAACAGCTGCTCACTCAGTATAAATCACAAATCTGCCCTGCCATGGAATATTGTTCCCACATCTGGG
This sequence comes from Mastigoproctus giganteus, assembly GCF_048544385.1. Classification (NCBI taxonomy): domain Eukaryota; kingdom Metazoa; phylum Arthropoda; class Arachnida; order Uropygi; family Thelyphonidae; genus Mastigoproctus; species Mastigoproctus giganteus. The sequence goes on from NC_143576.1 coordinate 18,975,783, forward strand.
GTGGTGCCCCCAAAACGTCTCTCTGGCTTCTTGATTCCATTCAGAAGAGGGCAATTAGGTTAATTAATGATTCATCTCTAACAGAGTCTCTCCAGTCGCTGTCTCATAGACGTACTGTTTCTGCTGCATGCCTCTTCTACAGATACTTCCATGGGCACTGTTCTTTTGAATTGGTTTCTATAATTCCCACTCTCTCTCTTTCAAAACAGTCCGAACTCATACCGTCAACATACATTTCCTGTCCAACTGCGAACTCACAGAACCAACTTTTCATCTTCCTCGTTTATTCATTCAACTGCCATTTTCTGGAGCAACCTTCCTTCATAGGTATTCATACGTAAGGATACTCTTACCTGGGGTTTTCTTCAGGAACCGGGTGCCTCCGTAGCCAGGTGGGAAGGAGCAGCAGTCCGTAGCACACGCTTTTTGATTAGACCGAGGTTCGAGCCCGTCACCACCAAATACGGAGGATGCGGAAAGGTCAGGGAATGACCACCGCATATTCCTGGAGCAATATGGCCTTAGTTGCTAATGCTCCTTAAAAAAAAAAAAAAAAAAAAAAAAATCTTCAGGAACAGCGGCATCCAGGTGAGGTGTAATTCAGGTGTTGAAATTGCAATTATATGGAAGGAGGACGAAGGAAAAAGCCAGCTTTTGTCCTAAATCCTTGAATGGGGTTAACTGTAGGCATCCCCCTTTATGCCTACAATTACTCCTCCCCCATGCAAGGATTTAGGACAAAAGCTGGCTTTTTCCTTCGTCCTCCTTCCATATAATTGCAATTTCAACACCTTCTGAATCATACTCACCTGAATGCAGCCATTCCTGAACCTCAGGTAAGATAATATTCCTAAAATTTAATATTCCTTTAAAATTTCCAAAAATAGCCTATACTACCCTTTTCAAAAAAGTCCACAAAGTTTATTTTAAATCCATAATGAGATCGCAGATCCCCTACAAGAAAAAATTACAATAAATTTTTAGCATTTGTCCAATTTTATGAAAATTAGTGGGTCTCGATTACTCAAGTTGTCTGTCCAACTTTCAATCCTAACCTGCAACTTTTTCTCAACATTGCTCTGCATTTGTTAATTAAATTAATTAACAAAATTGTGGTGGTACAAATTGAACATTTTATCCATACAAACAAATTGGCCACAGAGGTTAACTGTGGTTTCTTGGGCAATTAGAAAATCCTAATAGCAAACAGTATACTAACTAAAATCACTAATAACAACTACACACTACTACTTTTAAATCAAAATTTACAGAAAAATAATTTTTTAGGCAATGAAAAAAGTTCCACTTAGTGGCTTCTGAAAAGTTACAACTTCAGATAGCCTTATCGTTGATTATCCTGTTTTTCATTTGAAGAAATGCGTTCAGCAACCGTTGTGAGTTATCATTTAGAAACGTGATTTTCATAACAGCCTTCTAGCAGATTAGCCAATTAGGTAGTGCTTGCACACATTTCACAAACACTGAGTGTTTTTCACCACAATCCTGACTAGGTCTAGAACATATACAAGGCAACACTGTGGAAACATTGTTGCCTTAAATATGTTCTAGACCTGGCTAGGATCGTGGTGAAAATTCTAGACCTGGCCAAGATAACATCTAAGAATCGGGTTTGACTTTTTATGAATGCTTTCACCATGATAGCACCAGATTCCTAGGTGTTACTTTGGTCAATGTGTCAAGTAAGTTAGGGACTCCAGATTATTTGTAGCCTGGAATTTCCAGATTCCAAACTTACTTTCTGTGTTAACTTTCTTATGTTTCAGCACCAGTAAATTATTGTATAAAGTTAAGAACTCCATATTCAACAAGGCATAATGTACAAGATGCTGAAGAAACAGCTTAAAGAGAAGACATACAAGATTCACCTTTAAAGGGAAGGCATATAGTATTCAGCTTTAAAGTGAAGACATAATATTCTATTTTTGCATTCTATGTCAGATGGTGACAGATGAAGAGCATATGAATTTTGTCAAGAGATATTATGGGTGAAGACTTCCTTGTGAAATCCACTTAGTGGTGAAGCAGGAAAGTGAACAGATATGATAAATGAATGTGGGAAGTAGAAACATCTAGATTTACAGTTGAGCATATGCATGACTCTCCTGAAGTGAATGTGTTATGTGTTATGAGTGTTGCAAAGGTTCACAGCATTTTTCTTTGCAGGGCTGAGAGTGACAGGATTCTAATATTTGATATGCTAGAACTTGTTCCTGGTATTATCCCAACTGTAGCAAGACACCAAAAACTGTCTTTTCACTGAGTTTTTAGACATTTTCTTCTATCAGAATGGCAGTTCACCTTATTATCACCATAATGTGATGTCACATTCTCCAACAAGCGAGGTGGTCATGGTGATGTGATTGTAGCAGCCACCACAGAACCTTGACCTCTTGATCTTGAATTCAGGGGCTATGTCAAGGAAGAAGTTTGTTTCTCATGTGCCACAGTCTTTAGTGGAACTGCAACACAAAATCCATCATGTATTAACAAGCTCATGAAGATGTTGCTTAGAATGTAAGCAGGATTTGTTTCAGGTGAGATGTATGTTACATCACTTCTTGAAAACACGAGCATTTACGAACAAAACTTGAATGCTACCCAGTTTTGTATAGCAACATTGTTTGTCAGTGTATAACCTGAATAAACAATTAAGCATTTTAAATTGAACTTTAATTTAATAACATTATGTATATGGTGCATGACTTTATTGCTACAGTAAATTCCTGGTTATCTGGGTTAACAATTTTATGAGGAAACAGAAATAATACAAGAACATGGCTCCTACTAGCCTCGTCAGTCTGCTGACGAGGCTAGTAGAAGCCAGATGTGTTCAAAGCCGCTAAGTGGATTTTTCTTATTTATTGATTTGAAATTATTGTTTTTCTAAAACTTTTGATTTAAATTTAGTAGTTTAGCATTATTTTGTGATTTTCTGATTAATCTGGTGTATTTATTCTTTACTCGGCCTTGTAATTGCATAAAAGTATCGGTAAGGGCATCATATCCATGTGTTACAAGTTGCAGCTCTGCTGAACGAGAGGTTTTTTAGCCATATTTAGCCGCTTATTGACAATTTTTACATCTAATTATTTTCTATAAGTAGCTGTTAGTAATCCTGGATATAACCTCCATGCACAAGTACATGGTTATAGATATAGTCAAGATGTTAGTTTATTCTGAATTGAGGCAGCGAGATTTGAAAGTTAATTAATACTTAAGTGTCCGTAGATTTACCGTTCGTAACTTACCACCTTTTTCATACGATACGTTATATACCGAACTAGATATCGTTAGTATAGTATAGGTTATAATATTGTCAATTGATTGGTAGAATCTATTAAACCTGTTGAACTTCGTTGCCAATTAAATTGTACTTTTAACTAAATACATATAACAACTTAGATTACAAACGTAACATAATTAATTAATACATAACTGATACGGAAGTTATATAAAGGGAACTCGTAGATAATTAATACTTGACACTGAAAAATATATATACCGTTATAACTGTGTTGGGATACACGTTTAGGGTTATAATTTTGAACTGAAATTGAAATTAATCGAAATCATGACTCAGACCAGTGCAGCAAAGCAAAAGGCTCAAGCTAATGGAAGTGCTGTGGCTCAGAGAAAAACTGAGGGGGCAGTTGCCTTCTGAATCACAGCCTTTTAAAATGCACTGCTTGCATGATGTTTGTGGAGCATTCAGATACGGGACATGTTATTGCCCTGGGGGATGTCTTTGTGTGTGCGCGATGCAAGAAGTGTAACGAAATCAGGCAACTACTCAGCGTTGTTATGGGCCTATATGAAAGCTTGAAGGACAGGGCGGATGCCCTCGAAGGAACTAAATTGACGGGCCCATCAAGCTCTCAGCTTCCCACATCAACGCCAGAGCTTGCACTTGGTCATCTTGCAACACATAGGCAGCCCCCAAGGCAGAATGCACTGGTCCCACAGGAACTGGTAGTTGTTGGTGACTCTATTGTCAGGGAAACGGGGAACATGCTTTGTAAAAAGGATAGGTGGAACAGGACCAGGGTATATCTGCCAGGGGCAAAGGTTGATGACGTCGTAGAGCGGATATCATCTTTTAACAGCACAAAAGGCGATATAGTTGTACCCGTTGGCAGAATTACTTAACAAATGCAGGTCACTGTTGAAAAAAAGCCGTGAATTAGGGTTGAATTTGAAAGTGTCTGCAATTCTGCCCAGACACGATAGGAGTGAGTATATGATGAGAGCCCTGTCGATCAATTTCGCCCTGGAAAGATTGTGCAAGGCTCAAGGGGTAGAATTTTTTTCAGCCTGGACAGTACTTGTTAACAGGAGAGACTGCTTCTACAGGGATGGGATACACTTAAATAGAAAGGTGCAAGAATATTTTCAGATGCTATCGAGGTAGTGTTAGGTGGGTTGGAAAACTGCTAGCTTGGGGGGATACAAAGACTAATAGATTAACAGTAGCCACTGGCAGAGGTGAAAATGATTCTTGCACTCCTTCTATTGGAATGAGCAGAAGTTTGAAAAACAAGATGCAAGATATTTCAGAGACCGCTGGGAGTCATTGCGGTACAAGTAAACACATGGGTTGTGTTAGGGTAGCTAAGAATAGAAACAGGTGCATGTATACTTGCGTGTACACCAATGATAGGAGTTTGGTAAATAAATTTGATAAATTTGAGGTATTGCTTAAAACATCAAAGGTAGATGTTGTTGGGATATCAGAGACGTGCATTCCTTATATCACACAGATATAAGGAATGCAGAACTGGAATTTGGGGAGTACAATGTCTACAGAAAGGATAGACAGGATAGGAAGGGAGGAGGGGTTATGCTATTAGTTAAGAAACACATAAAATCCAAGGAATTTAAGCCGGTCGACATCGCTGTAAAGTGCAGTGTCGAGTCAGTTTGGTGTGACATAAGCATTGGGAGATCAAAATTGAGAGTAGGAGTGTGCTATAGGCCTAATGACTCTGATGAGTATAATAAAAAACTGTACAGGTAAAAAGAGTGGGCCAGTACATCAGAGAGTCTTATAATGGGGGATTTTAATTTCCCAGATATTGACTGGAATTTGGGGGCTGTTCACACACACACTAGCAAGACTTTTGTGGATTTATTGGATGATTGTTTTCTACATCAGCATGTTCGGGAGACAACTAGAGGGAGTAATACTCTTGATTTGATTATCAGTAGTGATTCTTCATGCATTAAGAATCTGCAGATAAACGAACCACTAGGTGGCAGTGATCACAGTGTGCTGAAGTGGGATTTACTCAAAGAGGTAACTACCATCAGGGGTAAAGGGAAGGGTTATTGCTTTCGTAAAGGCGACTATGATGGTCTGAGACAGAATTTAAATTCTATACAGTGGGACCAACTGATGATGTTACCAACAGCAAACTCAAAATGGGAAGCATTCAAAGAACTTATCTTGGAATACCAACATACCAACTAAGAAATTTTACATACCAACTAAGAAATATTGTTCAAGGTTTAGGCCTAAATCGATGTCAGATGAACTAATGAGACATATGGCAGAGAAGAAAAATGCATGGGATACATACAAATTAACATGTGACACAGAAGCCTATGATAGATACAAGTTGATCTGTAACCGTAGTTACAAAGGAGATTAGGCAGGCAAAGGCAGATTACGAGAAATCTTTGGCAAGGGATGCAAAGAAAAACAGCAATGAGTTCTTTACTTATGTAAACTCTAGAAGGAAGGGGATGAATCAGATTGGTCCACTTGATATTGATGGGTCAACTGTTGATGATCCTGCTCAGGTAGCTAACAAACTAAATGAATATTTTGCATCGACATTCACACATGAGGTGTTATTCAGCGAGGGGAATTCCAGTATTCAACTCTGGCATTAAGCTAGAGAATCTTGTAATAACTGAGAGTAAAGTGGAGGAGAAATTGTTGAAGATAAACACAAGAAAGGTACCTTGGGTGGATGAGACCTATCCAGTTATATTAAAGGAGGCAGCAAAGGAAGTAAACAAACCCTTAGCATAATTATGAGAGCTTCCTTGGACTCAGAGGAGGTACCCACAGACTGGAGATGTGCAAATGTGACTCCAGTTCACAAAGGAGGATCAAATGCTGACAAAAGTAATTATAGACCTGTTAGTTTAACTTCTGTTCCCGGAAAATTAATGGAGGCACTGGTTAAAGAAGCACTGCAGGATCATCTAGACAAGACTTCAGTTATAGCTCAGACACAGCATGGTTTTGTTAAGGGGAAGTCTTGCCTGACCAATTTGATTGGATACTATGATGTAGTCACAAAAGAACTGGATACAAGGAATAACTTTGATATTATATACTTGGATCTTAGAAAGGCTTTTGATACTGTTGCACCTGAAAGACTGCTGCACAAATTGGAGCAGTATGGCATTGGAGGCAAATTGCTGCTATGGATAGAGTGGCGGTTGAGGGGGATAGCTGAGCTACCTGAGCAGGATCATCAACAGTTGACCCATCAATATCAAGTGGACCAATCTGATTCATCCCCTTCCTTCTAGAGTTTACATAAGTAAAGAACTCTTTGCTGTTTTTCTTTGCATCCCTTGCCAAAGATTTCTCGTAATCTGCCTTTGCCTGCCTAATCTCCTTTGAGGGGGAGAAGACAGGGACTGGTAATCAATGGACATTGCTCGGCGTGGACTAATGTTATTAGTGGAGTCCCTCAGGGTTCAGTGGTGGGTCCATTATTGTTTTCTGTATTTATAAATGTAAAGTGCAGTCGGCCCTCGTATAACACGTGTTTACATTAAACGAATTCGATCATACACGATTTATAAATAGGGGAACGATATCTTATATAACACAAACCAAATTCGCTTATGCACAATTCGCCTTTGTGTTTACAAGAAATGGCAGTCGAACGCAGAATCACCCCAACCGAACACAACACGATAGGAATGAAGAGAAGATTCTGAAAATGTATTTATGTTTTTTATTTCAGTGAAGGGGAAACACATTTCACCATAATAACGTAAAAACTAACACAATTCCAGCTATCGGTATGCAATTAGATCGAGTTTACTACCAGTTTATAACAAATTCCACTAGCAGAAACGCAACTGGAAATTGGTTTATGGTAGGAACCCCCAGAAATGTGCTTTAGTAAAATGTGAGGTGTTAATAGTGTATCTCGGCCTTTAAGGTGTTGTTTATTCAGTTGCTACACGGGCGCGGCTTTGTTTATGTGTATCAAGCCTCCTCGTTTTGTAATTGTGCTTTATTCCCTAAAAATTAGTAAAATATATAAAAGTGTGAAAAGGAAGCGTCCTGGCGAAGACACTGCAGATTCAGAGAGAAAAAAATAAAAAAAAGCAATATCGATAACAGAGGCGGACTTGGTCAAAAATTCTTACCCGGGAAAATTTATAGTGGCCTCGTACTACGGTTTATGACCAAAATCACACCGGCCCACTGGGATTTCCCGGGTAAGGCTTATGGCCAGTCCGCCTCTGTCGATAGAGAAAAAATATGAAATTGTGAAACGCTTTGAGCAAAATGAAAGACCAAGTGATATTGCACGCGCTACAGACCGAAATGAGGCAACGCCGAGAATTTGAAAGAATGCAGAGAAAATAAAAACAACTTTCATAGCAGGAACAACACAAAGTGTAATTAAAATCCATTAGATTAAGACACAAAGAATTGTAAGAGATGGAACGGCTGTCATCTGTTTCGATAGAAAATCAAACAAAAAACAAGTTTGCTTACGTTAGAAGCAAAAGCATTAGAAATATTTTATTACGTAATAGTCGTAATAAAATACGTAAGCATTTTATTATGACTATTTTATTTAATATAATAAATTTTTTACTATTTTATTAATAAATTTTTATTATTTAATATATTATAATAAAAATAAAAATATATTATAATATTATTTTTTATTATGTATTTTAATAGTTATAAAATACGTTAGTATTTTATAACGATTAAAATTACCCAATTATTTATTGTGTTTGGTAATGCTTTGGTTCCAAATGTGGGTTCAATCTTGGGTGGTCGGCACATAACCCCACTTTTCCTATAGGGCCTGTTGTTTATATTGCACGATTTCGCATTGCACGAGGGTTTCTGGGAACACAACTATCGTGCTATACAAGGACAGACTGTATTACATATGGGAAATAGCAACCCCAGAGCAACATATCAATTCTGTGGTACTACACTGACAGTGGTAGAGAATGAAAGGGACCTGGGGGTGGTTGTGTAGGCAGATATGAAGTTCTCTGAGCAGTGCAGATGGGCTGAAAAGTAGCTCATGGTGTATTGTCAATTATATATAGGAATTTTTCTAGCAGGGATAAGGAGGTGATTATTCCCTTGTATAAGGCAATGGTCAGGCCACACCTTGAGTACTGTATACAGGTCTGGAGGTCTCATTTCAAGAAGGATGAAGAGCTGCTGGAACGAGTAGAGAGAAAGGCAACAAGATTAGTGAATGGAACAAAGGGGTGCTCTTACGAAGAAAGGCTTAAGTTTTGCAAATTACAGTGTCTGGAGACTAGGCACCAGCGAGGTGATCTGATAGAGGTGTATAAAGCCTTGAATGGTTTGAGCATGCTCAATGCTGATGGGATTCTTCCTCTTGCTCAGAATAATCACCTGAGAGGGCATGAATTCCAATTGAGGAAAGACATATGTAGGATAGACGTGCGGAAATTTGCTTTTAGCCAGCGGGTGGTTGGTTGGTAGAACAGACTTCCATCCCTTGTCATGGAAGTTTATAGCCTAAATAAGTTTAACGCTCAGCTGGACAGGTATTTCGAATGAACAGAGGGGTGAAAGGGAAGTGGTTTTTTTTTTTTTTTTTTTTGGCTGATGCTGCATAAGCTTGCTTTCTTGGATCAAATGCCTCTACTAATGCTAACATTGGTCATCCAAAATTTTAACTTTCAGTTTAGTGGGTTTTTTTTTTTAACATAAAAAGTGACATTCAATTGTAACATTTTATTGTAATATCAATGGATTATATGAATAACTATTAAGTATTAAATTTCTGCTAGTTACCGTCATAAATTAATAAAATTTGATAAATTTGATTGCTATTCTGTCATTTTTTTTTTTTTTTTATTTTGTTTTGTGATTTCCTTTGATACTGATTTTATTCGTAATTTATACATCATCATGCTTTACATGAAAATTTTAACATAATTTTCAAATGTTATTTTGATTGCCATTATTTAAGCCAAAGTACAAACAACTTTTCACATCTTACAATTGGCACACTGTGGCCATAGATGCTAATGCCCCTAATAAATCCCCAAACAAACTAACAAACATCTTACCACAACTGATGGAGGAATATAATTTCTCTCAGTTGTAAATAAATAGATAAATTTTCTTTTTATACCTTGCAACAGTCACACTAAGAGTATACAATACAAAATCTACAAAAAAAAAAAAAAAATGTTAAATTTTGTGGTATCATTTGGAATTGAACAGATGGAATTCATAACTGTATACTTGCAAGCTGACAATTTAGCCGTGATCAACTATATGAAAGAAACCATAAAGCTAGAGACTGGTGTAAATGTGGAGAGAGAGAGAGAGAGAGAGAGAGAGAGAGAGAGAGAGAGAGAGAGAGAGAGAGAGAGAGAGAGAGAGATCACAAGTGAGTACTCCTGCCTTATAAAATCATCCACAGATAATTTGAAAATGTATCAAATGCAGAGTTTTCTGCATTTGATACATTTGTTTTTCTGCTGTGTTTATATAGTCTGCATCAGTGAATATGACTAAGATGTGTACAGCTTGTTGCTGATTTGGATTATTTTGATATAACATAAATTTTAATAATAAAGTTTGCAGAACTTGTGCCTAGTTTCCAGATGCTGCGGTTTGCAGAACTTAAGCCTTTCTTGGTAAGAGCATCCTTTGTTCCCCACTCCAATTTCATTGTTATTCTCTGTACTCATTCCAGCAGCTCTACATCCGTGCAGTACTCAAAGTGTGGCCTGACTATTGATTTACACAATGGAATAGTCACCTCCTTATCCCTGCTAGCAAAATTCCATATATCATGGACAAGACCCCATGAGCTGTTCTAGCTGCCTGTCTGCACTGCTCAGATAACTTCATATCTGACTGCACAGTTACCTCCAGGTCTTTTTAATTCTCCACTACCCAGAGTGTAGTACTGCACAATTGGTTTGTTACTGCTACCTATTGTTCAAAAGAAAATCTGAATAGTAAATGTTATTTACTATTCAGATTTTCAAATATACTATTGCCGTCTATGACAATCCATATGTTATTGCATTTTTCAGTGTTTCAGATTTATTTATATTTGATTTATGAAGCAAATTATTCATCATACTGATAAGAAAATATTAACAATAGTGATTTAATGCCTTTTTTTTTTTTTTTTTTATTACAGAACATGCTTTTATGTAATTGGTTTGATGTCATCCACACTTCAGGGTGCAACTGTTTTAGATCAGTTTGGCTGGAAGGCAGTTAAAAGAACCCATGAAGAAAAATGGCCTCTTATGATAGAACCTGGAATTCCAGACTGTGTATTTCCATCAGAAGATACTCGGAGTTGTTCTTTGTCAGTGAGTACTTGCAGTAGCACTAGTGATTGGCCACCTGCAAGTTTGTCAAGCAGTCTTTCATTCAAATCTCTCTTTCCTAGTGCTTCCAGTTATGGCAGTCTTCACTTAGAAACAGAAGATAAAGACATACAACGTTCAGTACATACCCTTCCTAGAAGCACAACATTTTATTCTCATTATTCTCATAATTCCATTGACACTAGACCACGCTCGTCATCAGACTGTCAGCCTCAAACACACAGAAGAGAAAGCAGAATGGAAAATATATTATCTGATCTTGGTGACACTTGGGATGGGATGTATATGTCAGACATTCCTAAAGATCGTTCCAGTTCCTTTAGTGGAAGCAAAGAGAGTGAAGATAAAGCATCAAACGAGACAGGTATTGATTTAACACACATATCCAGTAAAATGCCTCAGTTTGTACTTTCAAAAAAAGAAAACTGTGAATACAGTGAAAGTTTTAATATAGGAGACTACAAAAGCCATTCTAACAGTTCAGTTGAATCGGCCACAAGCGATGGAAGCTTGGGTGATTCATTTGTATCAAAATTTTCATATCAAGACCATTCTCACATTGTTAATCCAAGTGGTACCTTAACTTCTCTGAATATTCAGATGAATAATAGCAATGAAAATATTGAACAGACAGCAGCATTACAACATTTGACTTGTGGTAGTAATGCTGGAATAGTGCACAGTCCATCTTCTGATTCTTCACATACTTTCTCTTTCACTAGTGCCAGAGACGCTTTAGGCTATGTTACTTTACGTGACATACAGAGAAGACGGGTACAATCACTAGCATTTGATACAGATAATAGCTTTGGTGTTGATCATCGTGCTGTTAAATCCCATAGCTTGGGTCCACAACTGGGAAATATACTTTTGTAAGTAGTAGTCAAGATTATCATATTTGTTTGTTTATCTCTTTATTTTCTATCTTTAAACATTTCTTTTCCCTTTCTTTGTTAGAGAATACGGGAAAAATGCTTAAATTATAACACAGATATGCAAATTGAAACTTGTAAAGTAGGGTTTCTTACCTTCTTAGGTTTGCTACACTAATCACAAATGCGTGTGTGTGTGCGTGTGTGTGCGCGTGTGCGTGTGTGAGTGAGTGAGAAGAAGTTCCCACAAATTGAGCAAAAGGAAAGCACATTTTTCTTATTTTGTAAATGTTACGTAATTTATTCAAATAACAGTGTCTTTTTTAATCTAATGTACAAGCTCAAACATTTTAATAAATGATAAAAATAAAAGATTATTTATGCAGAAGTGAACATTTATCAAAAAAAAAGTTCCTAAGCTTTCAGTCTTATATAGATCTGTTGTGGCTCTCTTTTATGCATTACCCCATATGCTTCCCTTTTCAATAACCATTGTTATTCCTTGTGCGTGATGGAAGACTGCCACCAGCAGTCTTCCATCATGGACTTCAAAGTGAGTATTAGCATTAGCATTAGTAGAGGCATATGATGCAAGAAAGCAAGCTTATGCAGCATCAGCCAAAAAAAAATTCCACTTCACCCCTCCGTTCATTCGAAAAACCTGTCCAGCTGAGCATTAAATTTATTTAGGCTATCAACTTCCACAACAAAGGATGGAGGTCTGTTCCACCAGCCAACTACCCGCTGGCTAAAGGCAAATTTCCGTACATCTATCCTACATCTGTCTTTCCTCAATTTGAATTTATGCCCACTCAGGTGATTATTCTCAGGAAGAGGCAGAATCCCGTCAGCATTGAGCATGCTCAAACCATTCAAGGCTTTATTCACCTCTATCAGATCACCTCGCCAGTGCATAGTCTACAGACACTAATTTGCAAAACTTAAGCCTTTCTTCATAAGAGCAACCCTTTGTTCCATTCACTAATCTTGTTGCCCTTCTCTGTACTCATTCCAGCAGCCCTACATTCTTCTTGAAATGAGGCCTCCAAACCTGTATACAGTACTCAAGGTGTGGCCTGACCATTACCTTATACAAGGGAATAATCACCTCCTTATCCCTGCTAGAAAAATTCCTGTATATCATTGATAAGACACGGTGAGCTACTCTTGCAGCCCGTCTGCACTGCTCAGAGAACTTCATATCTGCCTGCACAATTACCCCCAGGTCCTTTTCATTCTCTACCACTGTCAGTGTAGTACCACAGAGTTGATACGTTGCTCTGGGGTTGCTGTTTCCCATATGTAGTACTTTACATTTGTCAATGTTAAACTTCATTTGCCACCTCTCAGCCCATCTGCCCAACCTTTCCAGATCCTGTTGCAGCAGCATACCGTCAGTAGTGTCCTTAACAACCCTGTTAACATTTGTATCGTCTGCAAACTTGGACATTAAGCTTGATTTACCATCATCAATATCATTTATAAATACAGAAAACTATAATGGACCCAATACTGAACCCTGAGGGACTCCACTAATAACATTAGTCCACGACGAGCAGTGTCCATTGATTACCACTCTCTGTCTTCTCCCCCTCAACATAGCAACAATTTCCCTCGAATGCTACACTGCTCCAATTTGTGCAGCAGCAGTCTTCATGTGCAACTTTTTAAAAGCCTCTCTAAGATCCAAGTATATAATATCAAAGTTACTCACTGCATCCAGTTCTTTTGTGACTGCATCATAGTATCCAATCAAATTGGTCAGGCAAGACTTCCCCTTAACAAAACCATGCTGTGTCCGAGCTATAACTGAAGTCTTGTCTAGATAATCCTGCAGTGCTTCTTTAACCAGTGCCTCCATTAATTTTCCTGGAACAGAAGTTAAACTCACAGGTCTATAATTACTTGTGTCAACCTTTGATCCTCCTTTGTGAATTGGGGTCACATTTGCACATCTCCAGTCTATGGGTACATCCCCTGAGTCCAAGGAAGCTCTCATAATTATGGCTAAAGGTTTGCTTACTTCATTTGATGCATCCTTTAATATAACTGAAAAGATCCCATCCACCCCAGGTGCCTTTCTTGTGTTTATCTTCAACAATTTCTCCTCCACTTTACCCTCAGTTATTACAAGATTATCTAGCTTACTGCCAGAGTTAAATACACCTCTGGCATTCCCTCGCTGAATGTGTGAATGTTGATGCAAAATATTCATTTAGTTTGTTAGCTACCTGAGCAGGATCATCAACAGTTGAACCATCGATATCAAGTGGACTAATCTGACTCATCCCCTTCCGTCTAGAGTTTACATAAGTAAAGAACTCCTTGCTGTTTTTCTTTGCATCCTTTCCCAAATATTTCTCATAATCTGCCTTCGCCTGCCTAACCTCCTTTGTAACTTGGTTACAGATCAACTTATATCTATCATAGGCTTCTGTGTCACATGTTGATTTATATGTATCCCATGCATTTTTCTTCTCTGCCATATGTCTCATTAGTTCATCTGACATCCATTTAGGCCTAAACCTTGAACAATAAGTACAATGATGACAGAGGCCTCACAATCTGTTACTGCTTGTGCCATACAATGATTGTTTCAGCTGTCTTTGTGTGGCTTATGTGGTTAATAGTGACATTTTGTGAAGTCTTTCCCATCATTTTACATGCTTTGGTAAAGTCCATTTGTCAAACCTGGTTATGCAGGAATTTTTCCAGCTGGACAATGAGGTGATTATCCCATTGTATAAGGCAATGGTGAGGCTACTTCTTGAGTGTCTACTGGTCTGAAAGCCCCATATTAAGGAACAGGTGCAAAAATGGGCAGCCTAGAGAAGATTAGCAAATGTCATACAAGAGTAATCTTGCAAAGGACTTCAGTTTTTGCAAATTGCAGTTCTTGAAAACTAGGCACCTGTGAGGAGACTTGATGTAAGTGTTTAAGACTGATGTTATCCTTACTCTTACTAGTACAACATGCATAAGTGGGACATCAACTTAAATTGGAAAAAAATAAAAATAAATAACATTGCTTCTTTAGCATCATTTTCCCTACTAATACTTATGCTGAACATTCTTTGACTTTGCTCATTGTTTCATATTTACTGTACTTGACCCCTCGACGTGGGCACCTATATGTGGTGAGGGGACCTCCCAGTGATGCTGCTGGACTTCCAGACTAGCATTACTGGGATCCAACGCCCACAGCCCAGGTTCCAGGCTTACATCAATGGAATCCGGAGTGTTTGCCGTGCGCTGCGACCCGTGGAAATTCAGAAAGGGGGATCCTGGTGGTTGAGGGGCACAGCTTCAATACACCACTTTGGCCCCTGCTTCGACAAGACGGGAGGTCCTGGAAGGCCAGGCTAGGATCAATCGCTAGTAGGCTCGCCTGCGAGGGTCAACCGTGTCAATGCCATGCCCCTACCCTCATGGTCCGAGGGACAGGATTCATGCTGGCGGCAGTGCGGGTATAGTGTCTGGGTAGCCCTGGCGTCCCACTCCTGAGCGCATTTATTGCTTGCTGGGTAGTGGGCGTCCCTTTGGGCTCCATGGTGGGTGTGGAGCCCGGGCACTGAACCAAATAAAATTTCTATGAATCCTGATAAACTTACTTCTTCAGGGGCCCCAACCCGGTCCCTATCCGAAATCAATGAAAAAGATACAGATAGCATTATTGCTAAAAAGAGGCAGCGAACTGAATTACCATCAGGGCCTGTCCCAAGGTTCTTAATTATGCATTCTACCAATGAAACACCGATTGGTAAAATGTCGCCCTTTTTTATTCAAAAACGATTAGATGGGTTAGCAGGTTCACCCAAATCAATTAAGAGGTTTCGTTCTGGAGACCTTTTAATTGAAACTAAAAATGACAGGCAATCTGAACATCTACTCCGAACAACATCAATCGGAGGAATACCTATAATAGTGGCACCACACAGAACACTCAATTCATCAAGAGGTGTCATTTTGGAGTGGGACCTTCTCGACATAACCGAGGAGGAAATCTGCTCAGAATTAAAACCACAGGGAGTTATTGCCGTCAAAAGAATTACTGCGTGAAGGGATGGAAAACTTGTTAAAACCAGGAGCGTTATCCTGACTTTTAACTCTCCCAAACCTCCTGATGAGATTAAAGCTGGATACATCAATTGTTCAGTGCGTCCATATGTACCGAACCCTTTACGGTGTTTTTAATGCCAGAAGTATGGACATTCTCAAGTGGCCTGCCGTGGAGCCCTTGCATGCGCTCGATGCGGTGCAAAGCACTACGAAACAACAGCATGTTCAGCCGCAAAACCCACCTGTATTAACTGTGAGGGAGAACACCTGGCCTACTCACGAGCATGCCAGAGGTGGAAAGAAGAAAAAGAAATTCAACGGCTGAAGGCAGAGCTAAATATATCATACCAGGAGGCAAGGAAATCGGCAAAACCCTTGAATATCAACAAACCTACCTAGGCCCAGAAGGTAGCAGGGAGATGTTCCGTCGGAACTCAGACGGACATGACCATTCCTCCAAAGGAGTCTTTCACTCCCATCATGCGTTATCTCTTAAGTTCTCAAAAACCTGCATAGAAAAACCAATCAGCTGCCACTCCTATATCAGTACCTCCTAATGCTCCGCAAGTAACAAAGGTAATTATGAAAGAAAAGAATAAGAAAGGGAAGCCCCCCCCCAGTACCCAAGAAAACATGGATGTTGAGCAGAAGGAGGTACCCGAAGATTCAGTCTTGTAACTCTTTGCGGAGGAAGAAATGGACAAGGGACAGCGTCCATTCTTCCCCAAAAAAGATAAACCCAAGACTGATAAAAGTAAGCCCTCAGCATCTCGGAAGTCGCCTGATGGACCCACCAAGCCCAAATAATGGCTAAATTCCTACAATGGAATTGTCGTGGATTCCGGCGAAATATTGATGACATCAAGGCCCTCCTGCAAAAGCACGAGCCAGTTTGCTTTTGCTTGCAGAAGACATATCTAAAGGCAAATGATGATCCCACCATGCACAACATCACAATTTTTCGAAAGGATAGAATTGCGGATGGCTCTGCTCATGGAGGAGTGTCTATCCTTGTCGGCAATCAGACCCCAGTTCAGCCCTTGTTAATTACAACTAGCATGGAAGCTGTTGCAATTCGCCTTACGGTGGGATTTATATTAACAGTCTGCTCTCTTTATTTGCCACCTGGGACTGATGTCCCCCCGGAAGACCTTTATGATCTTGTAATGCAGTTGCCTCCCCCTTACTAACTTCTCGGGGATATGAATGGACATAACACCCTGTGGGGTAGTGCTAACATCAATGGAAGGGGACGAGTCATAGAACATATGCTCAATGACAATGACCTTTCCCTTCTAAATACTGGAACAAACACCTTCCACATGCCTACCCGTACCTTTTCTGCCATTGATCTCTCTATCTGCTCCCCTTCTCTACTCCCTTCACTCACTTGGAAAGTGGAGGAGAATCCATACAGAAGTGATCACTTCCCTGTGATAACCTTGTTACACAGTGGGAGACCATGTCTTCCTTTTAGGTTACCACGGTGGAAGTTTGATCAGGGTGACTGGAATGCCTTCCAACGTCAGGCAAATTTTGACCTCAGTACAGTCAGTCAGGAGCCTATCAATGACAGAATGACATCACAGAAATCATTGTCCAAGCAGCTGCGAATGCTGTCCCAAAAACATCTGCCCGGTTTCCACCATTTCCCAAACCTTGGTGGAATTCACAATGTACAACAGCAAAAAAGGCTCAAAACAAAGCGTCGGGGATATTCCGCCGATATCCTACCACGACCAACCTTATAGCCTTTAAACACGCACGAGCCAAAGCACGCTATATCCGCCGTCAGAGTCAGAAGGAATCGTGGATCCGTTTTACATCATCTATTAACCAGTCTACCAACTCTAAGGTAGTCTGGGATAAAATCCGGAAAATGAAGGGAAAATATACATCCCACCCTTCTTCAATCCTAGATTATAATGGATGCACTATTGCAGATCCAACTGCAATAGCCAATGCTCTTGGGGAAACATTCTCTAACATCTCCGCAACATCTTCTGTTCCCCAGAGTTCCTGGTTCTGAAACATAAAATCGAAAAACAGGCACTTAATTTTAAGTCCAAGGGCCTCTATCCCTACAACGGGTCATTCATTATAGAGGAACTGAAAAGAGCCCTCACTCTTTCCAAAGCAAGTGCTCTTAGATCAGATGGCATCCATTATGAAATGATTAAACATCTTTCACCAAAATCTATGGATTATCTGCTTCTTCTATATAACAGAATCTTTATTGAAGGGCAGTTTGCGGACTCCTGGTGCAAGGCAATCGTTCTTGCCTTTCGTAAGCCAGGAAAGGATCCAAAAGTCACCACCAATTATCATCCTATTGCTCTGACTAGCTGTCTGTGCAAAATCCTAGTGAGAATGGTTAATTCTCATTTAATATGGTATCTAGAATCAAATTACCTTCTCTCCAACATCCACTTTGGACCATCTTATTAGATTGGAAACATCCATCCGGGATGCTTTCCTGAAACGCGAACACTTGGTGTTGGTGTTCTTTGACATGGAGAAAGCGTATGACACAACTTGGAGATTTGGCATCTTAAAAGATCTGCATAGTCTTGGTCTTAGAGGGCAACTCCCCATTTTTATTAAAAACTTTTAACTAATCGATCTTTCCAAGTTTGTGTGGGATCCTCACTCTCTCGTTCCTTCAGCCAAGAGGAGGGAGTACCACAAGGATCAATATTAAGTGTCACGCTTTTTGCCATCAAAGTAAATTCCATCACAGAACAACTTCCTCCAACTGTAAACTGTGCCCTCTATGTTGATGACTTTAGCATATTTTGTCAGTCGTGAACATGAGGGTTATTGAAAGACAACTGCAGAAAGCCATCGATCGCCTTAATTCCTGGACACTTGCTAATAGATTCAGGTTCTCGCCGGAGAGGACCGTTTGTGTACACTTTTGTCGCAAGCATAATCTTCATCCTGAACCTGAATTAAGGCTCGGACAAAATGTTATTCCAGTAGTGTCAGAAACAAAATTCTCGGGACTTGTGTTTGATAAAAAGTTGACCTTTCTCGAACATATTCGTGAACTTCGTACAAAATGCACGAGGGGACTAAATATTCTCCGCTCTCTCTCTCTCTCTCTCTCTCTCTCCTCCACGCATTGGGGAGCAGATCGATGCACCCTACTACGGCTTTACCATGCACTTGTACGATCCAAATTAGACTAGGGGCCTCAGGTATACTCCTCAGCCAGAGACAGTGTCCTTCGATGGATTGACCCTGTCCATCATCAGGCCCTCCGTATCGCTACTGGAGCATATCTCACATCTCCTGTCCAGAGCTTATACGTTGAAGCAAACGAACCATCATTATCCCTTCGACGTAAGCAGTTGTCTTTAAACTATGCTTTAAAGTTGAAATCCCTGCCAGACCAGACCATCCCACGTGGACATCAGTTTTTGAGCCACGTTGGGAAAACTTGTACAATACCTGTAAGACTGCCACCTGTAAGACCTTTTGGTATTTGTGTCCAAGAGCTACTCAGAGAGTTTAACATCATGGTAGACAAGGTTGCACAGACACCAAAAGAAATTCTTCCACCCTGGCATGCTCATCCCCCATCGTGCGACTTTTCCCTTAAGAAATGGGTAAAGTCTGTGACCTCATCATCTGTCTACTAGCAGCTCTATTCTGCACATCAAGCTGAGCACTCAGACGTCCTGCCCGTTTACACAGACGGTTCGAAGTCTGAATCGTGCGTAGGATCTGCTGTTGTGTTTCCGGACACTATAATATCTCAGCAGATTCTTCCTGAATCCAGGATATCCACTGCAGAGCTGTATGCTATAGAGCTAGCCTTGGATCACATTAGCATTAGCATTAGCAGAGGCATTTGATGCAAGAAAGCAAGCTTATGCAGCATCAGCCAAAAAAAAAAAAAAAAAAACCCACTTCCACTTCACCCCTCTGTTCGTTCAAAATACCTGTCCAGCTGAGCCTTAAACTTATTTAGGCTATCAACCTCCACCACAAGGGATGGCAGTCTGTTCCACCAACCAACCACCTGCTGGCTAAAGGCAAATTTCCGCACGTCTATCCTACATCTGTCTTTCCTCAATTTGAATTTATGCCCTCTCAGGTGATTTTTCTGAGCTAGAGGAAGAATCCCATCAGCATTTAGCATGCTTAAACCATTCAAAGCTTATACACCTCTATCAGATCACCTCGCTGGTGCCTAGTCTCCAGACACTAATTTGCAAAACTTAAGCCTTTCTTCATAAGAGCAACCCTTTGTTCCATTCACTAATCTTGTTGCCCTTCTCTGTACTCATTCCAGCAGCCCTACATCCTTCTTGAAATGAGGCCTCCAGACCTGTATACAGTACTCTAGGTGTGGCCTGACCATTGCCTTATACAATGGAACAATCACCTCCTTATCCCTGCTGGAAAAATTCCTGTATATCATTGACAATACTCCATGAGCTACTCTTGCAGCCCGTCTGCACTGCTCAGAGAACTTCATATCTGCCTGCACAACCACCCCCAACTCCCTTTCATTCTCTACCACTGTCAGTGTAGTACCACAGAGTTGATACGTTGCTCTGGGGTTGCTGTTTCCCATGTGTAGTACTGTACATTTGTCAATGTTAAACTTCATTTGCCACCTCTCAGCCCATCTGCTCAACCTTTCCAGATCCTGTTGCAGCAGCATAGTGTCAGTAGTGTCCTTGACAACCCTGCCAACCTTTGTATCATCTGCAAACTTGGACATTAAGCTTGATATACCATCATCAATATCATTTATAAATACAGAAAACAACAATGGACCCAACACTGAGCCCTGAGGGACTCCACTAATAACATCAGTCCACGATGAGCAGTGTCCATTGATTACCACTCTCTGTCTTCTCCCCCTCAACCACCCCTTTATCCATAGCAGCAATTTGCCTCCAATGTCACACTGCTCCAATTTGTGTAGCAGTCTTCCATGTGCAACAGTATCAAAAGCCTTTCTAAGATCCAAGTATATAATATCAAAGTTATTCCCTGCATCCAGCTCTTTTGTGACTGCATCATAGTATCCAATCAAGTTGGTCAGGCAAGACTTCCCCTTAACAAAACCATGCTGTGTCTGAGCTATAACTGAAGTCTTGTCTAAATGATCCTGCAGTACTTCTTTAACCAGTGCCTCCATTAATTTTCCTGGAACAGAAGTTAAGCTCACAGGTCTATAATTACTTGTGTCAGCCTTTGATCCTCCTTTGTGAATTGGGGTCACATTTCCACATTTCCAGTCCATGGGTACCTCCCCTGAGTCCAAGGAAGCTCTCATAACTATGGCTAAGGGTTTGCTTACTTCCTTTGCTGCCTCCTTTAATATAACTGGATAGATCCCATCCACCCCGGGTGCCTTTCTTGTGTTTATCTTCAACAGTTTCTCCTCCACTTTACTCCCAGTTATTTCAAGATTCTGTAGCTTACTGCTAGAGTTGAATACACCTCTGGCATTCCCCTTGCTGAATAACTCCTCATGTGTGAATGTCGATGCAAAATATTCCATTTAGTTTGTTAGCTACCTGAGCAGGATCATCAACAGTTGACCCATCAATATCAAGTGGACCAATCTGATTCATCCCCTTCCTTCTAGAGTTTACATAAGTAAAGAACTCTTTGCTGTTTTTCTTTGCATCCCTTGCCAAGGATTTCTCGTAGTCTGCCTTCGCCTGCCTAACCTCCTTTGTAACTTGGTTGCATATCAACTTGTATCTATCATAGGCTTCTGTGTCATGTGTTAATTTGTAAGTATCCCATGCATTTTTCTTCTCTGCCATATGCCTCATTAGTTCATCTGACATCCATTTTGGCCTAAACCTTGAACAATATTTCTTAGTTGGTATGTAAAGCCTAGTAGCTTCCAAGATAAGTTCTTTGAAAGCTTCCCATTTTGAATTTGCTGTTGGTAACATCATCAGTTGGTCCCACTGTATAGAATTTAAATACTGTCTCAGTCCATCGTAGTCGCCTTTACGGAAGCAATAACCCTTCCCTTTACCCCTAATGGTAGTTACCTCTTTCAGTAAATCCCACTTCAGCACACTGTGATCACTGCCACCTAGTGGTTCATTTATCTGCAGATTCTTAATGCATGAAGAATCACTGCTGATAATCAAATCAAGAGTATTACTCCCTCTAGTTGCCTCCCGAACATGCTGATGTAGAAAACAATCATCCAATAAATCCACAAAAGCCCTGCTAGTGTGTGAGTAACCAGCCCCCAAATTCCAGTCAATATCTGGGAAATTAAAATCTCCCATTATAAGACTCTCTGATTTACTGGCCCACTCTATTTCCCTGTACAGTTCCTTATTATACTCATCAGAGTCATTAGGCCTATAGCACACTCCTACTCTCAATTTTGATCTTCCAATGCTTATGTCACACCAAACTGACTCAACACTGCACTGTCCAGCGATGTCGACTGGCTTCACTTCCTTGGTTTTTATGTGTTTCTTAACTAATAGCATAACCCCTCCCCCCTTCCTATCCTGTCTATCCTTTCTGTAGACGTTGTACTCCCCAAATTGCAGTTCTGCATCCCTTATATCTGTGTGACACCACGTCTCTGATATCCCAACAATATCTGCCTTTGATGTTTTGAGCAATACCTCAAATTCATCAAATTTATTTACTAAACTCCTAGCATTGGTGTACACGCAAGTATACCTGCACCTGTTTCTATTCTTAGCTACCCTAACACAACCCATGTGTTTACTTGTACCGCAATGGCTCCCAGCAGTCTCTGAAATACCATGCATCTTGTTTTTCAGGCTTCTGCTCATTCTAATAGAAGCAGTGCAAGAATCTCTTTCACCTCTGCCAGTGGCTACTGTTAATCTATTGGTCTTTGTCTCCCCCCAAGCTAGCAGTTTTCCGACCCACCTAACACTGCCTCGATAGCATCAGCAAATATTCTTTCACCCTTTCTATTTAAGTGTATCCCATCCCTGTAGAAGCAATCTCTCCTGTTAACAAGTACAGTCCAGGCTGAAAAAAATTCTACCCCTTGAGCCTTGCACAATCTTTCCAGGGCCGAATTGATCGACAAGGCTCTCATCATATACTCCCTCCTATCGTGTCTGGGCAGAATTGCAGATACTTTCAAATTCAACCCTAATTCTCGGCTTTTGTTCAACAGTGACCTGTACTTTTTAAGTAATTCTGCCGGTCTCCTACTCTTAATATTATTAGTCCCAACGTGTACAACTATATCACCTTTTGTGCCCTTAAAAGATGATATTCGCTCTACAACGTCATCAACCTTTGCCCCTGGCAGACATACCCTGGTCCTGTTCCACCTATCTTTTTTACAAAGCATGTTCCCCGTTTCCCTGACAATAGAGTCACCAACAACTACTAGTTCCTTCGGGACCAGCGCATTCTGCCTTGGGGGTTGTCTCTGTGTCACGCGATGCCCAAGTGCAAGCTCTGGCGTTGATGTGGGCAGCTGAGAGCTTGATGGGCCCCTCAATTTAGTTTCTTCGAGGGCATCCACCCTGTCCTTCAAGCTCTCATATAGGCCCACAAAAACGCCGAGTTGTTGCCTGATATCGATACACTCCTTGCATCGCGCACACACAAAGACATCCCCCTTGGCAGTATCATGTCCCGTACCCGATTGCTCTGCAAACATCAAGCAAACAGTGCATTTTATAAGGCTGTGAGTCAGAGGACAACTGCCCCCCTCAGTTCTGCTCTGAGCCACAGCACTTCCATTAGCTTGAGCCTTTTGCTTTGCTGCTCTGGTCTGAGTCATAATTCTATTAATTTATTAATTAATTATAATTAATTATGTTATGTTATTAATTATGTTAAATATAATTAATTATATTACGTTTGTAATCTAAGTCGTTATATGTATTTATTTAAACGTACAATTTAACTATTCAGACTCTTTGAGTGTATTACAGGCTTTATTGTCTCTGAGACACAACTCTCATCCAGTTCTCTGTCGGGTTCAGCAGAAGTTACATTCTCTTCATAAATACAAGTTTGATATCCCTTCTGCTGGATTCCTAGCCACATTGGGATAAAGGGAAATGATTTGGCTGACACTGCAGCCAAATCAGCAACACCCACTAATGATCGTTGCCTGTCAGTCCCCTATACAGACTACAGGCAAATAATACGCAACAAGATATATTCCCAATGGCAAGAACTATGGCATAGAGAGAGAGAACAAATAAATTATACCAAATAAAGCCTGTAATAGAAACATGGCAGTCTAGTCTGCGCAGGAATTGGAGCGAGGAAGTTGTTCTTGCTCGACTCGGCATAGGACACAGTCATCTGACACATTCTTTTTTGCTGAGGGCAGATGACCCTCCAATGTGCGAGTCTTGCGACACCGTTTTAACTTTAAAGCATATTTTAATAGATTGCGTTCATTTTAACCATGTTCGCAATATGCATTTTACCGCTTTTATTCATCCGACTGAGCCTTATGCACTCAGTCAGATTTTATCAGACAACGACCACGTGTCGGCAGTTTTTAAGTTTTTACAAGCTATCACTATATACACACATATATAAATTGGATAATTTACTTTTAAACGTATACTGCCTTATTTTATTTTATTTATTTATTTTTTTTTTATGAGAACCCCAAACACGAGAGGTATTATAACCTATAGTACTTAGTACCGTGCTTGGGTTGGAGGTTGAGAAGACGAAAGAAGATATTTGTTGATATTGGACTTGAACTTCTGTAGATTGTAATTTTCAGGAAATACATATGAAGGAAGGTTGTTCCAGAAAACGGCAGTTGAATGAATGATTGAGGAAGATGAAAAGTTGGTTCTGTGGGTTTGAAGTTGGACAGTAAATGGATTTTGGCTGGTGGCGGCACGTGTGCGGACTGTTTTGAAAGAGAGAGCGGGAATTATAGAAGCCAATTCAGAAGAACAGTGCCATGGAAGTATCTGTAGAAGAGGCATGCAGCAGAAACAGTGCGTCTATGAGACAGCGAGTGGAGAGACTCTGTTAGAGATGAATCATTAATTAACCTAACTGCCCTCTTCTGAATGGAATCAAGAAGCCTGAGAGAGGTTTTGGGGACACCACTCCAGATGTGGGAACAATATTCCATGGCAGGGCGGATTTGCGATTTATACAGAGTGAGCAGCTGTTTGGGAGAAAAGTAACGCCGAGAGCGAAAGAGAAAACCAAGTTTTTTAGATGCAGAGGAAGCAATATTTAATAATGTGCTTGTGCCAAGAGAGATTAGAAGTCAGGGTAATCCCCAAAAGAGATATATCATTTTGCCTAGAAATCGGAGTGTCACTAAAGATAAGCATAGGAGCAGAAGAATCCTTTTTGCGAGATATAAGACAAAATTGAGTTTTAGAAGGGTTGAAATCAACTAAGTTGTCTTTGCCCCACTGGAGAATTACCTGAAGATCGGCATTTAAGGAAATGGCAGCAGATTTTCGAGAACTTGAAGCTGATTGAGCTGGACAAGGTTTCTCAAAATGGAAAGTTGAATGCAATGTGCTATCATCGGCAAAACTATGGATAGGATTTCCAGTCAATGGATGAAGGAAATTGATATACAAGAGGAAAAGAGTGGGGGAAAGAACTGAACCTTGGGGGACACCGGCATTAGTGGAGAAGTTAGAAGACAGAGAGCCATCTACCATCACCCTCAGTGAGCGATCAGAGAGAAAACTGGATAACCAATTACAAAAACAGTTGGCAAACCATAAGATGGAAGCTTGTTTAGAAGACCTTTATGCCAAACACGATCAAAAGCTTTGAGATGTCAAGAGCAACTACTTGTGTTTCACCGAACCTTTCCATTGAATTAGTCCATAAATGGGTAACATGAGCCAGAATATCACCAGTGGATCGACACTGACGGAATCCATACTGGCGATCGTTGATCAGACGGAAGGTTTCTAGGTAGTTTAAGAGTTGGCGGTTAATTGATTTCTCCATTACTTTAGAAAGACTAGAAGTAATTGCAATTCGACGATAATTGGATGGGAGGGATTTGTCACCCTTTTTAGGAACTGGCCTGATATGAGCAAATTTCCAAGCAGAAGGAAAAACACCTTTGGAATAAGAAAGTGAAAAAAGGCGGCAAAGAATAGGAGTAAGTTCAGGAGCACAGGTTTTGAGAACAAGTGGAGAAATACCATCAGGATCTGGATCTTTCTTAGCATCAAGATTCATCAAAATCCTTCTGATATCCTTTTGACGGAAGACCACAGGAGGCATTGAATGGAGCGTGTTAGGAATGGTGGGAGGTGTTTTACCAAGATCATTAATACATGAGCTCAAAAAAAAAATGGGATGCTAGCAGGTCAGCTTTATCCTTGGCTGAAGTGACAACAGAACCATCTGGTTTTGACAGAGGGGGGAGCAGAGATGGGCAAAAGTTGCAACCAATAGCTTTGGCAAGAGACCAGAATGCTCGGCTACCATTAGGGCAAGAAGCAAGTTTTCTACTCTTAGCCTGTTCAAACTCTAGTTTGGACTGATTAATAACTGCTTTACAATTGTTGCGAGCTTTGGTGTAGGCAGAAAATGAAACTGAAGAATTAGAAACAAGCCAATTACGATATGCAACGTCCTTCTCTTGGACAGCCTTAGCACATTTATTGGAAAACCAAGGTTTAGATAAAGGACGAGATTTTAAAGTGGAGTGTGGGATAAAGGATTCCATTCCTGCAAGAATAATTTCACTGACACGATCTGAGCAAACGTTGACATCAGAAGTTTTGAAACAGTAATCAGACCAAGGAAAAGAAGAAAAGAAGTCTCGCAGGTCATCCCATTTTGCATTCTTGTAATGCCAAACAATACGAGGTTGGGAATAGCCATGAGATAAAGGTTCCATTGGAGAAGAGGCAATCACCAAGTTGTGATCTGAAGTGCCTAAAGGACCTCTCACTTCAACCTTGTACTTAGAAGGGTTGTTTGTGAGAAAAAGATGAAGCGTATTGGCAGTATGATTAGGATTGTCCGGTATTCTTGTAGGTAAATGAACAATCTGTGCTAGGTCATTAGTAATTGCAAAAGCCTCAGCATCGCGACCTGCTGGGTCGGTGTGACTAGAAAACGGAAGCCAGCTGGAGTTGTGAACGTTAAAATCACCAAGGAAAATTACCTCACTCTTCGGAAAGTTGGACTGGAGAAAGTCAAGTTGCAAAGAGAGGAAGTCAAAGAGCTCCAAGTGATTAGTGGAGTTGGGAGAAGGGTAGAGACAACAGATGAATTTGACACAATGAGGTAGAGAGATTTTAAGTCAGAGAAGATCAAAGAGAGGAGATTCCAAATTGCCAAGTCTCTGACAGGGAATATCAGAATGGACATTTGCACAAGTACCACCTTTGAGGCGAAAGGAATCATACAGCAAATAATTTGGACATCTGAGATGAGCAGTAGTTGAATCAACTGATAACTGAGATTCAGTCAGAAAAAGTACATGGGGTTTGGAAGACTGCAAGTGGAAATGGACATCGTTGAGATTAGAATTGAGACCACGTGTATTTGTGAAATGAATTAGGAAGTCCTTGGGAGGTTTAGATCTTTTCGCAGATAAGCTGTATATATATAAACAACAATTTGACGAGGTAATCTTTTTAAAGGTTACCAGAATTTCTTTGTTGATATTTTAATCATTTCCTGGCGCAATATAACCTTAGTTGTTTTTGCGCCAATAAAACCAAAATCAAAATCAAATCAAAGCTGTACTTGATTTTTCTGAATAAATGGATCTAATAATAATAATAATATTTACTTTCCCCCTGTGCCAGAAATGAACACTTAAAGTTCATCTTACATACTGAATTTTTACATGTATTATGACAATTATTTTGACATATTTTTGATTAAATTTCATGATTGTAATCTGAAGTTAACTTTCATGTCTGTCCCAACTACATAGCATTCTTTGAATTATGCTCCAGATAAATTTGGAAATTAATTCCAAAGATGCTTAAAGCTACTATCATTCTTGTCTATAACCTATACAAATTTCTTCATTACCCTGATTTGATTTGAAGTAGAAGTGATAGGACTTTTTTAATGCAGCACAAGACTGTCTTTATATGCCACTTCTGACTTTGCCACTTTTTTTTCCAACCTTGTAATAATAAAAAATATAGTGTTAATTTTTTATATTTCATTCAAAAACATAAAAAATAGTGTATTTTGCAGAAAAAATGCATGAGATGGAATAAAATTCCTATTTTGAATTTATCCTACAGGAATTACTAAAGGACATGTACAATTAGCTGTACCCTCCCCTTTCCTCCTAGAACCCAATATATATTTGCTTAAGTACTAAATTTTGATATATGTTTTTACTCCTGAATTTTCCAATTTACTGCTCAAAATGAAGTAAATCTAAACAGATTCCATCTACCTTCTTATATATTATAGCAGTATTAGTATCTTCTTCTTTAATGCTGCCGAATGGCGTTTGCGACTTCGTTTTGATATTGTTCTCTGTCTAGCGCTGCATGTAGAATTTGTGCTGTTGTCATGTGAAGCCAGGTGTTGATGTTATCTAGCCATGCCATTTTCGGTTTGCTTGGGCATTTCTTGCCTTCGATCTTTCCCTCCAGGATGTGTGGTAGTAGGTGATATTTTTGTTGGTTCCTAGCAATGTGACCTAGGTATTTGCATTTCCTGCTGATGATGGATTTGAGCAGGTCCCGTTCCGTGTGCATGTCCTGCAGGACCTTTACGTTGGTTATCTTGGCTGTCCACGGGACTTTCAGCATTCTTCGGTAGAGCCACATTTCGTAGGCCTGGAGCTTTTTTGTAGTGGCTGATGTTAGAGTCCAGGTTTCTACACCGTAGAGCAGTATTGGCCAGATGTAGCATTTCAATGTGCGTAATTTGAGCATGATGTTCAAGCTTCTGTCGGTGAGGAGGGTTTTCCACTTGGTGAATGCCTACCTGGCTTGTTCAATTCTGCTTTTGATTTCGGCCTCATGGTTCAGCTGGTCATCAATGAGTACCTCCGAGATACTTGAAGCGGTGTATTTGCTCTAATTTTTCATTGTGTAGTTTGATCGTGATTTTGCTTGCAGTCCTGCTGACCTTCATCACCTTTGTTTTCTTTTTGTTGATTCGTAGCCCCCCATGCTTGGCTTTCTATGTCCACTTCGTTCAAGATGGTCTGTAAATCTTGTTCTGAATCTGCTATTAGTGCTGTGTCATCGGCATATCTTAAGTTATTGATGTAGTGTCCGTTAACTTTTATGCCAATGTTCTTGTCAGCCAGTGTTTGGTCGAAGATCATTTCCGAATAGATGTTAAAAAGAATGGGAGATAACAGGCAGCCTTGCTGGACGCCTTTTTTTTATTGGAATTGGGTCTGTCAGGTCATTGTCATAGCGAAGCCGGGCTGTTTGATTCCAGTAGAGAGTTGTAATAAAGTTGATATCGTTGTTTTCAAGCCCAAGTTTTCTCAGTCGGTCAATTAGACGGTCGTGGTCTACTGAATCGAAGGCTTTCTCGTAATCAATAAAACATATATACATGTCTTTTTGATGTTCATAGCACCTTTGTAGCAATATTTATAAACAGAAAATTGCTTCTGTTGTGCCTAGTCCCCTGCAGAATCCGAACTGTGTGTTTCCTAGTGCACTTTCGCACTTACATCTTATCCTTTGCTGAATCACCTTGAGGAAGACTTTTAGCACCTGGCTCATTAGACTGATCAGCCTGAAGTCTTCGCATTTCCGGCTGGTAGCCTTTTTTGGTAGGGCCACAAAGATGGATTGGAGCCATTCGGATGGAATGTCGTTGTTGTTGTAGCTTTGATTGAAGCATTTCGTTAGTTGTTGCTCTAGTCTAGTTGTTTCAGCAGTTCCACATGAATCTGATCAGGTCCACAGGCCTTGCCTGGCTTTGTTATTCGGATGGCATGTTCCACTTCAGATGTTAATATGTGGAG
This sequence comes from Mastigoproctus giganteus, assembly GCF_048544385.1. Taxonomy (NCBI): domain Eukaryota; kingdom Metazoa; phylum Arthropoda; class Arachnida; order Uropygi; family Thelyphonidae; genus Mastigoproctus; species Mastigoproctus giganteus. The sequence goes on from NC_143576.1 coordinate 19,005,285, forward strand.
ATTGTCTTCCTGTGTTTATTGTTGCGTTTCTGCCGGTTTTCTGTTGGTCCCGAACAGATTGTATATATAGCTCTTCCAGGTGTCGAGTTTGGCTTGTTTGCTTAGTATATTTTGATTGTTGTCCGTATATAAGCTTGGGATAGGAGCCGGTTTGTAGATATTTCCAGCTTCTTTAAGCTTCTTGTGCAGGTTATAGTTGTCATTTTTCTTGATTAGGTCTTTGATTTCTGCACACTGATCTTCCATCCATTTTTCCTTCGCCTTCCGGATTTCCTGTTTGATCTTTTGTTGTATTTCTTTGTATTTTTCCCGGTTGTTGTTGCTTTTGAATGTTCTCCGTTCATCCAATAGGTCTAGTATGTGCTGGGTCATCCACTGTTGTTTCTTTTTCGACGCCAGATGTCCCAGCTGGGTTTCTGCTGTTTCATTGATGCACTGTTTGAGTGAACGCCCAAACACTTGCACATCTGTTGTTACTGCTTCGATCGATCTGATTGTAGTGTTGAGATGAAGCTGTACTTGTCGCCTGTTGGCGTTGTTCTTCAGTTTCTCCAGGTCGATTCTTTTTGTTGTGCTTGTGCGTTTGACTGCTCATGGTTTGAGACGTAGCGTTGCTATTACTGGGTTATGGTCTGATGATATGTCAGCTCCAGGGTAAGTTTTTGCCTTGAGGACACTTGACTTATATCTGATGTTAATTAAGATGTAGTCAATTTGGTTCCTGACGATATTGTTGTCAGAGTCTTGTGGTGAGGTCCAGGTGTATAGTCGTCGAGGTGGTAGTTTAAACCAAGTGTTGGCAATGCTAAATTTTTCTTCTTGGCAGAACTGGACGAGTCTGTCACCTCGTTCATTCCGTGTCCCCAAGCCATGTTCTCCGACAATGTTTTGTAGCTTTCCTTGACCGATTTTGGCATTAAAAAAGTGTAGAATCAGCCAAAAAATTTTAAAAATCAAATAAAAAATAACTGATGTCACCATCCCTCACTTCATTTAACAATTTCTTTCAAGTATATATCCAATTCTTCTTTAAATTTAGATAAACTTTCATTTTCCATGCTCCAGAAGAGCAGGTGATAGTATTCAAACAATTAATCACTCTTTGACTATGGAAAATTTTAGATATCTATTCTGCAATTACTCTTTTCAAGGCGCCTCCGTAGCCAGGTGGACAGGAGCAGCAGTGCGTAGCACATTTCTTAGTTAGACCAGGGTTCGAGCCTGCGATCACCAAATATGGAGAATGCGGAAGGTCAGGGAATGACCACCGCATATCCCCAGAGTAATATGGCCTTAGTTGCTAATCTCCTAAAAACCAAACAACAACAACAACAACAACTCTTTTTTAATTTAATATTATGCCCCCCCACCCCCCAATGAATGCGACTATTTGTAAAAGTCTAGTTTACTTAAACCAATTAATGCCTTAAATACCTCAATCAAATACTCAAATATATCAAATACCTCAGTCACTCCGCACGTGGCTAGTTTCTAAGAGCACTATAACTTACAAAACTCTAGATATTGGTAAGAATACCCATTTGTGTCCCTAACCTATCTCATTTCCCTTCTCTGATCTCTCCAACAGATGCACATTCCTAAAATGATCTCAAAATGTGTTTGCAATATTCATATATTAATACAGCAGGCCCCCGTTATAACGCGGTTCGCTTTACGCTGATTCGCTATAACGCTGTTCTTATATTATAACCCGTATCTGACTATAACGCTGTCACAGATCACTATAACGCTCTTTTACAGATTACATTTTTGACATATTTAACGAAATCGTTTCATTTGATGGAGTCGATAGCTTGAAAATGAATAGCAAAACAGCATTAAAACGTTTCCCACGCCGACTTGAGCAATTTTCCCACGCTCAGTGAAATTTTCTCTCATGCTAATTTAAGTACAGTCACTTGTTACGTAGTTCCGAGATCAACATTTTAAAAAATGATCAAATATATAGCTTGTAATATTTGCGTTATATGCATTTATCCGAAGTCTAGTCATCACTCAGTACAGTATTAGACATCGTGCGTAACGGACAGTTTACTTGAACATTTTATCATAATTAATTCAACCAACGCAGTTATATTTTCGAAGAGCTAATAATGACCGACAGGAATGAAAATACAACAACGTCTGGGCGCAGTACGAAGACTATAAATGTAAGAAAAAGACTGAATTTAAAAATTAAATTAGACGTTTTGAAGCGAATCGATTCCGGTCAACGACAAGCGGATGTGTGCCATAATTTAGGACTCGCAAATTTAACTGTAAGAACAATTATGAAAAAATAAAGAATTAATTTTAGCAACGGGAAAGATAGCTGTTCCACTGCAAGCAACTAGGACTAGACCGGCTATTAGGATTGAAATGGAAAGACTAATTTTTTTGAAGATAATATTCCAGTGCAGAATTCAGTTAAGTTAAATATTAAAAAGAGAGAGAGAGAGAGAGAGAGAGAGAGAAAGAGATTAGCCAATACGATGATCTGAAGAAAACTCGCCTAAAAAAAAAAATGTGGAACCATTTAAAACTGGTAGAATAGATTTAAAATCCCGGGAGAAGCCGCTAGTGCAGATTAAGGAGCCGAAACTTTCAAAAAAGAACTTGTTAAAATTATTGAAGAGGGGTATTATGTGTTATACTTCTCAACAAGTTTTTAACATAGATGAAGCAGGACTTTTGTGGAAACGAATGCCTAAAAGAAGTTTCATATTGAAAGAACAAAAAACATGCCAAGTTTCAAAGCGGCGAAGGATCGGTTGACTTTATTGTTGGGTGGTAACGCTGCGGGCCATTTAAAATTAATACCCCTTTTAGTTTATTTGGAAGAGGGCCAAAGTTCAACTCAAAATCCACACATTTTTCATGATTAAATTCATCCATTAAATTAAATCAATAAAATTCATTATTTTAATTGGAATTTTGTTTACTTTTGAGACGCAAGTAGTTACCACATAATTATACGTATGTAATGCAGAATATTTTATATATGAAAATATTTGAATATTAAATATTTTGACCGACATTTGTGCATCTTTTCATTACCGTTTATTATTAATTAGGAAATATCCTATGGCACCGACCGCAGCTCACAAATACATGTGTTACCTTATGGGAAAGCGGCGCTCGCTTAGCGCGGATTCACTTAGCGCTCTGTTTTTCCGGAACAAATGATCAGCGTTAAGCGGGGGTCACCTGTATTCAACATTTGATTTATACACGGTGATTCGGGAGGAATAGTAAATATTTTGGGAGATTATAGTATAAATTATTCTGAGTAAAAAAGTTCATATAAACATGTGTCCAATTCTCAGTGGATATGATACAGCTGTTTGAAACTGGCACACACAACTCCCTGAATCAGATGTGACCAAGATACAGTTATAACCTGATGCTGTTTGGTGTTAGAAGTGTTGTTAAGAATGCTGCACATCTTCACACATGCTGAATATGCCGATATGGTGTTTGTCTACAGTTTTTGTGGTGGAAGTGCTACTGTTGCTTGTAGAGGATACTGTTGATGGTTTCCTAACTTCAGAATACCAGATTCAAGATCATTTACTAGTGTTTACACCAAACTGTGAGACTGATACAGTTCCAAGCACTCTTTTTTCTTCTGAACATGCAAATGAACAAAATGGATGAAATAGAACACATTCTTAAGTCGGTAGAACGTAGTTCTACTATTAGCATTCAAATAATTGCTACGCGTATCGGTGCTCCACGGACAAGAGTATGGCGGACATTACGTGAGCATGGCTTATATCCATTTCACATACAGCAGGTACAACACCTTCATCCAGGAGACGACTCCTGACTGAAAGTTTGTTGATGAGTAAATGCTAGTCACCGATTAATTTCATTAATACTGTTCAGCAATGAAGCTACTGTTCAGTAGCTTCATTGCTGAACTGTGACAGTATCAATAACACCCATAACTCTCATAGATAGTCAGATGAAAATCTGCATGCCACTGTAGAAACAAATTTTCAACATCGCTTCTCTGTGAATGTGTGGTGCGGCATCATTGACAATCAGTTGATTGGGCCTGTTGTGTTACAAAATCGTCTTACAGGGCTCATTTACCTAGAATTTCTGCAAAACAAACTTCCACTACTATTGGAGGACGTTCCTTTGGCTACAAGGATTGGTATGTACTTTCATCATGACAGAGCTCCTGCACATTATACCAATCTGGTGATACAATGTCTAAATTGAACTTTCCCTGAACGATGGATTGGCTGCTGTGGTCCAGTTCATTGGCCACCAAGGTCTCCAGGCCCGCGGTGCCAAGCGGTTGTGATCAAGCGTTTTCTCTGTGCTTAAAGCGCGATTGTATAAAAGCGATTTATAGTTCTTTTACGTTCCTGTCCTTAAGAAATTTATTTATTTAATATCATCTACTGTTACAAAAGTACTTTTACAGAGCAAGAAAGAAAAGCTACCTTTCTTTATGTTTCATATTTCTATTACTAACCTAACTACTTCATGCTTAGTCACACCGGGCACTGCTCCTGCCTTTTTGTGGCAGGGCTGGAAACCTTGGCAGAACAGTTAATCTGCCAAGGGCCAAAAGTAGCAATTATGGAACATAATGTGTTTCCTCCTCTAGAGCCGACAAGCTCTTGGCCGGACATAGAAACCAAACATGACACGTCGCAACCCAAGAGGTTTAAAACCAACTACTCGGCAACAGATTTCTCTCTCTTACAGATCAGCCTCTGACTAAACTGTCTCCGTTTCTTATCCAGAAACACCTGGAAAGTCTGGTGAGATCTCCTAAGACAGTCAAGAGACTGCAATCAGAGGACCTACTAGTAGAAACAAGCAGCCAGAAACATTCAGAGCAGAGCATCTACTGAAAATTACAAATTTTGCTGGAATTCCAGTGAAAGTTTCTCCCCATGGAACCCTAAGGGAGTTATATCCAGCTGGGATCTAATGAATGTCTCAGAGGAGGAGGAGATAAGTCAAGAGCTTCAGAAGGAAAATGTAACTGCAGTGATTACAAGGAATATTATACTCACTTTTAATACCCCAAACCTACTTTCATCCATAAAAGCAGGTTATCTTCTTTGCCACATTCAACTGTACATTCCTAAACCCTTGAAATGTTATAAGTGCCAAAAGTGTGGCCACTCTCAAACGGCATGTAGAGGAAACCCAGTTTATCCCAACTGTGGCTCCTCCGATCACACTCAAAATGATTGTTCAGCAACAGAAATGATCTGCCCTAACTATAAAGGTAACCATCCTTCTTATTCTAGGACATGCAACAAGTGGAAAACTGAAAAGAAAATTGTGAAGTATAAAATTGAAAATAAAGTAAGCTTTCAAGAAGCAAAGAAATTAATTGCTCCCAGTGTTACTAAACATACATATTATTATTATTATTATTCTTAGCCAGCTGGATATCATCATTCTTCTCTTTCTTGATGATTCTCTTCTACTTCTGTCTCTCTCTCAGGGTAACTCGGAATGTTTTTTTTTTTTTTTTAGCTAGTAATAATATAGTGCAAGGAAGCCTGAGGCTTATGCTTCACCAGTCCAAAAAAAAAAAAAAATTCTGAATTACCCTGAGAGAGAGAGAGAGAGAGAAAATGAAAGTTAGAAGGGAAGGGAATCACCAAGAAAGAGAAGAATGATGATATCCATCTCGGGACCCTGGGTGTGTCAAGCCCATACTCACCAGATGTTTCAGTGTTGCACAAAAATATCAATCAGTGGCCACCCAAACTGATGTTACAGTCCCTTCAAATGCCTCAATCTCTGACTGGACACGAACTGATCTCTCCCTGCAACAGTCCAATATCCCCAAACAGTTGAACCAGGCAAGCAATACTGCTCTTACAGTACCAGCGAAATCTCCTTCTCCTTCTCCTCCTCCTCCTCTTCCTCCAATGAATGCTGCTGCTTCAAATAATCAAGGTTTAAACATAAAAACAAATATTCAGGACACATCCATGGATAAAATTGACTCGTCCAGACAGGAAGACCCAGTCTTTGAAATACATGTGGAAGAAGATATGGACACCAGTCGGCCATTCTTCTCCAAAAAAAGACAAACCGAAACCTGAACGCCATAAATCAGTCACATCAAAAAAACAGTCAGATACAGCTTCTATTATTAAACACCAATAATGCCTCATATATTCCTCAGTGGAATTGTAGAGGATTTCGTAGTAACTTTAACAATATTCAAGAATTAACCTCTACTCTCCAGTTGGTTTGTGTATACAGGAAACCTATCTAACTTCTCAAACTTCTGCCAGCATAAAGAACTATTCTATCTATCGACCTGATCGTAATACTTCAACTTCCGCCCGTGGGGATGTGGCCATCTTGGTCAGCTCAAAGATCCCAACCAAGCAAATTTGTTTTTAAAACTGAAATTGAAGTTGTTGCTGTACATTTGATAACCCAAATTGAGTTAACATTAGTATCAATTTATCTCCCACCAAGTCTTACCTTCTCTTACCAAGATCTTGAAAACCTGCTAATGCCTTCCCCTGTCTGTCTCTTGGGGGATTTCAATGGCCACCACCCCATATGGGGATCTACTAAATTGGTAGGCATGGCTGACTGGTTGAAACCTTCATAGATAAGCAAAACCTTATCATTCATAATAGCGGTGCACCTACTCAAGTACAATTACCAACTGGACAAGCTTCTGCAATCAATCTCTCAATATGCTCCCTGATTCCGTTTCCAATCGTGGAATGGTCTGTTATGGACAATCCCATGGGCAGTGATCTTTTTCCGATTATTTGTGATTTGCTCACTGCACAACCACCATTAGCCAAACCGTGCAAGAAATGGAAGTTCTCTCAAGCCACTTGGGTCAGATTTCAGTCAGCTGTCACTCTGGATGAGAAATTTATACGAACACAGTCGATAGACGAGGCCACAGATTATATCATTTCACACCTACTATCTGCAGCTAACTGTTCAGTTCCATTGTCGAATCTCCAGTCCCAACAGTACCTTAACTATTGGTGGAAGGAAGAATGCACAAAAGCAAAGAAGTTAAAAAATAAAGCATGGAATTTATTTTGTAAATCAGTAACCACAGCTAATCTTTTCAGCTACAAGAAATTAAGGGCAAAAGCACGTCTCATTCAGAGTCAAGCCAAGAAGAATTCTTGGATTCAGTTTGCATCTACCATAAATAGAAACACTAACTCCAGGTTAATATGGAAGTAAATTAGGTAGATTTCCGGGAAATTTCCAACCACTCCTTCACCAATTCTTTTGTAAAAAAAGGCAAGAACTCTCTGCTTCTGAGGACATAACAAATGCCTTGGGCAAAACCTTTGCCCAAGTTTCTGCAGCACCAAATTATTCTCCGGATTTCCAGAAAATAAAGACCGTGACTGAACAACGTGCCATCAACTTTCAAACTTTGGTTTCCATTCTGCATAACTAGCCACTTCAATATTCTGAACTTCTACACGCCATTAAAACAACAACAACAGTGCTGCTGGGCCAGATGGAATATCTTATATCATGTTACAAAAGCTTGGTGACAAAAATTTATAAATACAGTCAGTCCTCATATAACACGTGTTTACACTACACGAATTCGATCATACACAATTTATAAATAGGGGAACGATATCTTATATAACACGAACCGAATTCACTTATGCACGATTCACCTTTGTGTTTACAAGAAATGGCAGTCGAATGCAGAATCACCCCAACCGAACACAACACGATAGGAATGAAGAGAAGATTCTGAAAATGTATTAATGTTTTTTATATCAGTGAAGGGGAAACACATTTCACCATAATAACGTAAAAACCAACACAATTCCAGCTATCGATATAATCGCAAATGCAATTTGATCGAGTTTACTACCAGTTTATAACAGATTCCACTAGCAGAAACGCAACTGGAAATTGTTTTTATTGTTTTATGGTGGTAACTCCTAGGAATGTGCTTTAGTAAAATGTGAGGTGTTAATAGTGTATTATGGTGTTGTTTATTCAGTTTACAGCCTTTACGGTGTTGTTTATTCAGTTTCTACAGGCGCGCAGCTTTGTTTATGTGTATCAGGCGTGCCTCCTCGTTTTGTAATTGTGCTTTATTCCCTAAAAATGAGTGAAATACTTAAAAAGTGTGAAAAGAAAGCGTCTTGGTGAAGACACTGCAGATTCAGAGAGAAAAAGAAAAGCAATATCGATAAACAGAGGCGGACTGGATCAAAAATTCTTACCCAGGAAAATTTATAGTTGCCTCATACTAGCGTTTATGGCCAAAATCACACCAGCCTCTGGCGTTTCCCTAGTAAGGCTTATGGCCAGTCCACCTCTGTCGATAAAGAAAAAATATGAAATTGTGAAACGCTTTGAGTGAAATGAAAGACCATGTGATATTGCACGTGCTGCAGACCTAAATGAGGCAACGCCGAGAATTACAAGGAATGCAGAGAAAATGAAAACAACTTTCATAGCAGGAACAACTCAAAATGTAATTAAAATCAATTAGATTAAGACACAAAGAATTGGAAGAGATAGAATGGCTGTCATCTGTTTGGATAGAAAATCAAACAAAAAACAAGTTTGCTTACGATAGAAGCAAAAGCTTTAGCAATATTTTATTACGTAATAGTCGTAATAAAATACGCAAGTATTTTATTACGATAATTTATTGTGTTTGGTAATGTTTTGGTTACAAATGTGTGTTCAATCTTGGGTGGTCGACACCTAACCCTATTTTTCCCCATAGGGCCTGTTGTTTATATTGCACGATTTTGCATTGCACGAGAGTTTCTAGGAACACAACTATCGTGCTATACAAGGACTGACTGTACTGCTGGTCTACTATAACTGAATATTTCTGGAAAACATTTATCCCAGCTCCTGGCATCATGCCACAGTTCTTACCCTCTCCAGTTGCCTCGGTAAATTACTTAAAAAAATTATCCCTAATCGACTTGTTTGGACCATTGAAACAGAACACATAATCAGTAATCATCAGCATGGGTTTCGTAAGCGCGTACTGGTAGTAAGAACAGGTCCTCCTTAGATCTCATGATCAAACCTGAGTCTGCAATTCGTAATGCCTTTGTAAAAAATAACATCTTGTTATGGTTTCCATAGACATAGAAAAGGCATTTGATACTACCTGTTGTCATGGCATTCTCAGTGACCTTTATGCTCTTGGTCTACAAGGCAACCTGCCTATATTCAGATGTCAAAAGAATCGTTCGTTCCTAATTTGATATCACAACTCACTTTCTGTGACATTTTTACAGGAAGAAGGAATGCCACAAGGGTCTGTACTGAGTGCAACCCTTTTTGCCCTTAGAATCAATTCCATCACAAAAGAACTTCCAAATACTGTTCAGACCTACCTTCACACTAATGATCTCTCTATTTCTAGCCATTCTCAAAATGTGAGATCCATTGAATGGCAACTGCATATATCCCTAAATAAAGTCCAAAGGTGGGCAAGGTTAAATGGCTATCATCTGTCACAGCAGAAGACTGTTGCAATCCACTTTTGTAATCAACAGAAAATGCATCCAGATTCTGAACTTCAGACGTCATACTTTACCATTCTAGTGACTAACAACATCAGATTCTTGGGATTAATCCTTGACAGGAAATTAAATTTCCTTGAGCACATTAAATTTGTACGTACTTCCTTCCTAAAAAAACTAAACATACTAAGAGCTTTATCTGCCTTGTCTTGGGGAGCGGACCGTACGTCTTTGCTTCTCTTCTTATATAGAGCATTGATCAGATCCCGTTTTGGATTATGGTACTCCACTCTATGATTCTGCCCATAAGACTACACTACGATGGCTGGATCCTATACAGCATAGTGCATTCCAGATTGCACCTGGTGCTTTCAGGACATCTCCTACTCATAGTTTATATATTAAAGCTAATGAGCCTCCTCTTTACCTCCACAGAAAAACACTGCTTCTTAAGTTTACAGACCGAATACAAAGTTGCTGGCAGCATCCTATTAATCCATACCTCTTTAATCCACCACTGCAAAATCTCTATAGAAACAAACCCACTAAAATAAGACCAGCAGGCTTACACCTTATTGAATTAACACAGAGTTGGAATGTTCCTATTTTCAACAGGCAACAAGTAATGAATTACTCTCAACCAACTTGGACTCTCCCTGTGCAATTAACCTGCAATACTTATCTTCACAAGTGGGGAAAGAATAGCCTACCAATAATCAATGTGAAACAACTCTATGCAAGCCATATTCAAAAATATGCTGATTTTGTTCCAATATATACACTGATGGCCCCAAATCACATTCAGCCATTGGTGCAGCAGCAGTGTTTCTTTCTACAATCATTTCGGTTGCTCCTCCATCTGAGTGTAACAGCTTCCCAGCAGAATTCCAAGCACTAAAATTAGCCTTAGAAAACCTGAATAACTACCCTTCTGCAAAGTACATAGAGTACACAGACTCACTCAGCTCAATTACCTTGATTAGACCGCGGTTCGAGCCCGTCGCCACCAAATACAGAGGATGCGGAAAGGTCAGGGAATGACCACCCCATATCCCGGAGCAATATGGCCTTAGTTCCTAATGCTCCTAAAAACCAAATAACAACAACAACAACAACAGCTCAATTACAGCAATGCAAAATTCCTGTTACAAGGTTCACCTTGTGTTAAATCAAATCAGAAGTGTCCTGTTGCAAATTGGAGAACATTATCAGCCAGTGACCTTTTGCTGGATCCCAGCACATTCGGGGATAAAGGGGAACGAACTTGCTGACAAAACTGCTAAAAATCCATCAACTTTTGATTTAACCTCCTAATAAAATTATTGAAAAAATCATGCTCCCATATCTTCAACATGGAATCTTTGCTAATGCACCTGTCAAGATACATATTGATCCTAGAGGGCGCTCCACAACAACAACAACAACAAGGTGCTCCACAACACCATTGTGTGCATTCAAACTGTGTTTCAAGATGAGGCACAATGCGATGATTTTACTTTGACAACATAGATCTCTAAAAAGCTTTGGAAACACTAAAAAATCATTTTCTCGTTGAAGCAATGATTATTTCCTATCTTCAATACAACCTAAATCACAGATTTCACCTCTTCCCCCACTAGTATTGACAGTATTCTTGTCACAACCTCAACAGGCATTCCCCAAGGAGCTGTTCTCTCCAGTACTATATTTTCAGCATCTCTTCAACCACTTCTACAAGAAAATCCAAATCTACTGGCATATGCTGATGATTTAAAGTTATTTATAATCTCCAAAGCCAGTGATGATATTTGCAAAGTTATCAATAATGCGAATTCACAGATTTGTGAAATTATCAAGTATCTGAACGATCTCAATCTGACTATAAATGCAAGCAAATCTGCTCAAATTACTTATTCCCTTCAGAAACAACCCAACCGCATAGAAATAAAAATTGCATTTGTCCCAAACCAAAATGTTTATGCTCACAAAGACTTTGGAGTTGTTTTTGATAAAAATCTCTTCTTTAATGCCCACTATTTATATGTTGCTCAAACAATTCAAAAAGCAAAAAAGTTAATCAAACAAGAAACAGCAGTGATTCAAGACAGAAAAACAGTCATTAAACATTTTTAAAGATGCATCTTTCCCATTCTGTCCTATGCTTCCAAAATCCGGTCTAGTGCTCCTCAAGTAACCGTCAAGAAATTCCTTCCTAGAATATTGGGTTCTTAGATGGCTCAATAGTAAGTTTCATTTTCCCCATACAATATCAAGGCAACAGCTTTATTGAAAAGTTAAAAACAAAGCCTTTGCAACAGATGATCAATGAGTCTGGAGTCATTCTTCTTGCAAAGTTAATCACTTCTGCATGCAATTCACCAAACCTAGCCAATAAAATAGCTGCCCCCAACAGGGAAAATTCAAGAAACCAGCAATTCAAATCCAGGCACAAACAAATGGACAGAATGTTCCCCAATGCATCCCTTCACCTCATAAATCATCACAACATTGATTGCAACAGGTTAATCGACTCTGAAGCCTATAGGAATCAGATCTCCGATAAAATGAAGAGAAATAAAAACAACACCCTGCCTCCAACCCAGTAACTGCAACTGAAAGCCAAATGTCCTGTTCTGCAAATTCCTTTTTAATTCATAACTATAATTCCAAGTCATTGTTAATGTATATGAAATCTGCTATGTACATATATTCCATTATTTTATGTTATTTCCTTTGTATTGTTATCTGCCCCTAGCCATGTGCTGTGATGGGCTTGCTGTATTTGCAATAAATGAATATTTATTTATTTTCATTCTCCACTACCCTGAGTGTAGTACCACCCAATTGGTACAGTACTCTGGAGTTACACCTACCCATATACAGTACTTTACATTTGTCAATGTTAAACTTTAGTTGCCACCTCTCAGCTCAACTGCTCAACTTTTCCAGATCCTGTTGTACACGTTGCATTTATCCTGCTGTATTGTTGCACACATTGGCACTAATGATATGAAGAGTAGGAGACCGGTGGAATTACTTAACAAGTACAGGTCACTGTCGAAAAAAGCCGTGAATTAGGGTTGAATTTGAAAGTGTCTGCAATTGTGCCCAGACGCGATAGGAGGGAGTATACGATGAGAGCTTTGTCAATCAATTCGGCCCTGGAGAGATTGTGCAAGGCTGAAGGTTTAGAATTTTTCTCAGCCTGGTCTGTGCTTGTTAACAGGAGAGACTGCTTCTACAGGAATGGGATACACTTAAATAGAAAGGGTGCGAGAATATCTGCTGGTGCTATCAAGGCAGTGTTAGGTGGGTCTGAAAACTGCTAGCTTAGAGAGAGATACACGGACTAATAGATTAACATCCTTCTTAAAATGAGGCCTCCAGACCTGCATACAGTACTCAAGGTGTGGCCTGACCATTGCCTTATACAAGTGGATAATCAGCTCCTTATCCCTGCTAGAAAAATTCCTGTATATCATTGACAAGACACCATGAGCTACTCTTGCAGACCATCTGCACTGCTCACAAAACTTCATATCTGCCTGCACAATTACCCCAAGGTCCTTTTCATTCTCTACCACTGTCAGTATGGTACCACAGAGTTGATGCGTTACTCTGGGATTACTGCTTCCCATATGTAGTACTTTACATTTGTCGATATTAAATTCATTTGCCACCTCTCAGCCGATCTGGTCAACTTTTCTAGATCCTGTTGCAGCAGTGTACTGTCATTAGTTATTAACAACCCTGCCAATCTTCGTATCGTCTTCAAACTTGGACATTAAGCATGATATACCATCATCAATATCATTTATAAATACAGAAAACAACAATGGACCCAACACTGAATCCTGAGGGATTCCACTAATAACATTAGTCCACGAGTCCCTCAGGGTTCAGTGTTGGGTCCATTGTTGTTTTCTGTATATATAAACGATGTTAAATTATTAATTATTAAATATTAATGATATTCTGTATTTTTAAATGATATATATTAAGAAGAATGTAGAATGTTGGAACCGTTGCAGAGAATAGCAACAATGCTAGTAAAGGACACAAAAGAAAATATTTCTACCATGAAAAATCTCTGCAAATTGCAATGATTTGAAACCGAACACCTGTAAGAAAACCTGTTTGAAGTATTTAAAGCTTTAATTGAATTGATGAAGTAAAAGTTTGTGGAATCCTGACTCTTCCTCAGATAACACATATAAGAGGACTTGAATTTAAACTGAAAAAAGGATGGCTGCAGGATATACGTGAAAAAATCTGCTTTCAACGAAAGAGTAATTGGAATAAACTTACATCTCGTGTTTTAGAAGTGGACAGTGAATAAAATTAAGGAAGAATTAGACAAATTATTATAGTTGGAGACAGATGGGATGTATTTTTTTTTTTTTTTTTTTTCTTTATTTGGCTGCATAAGCTTGTTTCCTTACATCATTTTCCACTAATACTAATTTTACTTTTTGAAATTACCTTCTTGTAATGATATTTGCAACTAAAAGTTTTTGGTTTCATTAAAAACCCTTAACTTATGAAATATTATTATAGAAAACTGTGCTCCTCTGAACAGTAGATTTCTGTAATCAGTTTTTATTTTCTATTTTTTTTCCAGTCTTTTGCAACACTCAATATAAATATAATTTTTTTTTAAAACTTTGCTTTCATGATGTTAATTAAAATGTACAATCATTTTCTATACAAAACTGAAATGCTCATAAAGATTTCATATTTCAGTCCTTTGATGAACTGTGCAGCATTATTATTAGCTATATGGTGCAAGGAAGCCTGAGGCTTTTGCTGTACTAGCCAAAAAAAATTCTCGAGTTACCCTGAGAGAGAGAGAGAGAGAGAGAGAGAGACCAAAGGGAATCACCAAGAAAGAAAAGAATGATGATATCCAGCTCAGGACCCTGGGTGTGCCAAGCTCATACTCACCAGATGTGAGCCCCTGGGGGGTCTCTCTAAATATAAAAAGTCTTCAAACTCTGTAATGTACATTGGTGTGCCTGTTTAACATACCTTTCCTCAGTGAAATATTTGCTGTGCATTGAAGGCCTCTGTAGCCGAGTGGTCAGGAGCGGGAGTGCAGTAGCACATGCTCTTTGAGTAGACCGGGGTTCGAGCCCCCTGACTGCTAAATACGGTCAATCTGCCAGCCCACACTGGACCAGCATGGCAGATTATAGTCCATTTCCCTCAGTTGGAATTGTTGAGGAGGCTTCCATCCTGCAGTGGGTTTATAATGGCTGCAGTTTACCTTTTTTTTACTTGCTAGTTCAAAATTAATGGATGTTTCTCTCTGTACTTTCTACTGTAGTTGTTTTGGAGGTCAAAAGTTATTGTTTATGCAGAGTAATTAGGTAAAACATGTTGCTAAACAATTCCTGTTGCAGGCTTTTTTCTTCTGTGCCATCTTCCTACTTTCAGTTTCAGCATAATGTAAACAAATACTTTTTTTACCAGACAGTTGCTTCTATTACTTCAGAAATTAGGCAATCTTTGTTTTATATTTAATTATTGTATAAAATGTTTTCTTATCGCAGTTATTATTACTACCTGTTTATTTTATTTGGCAAAACATTAATATTCTGTGCATTCATAACTTTGAAATTTTTTACCTTTAATGGTTTTATAAACTTGAAAATGGAATTAACTAATAGTTTTATGCTTACATTTGATGTATACAATGTTTATTTTAATTTTTATTTTCAGAAATAATGTGTCGTTTTGCTCTGTTTTAAATAATGTAAATACTAGATTTGAAAACACATTTTTAAATTAAAACTTTTAAGTTGCATAAATAAATAAGTTGTATTTAATAAGCATTGCAATCCATTGAAAAAGGTCTAGTATTGTTATACAGAGGGTAGAATTAAAAAACAGCAAAAGCTGTTTGACAGAAAAGAACTAGACATCAACTCTGCTAGGTTAATAGATATTTAAAAAATAATAAAAAAGTTAAGACAACTATAACACAGCAGTAAATATTTGTCTTCTCTTAATGTTTTTTTCTTGTTCAGTTATACTATGCATACTATATATGTGAGAATCACATTCGCATATACTGTAGTATTTTTTGTTTTTTTAAATCCTAAAAACTCTCAATGGTTATAATGTAACTTGACTTCTTCTTTATTTTCGCCTTCTTCCCACGTTTATACAGGGGTCAGCATTTCCATTCTTAATTCTTTTCCTCCATTCCTCCCTATTCTGGGCTTCCTCTCTCCTCCCTCTTTTTAAATCCTCTGCCAACTTGTCCTTCCACCTCAGCTTAGGTCTCCCCCTCTTCCTCTTACCTATCATCTCCAAATTTTTGCACCTCTTCCCCACATACTCTTCACTTCTTCGTTCCACATGTCCCAGCCACCTCAACCTAGATTCCTGCATTTTTTTACTGAGGCCCTTTGACCGTACCTCTGATGTAGTCATTTGTTATCCTGTCCTTCCTCGTCACACCACACATCCATCTTAGCATCCTCATCTCCGCCACTTCCATCTTCTCCTGAGCCCTTGTAATCGCCCATGTCTCAGCACTATACATCAGTGTGGGTCTAACCACAGTTTTATACAATCTTCCCTTCATTCTGCAACTTACTTCCTTATCACACAGCACCCCACTCATCTTTCTCCAGTTCAACCATCCACATTGCACTCTATGCTGTATTTCTGCACTCAATCCTCCATCCCTCTCAATGTTCGATCCAAGATACTTAAATTTCGAAACTGATGATAGCTTTCCTCCTGCAGTTTTATAGAACTCTCATCTTCTCCATTCGATGCCATATATTCTGTCTTTGTTCAGCTTATCCTCATGCCTCTCTCTTCCTATGCTTTCCTCCATTCCTCCAATTTCTTCTCTATTTTTCTTTGGGATGGTTCGCACAGTAGGATATCGTCCGCGAACAGCATACACCATGGTGCTCTACTCTTCACGTCTCTCACTAACACATCCATTACCAGATCGAACAGATATGGGCTGAGAGCTGATCCCTGGTGCAGTCCAACTACTACAGAAAACCCCTCAGTGATACCTACACTACCCCTAACCTTAGTCACCGCTCCCTCATACATTTCCTTCACAAGCCTTACGTACTTTTCTGATGCACCCTTCTCCCTTGTGTATCTCCATACCTCTTGTCTGGGTACTCTATTATATTCTTTTTCCAGGTCTATGAACACCATGTGCAACTCTACTTGCATCTACCTGTACCTTTCCATCACCTGCCTTAAAGCAAAGATTGCATCTGTTGTTCCCCTTCCCGGCATGAAACCGAACTGTTCCTCTCCTATTTCTGTCTCCTGCTTTATTCTTCCTTCTACAATTCTTTCCCAGATCTTTATCGAATGAGACATTAATTTTATTTCCCTGTAATTCCCACATTCCAGCACATCACCCTTTCCTTTATAGATTGGCACAAGTATACTTTCCCTCCACTCATCTGGTACACTCTCCTGCTGCCACAGTTTTTCCATAAGGTCCCATAAGATATCGATCCCTTCTTCGCCCAAACTTCTCCATACCTCTACTGGTATCTGATCAGCACCTACTGCTTTCCCATCTTCATTTTTCTGAGTGCACTTTCCACTTCTTTCCTGCTTATGCCTTCCACTACTCTTTCATTCGTCTCTCCATCCTCGCATAATGCTCTTGGGTTTTCCTCATCTAATAACTTCTTAAAATAGTCTTTCCACCTTTCCTTAACCTTCTCCTGTCCTGTATCACCACTCCTCTCTCATCTTTCATCTGCTTTATTGATGAGAAGTCTTTTGATGCTTTGTCTCTCACTTCAGCTATTCTCATCAACTGCCAACCCCATCTTTCCTTTCCAGTTCTCCATAGGCCTCGTTCACTGCCTTTGCTATTGACACAGCTCTTTTTGCCTCCTTATTTGCTAATTTATATGATTCTTTATCTTGCTGGCTACCTGTTAAATCCCATCTTTTCTTCATCTTCTTTTGTTTTATCACAGATTGCACTTCCTCGTTCCACCACCAAGCCTCCTTTCCCTCTGGCGACCCCTTTCCTGATGTTTTCTCCAACAACTCTTCTCCAACTTTCCTTATGATACAACTATTTAACTTCCACCACTTTTGCCCATCTTCTGGTAACTTTATTCCTTTTAGTCCCTTTTCCCTAAACTGCTTCCTCAAACTCTCCTCTTTCAATCTCCACCATTTTATCCTTTTCTCCCTCTGTCTTGAATATTTCCTACTTTTGTCCAGCAATCTATGTTGTGCAGACACACTTTCTCCATTTATCATCTTGCTGTGCCTCATTTCCTTTAGACTGGCTACTCCTGAGTATTTCCTGTAAATTATTTTTTTGCTGGTTAACAATACTATAACAACCTGGAGATATTTGCTTATAGAACCTTGGGGGCTTATTTATCATGTGACTCATAGTAAGTTAATTGGTAATAATGTTTACTATACAGTTAGTGTTGATTGGTATAGTACATTTGAATTTATAACCAAGCATTTGTTTCCAGAAGATGATTTAGAATTAGAGAATATTGATATAGATATTGAATAAGATACGTCAGCATAATAATTCATATGTTGGTGTCTTCACTGTTGAACTTTTCTCTTTGAGAGAATTGTTAGCTTCAGTTGCAAAATTAAAAGTTAATAAATGTCCAAGCATTGATCTTGTTGAAAATATGGTGATTATAAAATTCTTTGAATTTTATCCTAATATTCTGTTAAATCTTTTTAACAGTGTTTATTGTCAGGAGTTCCCCAAAAGTGTGGAAGATTGCATTACTGAAGATTATACAAAGACCTGGAAAGGAGACATCTGATCTTAGGGCATATTGTCCTGGTTCATTGTTATCAAATGTGGGAAACTATTTGAGAGACTTTTGGTTGCAAGAATATGTGATAAGTTGTTGAAACAGGGTTTATGCTCGGCACATCAATATGGTTTTAAGAGAGGATCTTTGGCAGAAGATGCTATAGTTGGTTTGACCAGACATTGCAGATCCTCACAATTTATGTATGAAATGGCTATGTTTGTGGACTTTGAGGGTGCTTTCAACATCTTATGGTGTGAAAGTGCTCTCAGGTCCTTTAGATTGGCTAAGTGTGACAATTGTGTTTATTCAGTTCTTAGATCGTATTTTCAGGATAGGTTTATTATGATTAGAGCTCAAACTCTGACTTATAAGAGAGCCGTTTATAGAAGGTGTCTGCAGAGATCACTTCTAGGTCCGATCTTTTGGAATGCTGTACTGGATCAGTGGCTTGTAAAAGATTTTGAATTTATTTATCACGTGGCATATGCAGATGATCTTGTGGTATGTATATCAGACAGATCTAGAAATAATTTGGAGGAATGAGCTAAAGTTGTAATGGAAGATCTGTTAAAATGGTCTTCAATAGTAACATCTAAAACTAAACTAATGGTTTTTAAGAAAAGATTGATATTGACCGACCAACTAGGATTTTTGTTTCAAATAAGTTGATTCCATATGTTCCTGAAATTTTTGGGAATTATTCTGGATGATCAGCAAAATTTCAGTTTACATGTTAATAATCTTGCTGAAAAAGTCAGAAATTTCACTGCTGCTCTCTTCGGGGTGTCCAGATCTGACTAGAAGGGCTAAATAAAAGAACTCTTTGATTATATTACACTGCAGCATTTCTACCAATCGTGTGTTATGGTGTGGTGTGTGGTCACACAGAGTTAGAAATGTTAGAATGAGGAACAAATTGATTTCCTTACAGCAGTAAATGTTATTGGCCATAACAAGAGTAGCAAGAACAATGTCAAATAATGTGTTATAGGTGATGGCTGGTACAATCCCTTTAGATACGATGATGGTTCAATAAAGAACCACCCTCACCTACTTCCATATATCGCAGAGTGATGATATTTTGTGTGTAGCATCATACATATCTCTGTACTAAAGGTGTAAATTTTCAGCTCTGTGTCTTAATTTGTTTTTCTCTTACAGAGCAGAACGTGTGATGAAGTAGCATCAGAGACAAAGTTGAAGCCAGAGCTATAATCCAGTATCTGTTCTTGAAGGAGAAATCTCCCAAAGAATTCCACAAGGAGATGACTGCTGTATATAAGGATGAAGCCCCATCCTATGGCATGGGGAAGCACTGGCATAGACAGTTTAGGTGTGGTTGGACATCAGTAGAATCTGAGCCCATTTCAGGTCATCCCCATTCAGCCATTGATGACAGCACGATCAGAAAAGTGGAGTCATTAATCATGGAAGATAGCCGGATATCTGTGCGTGAATTGTCCCAGGAGGTGAAGATTAGTATGATCTCTGTTGAAACAGTTCTTCATGAACAACTCCATTTACAGAAATTGATGAGTGCAAGATTATTGACTGGTTTCCAGAAGGCTGATCGACAATAGAAATCAAAAGAGTTGTTAGCCCTGTGCCAAAAAAATGAAGAAGACTTTTTTCTCTTGTCTAATCACTCAGGATGAAAGTTGGATACACCATTTCGACCCTGAAAGTAAAAAGCAGTCCATGGAATGGCAATATCATGGCCCCCCCATCCCCCAAGAAGGCAAGGGTCCAAGCAAGTGTCAGCAGGAAACGTCTTGCTGACAGTGTTTTGGGATGAGAAAGGTGTAATAATGACTGATTACCTGTTGAAAGGTAGAACAATTACAGGTGCCTATTATGCCGACTTACTCAAAAAATTAGGGGAGAAAATCAAGACATGTAAGCGTGGCATGCTGTCCAAAGGTGTGAGAATGCTTCCAGACAATGCCCCAGTTCACACTTCTGAAATTGCAACAACACAAGCGGCCACTTGTGGATATGAAATACTGCCCCATTCAGCCTACTCACCCGATCTTGCACCATCAGACTTCTTCTTGTTTCCTTCCCTCGAATCATTTCTTCGAGGAATCCACTTCCCTGACGACGAGAGACTCATTTTTGCAACAGAGTCATGGTTCAAAGACCAACCTCACCACTTCTACAAAAACGGTATCCGTAGCCTCATCCATCGATGGGAAAAATGTGTAAATCTGCATGGTCACCATGTAGAGAAAGACTAAAACCTGTGCCAACAATCAACAGGCTAGCACCTCTGCAGCTAGGTCAGGGCAATTGTAATCAATTTATGGAGATCCTCTAGTCCTGTTTAAAATTTGTAAAGTGATTATTTGGAACAAGTTTGTTGCTGCTTGGCAAAGCATGTGGGATTTAAGCAATTCTGGTGCTGAAATTGAAACAGTTGAAACAGTTCTTCATGAACAACTCCATTTACAGAAATTGATGAGTGCAAGATTATTGACTGGTTTCCAGAAGGCTGATCGACAATAGAAATCACCTTTTCATTAAGAATTTTAGCTTCAGTGCAGATAAAAATTCCTGGTT
The DNA here is from genome assembly GCF_048544385.1 of Mastigoproctus giganteus. Taxonomy (NCBI): domain Eukaryota; kingdom Metazoa; phylum Arthropoda; class Arachnida; order Uropygi; family Thelyphonidae; genus Mastigoproctus; species Mastigoproctus giganteus. Next base: position 19,026,127 of record NC_143576.1, read on the forward strand.
TTTTCCTAGCATGTTTACATCTTTTTTACTTACTGGATATGGGTCTTTTAAAGAAAAACTGTGTCAATTTAATTTAGAATCAGCTTCTTTCTGTACATGTCAAGTGGAAAACTGCATAGTATATTCTTCTTTATTGTCCTATATATGAGGTGGATAGATCTTTGTTTTTACTGCTGTACCCGATTTACTTGGAGGTGGTATGTTTGTTCTCCTGAGCTTGCAAGACAATTATAATGCATTGCAGAACTTTGCATCTAGTATTTTCCTGAAAAGGAAAATTATTATGAATCTGTCTAGGCTGTCAATTAATATAAAAATTTAATAATTTTAGTTAAATACAGTGATGTGAATATAATGTATTTTATAGTTTAACATGTAATGGGGAATTAGCATTCACTGGTTTAGCACTACCTCCAGCAGTTGTCCAGATGATGGCTGTTCCCTGGTGGCAAAGAGGCCTGGATCTGTCCAATGCTTGTTGGCCAGTGCTTGTTAACCCCATCTGATTAACAAACACTGGCCATTCAGAGAAAAATTCTACCCTATTGGCCTTGTAGTGTCTCTCCAGGGCAAAATTATTTGACAGTGCTCTGATTATAAACAACCAGCCATGTTTTGGCAAAACCATACACCTTCAAATTCAGCCCTGACTCGTAGCTTTTTCTTAAGATCACATTGTGCTCGTAAAAAAGGCTCAGAATGCCTATACTTATCATCACCAGTACCAATGTACAACATCAACTCTCATGCCCTTAAAAGATGATGATTGTGCTACAAGTGATATACTCTTGTAGATATACCATGGTCTTATTCCATCTTTCTTTAATGCATAAAATATTCCCTGCTTCTCTAACAATAGAGTCACTAAGAATAACTACTTCCCATGGAACTAATGCATCATGCTCGTAATGATACCATCGCACAGCCAGATGTGTGGGAGCAAGCTCTAATGTAAGGTGGGCAGCCGAGTGCTTGATGAGTCCTCTGATTTAACTCTTACTCAAGTAATGATACTTTTTTTTCAAGCACTTAAATTCTTTCAATGAAACATTAAATTTCTGCATAATTTCTTCAGCCCCTCCCTGCACCTAATACACACAAAAGCATTGCCTGTCCCATTAGGTCCAGATACAGTCAGGTCTACATACATATTCTACGCACTAAATACAGTAAGGTCTAGATTCGTAGAACCCTCATCGTCAATGAATGGATTAGCATTAGCATTAGAATTAGTAGAGGCATTTGATGCAAGAAGCTTATGCAGCATCAGCCAAAAAAAAAATAAAATAAATAAATAAACAAATAAATAAAAAATAACCACTTGCACATCACCCCTCTGTTCGTTCAAAATACTTGTCTAGCTGAGCCTTAAACTTATTTAGGCTATCAACTTCCACGACAAGGGATGGAAGTCTGTACCACCAACCAACCACCTGCTGGCTAAAGGCAAATTTCCTCACGTCTATCCTACATCTGTCTTTCCTCAATTTGAATTTATGCCCCCTCAGGTGATTATTCTGAGCAAGAGGAAGAATCCCATTAGCATTGAGCATGCTCAAACCATTCAAGGCTTTATACACCTCTATCAGATCACCTCGCTGGTGCCTAATCTCCAGACACTGTAATTTGCAAAACTTAAGCCTTTCTTCGTAAGAGCACCCCTTTGTTCCATTCATCAATCTTGTTGCCCTTCTCTGTACACGTTCCAGCATCTCTACATCCTTCTTGAAATGAGGCCTCCAGACCTGAAAACAGTACTCTAGCTGTGGCCTGACCATTGCGTTATACAAGGGAATAATCACCTAATTATCCCTGCTAGAAAAATTCCTATATATCATCGACAATACACCATGAGCTACTCTTCCAGCCCGTCTGCACTGCTCAGAAAATTTCATATCTGCCTGCACAACCACCCCCAGGTCCTTTCATTCTCTACCACTGTCAGTGTAGTACCACAGAGTTGATACGTTGCTCTGGGGTTGCTGTTTCCCATATGTAGTACTTTACATTTGTCAATGATAAACTTCATTTGCCACCTCTCAGCCCATCTGCTCAACCTTTCCAGATCCTGTTGCAGCAGCATAGTGTCAGTAGTGTTCTTGACAACCCTGCCAACCTTCGTATCATCTGCAAACTTGGACATTAAGCTTGATATACCATCATCAATATCATTTATAAATACAGAAAACAATAATGAACCCAGTACTGAACCCTGAGGGACTCCACTAATAACATTAGTCCATGATGAGCAGTGTCCATTGATTACCACTCTCTGTCTTCTCCCCTCAACCACCCCTTTATCCATAGCAACAATTTGCCTCCAATGCCACACTGCTCCAATTTGTGCAGCAGTCTTCCATGTGCAACAGTATCAAAAGCCTTTCTAAGATCCAAGTATATAATATCAAAGTTATTCCCTGCATCCAGTTCTTTTGTGACTGCATCATAGTATCCAATCAAATTGGTCAGGCAAGACTTCCCCTTAACAAAACCATGCTGTGTCTGAGCTATAACTGAAGTCTTGTCTAGATGATCCTGCAGTACTTCTTTAACCAGTGCCTCCATTAATTTTCCCGGAACAGAAGTTAAACTAACAGGTCTATAATTACTTGTGCTTTGATCCTCCTTTGTGAATTAGGGTCACATTTGCACATCACCAGTCCATGGGTACTTCCCCTTAGTCCAAGGAAGCTCTCATAATTATGGCTAAGGGTTTGCTTACTTCCTTTGCTGCCTCCTTTAATATAACTGAATAGATCCCATCCACCCCAGGTGCCTTTCTTGTATTTATATTCAACAATTTCTCCTCCACTTTACTCTCAGTTATTACAAGATTCTCTAGCTTACTGCCAGAGTTGAATACACCTCTGGCATTCCCCTCGCTGAATAACTCCTCATGTGTGAATGTCGATGCAAAATATTCATTTAGTTTGTTAGCTACCTGAGCAGGATCACCAACAGTTGACCCATCGATATCAAGTGGACCAATCTGATTCATCCCCTTCCTTCTAGAGTTTACATAAGTAAAGAACTCTTTGCTTTTTTCTTTGCATCCCTTGCCAAAGATTTCTCGTAATCTGTCTTCGCTTGCCTAACCTCCTTTGTAACTTGGTTACAGATCAACTTATATCTATCATAGGCTTCTGTGTCACGTGTTAATTTATATGTATCCCATGCATTTTTCTTCTCTGCCATATGTCTCATTAGTTCATCTGACATGCACTTAGGCTTGAACAATATTTCTTAGTTGGTATGTAAAGCCTAGTAGCTCCCAAGATAAGTTCTTTGAATGCTTCCCATTTTGAATTTGCTGTTGGTAACATCAGCACACTGTAATCACTGCCACCTAGTGGTTCATTTACCTGCAGATTCTTAATGCATGAAGAATCACTGCTGATAATCAAGTCAAGAGTATTACTCCCTCTAGTTGCCTCCCGAACATGTTGATGAAGAAAACAATCATCCAATAAATCCACAAAAGCCTTGCTAGTGTGTGAGTGACCAGCCCCCAAATTCCAGTCAATATCTGGGAAATTAAAATCCCCCATTATAAGACTCTGATTTACTGGCCCATTTCTATGGCTATAATGCACCTCCCAAGGCTTTTACAGTCCCTGTACAATTTCTTATTATACTCATCAGAGTAATTAGGCCTATAGCACACTCCTGCTCTCAATTTTGATCTCCCAATGCTTATGTCACACCAAACTGACTCAACACTGCACTGTCAAGCAATGTCGACTGGCTTCACTTTGCTCTCCATTATTACAAAATCATTTAGCTCCCTGTTAGATTTTAGTAAACTTCTGTCCTTCTCTTCCTTATTATGAGAATTCCTCATATATAAATGAGAATTCCTCATTTTTGAATGTAAATGCAAAATACTTATTCATTTTTGTCCTTGAGGCTGTCACAGACATTCTCTCAGATATGCCAGACAAGCTGTACTTGCTACCTGGGAGTCTAAAACGCTGATGGAACTGATATTCAGGTGACAAGTCAAATGGACCCAATTTTGGCAAAGTCCGGACGGTCTGTGATAGCCAAATCCTCTTGCTCCTTCACGATGGTGGGACTGTTAGTAATCCTGGATATAACCTCCATGCACAAGTACATGGTGGGTGACCACCCGGGTATGAATCAATGTAAGCAGGGGTCGAGGTGTGGTGCCCGCACCACATGGAGGAATGCCGCCCCTCTATGTTACCAGGCAGTACTAGGTGGTAGATAACTCTCTCATCAACCGGTGCAATACCACCACTTTGCTTATTGGAGGCTTGAAGTGGTGGAACCCACGTTTAGTCTCTAGAGCTAAGTTCCGGTCAACACTTTCCCATCTCTTCCATCATGCAGTATGATTGATGACTTTTGAGGTTATGATGAACATCGTGGTGAGATCCAATATTCCTTACATTTCAAGGGTACAGCTCTAAAACAGTGTTCACAGGCCGGCCGCTAGTTAGTACACCGGAAGCCTCCTAGAGAGTTATCTTTTGGTAACTCTCTAAGAGGCTTCCGGACCTCTACTTCTACTCTGCCAGATAGTGACTGGAGGGAGTCAGAGCAGTGTGTATGCAGGGACCATTGTCAAGGCCACATTATGTCAAGGATCTGGGTATATTCTTACCATGTGTACGCCATATCCAAAAATTTCATTACTTCATACAGCATGTCCCACCCACTTTTTCTTATTATTGAATACACCATGAATTGTCAAACTAATAGAGCAAACTTATCTGCGAAAAGATCTAAACCTCCCAAGCACTTCCTAATTCATTTCACAAATATACATAGTCTCAACGATGTCCATTTCCACGTGCAGTCTGCCAAATCCCACGTACTTTTTTTGACAGAATCTCACTTATCGGTTGATTTAACTACTGCCCATCTCAGATGCCCAAATTATTCACCATATGATTAAAGGTGGTACTTGTGCATATGTCCGTTCTGATATTCCCTGTCAGAGACTTGGCAATTTGGAATCTCCTCTCTTTGATCTTCTCTGGCTTAAAATCTCTCTACCTCATTGTGTCAAATTCATCTTTTGTCTCTACCGTTCTCCCAACTCCACTAATCACTTGGAGCTCTTTGACTTCCTCTTTTTTCAACTTTTCTTTCTTCAGTCGAACTTTCCTAACAGTGAGGTAATTTTCCTTGGTGATTTTAATGTTCACAACTCCATCTGGCTTCCGTTTTCTAGTCACACCAACCCGGCTGGTCAAGGTGCTGAGGCTTTTGTAATTACTAATCACCTTGCACAGATTGTTCATTGTTCATAACAATAACGGACAATCCTAATCATACAGCCAACACGCTTGATCTTTTTCTCACAAACAACACTTCTCAGTACACGGTCGAAGTGAGAGGTCCTTTAGGCACTTCAGATCCCAACTTGGTGATTGTCTCTTCTCCAATGGAGCCTTCATCTTATGGCTGTTCCCCACCTCATGTTGTTTGGCATTACAAGAATGCAAAATGGGATGATCTGCAAGAATTCTTTTCTTCTTTTCCTTGGTCAGATTACTGTTTCAAAACTATTGATTTCAATGTTTGCTCAGATCGTGTCAGTGAAATTATTCTTGCAGGAATGGAATCCTTTATCCCACACTCCACTTTAAAATCTCGTCCTTTTATCTAAACCTTGGTTTTCCAATAAATGTGTTAAGGCTGTTCAAGAGAAGAACGTTGCATATCGTAATTGGCTTGTTTCTAATTCTTCAGTTTCATTTTCTGCCCACACCAAAGCACACCACAATTGTAGAGCAGTTATTAATCAGTTCAAACTAGAGTTTAAAAGGCTAAGAGTAGAGAACTAGCATCTTGCCCTAATGGTAGCTGAGCATTCTAGTCTCTTGCCAAAGCTATTGGCCGCAACTTTGTCCATCTCTGCTCCCACCTCTGTCCAAACCAGATGGTTCTGTTGTCACTTCAGCCAAGGATAAAGCTGACCTGCTAGCATCCCATTTTTCTTCCAACTCATGTATTAATGATCTTGGTAAATAACCTTCCACCATTCCCAACGTGCTCCAATCAATGCCTCCTGTGGTCTTCCGTCAAAAGGATGTCAGAAGGATTTTGACAAATCTTGATGCTAAGAAACCTCCAAGTCACAATGGTATTTCTCCACCTGTTCTCAAACCTGTGTTCCTGAACTTACTCCTATTCTTTGCCGCCTTTTTTCACTTTCTTATTCCAAAGGTGTTTTTCCTTCTGCTTGGAAATTTGCTTATATCCAGCCAGTTCCTAAAAATGGTGACAAATCCCTCCCATCGAATTATCATCCCATTGCAATTACTTCTACTCTTTCTAAAGTAATGAAGAAATAAATTAACCACCAACTTTTAAACTACCTAGAAACCTTCTGTCTGATCAACAATTGCCAGTATGGATTCTGTCAGTGTCGGTCCACTGGTGATATTCTGGCTATGTTACCCATTTATGGACTAATTCAATGGAAAGGTTCAGTGAAACAAAAGTAGTTTCTCTTGACATCTCAAAGGCTTTCGATCATGTTTGGCATAAAGGTCTTCTACGCAAGCTTCCATCTTATGGTTTGCCAACTGTTTTTTGTAATTGGTTATCCAGTTTTCTCTCTGATCGCTCACTGAGGGTGATGGTAGATGGCTCTCTGTCTTCTAACATCTCTACTTATGCTGGTGTCCCCCAAAGTTCAGTTCTTTTTCCCACTCTTTTCCTCTTATATATTAATAACTGTCTTCCATTGACTGGAAATCCTATCCATAGTTTTGCCGATGATAGCACATTGCATTCCACTTTCCATTTTGAGAAACCTTGTCCTTCTGAATCAGCTTCAAATTCTCGAAAATCTGCTACCAGTTCCTTAAATGTCGATCTTCAGGTAATTCTCCAGTGGAGCAAAGACAACTTAGTTGATTTCAGCCCTTCTAAAACTCAGTCTTGTCTTATATCTCGCAAAAAGGATTCTTCTGCTCCTATGCTTATCTTTGGTGACACTCCAATTTCTAGGCAAAATGATATATCTCTTTTGGGAATTACCCTGACTTCTAATCTCTCTTGGCACAAGCACATTACAAATATTGCTTCCTCTGTATCTAAAAAACTTGGTTTTCTCTTTTGTTCTCGGCGTTACTTTTCTTCCAAACATCTGCTCACTCTGTATAAATCGCAAATTCGCTCTACCATGGAATATTGTTCCCCACATCTCGGGTGGTGCCCCCAAAATGTCTCTCAGGCTTTTTGATTCCATTCAGAAGAGGGCAGTTAGGTTAATTAATGATTCATCTCTAACAGAGTCTCTCCACTCGCTTTCTCATAGACGTACTGTTTCCGCTGCATGCCTTTTCTACAGATACTTCCATGGGCACTCTTCTTCTGAATTGGCTTCTATAATTCCCACTCTCTCTTCCAAAATAGTCTGAACACGTGCAGCCACCAGCCAACATCCATTTACTGTTCAACTTCAAACTCACAGAACCAACTTTTTATCTTTCTCGTTTATTCATTCAACTGCTGCTTTCTGGAACAACCTTCCTTCATACATATTTCCTGAAAATTACAGTCTACAAAAATTCAAGTCCAATGTCAACAAATATCTTATTTCTTCTTCTCAACTTCAACCTAAGCACAGTACTAAGTACTATAGGTTCTAATACCTCTCTTGTTTGGGGTTTACATAAAAAAAAAAAAAAAAAAAAAAAAAAAAATGAGCAATATCATCAACAGTCGAACCACCAACGTCAAGTGGACCAATCTGATTCATCCCCTTCCTTCTAGAGTTTACATAGTTAAAGAAGTCATTGCTATTTTTCTTTGCATCGTTTGCCAAAGATTTCTCATCTGCCCTTGCCTGCGCAAACTGTTTTGTGACTTGATTGCAGGTTTACATAAAAAAAATAAAATAATATGAGCAGTATCATCAACAGTCGAACCACCAACATCAAGTTGACCAATCTGATTCATCCCCTTCTTCTAGAGTTCACATAATTAAAGAAGTCATTGCTGTTTTTCTTTGCATACTTTGCCAAAGATTTCTCATCTGCCCTTGCCTGCGTAACCTCGTTTGTGACTTGATTGCAGACTAGCTTTTGTCTGCAGTAAGCTTCTGTGTTGCCTCTTAATTTACGTGCATCCCATGCATTTTTCTTCTCTTCCACAAGCCCCATTAATTCATCTTGAAAGCCCAGTAGCTTCGAAGATTAATTCCTTGAAGGCTTCCCATTTAGATTTCACTATTTTTAACATCATCAGTTGATCCCACTGTATAGAATTTAAAAACTGCCTGAGACCACTGTAGTTACCTTTACTAAAACAAAAACTCATTCTTTTTCCTTTGATGGTAGATACATCTTTAAGTAAATCTCACATCAGACTGTGATCACTGTCACCTAGGGATTCTTTTATCTGAAAATTCCTAATGCATGAGCCATCATTGCTGATAATCAGATCAAGAGTATTAGCCCCTCTGGTTGCCCCTCTAACATATTGCTTTAGAAGACAATTCTCCTATAAATTCACAACAGTCTTACTAGTGTGCGAGTGATGAACCCACAAGTTCCAGCCAATATCTGGAAAGTTAAAATTCCCCATTACGATGCATTCTGAATTACCAGCCCACTCTATTTCTCTGCATAATTGTTCATTCATGTATGATTGTAGATGCAGAATACATATTCAGTTTGTCAGCAACCTGAGCAGGATCATTAACGATTAAACAATCGGTATCATGTGGACCAATGTGAATCATTCCCTTCCTTCTACTGTTAATATAGGTAAAGGAGTCTTTGCTATTTTTCTTTCCATTGTTTGCCAGAGACTTCTTGCAATCTACCTTAGCTTGCCTAATTTCCTTTGTGACCTGATTGCAGACTAGTTTATATATTTGTTAAGATTCTGTATCACTTGATAATCTTTATGCATCCCATGCATTTTTCTTCTCTATCACATACCTTAATAGTTCATCTGAAATCTATTTAGGTCTAAGCCTTGAATAGTATTTGTTAGTTAGCATGAAAATCTAAGTAGCTTCTGTAGTTACTTCCCCGTATGCTTCCCAATTATAATTTGCTTTTGACTCTTGGGACTTCTCTTTTTAGCATTTTAAGGCCTTCATCTTTTATTTCTGTTAATTTCATCTATCTTCATCATGTAGTTCCTGGTTTTTGTAAAAGAATAAGATAAGTTTACCTCAATATCATACGTAGAACACATCCGTGTGATACTCTCCAGAAATTAAAACGAAAACAATTAAAAAATTGAAAATCTTACATTACAGTAAGAAATAATTAAAAACCAAATGAACACAATTAAAAATCAATTTCACATAATTAAAAATTAATTTAATGAAAAAATTGCAAAACGATTTTCCTTCCTGAAGCTGACAATGCTTTTTGAGTGTATGTCGTAATCAAGGAATGAAAATTACTGAATAGGAATGAGCATGGAACTTAAATAGGGATTGTTTGATTTTTTTACATGCATTCGCAAAGATGCGTAAAAGTAATGTAGTCATTTTTTTGATACATGGTTAACGTTTCATTGTATTGGTTGACCAAATTGGTAAATAGTGCCGGGTCTACTTCAAGATAAGTGGAGGTATGTGATACAACTGACTCTAACTTATTAATGTAATCAGGTTTATTGAGTATTACCACTGTATCTCCTTTATCAGCTCTCTAAATAATAATGTCTTTATTTTCCTGAAGTTCACGTAAAGCTGGACTATCATGTATTTAATTTAAGAAGTCGCGTTTCTTTTATGTTATTCATCACTTGGTTACCTTGTTGAATAAATAAATCTTTTTGTAGCATGTTACAAAGTCCAAATCAATATCAGTAATTTATATTGATTATTATATATTTATTATGCACTTTTTTTTTGGTAGTTTTCGAGGTGGTAAATTGTAATTTAATCCTTTGAATAAAAGTGAAATCTGGTCCTGCGATAGCGTATACGAGGAAAGATTTGTAACGTGTTGATATGTTGGTTTGTTGAATGTTGGGCATGGGACCGTTCGCGAACTAGCTGAAGTATTCTGCAATAGACTGTTGCATGTATCGGGGGGGGGGAGTCATCACACAACTCATGGGCATAACTTGGGAAAGGATTTTTGTTTATTAGAATATCGAGATCTTAAGGCAAGCTTAACTATGTTACGCGATGTGGCAAATGCTAGTTGCTTAACACCCAAAATTTTATGATTTAAATTGACCCTGGCAAACTTCAGAACAATGTTGTTTTGAAGGCAATACTTTAGAAAAGAAATATGGTAACTTTGAGCCAAGTATCTTAGTGTTAATCTAATGTAATTTTGCACCAAGGTGTTCAAAAAATTTCCTATGATTGCGTGTATCGATAGATTATACCCGTAGTTTCTGGTATATATTGAACTCATCTTTTGGCGATATTTTGCTTTTCCCATGAAATAATTCCTTATCTGTCTTTTATCAAACTTCTTTCTTTCTTTTTCTTAGAGTTACTTATTTAATAGAACTTGTTTTTTTTTTTTTTTTTTTGCGTGTCTTTTGAATTTCTCTACATTTAGTTAGATTTTGCCTTCCATTGATGTGCTCTTCCATTAATAAGAGTATATCATTGGTCATCCTGTTTGACTTTCTTAATTGTGTCCACTTTTTGCAAGCTTGGTATTGCATTTTTCAAAATTTAACTAAATCCATTCCAAAGAGATTCAGTCAGTTTCACAATCTTGTTGTTACTTTCTGTTTGAATGCTGGTCCCTCCCACCAATATATTAATTGTACTCACTTTTTGCATTTGTTTCAATTTATATTTTGTAATTTTACATAGTTGTGCATTCATTGACAATCGCATTGGTGTGTTATATGTACATGAACTAGTCTGAAATGAAAAAAAAAAAACAATATAAAAATGTTTCCCAAAATTTTTTTACCTATTCATTTTTACTAGGAAGAAAAAAATATTTTTGCCTTAACTAGTATTTTGTGTTAAGAAAATAATAAAGAAATATAAATTCAGGGCCAAATATAGGTCCCAGAATAGACCAGATATGTTCCACTGTTCAATTAAAGCACTGCATCTGTTTTTGAAAGACACTAGATATTAGTTTAGGGAAGTATGCTTTCCACCATTCAGGGTCTTGGCCACTGTGTGTGTGTGTGTGTGTGTGTGTGTGTGTGTGTGTGTGTGTGTGTGTGTGTGTGTGTGTGTGTGCGCGCGCTTCATTTACTCAGTACAAAGCAAAAATGTCTGTATATTAAACTATATATCCCTGCAGCATTTAATACACTTCAATAAATATGGAAATGATTTTTCCCAAGCACACCAATTCAGTGCCCCTAGCCATCTTCTGCCGAGGAAATCTTACTGGTTTTGATCAAGAAGAACCTGTTTCTTTTGACTTAAGAAAAACCGGAATTTATATATTACAATGCTCATTTACAAATAGTGAACATAATCCAAATTGTACTACAAAGGTCAGTCAAATGAAAATCATAAAACCAACAGAAATGAATATTATGCAAAAATTGATGATAATTGGTGTCAGATTGATTGTAAGTCTGTTGGCAACACTGAGGGACCACATGGCACTGTTCATTGGCTTTAATTTGGAACCAGTCAATTTTCAAGATGGCAGCACTCTTGCAGACATGCATGAAAGTAGATGTGTGATTTCTAATCCAAGTTTTGAATGCAGAAGGAATAGAACTTGTTAAAATTTATCACAGAATGTTAGCTCAGTATGATGAGGTGTGCTGAGTAAATTGTAAGTCTACAAGTAAGTGAATAACTTTAAGAATGATATTGAAAGGTTCTCCTTGATCAGGGAAAGTACATCATGATGTGATACAAGAAATCATTGCAACTATTGAAGACATTGCCATGCCGTGATTAATTAATAGATTAATATTGTTTCAGTGCATATTAGGGAAGTATGCTTTCCACCATTCAGGGCCTTGGCCACTGTGTGTGTGTGTGCGTGCGTGCGTGTGTGTGTGTGTGTGTGTGCACGCACGCTTCATTTACATTAAAGTGTAATTCCTCACTAATGGTAATACCATTAGTGAGGAATTACACTTTTGAAAAGTGCTCAATGAATTCCTCAGCATTGAACACCAGAACTGAAAAAATTATGACTTAACATGTATTCCATGCTTTTTGGATGATACGAGTGTGAAGGAGCTGCCTTTTTAGCACGTGGTGACTGGAGATGAATCATGGGACATTATTACACAACAGAAAGCAAACATGCAAGTTCAAAGTGGTGCCATTCAGATTCACCTCAAACCAAAGACAGTCGGTGCTCAAGCATCAGTCAGCAAAGTATTGTGCAGCATATTCTAGGATAATGTAGGAGCAGACCCAGAAAGTTATCTGGTGAAAGGAAGATCAGTGACAGGTACGTAATGTGTTTCTGAACCATTTAAAGCCTGTAATTCAAAAGAAACATTGTGGTTTGCTGTCCTCAGATGTGTTTGTAGCATGATAGCAACTATCCACATACTGCTCATTCTACAGTGTTGAAATTCTCCATATTATCTCCATATGATATGAGAGGATGACTCTCCTAATCGGGTAAATAGGTCAGGACAACAGTATATGAAGGGCTTAGGAAGTGTGCCGAATATAACTGGAACTACATTGAAGATTGACATACATACCAGGGAATGGTGATAATTTCTCTGCTCATAATAGAAAGAAACAATATAGTCCAATTATATACAGTTTATTCAACATATTTGCCTTTCAACTCCACACATTTCTACAGTGATGTTCCAGCTTTTATACCCCTAAAATAGAAATCAAAAGCTTGGTCCCCAAATAAGGCTTCCGATGCTTGTATGGCACCTCCGTAGCCAGGTGGGAAGGAGCAGCAGTGCGTAGCACACGCTTCTTGATTAGACCGGGATTCGAGCCCGTCACCACCAAATACGGAGGATGCGGAAAGGTCAGGGAATGACCACCGCATATCCCGGAGCAATATGGCCTTAATTGCTAATGCTCCTAAAAACCAAATAACAAACAAACCGATGCTTGTACAATGTCATCATTTGGTGCTAATTTGATACCCTTTCAATGTTTTTTTGAGATTTGGGAAAAAATCATAAGGTTGCAAGATCTGGTGAATATAGGGAATAATGAAGGTGCCTGAAGCCTAGTTCAGCCAGTTTGGCATAATTTTTATGTGCTGTGCATGCCAAAGCATTGTCCTACAAAAACAGCACTACTTCATTATACTTTTCCCTATGTTTGGCCTTGAGTTCCTCCTTCAGTTTATTCAAAAGTCATGAATAATGCTCAGGATTTACCAAGTAGTCAATAAATAAAATTCCATTCTTGTTCCAAAAGACAGAGACCATAACCTTCCCTGCAGACTTCTGGTTATTGAACTTATTTTGATGGGTGGAACTATTGTGCCTCTGGTCTCTCAACTTTTTTTTGTTTTGGTTTCTGCTTCATAATGAAACAACAGTGGTAAAATTTGTGGTAAAATTCACACCAAAAGATCATTGACACTTACATACTGTCACTTTTGATCAGCATTCAGACATTTGGGGGATCCATTTGAAAAAAGATTCTGTATGTCCAAAATGTCATGAATAAAATATCCAACATGTTCCCTCCGACATGGCTAGAGCCTGAGCTATCCATTTAGCAGAAATTCATTTGTCAGGCAGTACACTGGTGTGAATGGAACACCAACATTTTCAGGCACTGTCACAGAAACTGGGCTTCCTGTTCTCTCTGCATCCTCAGTATTAAAAAATACTCATTTTAAATTGTGCAACCCAGTTTTTGTTGGGTTGCAAAATTGTCCATGTCCATGATTGAATAGCATCCTCCTAACATTGCAACATATCAACACAAACTTCCTTCAGATTTTCCTATAGAAACAGGTACTGTATTTCATAATTTCTCTGCCTTCAGTCTTTCTGAAAGTATTTTAGGCTGACATCCCTTCTTCAACCTGTTAAAAATAAAATTGGATATTAGAGTTTTTTGAGGCAAATGGACTAATTAACATAAAAAAAATAGTCTTTCATAATTTTATACCCATTAGTCAAAAAAATTTTAAAAAAATTGAAAGTTGGCATGCTGAGAATTTATCAGCATCCCCCCCCCCCTCTCATAGAGTTCTTATTGTTTATGAAATAAAACTTTTGCCTAACTTTTACTGTTTTGAATGACCTTTGTATATGAAATGCATTAGGAAAAATATGTATGAAAAATGTATGAAGCATACCTTATTATATCCTGGACTCTTCCCCCAATTTCTTTTGTTTTAGGCCATTCATTCATTCATTCATTCATTTCATTTATTGAGTAAAGCGGCCCCTAGCCAAAAAAAAATCTGGCAAATCCACCATACATATAGAAATAGTATAGTATGATATACAGTTATTTACAATACAAATTTCACATTCACATTACAAATCAACTGTACTGTGCAGTGGTCCTCCCCTCAGCTACAGCACAGCAATGTGGTTGTTGTTGTTGTTTGGTTTTTAGAAGCATTAGCAACTAAGGCCATATTGCTCCGGGGATATGCGGTGGTCATTCCCTGACCTTTCCGCATCCTCCGTATTTCGTGGCTCATGGCCTTGAACCCCGGTCTAATCAAGAAGCATGTGCTGCTCCTGCCCACCTGGCTACAGAGGCGCACAGCAACCTGGTAAGTAGGCTACAACCGATGAAGAGACACTGTCCACAGATGAGCACAAGCATCACATCCTAGAGATTGGGCATTGCCGGTATTCTCCAAAAGACAGAGTTCAACGAACAACCATCTACCAGCAGCCAGAGAGCTCAACAGAAGTTACTCATATTAACCACCAAAACCAAGCTAGAAGAAGGTGTTATTGCAGGATGATCAAATCCAAGAAAAATAACTAAGGCTTCTTGCCAACTGCATTGGCAAGAAGCCTTAGTTATTTTCCCTTCTGCAAGAAGCAGAAGGGAATACCCACCCATTAAGGAAACAGAGTACCAACATCCTGTCCACCTCTGCAAAGAATTTTCTCTGTTCCTATATAAAAAATAACATACTGTTCCATGTAAAGAAGAGGACACAGTCCACCAATTCATCCATTATTCAACCTTAATTCTTCCAATTGCAAAAGTATATTCCTTCTCACGAAAACTGAATTTGCAACATTTCAAAATGGCAATAAAATTTCCTCTTTTTTTTTTTAAAACAGTACTGGCTCAATCCCATCCACCAGACAAGTTACATTATCAACATTATTCAATAAATCTAAATGCAAATCAGCATATTCCAAACATTTAAACACGTTTCCAAGATCACTACACTAACATTTGTATCTACAATTCCAAGACTATTCAGTTTAGCAAAAAATGATCCGTGACCTGTTTAGTAAGAATGTACAACATAGTTTTCGTACTAACTAGATTGGTTGAATATAATTCACATCATTAACATAAGGGAAAAATTTGAATGTTATTCTACCTTTTTCCGAACAATTCCATCTGTTTTGCCATTTTTGTAAAAGGAACTCCCAAATCCTCCTCTTTTCGTTTCTCAAGTCATTTAAATTGTTAATTTCAGTTGTCCAGCAACTTGGATTTTATACCTCTTCTCGAATAAAAAGATAGGCTTCTAAACACTAACTGCAAATTAAGTAGCATTTTGCCAGCTAACACTTGCAAAGCTTCTATGGAAACATTCTGCAGGCCATAACCATTTTGAGTAACATAACTCTATGTATGGAATAGAGCTTTCTGGTGTTGCTTACTTTGATTGTATGGCCAACCCAGATTGATGCACCATACATAACAATCGGCAGAAAAACGCAATCATAAATCAAATGGAGTCTTTCCCCTTTATCCTCCATTCCACCTGTTATTCTTTAGATCATTGCAATAAATTTCTTCACTTTCTCCGATATATAGTTAATATGCAGGATAAAGTTCAATCCACTAGCAATATATATTCCCAAGTATTTAATGATTAACACCTGCTGTAAGGAAATACCATTCAACCTTATGAGCAGAGGTCTACTAAGAGCCAATTTACCCTTCGACATCATTTTTGTTTTGGATGTAGAGATTGTCAGCCTATGTAAATTACACTATTTGTATAATTCTTTCAATATGCAATCAGACCCCGTTTCAAGCTCATTTCTAGTGTTTCCTTGCAGAAGTATTACCATATCATCTTCATAAGCTCTTGTGTGTGTGTGTGTGTGTGTGTGTGTGTGTGTGTGTGTGTGTGTGTGTGTGTGTGTGTGTGTGTGTGTGTGTGTGTGTGGTCAAATTCTCTCTTGAGCCAATCTTCCAAAACCAAGTTTCACATTAAAGGACCAAAGAGAGATCCCTGCAGACAGCCTCGAGTCACATGACGTGTAATTGATCCAAAATTCAACTTAACTGTTACTCTGTGATCCCTAAAGTAATCTTTAATTATAGAGAAAATATTAAAAGAACATTTAGCCATGTGCAACATCATCAGTACACTGTCCCAATTAATGGAATCAAGGGCACCAGCAAAGTCTACAAAAATTCCCAAGGTATATTTATAATTTGATTCCCGAACATTGTGAAAACTAAAGAGTGAAGCACATCCTCAGTACCTACACCAGGAGTGAAACCATATTGTTTCTTAGAAATGCCAATATTACGTCTTTGGTAGATAGCAATCCGCATGGCTAAAAGCTTCTCATAAACTTTACCAAAACCAGGAATCAATGCAATAGGTCTATATGAAACAGGTGAACTGGTTGGCTTGGTTGGAGATTTTAGGATAACCTTGAGAAGTGCATCCTTCCAAGGAGACGGAAATACGCCATCTCTTAGACAGTTATTAAAAACTTGTAACAATTCTTTCGAATGAAGATTAGAGAACTTTTTCATTACCTTTCCCTCCAATTGGTCCATACCTGGACATTTGTTATTTTTAATTGACTTAACAACGGTGAGAAGTTCATCATGGGTAAAGGGTAATTCTTCAATGTCATTACCATATGATCATTCAACGCCTGCATATGACGATGTTCTAGATTAACACATGGGTTATCAGTCATGTTATCTTTACCTATAAGGTGATCTAAGATTGCACTCATGGAATCATCCCCACTACACATCTCAGTGGTGCCCTTGTCAATAGAATATATAACATCAGCAGCTGCTCTGAATTTGCCAGTACAAATTTTATAAACCAATCACCAAGGGTCATTATTTCCTGCTGTTTTCATCAACGTTTTCCAGCAGTCATATTTCTGTTTAGCAATAGCATAGACACATTTATTATGAAGGCTTTGCAGTCTTTCTTTAATCAAATAACTTCCAAGGTACTTTCCCCTATGTTTGCTCTTCTGAAATTGCTTCCTAGCCTTATTAACATGTTTTTTCAATAGAGTAAGCTGAGATGTCCACCACTTAACTGGTCTATGTTTTATCTGTTTCCATTTCATAGCAGCTACTCACACATCATAGATAAGTTTTTGCAAAAACCCCACAGAGTTTTATCACCTGTCATGTTAGATAACTCAGAGATTGCAATCATGGCCCGCTGAAGAATTCTCTCAAAGTTATTCCAGTTTGCATTCCTAATAGAAAAGCCCTGTGATTGATTCAAGCCAACACTGTTTTCCCTGTGTATTGATTTCATAAAATATCGCACAATGATCACTCAATACCCAGTCAGATTTAACTTTCCATCCACAGACAAATCTAGTGCCAATTGAGTTTGTAAGAGTTACATCTATGTTTGATTCACCATTTACTGTCCAAAAGGTGGACTCCTCCCCAGGTTGATTGTGAACCATAAGCTTCCGCTCCGCTATCACATCATCTAAAGTCTTCCCTCTATCATCAGTAGTGCCACTGAACCAAAGTGAACTCTTGGCATTAGAATGTATTGCAAACAATACAGGCAAAACTCCTAGCTTATCAAGAACACTATCCATATAAACTTAATGTGGCCAAATATCAGAGTTGTATTTAAAATATATTGAAACAAATACAAAAGCACCAACAGTAGACTGAATGTTAACACAAACCACATGACTGCTACATAAGGATTCAATTTTGGTTAATACTAAATCAGAATTAAAAACAATTATTGCAGCTCTCACTTCTGGACAAGGATTACATATGACCCTCCAAGAAAGGGAATAACCAACTGTCTTATCATTCACATAATAAGGTTCTTGGATGCAAGCAACATCGATATTTTCTCATTGACATACAATTTTTATTTCAACCGCAACAGATCGAGAATGCTGCACATTCAGCTGCATTATTTTCAAACCTTTAAACGAACTTATATTGTGAGTGTACTGATTTGAGTTACAGTAATTTGGACTATAGTTTTAGGCCAGAGAGAAAATAGAAAAGCACTAAAGGGACCATATCTAGTTAGATGTCAAATTTTAGCAAGTATACGTTTTGTTTCATTAGCAGCCAAATGATGTGATATCCATTAAAATATCCATCCCACCACTTGCTAAAATGGCAGGATGTATGTGTTACTGCCCAGGGTGATCAGTCACTCTTAGCATTAAGAATTGGCCTATCAGATCACTGGTGTGAATGAGTTTCATCTATGCAGTGCAATGTTAAATATATTTGATAATAAAATAAAATAAAATAAATATTAGTTTTATATTATGTAAAAAGTTTAAGCGCGCACACACACACACACACAATATTTCAAAATTTTCCTTTTTGGCAAAGTCAGTGTGTAACGATTTATGTAATGCCTTCGAGTGAACTCCTTCTTGATGTTATGCTGGTATTGACTCTTCGTTGTATGTAAACAGCGTGGAGGAAAAGCTTGTATTTGTTTAGTCCTTGGCTATGGATCATTATATCATATGCAGTGGCATAGCATAGATGTAGCAAACCAGTGCATTTCATCTGTGCATTGCTCAGCCAAAGGAGGGCTCTAACTGCCGACAGTCTTATCTCAAACTGATAAACTTTAACAGTAAGAGACCCAAAATTGAATTTTGCACTTTGGGCTCCCACAAGAATTTTCAGCACCACTGTGCACATGAGTGACTGGACAGTGATCTAGTTGCATATGTCATTAATCTTTTATCCTGCATGGGAGTGATGTGTGCTATTGGAGGAAGGTATAAGGAAGTATGGCCATCATGTATTTTATAACAAATGGTTGCTATTGATGAAGATTGCCATGGGCACTGTTCTTCTGAATTAGCTTCTGTAATTCCTTCTTTCTCTTCCAAATCAGTCCGAACATGTGCTGCAATGTCAGCATCCTTCTACTCTCAGACTTCAAATTCAAGAACCCAACCTTTCTTCTTCCTTGTGTATTCCCTCAACTTCCATTCCCTTCATGCATATTTCCTGAAAATTGCAATCTACAGAATTCAAGACTAATGTTAACAAGTATCTTCTCAACCTTCAACCCATGCATGGTTGACAATAAAATGAAAGTACTAAGTACTATTGGTTGTAATACCTCTTGTGCTTGGGGTTTTCATTTAAAGAGAGAGAGAGAGGTACAACCAAGGAACTCAGAATTATGATCCCAAAGTTCTTTATCCACCAGAGACTCATTCTTGACTATCCTTCACCACTGGTAACCATATATGACACATGGGCAGGGTTTATACATAAGTCAAACTGCTTCACCTGCTGATGTAGCATTTCAGGTATGGTGAAAGAGCTGTTATGATCAGTATCTGCAGCAGTATGTCAATAGCCAGTTGATGTGCTGCATTCACTTTGGTGATTATGTTAAGCACATGATAGATACAAGTTTTTGTTCCATGTTATTTCTGCTGATTTCTTGTATCTGAAGCATATACCGACTGTGTACAGGAAATTTATGAAGTGATTCTCATTTAATTTTGTTTCTTTAATACATATATGTATACGGTAGTTCCCAAAAAAATTGCATCTAATTTTCTAGGTTGGTTTTCTTATACTAGCAGCTAATCTTTTAAAATTAGCTGAAAGATCATAAATAAGTAATACCAATACACGTATTAATTGCAGGAAAATTTACTTTTATGCTTTATGAGTAATTATATAATGAAATAAGTACTTTTCATCAAAATAACAGCATGTTACTTATGGTTCATATAATAACAAAAATTTTATCGAAAGCAAGGGATTTTTTTCATTATTTTGCTCATACTAAGATAACAGGCAACTGACTGACCAGAAAACACAAGAAAATACACACTAATATTTCATTGGCCCACCTCAGTCTTTGATGGCTGCTACATGTTGTCGTGGCACTCAAGGGACCATATCTAGTTAGATGTCAAATTTCCAGATGTCTTATCCAGTGGGATAAGGCATCTAGTTAGATGCCTTATCCCACTGGATAAGGTTCTAAATGCATTCCCTGGGAAATCTTATGGTATTTGACACAGATTAATATCTCCTGCAGATTTCTAAGTGTTATTAATTTGTTTGCATTACTAAAACACTCATTTTGTCCCAATAATTTCCAGTTGGTTTGAGGTCAGGACTATTCCCATACCTCGGTATTGTGTGAATTGATTTATCCTTCAACCATTTTTGCACCTGTGGACAGTAAAGACAGATTTTTATTAAGCAAGAGTGCGACGTTTCATAAATTTAAAACTTTTGCCAATTTTATGAAGTAGTACTTAGGGTTTTGACTTTATGACATGGAACAGTGTCTTTCTGAAAAAATCAGGATTCGTGGAATAGACAGACTGCGAATAAATTATATCGTATGAAGCCTGTAATTGAACCATGGCAGTCTAGTCTGCGCAGGAATCGTAAAAAGGAAGTTGTTCTCGCCCGGACCTGCATAGGACATAGTCATTTGACTCATTCATTTTTGCTGAGGGCTGACGACCCTCCTATGTGTGTGTCCTGTGGCACAATTTTAACAATCAGACACCTTTTAATTGACTGTCCAGATTTTAGCAGCACCCGTTTTACCGCTTTTAATCATCTGACTCAGCCTTATACACTCAGTCAGATTTTATCCGACAATGACAAAGTGTCTGCTATTTTTAGCTTTTTGAAAGCAATAAAGGTTTTTAATCGTATTTAAAATTTATATGGTATTGTTATTTATTTATGTTTTTTGTTTTTAGATCTGGACATGGTGACCTAAATAATTAGTTCACTGAGATGTTAAATTTTTAGATATTACCTGGTCTTGGTGCATTATAGCCTTAGTTGCTAATGCACCAATAAAATCCAAACCAAACAATCCAAACAAACAAACTTTCTGAAAAATGCAATTGGCAATATCCCCATAGTGATGGGGATGATGCCAATTGTGGAAAGTAACTTCGTCTCAAGAATGGCCTTGTACAACTCGATCTTCACAGTACTTTTGACAAATTCAAGATGACCAACTCCACTGTGTGAAATTCAACACAGTGAGGATGAAATACGTCTCCTCTTTTTTTGTCTAATAGTCTGCTGGCCATCCAAACCATAGAAGTTGAATTTTGATTCATCAGAGAAAATAACACATTTACACTGATCCTCAGATGAACCAGCATGCTCTTTTGCTCACTTTAGACACAGCTTTCATTTTATTGTAACAAAAGTGGCCTTTTTTCTTCAACGAAATGCTACTATTCCCGATGAGAAAAGGTGCCTACGTATTGTAGCAATACATGTCTTTACTCCTTTACCCTCCTCCTGTGCTGGTTTGAGATCTGTAAAATGAGGATCTTCTCTTTCAGACACACACACAGACAAACCAGAAATCTGGCCTACACTGCAGAAGATATTCATGGGCAACTACTTCCATTCTTTCTGTTTAAACTGCCAGTTTCTGATAATTTTCATAATAAAAATGCCACTGTTGACTGATTACAGTGAATCCTTTTAGCTGTTTCATGCATAGAATGTCCCTGTGCAATCAATGTAGCAGGACCACTTTTCCTATGTTGTGTTAATTGTGAAAACTTAGTCATTGCAATAGCATAGAATACAGGGTTCATGGCATATGCACTGTATTTATTCTGCCACTAGGGTGGTGCTCTCATGTACGTGCATGTGACATCATCTAAAAGAGAGCTTGCTAGAGATGGATGCAATAGGCGTAATGCTATTACAAAACACATGATATATTGCTGAATTTCACAAAAATTCAGTGAATTTTGCAAGTGATGCAAAAATGTATACAGTTGTGCTCAAAATTGTTATTTTATATTGTACTTTTATTTTATATTGTATAATATTTGCATAAATATTATATGTATATATATATATATATATATATAATATTTATGCAAATATATATATGTTTTTAAGTTATTTTGCATGTATAGTGAATATGAACTGTGCATTCCATAGAGATATTAATCCCTTACAAGAAAGTGAAACTATAGAACTGTATCGCAGATCATCGGTCTCTAGTCAAGCATCAGCACCCGCAGCAGTATATTGCCAGTCAAAAGATATTCCGCTAGATGAAATTCATTTTATTGGCTTGTGTTTACCAGTGAAGTGTAGTATGTTATTTTTTGTAAGTATCATTTAGATTATTTTAATAAGATAAACATTTCTTTTACTGACATTTTTTTACTTCATTCTAACATACATTTTAAGAATAATTGCATGTATTCTTTTTTTTATGGTAAATTAATAACAAAATGTTTAAATTTTAATAATTAATCAGACATTTTTCTGATGCATAGTTTAGCAACTTTGGAAAGAGTTATAGTCAAAATGTCCTTGGGGTAGATCCTCACCCCATGTGGAAATCTACCCAGAGTTTGTGAAAAGTTATGTAATTTGTATTGAAAATACTTAGCTATGCTTCCTGGAGTGTAGTAGGTTTTGGGCCATTGCAAAATTGGAGATCACTTGCAGGGAGCAAGAAACAATATCATAGAGGTTATATATTTCTTGAGAAAGTGAAATATTAAAACTTGGTTACTAGCAAAGTTTAGTTTTCCTTTTACTTTTTTTTTTTAGAGGTTTCGTGTATGTGTATTGCTACTCATTTTATTTGAAAGTTGTTTTAGGAAAGTAATTAGAACAGTGGAACAGTATATCTTTAATTAATATTTCATTTTGAGTATTATTATGTAATTATGTATCTATAAGATGACAGCTTAGTGAAATTATGAACAATGCATTTTTTTGAGCACATATTCACTTTTACACAAGTACTTTTTGAGGATGATGGACTTTTTCAGTTCCTTTGTTCACTTGGATGTGTATCTAAACTGAAGAACCACATTCGAAAATCTATGAAAATCCATTCTAATATAGTTGGAGAAGGATGTACTTGGTGGTTTTCCATGGAATCTAGATTTCTATAATGACCACTCTTATACCACATGAATATTAAGGTAGTTTATTTAGCTATTTACTAAATCACTATACATTAAGGTAATATTTTGGGAACCTTGTGGATCCATCCTGAGACCACACATAGGCTGTTTTGAAGGGCAGAAAGAAATAAGAATACAGTAGGGCCCCACTCATACGGCAGATTAGGTTCCAGACCCCGCCAAAAAGCAAAAATCACAGAAAAGTAGAACAGCCTTTTTTCACTTGCGAATGCATATAAAAATCTAATAACATGTTTAAACTATCATATATTAAGTGAGCAACAGAGCTAGGCCTCAAAAACAATATAAAAATCAAATGAATATACAGTACACACACACACATTGCTAATGTTAATATTTTCACCCTTAGCTTATAGTGATTGACAAATGTAAATTTGAAAAAAAAAAAAACAACAAATATATTTATTGTAGGAAGGATGAAGGAGATGGCACATTTTCATTATCTGACTCATTAACGAATCTTATTCGTTTTGACAATAGAAACTTGGTTGAAGCTTTTGCAGGGATTTGTGTTGCTGTTGACGTTGATGATTGATCAGGGCTAGCTGTTGCTCTCGAAGGCTGTGGTGATACTTTCGTAAAGTAGGAAAACAATGAACTTTGCCTCATTAATTTTCATCTCCTTTCCCTTAGAATTTCTTTATAGCATGTAATATCATCTAGAAGTCTTTCATTCACTTTAGAACTTCTTTCGAAATTTGGACCAATTCTCTCAAAAGCTGCCATCCCTGTTTCTATACATTTCATAGCTTCTTCCAATTCCTCAATGCATTTCTCTAGGGATAGCAGGAATATCATCAGGATGGGACTCCTCTTTGTGAAACATCCCTCTTTGCTCTTCAATCAGAAGAAGATCTTCGTCCATTATGGTCTCATCATGAGAGACAAGCAATTCTGCCACATCCTCAGGCTCGACTTCCAATTCTAATTCCCTTGACATTTCCACAACATTTGTAGTGACGTTCTTCACTAAATTCTCAACTCCTTCAAAATCGTCCATAAGTGTGGAAATTAACTTCCTCCCATTGATCTCTAATGGTTTTTATACCGTCCAAAATCGGGAAGCCTTTCCAAAATGCTTTTAATTTATTTTGTTTATGCCCAGCTATCATATCACTGTCTAAGGCATTTATAGCCATGGCAAAAGTTCTTAAGTAATACGATTTAAACGCTGCAGTGACACATTGGTCCATAGGCTGTAGCAATGAAGTTGTATTTGCAGGTAGGAAAATGACATTTATCTCCTTGTACAAACCAATTAGAGCTCTAGGATGGCCAGGGGCATTGTCTGCAAGAAGTAAAATCTTAAAAGGAATTTTATTTTCCTTACAATAAGTCTCAACCGTAGGCTTAAAATAGTCCGTGAACCAATTTAAGAAAAGATCTCCAATCATCCAAGCTTTTGAATTAGATTTATAATAAACAGGGAGGCTAGCTTTTGCATAGTTCTAAAGAACATCTGAATGATAAATAATCATAGGTTTTAACTTGCAATCACCAGCTGCATTAGCAGCGCTCCCGTAGCCAGGTGGGAAGGAGCAGCAGTGCGCAGCACACACTTCTTGATTAGACCGGGGTTCGAGCCCATCACCACCAAATACGAAGGATGCAGAAAGGTCAGGGAATGACCACCACATATCCCGGAGCAATATTGCCTTAGTTGCTAATTCTCCTAAAAACCAAATAACAACAACCAGCTGCATTAGCCTGTCTTTTGCAGCTTTGAAGCCAGGCATTGACTTCTCTTTAGCAATAAAAGTCCTAGACGGCATCTTCTTCCAATATAGGGCCATTTCATCCAAGTTGAAAATCTGCTGCTTAGTATATTCACCATCTTCGATGATCTTAGAAAGCTCACATAGATAACTTTCTGCAGCTATTGTAATCAGCACTATCTGCTTCACCCTGCACTTTGATGTTGTGGAGATGGCTTCTTTCCTTAAACCTATTAAAACAGCCTCTGCTAGCTTCAAATTTATCCTAGCAGCTTCCTCACCTCTGTCAGCCTTCATAGCATTGAAGAGATTTAGGGCCTTGTCCTGGGTGATGGCTTGGCTAAAAGTCATGTTGTGACTGGTTTGATCTTCAATCCACATCAGTAAATGTTTTTCTATGTCAGCAATAAGGCTATCACGTTTTCTTATAACTTTAGTGTTCACTGATGTAGCACTTCTAATTCCTTCAACGCGTTCACAGTTGTACTAACTGTTTGGTGAGCCAATCCTAGCTTACAGCCTATCTCAGCCATAGACATACCTTGCTCACTTAGTTTAATCATTTCTAACTTGGCATTTAAAGGGCTTACGACCTCTGTTTTTTTATCGCTAGTAAAAAAAGTACTACACTTAGATGCCATTGTAATTAGCACAAAAATATTATATATAATATAATATAATAACTTTAAAAAGTTTAAAATTTTGGAAAATTACCAGAATACAAAGGGATGTAGAGCGCACAAGTGCTGTAAACAGACTGAATCACCGCCAATAAAATGGTGTGCAACACCATTCTCGGACCCTCTGCTGAGCGTGTCATCCGCAAAAATTCCGAAAAAGCGGAACAAGCGCTGAACGTAACGAACATGGATATAATTGGAAACCGCCATATTAGCAGAACACCGTAAAGCAGAGCCCTACTGTAAACCAAATTACTATTAAGTTAAAATGAATATTACATATACAAAACGTCAGTGGATAGTTTATGCACAGCACATATTATTTATTACATTATATATTATTAGTTTTTACCTATTCTATTTGATTTAAGTAGTATAATTACCAGGATAAATAAAATAAATTGAAATTAATCAGAATTTCTTGCCTATTGCCAGCCTCCTGCTTTCCAAATGTCTCAAGTCCAACGGAATATTCTGGCAAGAGGCTGATCCTCTGTGGGTTGTTGTGCTGCCTGTTTCCAGAGGTGGTGAGGGGGGGCAGGTGAGGCCAGGATAAAATTTCTGCAGCTCTTCACGTCTGTGACTCCACTTGGAAAATTAATTCTTGGATAAACAACCCCTTAAACCAAAGTTCTGAAGCAAATATGTAGAAAATATAATTGCAATCTGGAGCCACAGATCTCAAGAGCTGCAGAAATTTTATGATATCCTAAACAACTACCACCAGAAGATCAAGTTCAAAATTGAAATAGAAGACAATGGCATCCTACCTTTCCTTGATATCCTAATTACAAAATTACAAATGGAAGTTTACAAGAAATCAACAGTGTGATACAGGGATCATACTGAATTATAAATTGTGTCATCCTCACTCAACTGAAGTCAGAGTATTGAAATCATTCATCTTAAGAGCTTACTGGATCTGCAGTAAAGATAACCTCCAACTGGATCTAGAAGCTATAAGCAGACTAGCCCTTAGAAATGGATACACCCCTACATATTTTTTCAGGGTAGAATTTTTTTCAGCCTGGTCTGTACTTGTTAACAGGAGAGACTGCTTCTACAGGGATGGGATACACTTAAATAGAAAGGGTGCAAGAATATTTGCTGATGCTATCGAGGCAGTGTTAGGTAGGTCGGAAAACTGCTAGCTTGGGAGGATACAAGGACTAATGGTTTAACAGTAGCCGCAGGCAGAGGTGAAGGTGATTCTTGCACAACTTCTATTAGAATAAATAGCGACCTGGAGCGAGGGGTGTTGGGGGTTTCAGGGACGAATGACAGTCATACTGAAATAGGTGGGTATATGGGATGTGTTAGGGTAACTAGAAATAAGAATAGGTGCATGTATACCAATGCTAGAAGTATAGTCAATAAATTTGATGAATTCGAAGTGTTGGTCAAGAAATCAAAGGTGGATATTGTTGGGATAGCAGAGACGTGGTGTCATCCAGATATAAGGAATGCAAAACTGGAATTTGGGGAGTACAATGTGTTCAGAAAGGATAAACAGGATAGGAAGGGAGAGGTTATGCTGTTAATTAAGAAAAACATAAAAAAATCAAAAAAAGTGCACCCAGTTGATATAGATGAACAGTGCACTGTTGAGTCAGTTTGGTGTGACATAAGCACTGCGAAAGCAAAAATAAGAGTAGGAGTGTGTTAGCATTAGCATTAGTAGAGGCATATGATGCAAGAAAGCAAGCTTATTCAGCATCAGCCAAAAAAAAAAAAAAAAACACACACACACTACTCCCATTTCACCCCTCCGTTCGTTCGAAATACATGTCCAGTTGAGCTTTAAATTTGTTTAGGCTATCAACTTCAACAACAAGTGATGGAAGTCGGTTCCACCAACCAACCACCCGCTGGCCAAAGGCAAATTTCCGCACATCTATCCGACATCCGTCCTTCCTCAATTTGAATTTATGCCCTCTCAGGTGATTATTCTTAGCAAGAGAAAGAATCCCATTGGCATTGAGCATGCTCAAACCATTCAAAGCCTTATACACCTCTATCAGATCAACTCGCCGGTGTAATTTGCAAGACTCTGTAATTTGCAAAACTTAAGCCTTTCTTCTTAAGAGCAATCCTTCTTCCATTCACTAATCTTGTTGCCCTTCTCTGTACCCGTTCCAGCAGCTCTACATCCTTCTTGAAATGAGGCCTCCAGACCTGTATACAGTACTCAAGATGTGGCCTGACTTGCCTTA
Source organism: Mastigoproctus giganteus (assembly GCF_048544385.1). NCBI lineage: Eukaryota > Metazoa > Arthropoda > Arachnida > Uropygi > Thelyphonidae > Mastigoproctus > Mastigoproctus giganteus. The sequence goes on from NC_143576.1 coordinate 19,053,985, forward strand.
TACAAGGGAATAATCACCTCCTTATCCCTGCTAGAAAAATTCCTGTATATCATTGACAAGACACCATGAGCTACTCTTGCAGCTCGTCTACACTGCTCAGAGAATTTCATATCTGCCTGCACAATTACCCCCAGGTCCTTTTCATTCTCCACCACTGTCAGTGTAGTACTGCAGAGTTGATACTTTGCTCTGGGGTTACTGTTTCCCATATGTAGTACTTTACATTTGTCAATGTTAAACTTCATTTGCCACCTCTCAGCCCATCTGCTCAACCTTTCCAGATCCTGTTGCAGCAGCATAGCGTCAGTAGTGTCCTTAACAACCCTGCCAACCTTTGTATCATCTGCAAACTTGGACATTAAACTTGATATCCCATCATCAATATCATTCATAAACACCGAAAACAACAACGGACCCAACACTGAACCCTGAGGAACTCCACTAATAACATTAGTCCACGTTGAGCAGTGTCCATTGATTACCACTCTCTGTCTTCTGCCACTCAACCATCCCCTTATCCATAGCAGCAATTTGGCTCCAATGCCACACTGCTCCAATTTGTGCAGCAGTCTTCCATGTGCAACAGTATTAAAAGCCTTTCTAAGATCCAAGTATATAATATCAAAGTTATTCCCTGCATCCAGTTCTTTTGTGACTGCATCATAGTATCCAATCAAATTGGTCAGGCAAGACTTCCCCTTAACAAAACCATGCTGCGTCTGAGCTATAACTGAAGTCTTGTCTAGATGATCCTGCAGTGCTTCTTTTACAATTGCCTCCAGTAATTTTCCTGGAACAGAAGTTAAATTAACAGGTCTATAATTACTTGTGTCAGCCTTTGATCCTCCTTTGTGAATTGGGGTTACATTTGCACATCTCCAGTCTATGGGTACCTCCCCTGAGTCCAAAGAAGCTCTCATAATTATGGCTAGGGGTTTGCTTACTTCCTTTGCTGCCTCCTTTAATATAACTGGATAGATCCCATCCACCCCAGGTGCCTTTTTTATGTTTATCCTCCACAATCTCTCCTCCACTTTCCTCTCAGTTATTACAAAATCATCCAGCTCACTGCCAATGTTTACTTTACCTACATCATTCTCCTTCCTGAATAACTCCTCATGCGTGAATGTAGATGCAAAATACTCGTTTAGATTGTTAGCCACCTGAGCAGGATCCTCAACTGTTGAACCATCAATATCCAGTGGACCAATCTGATTCATCCCTTTCCTTCTTGAGTTTAAATATGTAAAGAACTCTTTTCTGTTTTTCTTTGCATCCTTTGCCAAGGATTTTTCGTAGTCTGCCTTTGCCTGCCTAATCTCCTTTGTGACTTGGTTACAGGCCAACTTATATCTATCATAGGCTTCCATGTCACCCATTAATTTGTATGTATCCCATGCATTTTTCTTCTCTGCCACATGTCTCATTAGTTCATCTGACAACCATTTAGGCCTAAACCTTGAACAATATTTCTTAGTTGGTATGTAAAGCCTGGTAGCCTCCAAGATTAGTTCCTTGAATGCTTCCCATTTTGAATTTGCTGTTGGTAACATCATCAGTTGGTCCCACTGTATAGAATTTAAATACTGTCTCAGACCATCATAGTCGCCTTTACGAAAACAAAAACCCTTCCCTTTACCTCTGATGGTAGTTACCTCCTTGAGTAAATCCCACTTCAACACACTGTGATCACTGCCACCTAGTGGTTCATTTATCTGCAGATTCTTAATGCATGAAGAATCACTACTGATAATCAGATCAAGAGTATTGCTCCCTCTTGTTGCCTCACGAACATGCTGATGTAGAAAACAATCATCCAATAAATCCACAAAAGCCTTGCTAGTGTGTGAGTGACCAACCCACAAATTCCAGTCAATATCTGGGAAATTAAAATCCCCCATTATAAGACTCTCTGATTTACTGGCCCACTCTATTTCCCTGTACAATATCTTATTATACTCATCAGAGTCATTAGGCCTATAGCACACTCCTACTCTCAATTTTGATTTCCCTATGCTTATGTCACACCAAACTGACTCGACACTGCCCTGTCCATCGATGTCGACTGGCTTCCCTTCCTTGGACTTTGTGTTTCTTAACTAATAGCATAACCCCTCCTTCCCTCCTGTCCTGTCTATCCTTTCTATTAACATTGTATTCCCCAAATTCCAGTTCCGCATTACTTATATCTGTGTGACACCACGTCTCTGATATCCCAACAATATCTGCCTTTGATGTTTTGAGCAATACCTCAAATTCATCAAATTTATTTACCAAACTCCTAGCATTGGTGTACACGCAGGTATACATGCACCTGTTTCTATTCTTAGCTACCCTAACACAACCCATGTGTTTACCTGTACCGCAATGACTCCCAGCAGTCTCTGAAATATCCTGCATCCTGTTTTTCAGGCTTCTGCTCATTTCAATAGAAGCAGTGCAAGAATCACTTCCACCTCTGCCAGTGGCTACTGTTATTCTATTAGTCCTTGTATCCCCCCCAACTAGCAGTTTTCCGACCCACCTAAATCTGCCTCGACAGCATCAGCAAAAATTCTTGCACCCTTTCTATTTAAGTGTATCCCATCCCTGTAGAAGCAATCTCTCCTGTTAACAAGTACAGTCCAGGCTGAAAAAAATTCTACCCCTTGAGCCTTGCACAATCCCTCCAGGGCCGAATTGATCGACAAGGCTCTCATCATATACTCCCTCCTATCGTGTCTGGGCAGAATTGCAGACACTTTCAAATTCAACCCTAATTCACGGCTTTTTTTCAACAGTGACCTGTACTTGCTAAGTAATTCCGCCGGTCTCCTACTCTTAATATCATTAGTGCCAACGTGTACAACTATATCACCTTTTGTGCCCTTAAAAGATGATATCCGCTCTACAACGGCATCATCCTTTGCCCCTGGAAGACATACCCTGGTCCTGTTCCACCTATCCTTTTTACAAAGCATGTTCCCCGTTTCCCTGACAATAGAGTCACCAACAACTACTAGTTCCTGTGGGACCAGCGCATTCTGCCTAGGGGGCTGCCTCTGTGTTGCCTGATGACCAAGTGCAAGCTCTGGCGTTGATGTGGGCAGCTGAGAGCTTGATGTGCCCCTCAATTTATTTCCTTCGAGGGCATCCACCCTGTCCTTCAAGCTCTCATAAAGGCCCATAACAACGCTGAGTTGTCGCCTGATTTCCTTGCACTCCTTACATCGTGCACACACAAAGACATCCCCCTTGGCAGTATCATGTCCCGTACCCGACTGCTCCGCAAACATCAAGCAAACAGTGCATTTTAAAATTCTGTGATTCAGAGGGCAACTGCCCCCCTCAGTTCTGCCCTGAACCACAGCACTCCCATTAGCTTGAGCCTTTTGCTTTGCTGCTCTGGTCAGAGTCATGATTCCGATTTAATTCAATAAAATTTCAAAACAAAAATTAAATCCTTAAGTTATATCCCAAAACAGTTATGTTATATATTTTTTTTTTCGGTATCTTGTGTTTTCTACGAGTTCCCTTTATACAACTTCCGTATCACGTGTACCACTATAGTTATGTATTAATTATTTGTTACGATTAAGTCGTTATATATATATAGAGTTAAAAATACAATTTAATTGACAATAAAGTTTATCAAGATTAATAGATTTACTGATTAATTGACAATATTATATTATGCACTATACTACACTAAGCTTATGCTATCGTGTAAAAATGGCGGGAAATCTCGAACGGTACTTCTACGGACTCGTAAGTATTGATTAGCTTCCAAATCTCGCTATCTCAATTTAGAATAAACTAAGGATCCTGACTAGGTCTCTAATCTACTTATAGAAGATAATTTGATATAACAATTGGTTAATAAATCGACTAAATTTGGTTAAAAAAAAAAGACCTCTCGTTCAATTTGTAACACATGGATTTGATACCGTTTCCGATACTAAGTAATACCTACAAAATCTCTGTCTAAGTTAAACTTTAAACTAAGTATCGTAACTAGGAATATAAAGCTACTCTAGAAAATAAGTTAATATGACAATTTAAGCTAATAAAATCAGAAAATAAATCAGGAAAAACTTCTCTGTTCCAAGAGCTTCAAGGAGCTTCGGCCGCACAGGCTAAGCTCGCACCCAGACGAACCTATTCACAGCCTGCAATCCCTAATAGGCCTAATGACTCAAATGAGTACAATGAACAATTGTACAGAGAAATAGAGTGGGCTAGTAAATCAGAATGTCTTATAATGGGAGATTTTAACTTCCCAGATATTGACTGGAAGTTGTGGGTTGCACTCACACTAGTCAGACTTTTGTGGATTTATTGGATGATTGTTTTCTGCAGCAGCATGTTCGAGAGGCAACCAGAGAGACTAATACTCTTGATCTGGTTATCAGCAATGATCATTCGTGTATTAAGAATTTGCAGATAAAGGAACCACTAGGTGGCAGTGATCACGGTGTACTGATGTGGGATTTACTTAAAGATTTAATTACCATCAGGGGTAAAGGAAAGGGTTTTTGCTTCCTTAAAGGTGAGTAGTACAGTGGCCTCAGACAGTTTTTAAATTCCGTACAGTGGGATCAACTGACGATGTTACCAACAGTAAATTCTAAGTGGGAAGTATTCAAGGAATTAATCATGGATGCTACTAAAAAGTTTCATACCTATTAAGAAATATTGTTAGACCTAAATGGTTATCAAATGAACTAATGAGACTCATAACAGAGAAGAAAAATGCATAGGATGCATATAAATTATGAAGCGATTCAGAAGCCTGTGGCAGATATAAGCTAGTCTGTAATCAGGTCACAAAGGAGGTTAGGCAGGCGAAGGCAGATTATGAGAAATCCTTGGCAAAAGATGCTAAGAAAAACAGCAAGGATTTCTTTACTTTGTATCCCCAATTCACAAAGGGGGATCGAAGGGTGACACGAGTAATTACAGACCAGTTAGTTTAACTTCTGTTCCGGGTAAAATAATGGAGTCACTGGTTAAAGATGCATTGCAGGATCATCTAGACAAGACTGCAGCAATCATTCAGACACAGCATGGGTTTGTTAAGGGAAAGCCTTGGTGACAAATTTGATTGGTTATTATGATGTGGTTACAAAGGAACTGGATGCAAAAAATAATTTTGATATCATATATTTGGATTTCAGGAAAGCTTTTTACACTGTTGCGCATGGAAGACTATTGTACAAATTGGAGCAGAATTGTCTTGTAAGTTGCTACAATGGATAAAAGGATGGTTAAGTGGGAGAAGACAGAGAGTGGTAATTAATGGGTGCTGCTCTTTGTGGACTAATGTTATTAGTGGAAATATGGAGTCCCACAGGGTTCGGTGTTGGGTCCACTGTTGTTTTGTATATTTATCAATGATATTGATGAAGGTATATCAGGCTTAGTGTCGAAGTTTGCAGATGATACAAAGGTTGGCAGGGTTGTTAATGACAGTAATGGCAGTGTGCTACTGCAACAGGATCTATATAATTTGAGCAGATGGGCTAAAAAGTGGCAACTGAAGTTTAACCTTGACAAATGCAAAGTACTGCATATGGGTAGAAGTAACCTGAGAGAAAAGTACCAATTGTGTGGTACTACACTTAAGGTGGTAGAAAATGGAAAAGACCTGGGAGTAATTTTGCAGTCAGATATGAAGTTTTCTGAGCAATGCAGACAGGCTGCCATGGAGCAAGTCATGGAGTTTTGTCAATGATATATAGGAATTTTGCTAGCAGGGAAAAGGAGGTGATTGTCCCTCTGTATAAGGCAATGGTCAGGCCATGCCTTGAGTACTGTATACAGGTCTGGAATCCTCATTTTAGGAAGGATGTTGATTTGCTGGAGCGTGTACAGAGAAGGGCAACAAGATTGGTGAGGAGAATGAAGGGATCCTATTACCAAGAGAGAGAGGCTTAAGTTCTGCAAATTGCAGTGGCTGGAGACTAGGCATCTGCACGGTGATCTGATAGAGGTGTATAAGACCTTGAATTGGTTGAGCACGCTGAATTCTGATGGGATCCTTCCACTTGTTCAGATTACGAACCTAAGGGGACATAAATTCAAATTAAGAAAAAACAGATGTAGAATAGATGTGTGGATATTTGCCTTTAGCCAGCGTGCGGTTAATTGCTGGAACAAACTTCCATCTGTCGTTGTGGAAGTTGATAGGTTGATTAAATTTAAGGAGGGACTGGACAGGCATTTGGAAGGAATGGTGTGATATTTTTTTTTTTTTTTTTTCTGATGCTGCATAAGCTCATACACTTGCTTTCTTGCATCACATACCACCACCACCACTACTACTACTATATCATTAAGAAAACAAAATAGGACAGCTCCAAGACTTTGAACCAACCTCAACCAAGTAATAGCAAAAAGCCCACCATCTGCGCACCATTTGTATCCAACATTAGTGTAAAGATAGCAAAAGAAGCAAAGAAATATGAAATCAACATTTTCTTCAAGCGGGTCAGCAGGCATAAAACATAACAAAACACCAGTCTAACTACCCTAATAATCCCAGGCCCTATTTATAAAATAGACTGCAAATGTGGCAGTACATAGGAGAATCAGACAGAAGGCTTAGTTCCAGAATTAAAGAGCACAAAAAGGCATTCAGTGTGGGAGGATACAAAAATCTGACACAGTCCTGCATGTGTTCCAACACAGGGACATATGGCAGTTCGGTAATACTAGTCTTTTCCACAGATCACCAGTACAACAATAGAAAATTTAAGCAAGCGTTTTTTATAAAAATATTTGAGACCAATTCTTTAAACAGAAACAAGGGATTCAATTTAACCAACAATACTCTAACATATTTAAAAAGACAATAGAGCAAGACCTGAAGAAACAAGAAAGAAAACTTGAAATCCCAGAAGAACAGCCTAACCTCAATTCCCGCTCCCCTTCACCACCACCACTTGCAGAAATAGGCAGCACAACAACCCAAAGAGGAGCTGAGGATGAGATTGGGTCCATTCACCTCAAGGCTACAATTCACCAGAAACTACTGGATCCAGGATATCCTACTTGGCATTCTACTATTGGACAATTAATTAGAAACCCTGTGTATAAATAAACTGTTGCCAGAACTTGTAAGGTGCCTCCGTAGCCAGGTGGGAAGGAGCAGCAGTGCGTAACACACGCTTATTGATTAGACCGGGGTTCGGGCCCGTCACCACCAAAAACGGAGGATGCGGAAAGGTCAGGGAATAACCACCGCATATCCCCGAGCAATATGACCTTAGTTGCTAATGCTCCAAACAACAACATAACATAACATAGCCAGAACTTGTAGTCAGACTTGAGACATTTGGCAAGCAGGAGGTTTACAATGTAAGAAATTCTGATTAATTTCAATTTATTTTATTTGTCCTGGTAATTATACTACTCAAATTGAGTAGTATAATTACCAGGAACTGGAACATTTTGTATATGTAATATTCATTTTAACATGATAATAATAGATTAGTTTATTCTTTTTTCTTTCTGCTCTTAAAAACAGCCTATGTATGGTTTGAGGATGGGTTCTGGCAAGGTTTGCAAAACATTGCCCTTAATGTATAGGGATTTAGTTAATAGCTAAATAAACTATCTTAATATTCATGGTATGAGAGTGGTCACTATAGACATCTACGTTCCACAAAATCTTTTCTCATCAACGAATATATATTTTTTTTAATTCAATCAAAAATGACAAGGCCCTGCAGTTAATCTCCCCCTTTCATGGATTCTTGCCTGCACTTTTTGTAAAGTAAATGAACCCTTTCAAAGAACATTTGTAGATATATTGGCATATATGTGTGAAGTGTCTATTATCTTGCACCATATCTGTCTGTCTACTCACACGTAATAACTTAACTCCCAGCGGTTTGATTTTTATGAAATATTATATATAATTCTTTTAGAAAGATTTGTCAAGCCATCCTAAATTTCATCAGAATTGGACAAATAGAAATCCAGCATTTGTTATTTATTGATATGTCTGTCCACAAATAATAAACTTCCAACAATGGATTTTCATTTAAAATGACACCAACAGAAATCTGAAAATTATTGTGGTATGTGATATGTACTTATATATTAAAGCCTGAGGCCTTGAATGTTGTGTCTATTGCTGTGCACTGATTCAAAATATGCTTTGTATTTCACACAATGTTGATTACAAGAGTATTTGAAACCATGGAGTGAATATTACATTGTCTAGTCTCCAGACAATAATTTGCTCAATTGAAGCCAATTCTAGTTCTCACAGGAAAGGCACCCATTTGTTCCCCTTACAAATCCCATTACTCTTCTCTGCACCCTTTCCAACAAATCCACACCCTTCCTAAAATGAGATCACCTGACCTGTATACAGTGCTCAAGGTGTGGTCTAAACATTGCCTTGTACAATGAAATAATCACCTCCATATCTCTCCTGTGAAACTTCTGTATATCAATAAAAAAAACTACATAAGCTGTCTAAGCAGCCTATGTGCACCTGCTCAGAGAAATTCATGCCAGCCTGCACAATTTCCCAAAGGTCTTTTCAGTCTCTGCTGCCTTCAGTGTGGCAATACCAAAGTAAATCTGAGATTACTGCTACTCATAATGTAGTATTTGCAGTTAGCATTAGCATTAGTTGAGGCATATGATGCAAGAAAGCAAGCTTATATAGCATCAGCCAAAAAAAAAAAAAAAAAAAAAACATCCCATTTCATCTATTCAATCACTCCAAATGTTTGTCTAATTCAGCTTTAAAGTAAGCTATCAACTTCCACAACAACAGATGGCAGTCTGTTCCAGCAATCAACTACCCACTGGATAAAGGCAAACTTCTGCACATCTACAGGCATACCTCGGTTAACGTTACCTCTGATAACGAAGCCTCGATATAACGAAGTCCGCAATTTCAAGCCCCATTTAACATAAAGAAAAGCAATTTCTTTGGAAACTAAACTAAATATCGTACAACGTGTGAAAGCGGCGAAAGAAAATCCGATGTGGCACATTCTTTAGGATTAGCGCAATCAACTTTAACAACCATACTAAGTCAATCAGAAAAAATAAAACAGTCTGCTCAGAATTGTACAGATGTTACAGCGGCAAAATTAACTCGCTTAAGGAATCCAATTTTAGAAAAAATGGAGAAAATGTTAAGTTTGTGGATAGATGATATGTCACAACATCATATGCCTTTAAGTCAAATGGTCATTCAAGAAAAAGCATTATTTTTGTTTAATCACCTGAAATCTAAACAAACTGAAGAAATTACGGAAACCTTTGGGGCTTCTCGTGGTTGGTTCGAGAAATTTAAAAAAACGGGCCAGGATTCATAGTGTAAAATTAACAAGAGAAGCTGCAAATAAGTTTCCAGAAAAACTAAAGGAAATAATTGAACGTGAAAATTTTCCACCAAATTTGGTGTTCAATGTTGACGAAAGCGGTTTGTTCTGGAAACGGCTACCAACAAAAAGCTTCATTTCTATTGAAGAAAAATCAGCTGCTGGGTTCAAAGCAGCCAAAGACCGTTTAACGTTACTCTTTGGATCAAATGCCTCTGGCGATTATAAATTAAAATTGTTATTAGTTTACCATTCAGAAAATCGGAGGGCGTTAAAAGGTAACATAAAAATGAATTTACCTGTAATATGGAAAGCAAATAGAAAAGCGTGGGTTACCAAGGAGTTATTTACTGATTGGTTTGTTAACCACTTTTGTCCTGGAGTAAAACGGTATTGTCAAAAAAAAACAACTTTGAAGAAAAAGCTCTTTTGTTGTTAGACAATGCTCCGGGACATCCTACTGATCTTAACACGTTGGACACATGCATTCCTGTCAAAGTTGTGTTTCTTCCAGCAAACACAACTTCCGTGCTTCAACCATTGGATCAGGGAGTAATAGCATCATTTAAAGCTTATTATCTGCGTCGAATTTTAAGCAATTTACCTGAACTAGAGGATAAAGAGGAAATGACAGTTAAAACTTTTTGGAAAAACTACACCATTAAAAACGCAATTGAAAACATTGATAGTTCTTGGAAAGAAGTCACTAAGAAATGCTTAAATGGAGTTTGGCGCAAAATATAGCCAGAAGTTGTACTAGAAGAAGAAAATAACATCCAAGAAATTAGAAATGAAGTTATCCAGATGGCTCAATCAATAGGTTTCGAAAATGTCGATGAAGAGGATGTTAGAAATTTATTGAATGCAGAAGATGATGGTTTTTCAGTGGAAGATTTAGAAAACCTTGTTAGCAACGAAGACAAAGATAATGAAGGCGAAGTTAAAGAAGTTCCTGCCGAAAAAGTGTTAACAACCAAAGATTTAAAAAGGTGCTTAAATGACATTGAAAACGTTTTAAATTTTTTTAGTGAAAATGATCCTGATTTAGGAAGAAGTGTTATAGTTAAGCGATCAGTGTTAAATGCAATAACTCCGTATAATCAATTGTTAAATGAAAGAGAAAAAAAGCATAAACAATCAACTTTAACCTCATATTTTAAAATGTGATTTCACTTTGTATGTAAGTTGATTGTTTATTTAATAAAACTTTTCTTTGTTCGAAAAAAAGCTTTTCATTTTCTTTACGTAGGAACGTATCCCTATTCTGGCCATAGTATTTTTACCTCTGAAAACGAAGTTTCGGTTAACGAAGTAATTTCGTGGAACGCATCCTATTCGTTAATCGAGGTATGCCTGTATTCTATTAAACATTAGCTTTAGCATTAGTAGAGGCATTTGATGCAAGAAAGCAAGCTTATGCAGCATCAGCCAAAAAAAAAAAAAAAAAAAAACCCACTTCCACTTCACCCCTCTGTTCGTTCAAAATACCTGTCCAGCTGAGCCTTAAACTTATTTAGGCTATCAACCTCCACCACAAGGGATGGAAGTCTGTTCCACCAACCAACCACCCGCTGGCTAAAAGCAAATTTCCGCACGTCTATCCTACATCTGTCTTTCCTCAATTTGAATTTATGCCCTCTCAGGTGATTTTTCTGAGCTAGAGGAAGAATCCCATCAGCATTGAGCATGCTTAAACCATTCAAGGCTTTATACACCTCTATCAGATCGCCTCGCTGGTGCCTAGTCTCCAGACACTGTAATTTGCAAAACTTAAGCCTTTCTTCGTAAGAGCACCCCTTTGTTCCATTCACTAATCTTGTTGCCCTTCTCTGTACTCGTTCCAGCAGCTCTACATCCTTCTTAAAATGAGGCCTCCAGACCTGTATACAGTACTCTAGGTGTGGCCTGACCATTGCCTTATACAATGGAATAATCACCTTATCCCTGCTGGAAAAATTGCTGTATATCATTGACAAATACTCCATGAGCTACTCTTGCAGCCCGTCTGCACTGCTCAGAGAACTTCATATCTGCCTGCACAACCACCCCCAAGTCCCTTTCATTCTCTACCACTGTCAGTGTAGTACCACAGAGTTGATACGTTGCTCTGGGGCTGCCGTTTCCTATGTGTAGTACTTTACATTTGTCAATGTTAAACTTCATTTGCCACCTCTCAGCCCATCTGCTCAACCTTTCCAGATCCTGTTGCAGCAGCATAGTGTCAGTAGTGTCCTTGACAACCCTGCCAACCTTTATATCGTCTGCAAACTTAGACATTAAGTTTGATATACCATCATCAATATCATTTATAAATACAGAAAACAATAATGGACCCAACACTGAGCCCTGAGGGACTCCACTAATAACATTAGTCCACAATGAGCAGTGTCCATTGATTACCACTCTCTGTCTTCTCCCCCTCAACCACCCCTTTATCCATAGCAGCAATTTGCCTCCAATGTCACACTGCTCCAATTTGTGTAGCAGTCTTCCATGTGCAACAGTATCAAAAGCCTTTCTAAGATCCAAGTATATAATATGAAAAACGAGGTTACGAGGTTAGCCTGTGCGGACGTTGCTCCTTGAAGCTCTTGGAACAGAGAAGTTTTTCCTGATTTATTTTCTGATTTATTAGCTTAATTGTCATATTAACTTATTTTCTAGAGTAGCTTTATATTCCTAGTTACGATACTTAGTTTAAAGTTTAACTTAGACAGAGATTTTGTAGGTATTACTTAGTATCGGTAACGGTATCAAATCCACGTGTTACAAATTGAACGAGAAGTCTTTTTTTTAACCAAATTTAGTCGATTTATTAATTGTTATATCAAATTATCTTCTATAAGTAGATTATAGACCTAGTGAGGATCCTTAGTTTATTCTAAATTGAGATAGCGAGATTTGGAAGCTAATCAATACGAGTCCGTAGAAGTACCATTCGAGAATTCCCGCCATTTTTACACGATAGCATAAGCTTAGTGTAGTATGGTGCATAATATAATATTGTCAATTAATCAGTAAATCTATTAATCTTGATAAACTTTCTTGTCAATTAAATTGTATTTTTAACTCTATATATTTATAACGACTTAATCGTAACAAATAATTAATACATAACTATAGTGGTACACGTGATACGAAAGTTGTATAAAGGGAACTCGTAGAAAACACTAGATACCGAAAAAAAAAAAAAAAAAAATTAACATAACTGTTTTTGGATATAACTTAAGGATTTAATTTTTGTTTTGAAATTTTATTGAATTAAATCGGAATCATGACTCTGACCAGAGCAGCAAAGCAAAAGGCTCAAGCTAATGGGAGTGCTGTGGTTCAGGGGAGAACTGAGGGGGGCAGTTGCCCTCTGAATCACAGTCTTTTAAAATGCACTGTTTGCTTGATGTTTGCGGAGCAGTCGGGTACGGGACATGATGCTGCCAAGGGGGATGTCTTTGTGTGTGCACGATGTAAGGAGTGCAAGGAAATCAGGCGACAACTCAGAGTTGTTATGGGCCTTTATGAGAGCTTGAAGGAGAGGGTGGATGCCCTCGAAGGAAATAAATTGAGGGGCCCATCAAGCTCTCAGCTGCCCACATCAACGCCAGAGCTTGCACTTGGTCATCAGGCAACACAGAGGCAGCCCCCTAGGCAGAATGCGCTGGTCCCACAGGAACTAGTTGTTGGTGACTCTATTGTCAGGGAAATGGGGAACATGCTTTGTAAAAAGGATAGGTGGAATAGGACCAGGGTATGTCTGCCAGGGGCAAAGGTTCGTGACGTTGTAGAGCGGATATCATCTTTTAAGGGCACAAAAGGTGATATAGTTGTACACGTTGGCACTAATGATATTAAGAGTAGGAGACCGGCGGAATTACTTAGCAAGTACAGGTCACTGTTGAAAAAAAGCCGTGAATTAGGGTTGAATTTGAAAGTGTCTGCAATTCTGCCCAGACACGATAGGAGGGAGTATATGATGAGAGCCTTGTCGATCAATTCGGCCCTGGAGGGATTGTGCAAGGCTCAAGGGGTAGAATTTTTTTCAGCCTGGACTGTACTTGTTAACAGGAGAGATTGCTTCTACAGGGATGGGATACACTTAAATAGAAAGGGTGCAAGAATTTTTGCTGATGCTGTCGAGGCAGTGTTAGGTGGGTCGGAAAACTGCTAGTTAGGGGTGATACAAGGACTAATAGATTAACAGTAGCCACTGGCAGAGGTGGAAGTGATTCTTGCACTGCTTCTATTGAAATGAGCAGAAGCCTGAAAAACAAGATTCAGGATATTTCAGAGGCTGCTGGGAGTCATTGCGGTACAATTAAACACATGGGTTGTGTTAGGGTAGCTAAGAATAGAAACAGGTGCATGTATACCTGCGTGTACACCAATGCTAGGAGTTTGGTAAATAAATTTGATGAATTTGAGGTATTACTCAAAACATCAAAGGCAGATATTCTTGGGATATCAGAGACGTGGTGTCACACAGATATAAGTAATGCGGAACTGGAATTTGGGGAATACAATGTGTATAGAAAGGATAGACAGGACAGGAGGGGAGGAGGCGTTATGCTATTAGTTAAGAAACACATAAAGTCCAAGGAAGTGAAGCCAGTCGACGTCGATGGACAGGGCAGTGTCGAGTCAGTTTGGTGTGACATAAGCATAGGGAACTCAAAATTGAGAGTAGGAGTGTGCTATAGGCCTAATGACTCTGATGAGTATAATAAGATATTGTACAGGGAAATAGAGTGGGCCAGTAAATCAGAGAGTCTTATAATGGGGGATTTTAATTTCCCAGATATTGACTGGAATTTGTGGGTTGGTCACTCGCACACTAGCAAGTCTTTTGTGGATTTATTGGATGATTGTTTTCTACATTAGCATGTTCGTGAGGCAACAAGAGGGAGCAATACTCTTGATCTGATTATCAGCAGTGATTCTTCATGCATTAAGAATCTGCAGATAAATGAACCACTAGGTGGCAGTGATCTTGGAGGCTACCAGGCTTTACATACCAACTAAGAAATATTGTTCAAGGTTTAGGCCTAAATGGTTGTCAGATGAACTAATGAGACAGGTGGCAGAGAAGAAAAATGCATGGGATACATACAAATTAATGTTTGACATGGAAGCCTATGATAGATATAAGTTGGTCTGTAACCAAGTCACAAAGGAGATTAGGCAGGCAAAGGCAGACTACGAAAAATCCTTGGCAAAGGATGCAAAGAAAAACAGAAAAGAGTTCTTTACATATTTAACCTCAAGAAGGAAAGGGATGAATCAGATTGGTCCACTGGATATTGATGGTTCAACAGTTGAGGATCCTGCTCAGGTGGCTAACAATCTAAACGAGTATTTTGCATCTACATTCACGCATGTTGAGTTATTCAGGAAGGAGAATGATGTAGGTAAAGTAAACATTGGCAGTGTGCTGGATGATTTTGTAATAACTGAGAAGAAAGTGGAGTAGAGATTGTTGAGGATAAACATAAAAAAGGCATCTGGGGTGGATGGGATCTATCCAGTTGTATTAAAGGAGGCAGCAAAGGAAGTAAGCAAACCCTTAGCCATAATTATGAGAGCTTCTTTGGACTCAGGGGAGGTACCCATAGACTGGAGATGTGCAAATGTAACCCCAATTCACAAAGGAGGATCAAGTAATTATAGACCTGTTAGTTTAACTTCTGTTCCAGGTAAATTAAGGGAGGCACTGGTTAAAGAAGCACTGCAGGATCATCTAGACAAGAATTCAGTTATAACTCAGACGCAGCATGGTTTTGTTAAGGGCAGGTATTGCCTGACCAATTTGATTGGATACTATGATGTAGTCACAAAAGAACTGGATGCAGGGAATAACTTTGATATTATATATTTGGATCTTAGAAAGGCTTTTGATACTGTTGCACATGGAAGACTGCTGCACAAATTGGAGCAGTGTGGAGTTGGAGGCAAATTGCTGCAATGGATAAGGGGATGGTTGAGTGGCAGAAGACAGAGAGTGGTAATGAATGGACACTGCTCAACGTGGACTAATGTTATTAGTGGAGTTCCTCAGGGTTCAGTGTTGGGTCCGTTGTTGTTTTCGGTGTTTATGAATGATATTGATGATGGGATATCAAGTTTAATGTCCAAGTTTGCAGATGATACAAAGGTTGGCAGGGTTGTTAAGGACACTACTGACGCTATATTGCTGCAACAGGATCTGGAAAGGTTGAACAGATGGGCTGAGAGATGGCAAATGAAGTTTAACATTGACAAATGTAAAGTACTACATATGGGAAACAGTAACCCCAGAGCAACGTATCAACTCTGCGGTACTACACTGACAGTGGTGGAGAATGAAAAGGACCTTGGGGTAATTGTGCAGGCAGATATGAAGTTCTCTGAGCAGTGCAGACGAGCTGCAAGAGTAGCTCATGGTGTCTTGTCAATGATATACAGGAACGTTTCTAGCAGGGATAAGGAGGTGATTATTCCCTTGTGTAAGGCAATGGTTAGGCCACATCTTGAGTACTGTATACAGGTCTGGAGGCCTCATTTCAAGAAGGATGTAGAGCTGCTGGAACGGGTACAGAGAAGGGCAACAAGATTAGTGAATGGAAGAAAGGGTTGCTCTTACGAAGAAAGGCTTAAGTTTTGCAAATTACAGAGTCTGGAGACTAGGCACCGGCGAGGTGATCTGATAGAGGTGTATAAGGCTTTGAATGGTTTGAGCATGCTCAATGCCAATGGGATTCTTCATCTTGCTCAGAATAATCACCTCAGAGGGCATAAATTCAAATTGAGGAAGGACGGATGTCGGATAGATGTGCGGAAATTTGCCTTTGGCCAGCGGGTGGTTGGTGGAACCGACTTCCATCACTTGTTGAAGTTGATAGCCTAAACAAATTTAAAGCTCAACTGGACAGGTATTTCGAACGAACGGAGGGGTGAAATGGGAGTGGTTTGTTTTTTTTTTTTTTTTTTGGCTGATGCTGAATAAGCTTGCTTTCTTGCATCATATGCCTCTACTAATGCTAATATCAAAGTTATTCCATGCATCCAGTTCTTTTGTGACTGCATCATAGTATCCAATCAAGGTGGTCAGGCAAGACTTCCCCTTAACAAAACCATGCTGTGTCTGAGCTATAACTGAAGTCAGCCGACCGGGCTAGCCGAGTGGGTAAAGTACCTGCCCGGCAACCCAAAGGTCGCGGGTTCGATTCCCGCCTCGGGCTTAGATCAAAGTACTGCAAAAACCTTGGGAGGTGCAATATGGCCACAGAAGCCAATGCGCCAACAACTAACAAATCAAAAAAAAAATAAAAATAACTGAAGTCTTGTCTAAATGATCCTGCAGTGCTTCTTTAACCAGTGCCTCCATTAATTTTCCTGGAACAGAAGTTAAGCTCACAGGTCTATAATTACTTGTGTCAGCCTTTGATCCTCCTTTGTGAATTGGGGTCACATTTGCACATTTCCAGTCTGTGGGTACCTCCCCTGAGTCCAAGGAAGCTCTACTACTGTCCTTCCTCAATTTGAATCTATACCACCTCAAGTTCTTAATCTGAGCAAGTGGAAGTATCCCATCAGCATTGAGCCTGCTTAAACCATTCAAGGCATTATACACCTCAATCAGATCATGTCACAGGTGCCTAGTCTCCAGATGCTGCAACTTGCAGAACTTAAGCCTATCTTGGTAAGAGCACCCCTTTGTTCATCTCACCAACCTTGTTGCCCTTCTCTGTAGTTGTTCTAGCAACTATACATCCTACATAAAATTAGACCTGTATGCATTACTCAGGGTGTGGCCTGACCATTGCCTAATACTAGAGAATAATCACCTCCTCATCTCTGTTAGCAAAATTCCTATATATCATTGACAAAATTCCATGACCTGCTCTTGGAGCCCATCTGCACTACTTAGAGAACTTCATATCTGACTGCACAATTACTCCCAGATTTGTTTCATTCTCCACCTCCCTGAGTGTAGTACTACACATTTGGTACGTTTATCTTGGGTCTGCTACTGATATGCAGTACTTTGCATTTGAAAATATTAAACTTTAGTTTCCACTTCTCAGGCCCATCTACCTAACTTTTCTAGATCCTGTTGCAGTAGCATACTGTCTTTACTGTCAGTAAATGTCTGTATCACCTGCAAACTTGGACATTAAGCCTGATATACCCTCATCAATATTATTGATAAATACACAAAACAACAATGGGCCCAGCACCGAACCATGAGAGACTCCACAAATAATATTAGTCTATGTAGAGCAGTGTCCATTTATTAGCACTTTCTGCCATCTCCCACTCAACCATCCCTTTATCCATTGCAGAAACTTGTTGCCCTTAATGCCATACTGCTCCAATTTGTAAAGCAGCCTTCCATGTGTAACAGTATCAAAAGCTTTCCTGAAGTCTTGATATCAAAGTATATGAAATCAAAGTTATTTTTTGCATCCAGTTCCTTTGTACCACATCGTAGTATTCAATCAAATTGGTCAGAGAGTTCCCCTTAACAAACCCATGCTGTGTCTGAACTATTAATCCAGTCTTGTCTAGGTGATCCTGCATCGCTTCTTTAACTAGTGACTCCATTATTTTCCCTGTAGCAGAAGTTAAACTAACAGGTCTATAATTATTTGTGTCACCCTTTGTGAATTGGGGATACATTTGCACATCCCCAGTCCACGAGGACCGCCCTTGAATCTAAGGGTGCCCTCGTAATAATGGCTAAGGGTTTGCTGACTTCCCTCGCTGCCTCCTTCAATATAACTGGATAGATTCCATCCACACCAGGTGCCTTTTTTAAGTTTAACTTCAACAATTTCTTCTCAACTTTGCTCTCCGTTATTACAAATCATTTAGCTCCCTGTTACAATTTAGTAAACTTCTGTCCTCCTCCTCCTCTTCCTTACAGAATTTCTCATGTGTGAATGTAGATGCAAAATACTCATTCAGTTTGTCAGCTATCTGAGCAGGATCATCAACAGTCAAACGACCAACATCAAGTAGACCAATCTGATTCATCCCCTTCCTTCTAGTTTTTGTTGTTTTTCTTTGCATCCTTTGCCAATGAATTCTCATAATCAGCCTTCACTTGCCTAACCTTCTTTGTGACTTGATTACAGACTAACTTATATCTGCCACAGGCTTCTGTGTCACCTGATAATATATATGCATCCCACATCTTCTCTGCCATGAGCCTCATTAGTTCATTTGACATCCATTTGGTCTAAATCTTAGTATAATAAGAGCTATTATCTGCTCAATATCTCCTATATTTTTTGTTACTTTTAGTAAATAATTCAGGGGTTATTTTGATCTTTTTAAAGGAAGGCTTCTTATCCAACTCTTCTAGTCCATCACTTAAATTAATTAAAATAAAATTAATTTAATAAACTACATTTTAATGTAGTTAATAACCCAAAACCGACTTAATAACCCAAAATCACTGTCGAGGGCCCAACCCAACTCTTAAACTATCAATCATGACGCAACCATCAGTATAGTAGAAAGAACAACTAAATAAGAAATACTTAGACAGATTTTTTCCTCCTTAAGTTAGACGGAAACTTTTCGATACTTCGTGTTCACAGGACTGAATGAAACTAAAAAATGCGTCAATGCATAAGTATTTAAATGAAATTTAGTCCTCATCGCGCATGCGTTTATAGGACTAATCATCCGATATTAAAAAAGGTCTACGAATATTAATTGAGTTTTTACGGAGTTTCATTTCAAGCGTTTCAGCAATAAGCAATTTACTATAATTGTGCTGAATATTAATTATTTTGACTTCATTAAAAAGAAAGGAATGTACCTCATTCACAGCATGGAATGCCAACTCTGAAGCATTTGCTCTTGATGCACATACAGAAGCCTCATGTTGTTTAACACATAGATCTAGCTAGTAATAGCTATCAATAAATTACATACATTATTAAAGAAGGGTTCCTCAAATTCTTCCTTTCAACAAACGCGCATAATCTCGTCTATAGCATTTTGTGTAAAGACTGCGACTCGGTTTACGTTGGATCTATTCGGGAGGTGTTGGATTTTCAGGTTAAACAACATGAGGCTTCTGTACGCACGTCAACAGTTGTCTTTAATTTTCTGATCCATCTAATGCTGCCTCTATAACATCAGCAAATAATCTTGCATCCCTTCTATCCCTGTAAAAACAGTCTCTCCTATTAACAAGCATAGAACATGGTGAGAAAAACTGTGTCCCATGAGCTTTGCCCAAGTCTCTTCAGGACTAAATTTATAAGGTTCTCATCAAGCCCTCCTTCCTATTGTGTCTGCAAAGAATTACAAATATTTCAAATTTAATCGTAACTCATAATTTCAAGTTTAATACTAACTGACAAGCTTTACTTGTATCAGTGCCTACTTTATAAGTATATTGTTTATCCAATACTCTTATGGGTACCTACACTATATGCCGTGAAAAGTCATAATGCAAAGTTAAGCCTCTTTACTTTGATTCCCTGGTGATATTCTGACTTATGTTACTTATTTATGGACAAATTCAATGGAAAAATTTGGTGAAACTGAAGCAGTTGCTCTTGATATTTCAAAGGCTTTTGATCATGTTTAGCATAAAGGTCTTCTGAATAAACTCCATCTTATGGCTTGCCAACTATTTTTTGTAATGTGTATCCAGTTTTCTCTCCGACTGCTCACTGTGGGTGATGGTAGATGGCTCTCTGTTTTCTGACTTCTCCAGTAATGCTGATGTTTCCCAAGGTTCAGTTCTTTCTCCCACTCTTTTCCTCGTGTATTAATGACCTTCTTCTGTTGACTAGAAATCCTTTCTAAAGTTTTGTTGATGATATTGCACCTTCCAGTTTGAGAAACCTTCTCCTGTGCAAACAAGGCGCCTCTGTAGCCAGGTGGGCAGGAGCAGCAGTGCATAGCACACGCTTCTTGATTAAACCGTGGTTCGAGCCCGTGGCCACCAAATATGGAGGATGCGGAAAGGTCAGGGAATGACCACTGCATATCCCCAAAGCAATATGGCCTTAGTTGCTAATGTTCCTAAAAACCAAACAAACAAACAACAACAAAACCTGTGCAAACAGCTTCAACTTCTCGAATATCCACTACCAATTCCTTAAATGCTAATTTACAGCTAATTCTCCAGTTGGGAAAAGATCACTTAGGTGATTTCAGTTCTTCTAAAACTCACTCCTGCATTTATATCTTGCAAAAAAAGGATTTTTCTGCTTCTATTCTTATCTCCGATGACACTCTAATACCTAGGCAATATGATATATCTCTATTGGGGATTACCCCGACTTCTAATCTCTTTTGGAATAAGTATATTACAAATATTGCCTCCTCTGCATCTGAAAAACTGGGTTTTCTCTTTTGTTCTCATTACTTTTTGTTCCAAACAGCTGTTTCACTCTGCACAAATTGCAAATCCATCCTACCATGGAATATTGTTATATTGTTCCTACATCTGCATCAAAACCTTTCTCATGCTTCTAGTTCCATTCGTAAGAGGGCAATTACATTGATTACTGATGTCTAACAGAGTGTTACCACTCTGTCTCATAGATGTTCTGTTTCTGATTCATGCCTTTTCGGCACTGTACTTCTGAATTAGTTTCTATAATTCCTGCTCTCTCTCTCTCTCTCTCTCTCTCTCTCTCTCTCTCTCTCTCTCTCTCTCTCTCTCTCTCTCTCTCTCTCTCTCTCTCTTCTAAAGCAGTCTGAGCACATACCACAACCAGTCGGTGTCCTATTACTAACCAACTTTTCGTCTTGCTCATGTATTCATTCAACTTCCATTTTCTGGAATAATCTTCCTTCATACATATTTGCTGAAAATTACAATCTACAGAAATTCATGTGTTATTAGTAATGGTTATAGGGTGCAAGGAAGTCTAAAGCTTATGCTGCGCCAGCCAAAAAAAAAAAAAAAAGAAGTAAAATAAAAGAAAAGAAAAGGAATTAGACAACCAATGCATTTCCCTTCTCCCGGAGGTAAATATCCAGCTGACCTTTCAGTCTCAGCTGTCAGTCTCAACCACCAATGCAGGTAACTTATTCCAGGAATTAACTCACTGACTAGAATAAAACTTCCTACAATCCAGTCTAAACATCTCACCCTGTAACTTGAATTTATGTCCCCTAGTTCTAGAATCATTTATAACTATGAAAATTTCGTCCCATTCATTTAATTTTGCCTCTCAGAGCCTTTAAATGCCTCAATCAAGTTTCCTCTATGGTGCCTAGTTTCCAAACTGTGCAACCCACATATTTGAAGTCTTTCCACATGTGGACACCCTTTTACCAATCTCACCAGGCAAGAGGGCATACACTGTCAAGAAGCACAATATCTGTTTTTTTCGTGCGGTCTCCATATTTGAACAAAATATTCCAGGTGTGGTCTAACAATACCCTTATATAATGGGATTATGACATCCTTATCTCTACTAGCAAATGTTCGATAAATCACCGATAAGACACAAGTCTTCTGTGGACTAATGTTATTAGTGGAAATATGGAGTCCCACAGGGTTCGGTGTTGGGTCCATTGTTGTTTTGTATATTTATCAATGATATTGATGAAGGTATATCAGGCTTAGTGTCGAAGTTTGCAGATGATACAAAGGTTGGCAGGGTTGTTAATGACAGTAATGGCAGTGTGCTACTGCAACAGGATCTAGAAAATTTGGGCAGATGGACTGAGAAGTGGCAACTGAAGTTTAACCTTGACAAATGCAAAGTACTGCATATGGGTAGAAGTAACCCGAGAGAAAAGTACCAACTGTGTGGTACTACACTTAAGGTGGTAGAAAATGAAAAAGACCTGGGAGTAATTGTGCAGCCAGATATGAAGTTTTCTGAGCAATGCAGAGAGGCTGCCAGAGCAGGTCATGTGGTTTTGTCAATGGTATATAGGAATTTTGCTAGCAGAGAAAAGGAAGTGATTGTCCCTCTGTATAAGGCAATGGTCAGGCCATGCCTTGAGTACTGCATACAGGTCTGGAGGCCTCATTTTAGGAAGGATGTAGATTTGCTTGAGCATGTACAGAGAAGGGTAACAAGATTGGTGAGAGGAATGAAGGGATCCTCTTACCAAGAGAGGCTTAAGTTCTGCAAATTGCAGTGGCTGGAGACTAGGCACCTGTGCGGTGATCTGATAGAGGTGTATAAGGCCTTGAATGGGTTGAGCACGCTGAATTCTGATGGGTTTCTTCCACTTGTTCAGATTACGAACCTAAGGGGGCATAAATTCAAATTGAGGAAAGATGTAGGATAGATGTGCAGAAATTTGCCTTAGCCAGCGGGTGGTTAATTGCTGGAACAAACTTCCATCTGTCGTTGTGGAAGTTAATATGTTAAATAAATTTAAGGAGGAACTGGACAAACATTTAGAGGGATTTGTTTTGTAAATTTTTTTTTTTTTTTTTTTTTTTTGACTGATGCTGCATAAGCTCATACACTTGCTTTCTTGCATCACATGCCACTACTACTGTCTACAATGCTCGGAGAACTTCATGTCTGATCATATTGTAACTCCCAATTCCCTTTCTTCTGCTAATAACTTCAGTTCATCTCCATCAAGTGTATAAGTTTTTTTGAGGTGTAAAACCTTACATTTTGCTGAATTAAAGCATAGCTACCACTTTTCTGACCATCCCTGAAAGCTATCTGGGTCACTCTGTAGAAGCTCAGCTTGGCTGTGATCATTAACTACTCTACTGATCTTTATATTATCCAAATTTAGACATTATGCACTCTATCCATTCATCGATGTCATTTAAGAAAATCAAAAACAACACTGGTCCCAATACTGATCCTTGGGGAACCCCACTTCTTACCTTAACCCAATCTGAGGAAAAAACATTTATCACAACTCTCTGCCTTCTTCCCTGAAGCCATCCTGCTATCCATCTAAGGATTTTTTATCTGTGATTCCAACCTGTTCCAGCTTATAAAGTAACCGCTCTTGGGGGACTTGAGTCAAATGCTTTGCTGAAATCGAAATAAACAATGTCGAAATTATTCCCTAAATAATATGGTTAGGTAATTTGACAGTGACCCTGTCAAAATTTTAACATGATTTTACCTTTACAAAAAGAAGCCGTTGTCCTTCAGAATTCTGGAGCAATATGGCCTTAGTTGCTAATGCTCCTAAAAAAAAAAAAAAAAAAAAAAAAAAAAACCCCTTCAGAATTCCATTTCTATCTAAATGATCCTGAATTCCGCTTTTGATCATTTCCTTCATGATTTTCCGTACTATTGAAGTTAGTCTGGCTGGTCGGTAATTTCCCTTTATACTCTTAGAACTACCCTTATGTATTGAAGAGACATTGCCACTTTTCCAATCCAACACAATCTCTCCGGAGTACAGCGATGCTCTCATAATTAGCCTTAATATTTCAATGCACTCACTTGCCACCTCCCTTAAAATTATAGGGTATGTGCAATCAACCCCAGGAGCCTTACTCGCCTGTATCCTGAAGTTTTTTCATTAAATAATCATATGAAATTTCATGAAATTTCACTATCATTAATTACATATTTTTCAACTTCACTCCCATAATTTCTCATTAACAGAAAGGTTTTTTGTTCTGTAAGTATTGATGCAAAGTAACTGTTGAGTTCATATGGAACATCAGCTTAGGTAACTTAATACTACCCCACATCCATTACATAAGAGTCCGATCTGATGTGCCCTTCTCTTCTCTACATTTATATATGTGAAGAATTCCTTATCCCCCACTCTTTCTCCTCTTGGCCAGTGATTTCTCTTGATCTGCCTTTGCCAGCCTAGCCTTTTCTGTGTCACTATTACAGATCAATTTGTAGCTTCATGTAATTGCTCTTTTAATTGCTCTAGCTTTTCCATGCCATTTTTTTTTTCTGCTCAAGTAATCTGGCAACTTTATTATTCATTGAACTTGGAATCCTCCTCGTGGAGTACTTTTTTCTTTTTTAATGGTATACTTGGGGACTTTGCTTGCTTCTTTTGATAAAATAAAATACTTACAGAAGCTTTTAACTCGTGTGTGTGTGTGTGTGTGTGTGTGTGTGTGTGTGTGTGTGTGTGTGTGTGTGTGTGTGTGTGTGTGTGTGTGTGTGTGTGTGTGTGTGTGTGTGTGTATTCCTCAGTAATGAATACATAAATACATTACAATATTTATATAATATCGATGTAGATACACCTTAGACAACACTTAAAGAAAAATTACAATTGTAGTGTGAAAAGCATCATTTCATCTGTACCTCATATTGTGCTCATCCTTCACAACGACTAACCAAGTATTGCACTACCCCAAATAAATAATGCTTCACTAATAGAGAAGACTATTGTTATTTATTCTCAGTGGGCACTACCACCTCGACGGACCATTTCAAAACTAGTTGGTTTTTCATTGGTGGGTGCCTTTCGCACTACAATCATAGTTTTTCTTTAAGAGTTGTCTTCTGTGGTGTATCTACACCGATATTGTATAGATATAGAATCTTAAAATATTTTGCCTTGTTGCATTTAGTTTATTTAAATAAATACATTATAACGTGGTAATGTATTTATTACGTGGTCAGGTTAGATAAACAAAGTGTGTGACCACACTTAAAGAAAAGCTTGTTTTACCACAGTAAAACAAGCTTCTGTTATGTATTTTAATATTTGTTACATATTACCACATAACCCACATCCCTCTTCTCCTGTTAGCTGAATAAATATCATTTGGAGGAAAATTGTTTTTATGTATAAAAAGATACGCATTCATAGCTTCTGTGATTAATGTTTTAAAAGTATATCATAATTCAGTTGTATTTTCTCTGTGTGAGATATCTACCCAGTTAATAGAGGCCATATAGCACCTTATGCCATCATAATTTCCTTTCCTGAAATTAATAACCCATTCCTTTGTCTTTAACTGCTGCTACCTCTCTCTCTCTCTCTCTCTCTCTCTCCACCATAGAACTCTGTGATCTCTTTCTGCTACTGGTTCCTGTACTGTCAGCCCTAATATGTCATCTGGTTCATGGGTGATGAACAGGTCTAGAATATTTTTTTCCGTAGTACTTTCCTTGATAAATGTTAATACAAATAACAATCATG
The DNA here is from genome assembly GCF_048544385.1 of Mastigoproctus giganteus. Taxonomy (NCBI): domain Eukaryota; kingdom Metazoa; phylum Arthropoda; class Arachnida; order Uropygi; family Thelyphonidae; genus Mastigoproctus; species Mastigoproctus giganteus. The sequence goes on from NC_143576.1 coordinate 19,079,385, forward strand.
TAGCTGATTAAAAAAATTGTCCCCCATGTTGAGTGTCCTTCCCATTTGCTCCAATCAATTAGAGGCAAATTAAAATCACTCATAATAAGACATTCACACTTACTTGCCCATTCCATTTACATGTAGAGGCTCTCATCATAATGTTCACAATCACCTGGCCTGTAAATTCTTCAGTTCTAATTATACCTTTGCTTCCAACTATCTCACACCATACAGATTCTATACTAGCATGAAAAACAGCTGAATGGCTCAGGCTGCTTTTGATAAGAAACATGACCCAACCACTCCTTCTATCTGCTTTATCCTTCATAAATAAATTGTACATAGCATATTGATACCCATCATCCCCTATTTCCGGGTGGCACCCCGTTTCCGTAAGCCCTTTTATATCAATATTACTTATCCTGACCAGCCATTCAAATTCATTCATTTTATTGACGACACTTCTGACATTATTGTATAAACAATTAAGACTTGGTGTTCTTGTATAGTTAATTACCCTGACACACCCCTTCAAGTTATTTAAGCTTGCTTCCCTTGCATTAGCTACCTGCCCATTTGAAACATTTCTGCCCTCAGAACATCTTGCTAATATGATCTGTTGCGGTAACAAACAAGAACTCTTGAGGTATATCCAAGCATTATTGTGAAAAGTATTATCAGATAAACACTTATATATATTACCCTTGACCCCCCCCCCTCCAAACTAGCAATTTCCTTGGACTTTTAAGGTATCTTCAATGATACCAGCAAAAACCTTTGCATCACCTTTGTTTCAGTGTGTCCTGTTTCTGCAAAGCAGATTCCTTCTACCTACAAGCATGGGCCAAACTGATAAAAATTACCCCCAAATGCCTTGCAGAGGCCTTCAAATCTTGAGTTAATCCACAAGGTTTTCGGCATATAGTCCCTCCTATCATGTCTGGGCAGAATTGCAGACAAATAGACATTCTTTAGCATGATTCTATATTTTTCTAACAAATCATCAGATCGTGTGTGCTTAATATCATTAGTCCTCACGCGAATAATAATATTCTCTTTATCACCTTTAAAATCTGACAGTCTGTTGGTGACATCATTTAAATTGTTATTCCTAGCAGAGATACTCTGGTTCTAGGCCACCTATCCTTGTTTCAAAAAATATTTCCCATTTCCTTGATAATGGAGCCTCCTAATAGAACTAAGTTTTGAAACAGAGCAGTTTGCACTTGGTTATTCTGTTCTGCGGAGTGCATCACTCTTGGTAGGTTACTAGAATGTTGAGCCCCTGATGCGTTCCCATTACATTATTCTCGAAGACAAGCAGACATTTTTTCAATGACTCAGATTGTTCTAGCAATGCACCAAATTTTTAAATTTAGATCAATATACTTCGTACAACAGTAACAAAAATTGGAATACATGCCACAGGTTCTGCAAACGATGTAATCATGATTCAACTGGAAATTGACACAGTTATTTCTGTATGAGTCATGATATCATCTGATAAATGTTCAAGGTGGAGCTTGTTACTTCCATTGTTAAATTTACCAAATATTGCAGAAAATAACTTTTAACAGAATAATAAATTTAATTTTAGAAAAAATTATATTTATAATATTATAAAAATTAAATTTACAAACTATTACAGAAAAAAAACATATCAAAATAAACTTTAAAATATATTAAAGAAGTTAATTTAAACCTAGGAGTGCCACAAAAATGCATCCTCTCACAATGAATGCCAACCAACAATCATTGTAATATCAACAAGTATCCTCTTTCATCTTCTCAACCTTCAGCCCATGCATAGTACTAAGTACTATAGGTTCTAATACTTCTTTTATTTAGAGTTTTCATAAAAAAAAAAAAAGTAAGTTTTAGGGTTGTGATCTTACAAGACAAAGAATCTTCATTGTCACATGTAAAGAAATAAGAAAAGTTGATCTATTGCTTATTACTATAGCTCATCACAGCACTTTGGCAAGGGGTTAACAATAAATGTGAGAAATCCTATAAATAAGAAAAAAGACATGCCAATAAATCTCCATAAATTAAATTAGAAGTAAAAATATAATATAAATTAGCATATAAAAAAAATGGAGGTTACAGTACAACTGTCCAAGAAAACAGCTCCAGATATTTTCAGTAGAACATTAAGATGACTTCATTGAATTAGAGGATTCTTGCACCATACTGCTTGAAGATATGGTCACTTCCTAAGAGAATATAAGTTATTAGGCTTCAACAGAAGACTGTGGTGGTTTGATCTGACTGTTATGGAGTATTCTTGTTTGTATACATGATTCTGAGCAAACCTCTTCACCATAAACAGTTTTTAACCTTTCATATGTTTCTGCTGGAAATTTTTCCATTTTATAATAAAATTTGATATTGTTTGTTGCTTCATTGCAAATTGTGACACAGAACATTGATGCTATTAACAAAACTGGTTGTTAATTGAAACCTGTCGGCCTACTGGATCTTTGTATCATGATCTGTTGGAGGAAGTTTGAACTACAACATACTACTTCCATTTAGTTTTTTAAACTAATTGTGAATGTGACTGCAACTGCACCAGCCCGGGAACCGTTTTGCTACATCTCATACATCAAGGTGTCCTGGGTAAGTAATGGTACTGTGAGGGCCATGAAGATGAGGCCAGATAGTACACAACCTTCCAAAATTCCATTTGAAATCACTTTGAAGTATTGGCTATTATCTGTGTACAGTTTCAATGCAGTTATGAAGTAGGGACAATACAAAAGCCAAAGTATCACTCCCAGTCCAATAGTGGTTCTGAATCAGCTTAAGAAGAGTAGGAATATTTGCAAAATCAATTCAGAATCTCTTATTTGCAAACTCTTTTTTTTTTTTTTATAATAAGAAATTTATTGTTTATTTCTGTTTGTATGAATAAATTGGTTGATATTATAAGAGAAATGTTGCTGCTAATGCCAAACTGTAGATATATGATCTTAAATATAAAATTGAAATATACAAATAAAATACATATGTACAGTTAAAATACAAAATTAAAATATAGATTAAAAGTGATAATAAAAGTGATTAAAAGTGATAACAACAAAAGAGAATAGATTAAGAGTGGTACATTAAGAGAGAGTACAGTAATAACTTTCAGAGTGATGTGCTCTTTTATTGACTTTTAAAAAATGTTTTGGCAGACAGTCTTTATTCAACAGGAAAACATGGTCAGACAGCACGTGATACAATGCGTCTTTTATCAAGTATATCTTTTAATAATTGATAAAGGGGCACATGTGGCTAAAAACTACTAGTGTGTCTTATTATTTTATCTCTCTTAATTTATCCTCTGTTTTATCACTTTTAGTTTGTCAATAGCAGCAGGATTTCTTTTATGATATGCTTATTCCTGATGCAGAAGATGTTTTTTCCAGTACTGGTTATTGTTGATATTTTTCTCATTATTTATGTTTATTGAAGCTTCTCTATGATTTTGGAAGAAAGGGGTTTCTTCAACTTTCATTGCTTTCTTGATCTAGCATATTTAAGTGTCCAAAATTTTGGCTGTCCCTAGTTATAATAAAACACTACATATTGCGAAGAAACTGTTTCCTCATTCAACCCACGCATGCACACACACACACTCACCAGCAGATTTGCCATTAAATTTACCACAGAATTTATTGGTCAGTTTTACTTTTGCCATTTGCATTTTTTCGTTAACTATGAATTTGAGATTTTTTTTTTCCCCCTTTAAAGGTACAAGAAAGCAAATCTCCAGAACAAGAAGATATATCCCCAGAAACATCATATGAAACTGGTAAATAACCAAGTATGAAATGAAATTGTTTGTAAGTCTAGCATATATAATCAGTAATTATTTTTAATTCAGCTTAAAAATTGATAAATCCAGCAAGCTGTCAAATACACAGATTTAATTTCATTTAGTAATGCATTCCTGAGATTAGTTCAAATTTGAGAAACTTGGATGAAAGAAGATATATTTTCATCATTTTACATTTTACTTGCTTGGTAAGTTAATTACATTTGATATAAGATTAGTGACAGAACTTTTTATCATGAATCTTTTAATTTTCCATATCAGTTATGATATCAGTTTCCACATCCATCTAATACTATATCCTATCTGGCTCAGGTTCCCAAGTTTTTTCATGGCCAAACTATTTCCAGTGTGCTAAAGAAGACCCTCTTGCAGTATAAATAAACTTTTTTGTTTGATGTCTAGGTTATTTTCCTTTAAGTAACTCTTTACTTTTATGTTAGTGAACTAAAGAGCTGAAAGGAAAACCACATTTATTTTTCTCCCTTTATTGTTGTTTTGCTAACCCAATTAATCTTAATGGAGTTAGCAAACTGTAGCGTTTGGCCACTAAGTGCTACAGTTTCTGTCCCCACATAAAGTCATCCCTAAATTTTAATTTTTCTATCGTGCTTTCCACTTGGTCTTGAACAGTGAAAACTGTTGTATTTGCACCTTGTAATGATAAATGAGTTCATTTATCTTAAAAAAAAAAAATATCAGACAAATAAGCTAAATATTGAAGCCATATTTGGTCTGTTGTCCACCCACTGAGATGAAAAGGATGATCCACAAAGAAAAGAATTAATTCTCGTCTTAATTCATATAAACGTGTAATTACTTTGCCATGTGACAGCCATCTAATATCCGTGTGTGTCAAAAGGGTTACATGCTCTGCCTATTTCTTTACATAAAACAGTGAATTGTCTGAAATTTCTTGGTCTCAATTTTATAAAATTAACTATTTTGACAGCATCATCAAATACATGTTTAAGTTCTTGAGACATTCGTCTCGACACTAGAGCTTGTCTATGAATGCTGCAATGTGTCCACAAGATATCAGCACATATATTTTTGATGCGAGTAATAAGGCCCACAAATTTCCTGTCATTGATTTTGCTCCATCTGTACAAATTCCACAACATAAAGACCAATCGATTTGTTTTTCTTCAAATGATTTGATTATTTGAAGAAAAACCTTCATTCAAGTAGTGTGCAAATACAATTAAAATGGCTAGCTTGGAAACATCCATGGTCTCATTTAATTGCAAAGCATAAAATGTACTTTTTTTTACCCTTTCTATAATAATGGATTCAACAAATTCAGACATATTATGCATTCGGTGTGACACTGTGTTATTGGAACGGGGTATCGTATCTAATTTCTTTGCCAAATTGTCACCAAACATACATGTGACAATAGCTTTTGCACATAGGAAAATCAAATTTTCTGCAATAGTATGGGTTCCCAGCTATTGCTATTTCATAGCTTACTAAGTACAATGCCTCATGTGCTTTTTCACTGTCTTGATTTCTGAGTGATATATGCAAATCAATATTAGATGTTTTGATTTCTTGCAGTTTCCGCTTAAAAAATTCAACTGGCTTTTCTGCATAATTTTCGTGTTTTGTTTCTAAATGATGAGACAGGAGGGAAGGTTTCAAACTACTATTGGCGAGCACTTCTCCGCAAATGGCACATTGCGGGCATGGATAGTCCTCATCTCCAAGAAATGAAAAACCATATTTAATATAATCTTCACTGTATTTCCATTTTTACTATTCCTTTTCATACGAGTTTGTTGAGGGTCATCCTGGGATGAATTTGAGGGATGGTTTTGATTTTCATGCACTTCATTAATTTGTATTTCAACATCATTGTTCTTTGTGCTTCCAGTCTTCAACCAACAATCCATAATGATTTTTAAAGTTTAAAAATACTGTGACTATGAATAGGCAATGTAATACTGCACAACATTTAAATCCAACATGATATGGTACACCACAGCAACTAGCAATGTGTACTAGAGTTTGTCTGGCACATGACTGAACAGTACAATACATATTGGTACATTTGCAGCCAATCCCCCCACTGGCCATCTATTAGATGACCAGTGGAGGGATTTGAAATTAGAGTCTGTATATCCACATTGAAATTAATGCCTAGTGTTGACAACCAGCAAGCTTAAATTAAAAAGAAGGGGATTAATACAACCAGAACTAACCAATTCCGATATGTTTTTACAGACACGATTGTCTACTTGTAACAGTGGGGGAAGGGATTAGGGAGGTGAATCACTTTTTCCATTAATGGGTTAATTATGGATGATAATCAGTGATATTTTTTTTTTATATTTAGCTTAGTAATAGAAATCATACGCTGTATGATTTCTATTAAACTTAGATTAATTCGTAGATAGGAAATTAATGGGTGTTAGCAATTACTCTCTTTTTTAGGCCATGATTTAAAATATAATGCATATTTTACTCACCATGCAGGCTGCAATTTGTTGTAGAAAGCAAAACAGTAAAAAACTTTTTAAAAAGGGGCATTTATTGACAAAAAATCAATAATAAAAAACACAATGTGATATTTTTATTAACAGAGTAAGTATAAATCTTTAAACTGAAGTAATGAAAATTTCATTTTATATATTCCAAAACTTTATTTCTTTTTTTGAAGATTTGAAAGCGCTAAGGATGGATATACCCATTCCCCATATATTATAGTAGATAAAATTTTGAATATCATAATTTATGTAACAAATTGGAAGGTTGTGAAGGCAAATTTTAAATATATTAGAACGAATCAAGAAACGTTTCAAATTCGATTAATAACACGGACTAACCGACTTCTACTTATTTATTAGCACTTTACAGATAAATATTAAAAAAAAGAACTGTTGTTACTTAAAGACAGTCAAAAAATAAATAAATAAAATAGATGGTATTATGTAATATTTTTTGTTCCCAGCATTTCTCTATGGTATTGCTATTTGAATGCAGTTTGACACTTTTGTCCCATATTGTGCGTTTTACATAAATCCATAAGTGTTTGAAATTAAAATTTCAGTATCCATGATTAAAACTTCTGTATTCCAAGTTTTTTTTACGTCACCATGAATTCTTGCTTTCTACAGAACAGCAGTTCCAGTAATTGCCTAAAAGGCCAGAGGTGCAAGCAGTGCGTACCGAGTTGAGTGATACCTGTACTTTTCCCCTGGGGATCAGCAAGCTTAATTTGTTAAAGTGAGCTGGGGGATTAACACAAGAAGCAATGCTGCTGTCCACATGCTGTTATTGTATGCACTCCCATTAACTTACATGAACACCTGTCGCACATGCTCACCATGTAAGGGCACGTAACCCAAACCACAACTAAATATAAATTTTGAACCAAACTGCATAAATTAATATTAAACATTTTGTAGGTTACAAAAATATACCTATGTAAATCTAAGCAGAAGCCATTACAGAATTTTTAGTGCAAACCCCCTGGAACACTTTTGCGAACCACCGGTTGGAAACCGCTGCTGTATATCATATTGTTTTGTAGCCTTCCTGCACTGTTCAGAGAACTTCATATCTGAATGCAAGATTACCCACAGTCTCTTTCATTCTCCATTAATTTGAGTGTGGTACCACACAGTTGGTATGTGAATCTAGGATTACTGATATCCTTATGAAGTACCTTGAATTTGTCAATTAAACTTCAATGGCACATCTCAGTCCATCTGCTTAATTTTACTAGATCCTGTTGCAATCTTCCTGCTTCAGCTTGCCTAACCTCCTCTGTGACTTGATTGCAGACTAGTTTGTCTACTGTGAGCTTATATTTTGACTTCTAATGTATATGCACCCAGTGCATTATTCTTTTCTGCTAGAAGTTTCATCAGTTCATCTGATGTCCATTTAACTCTAAGCCTTGAACAGTGTCTCTCAGTTGAGTCCCACATACAAAGTCTTTCCATGGCCAAGCAATTCCTGTGCATTATCTAAAATAAACTCTCTACTTCTTTTCAAAGGATTCTTTTTTTGTTCCAGATACAGTTTTCCTTTTTTTTTATTTTCTTTTTTTTATTTATTTATTTTTTTAATACTCTAAAGCAGTTTTTTGCATTACAAGAAGTAGGTAAGTGCCCAGGATAGAAATTCACTTTCTTTTTATTTATCTGTTACTACCAACACAACTAACTCAGCCACTTGGTCAACTTCTGGTACTCCCCTCCTCTGTGGCAGGGCTGAAAACATAGAAAGAAAAATAATCCCTGTAGGAGTGGCTACAAGGAGCAAATGGATCTTAAAAACGAAACGTCAACAGGATCGGTTAATCCAAATATATCAGAACAACAACATGATGAGTGTGATTTTTTTCTGTAAAGCTACTGGAGACAGACAGAATTACTGAAACTACTGGAGACAGATCACATGTGAATTTTGGAGAATTACTTCGGAGAATTACAGAATTTCGGAGAATTACTTCTCCGAAAGGTTCTCATTTTGCATTCAACAACTCACCAGTCCATTGGTAAGCTTTCATCTTTTTTTGTACAAAAGTACCTAGAAAGCACAATAGGATCTCCCAAGACTGTCTAGATTAAGATCAGGAAACTTGTTGATAGGAAGTAAATAACATCTACCCCTAGCATTGTTGCTGTTATGGGTATTGCATCAGGCATCCATGTAAAACTATTTACTGATTGCGATAAAAAAAAAAAAAAAAAAATGTGGATTTTTGTAGCTGTTCACTGTGAACAGCTACAAAATTTCACATTAATTTGTAACTGTTCAGAGATTACTCTAATTACTGTCTCCATACATGGAAATCTTAATAAGTCAAGGGCGCTCCCTCTGTCAGAATCAGTCATCATTAACCTATCTGATGATAAATTAAAGCAGGAACTGAAATATCAAGGCCTTATAAATATCAGATGGTGTATTATCTGAACTATTAACTGTTAGCCAACTCCTCAAAATGGTGAAGTTGCTACCATAGCAACACCAGTACTAGAAGAACTCTGAGTACCAAGAAAAATGTGTTGAACATAATAGAGAATGTTGATAAAGTTGATAACTGTTCCATTGAATAATATTTGTGCTGTGGTTAAAAATGCAGATAAGACGAAAACTGTGTAAACTAAATTAAATTCATTCATTCTTTAAGTTGGATTAAATCGTTAATTGATTTGTATGTTAGCATTAGCATTAGTAGAGGCATATGATGGAAAAAAGCAAGCTTATATAGCATCAGCAAAGAAAAAAAAAACTCCCATTTCACCCATCCATTCTAGTTCTTTCTTGAACTTATTTAAGTTGTTGACCTCCACTACAACAAATGAAAGTCTGTTCCTTTATTATTATGACTATAATTCTTCTTTTACTGCTTTTGATATGTTTTCTTTTTTTCTTAGGTGATCATATAAATAAAAGAAAATCTAAACAAAATATATATTATTTTTTATTATTATTTATTACATCACTCTGCATGGTTTTCAATTTTTGTAAATAACTGCTGTTTTTAACTCAGTTTTTTACACTGATTTCAGAAATGTTATTTGTTCTTGTCTATCACATGCTGGTTTTTCACAGATCACATGTGAAAGTTGATGTCACGAGTTGCATTGTTGAATATATTAAGTTAGAGGCAAATGCTAGGAATTTGGAAACTAAATCTTTATATGTTGGCAACATTGCCCTCAGTTATTTGTTTCTTGACCTTGAGAACTCCTGTGTTTATCAGTTTGATAAACACAGGAGTTCTCAAGCAGCGGTGTTTATCAGTTTGAGCTCAGTTTATTTTTGAGGTTATTGTGTCAAACTTGTGCTGAAAAGAGAGTAAAATGTCTTCATGCAAATGGTTGAACAATCTGAACTTATTTTGTTATACAGTGGATTCCGATTATTTGGGCCACCTGTTAATTGGGGCAGCCATTTATTTGGGACAAATCTTAAAAACCAGAACCCAATCGAGAAAATAGCCAGGGTTTACTTTGCTTAATTGGGACAAAATGCCATTTAATCAGGGAAGGAGGCTGCAGCACTGGAGATTACCCTACAATTGTCTCCGACCGTACCACGTAGTTCGGTCTGATTTCTGGAGGTCACAACCATAAAACAATAAAAACAATTAGCAGTCACCTGTTTATTGGGCTTTTCTGTTAGTGCAATCTATCATAAACGGATAGTAAACTCAATCTTATTGAATTTGCGATAATACTGACAACTGGAATTCTGTGGGTTATTATGGTAAAATGTGTTTACACTTCCATCTATGGAACCTTCAATCATATAAAAAAAAATAATTTTCCGAATCTTCTCTTCATTCCTATTTTTAAAGCTTTGTAACTTGTTACTCCGTTCCCACTTGCACGTATTGTGTTACTTGCAATTTATGTGTGCCGTGTTTTTTGTTATTGATTGCTTATCTTTTTACTGTTTTAAATTTTAACCCCCACCCACAAATGTCAGTCAACTAGTTTAGTTAGTATGTACATATTACAGTACGTATTAATTATTCCGATTATCACGTATATTCTTCCGAATTTCGCGTATCATTTAATTTTTTAATTGGTAAGGTAATAAAGGGTAAATTTGTGCTTAATATATCTTTACTTTTATAGCCTGTGGATAATATTCCTCCTATTTTCGCTAATTAGAATCGCTGTTTAATAGAATTCAATTCACAAAAAAAAAAAACGTGATCACAATGACTGGCACTTACTGAACATCGTATAGTGAACGGTACTTTACTATGGTTAGTTCGTCGTAACATGATTTTGATTGTACAGTGAACTAATTGTAAAGGGGGTACATTGTATTTTTAACTATTTATGTGAAACTTTGGATAATTGGGGCAGCCGCTTAATCAGGCCAAAATGCACTAGTCTCGATGTGTCCCAAATAACCAGAATCAACTGTGGAAGTTGCATAGTCCTCAAGCAAAGAAACTATATAACAAAATTTATAAAAAATGTGTATTGTGCTAATTTTGGAGTGAAACTCAGTGACCAAGATAAACAGTGGGCTCTACATAAGTTTGCCAAATCTGTGTTGAAGTATTGAGATGGTGGAAAAATGTTAAAAAGAAGGCTATGCCATTCACAATTCCCATGATTTGGCAAGAACCTACATACCACTGTGATGACTGTTTCTTTTGCTTATTTAATGTAGAGGGATACAATAAAAAGAGCAAGCAGGACATTGTGTACCCTAATATTCCATCTGTCATTAGACCAGTCCACACTTGAAGATAACCTGCCAATTCCATGCCATTCGCTTATATTGGAGAATGTAGCAGCAGAGATTGCTGAAAGTGAAGATTCTGAAGATGAAACAGGTCTTCATGCCTGGAGATATTGAGTCCAGCCCTCAACCATTTTGACATCATGAACTCAATGATCTGGTAAGAGATATAAATTTACTAAAGGAATCTTCTTGGTTCTAGACTGAAGTCAAAAAATCTTCTAGCACACGAGGTGGTTTTCTTATGGTACAGACACAGAGAACACGAATTAAGTCCCCACTTTTTTGAGAAAGATTCTATGGTTTTTTGCAGTAATATAAATGACTTGATGAATTATTTAGGAATTAGTTACAATCCTACTTATTGGAGACATTTCATTGACTCATCAAAGAGCAGTCTCAAAGGTGTGTTGCTCCACAATGGAAATAAATATGGGTCAATTCCATTAGCTCACTTTTTGCATTTGAAAGAAACATATGAGAATTTGAAGAAGTTGTTGACAAATATTAAGTATGAAGAACATGGTTGGTTGGTTGGTTGGTTGGTCTGTGCTGACTATAAAGTTATAGGCATGTTACTTGGACAGCAATCTGGCTACACAAAAATGCTTTGCTTTTTGTGTGAGTGAGACAGTTCGGCAAGAACTGAGATGTCAAGGCCTGGCCAAAGAGGGAGAGTTTGTTGCCTAGATCAAAGAACACAGTTCATAAATTACTAATAGACCCTAAAACTGTCCTCCTTCCAACCTTGCACATCAAACCGGGTTTGATGTAAAAGTTGGGGGCTTTCTTTCAGTTCATAGTACCTTTACCTGGCTACCTTTATAGTACCTTTACCTAAGTAATCTCTTAAAAGAGATTACTTCTTTCTTTAATCATAAAAGAGATTACTTCTCTTTTATCTTGTTATATGTATTATTTCTCTAATACATGTAACAAGCTAAGAGAGAGAGAGAGACTCATAGAAGGTAGTATTAGTATTAATAATGGCCGCATGGTGCAAGGAAGCCTATAGCCTATGCTGCACCAGCCAAAAAAAACAAAAAAAAAAACGAATAATTAAAAAAAGAAACTTTCTCTTCCAAAGCAGTCTGAGCACATGCTGCAACTAGTCAAAATCCTTTTACTGTCCAACTTCAAACTCACTGAACCAACTTTTCTTCTTCCTAGTTGATTCATTCAAAAGTTCTTTCATCTTCTCAACCTTTTAACTCATGCACGGTATTAAGTACTACAGGTTGTGATAACTCCCTTGTTTGGGGTTTTCACAAAAAATAAAAAAAAAAAAGAGAGAGAGAGAGAGAGAGAAGCCTTGATATCAGTGCTTCTGAAAATAATTAAATTTGTTCTTGAACTTTTTATAGTTTTGATTAAGTTATTGATATTTGCAGTTTTTCTGGAGTGCAACAAACCATTCCCCTTATCAGTACTTTAGGGAAGGAAACTTGTTTCTCTTTCTTTCAATTGGGTCTTCTGTTCCCAAATTTCAGGATTAACCATGGGAAATTCTTTTTCTCTCTTAGCAGAAATATTCATGGCCAAACTAGAAAAATGACTTTATTGAAAAATCAGCCTTCCAAGCTAAAGTTTTGGGAAAAATACATCAGTGACATCATTGCCATCAGGAGCCATAGTATCTAGGAATTAAAAACATTTTTCAGTAACCTCAATATCTTTCACTGAACCACAGTCAAAAATTCAAAGTTCTCAAGTCATCAGGTCCTTACTGCTCCTAGATATCATTATAACCAGAAAACTCCAAGAAATACTGATGTTTATCTAGAAAAACCCACTAATACTCCTCATACTTAGCTAAAATTCCTATCCTTTCTAAACCAAAACAGGCATTCTCAAGTCATAAATTGTGACAGCCATTTGGGTATGTGAAGGCTCTGCCACAGAAACGGTGATCTCTTATAACTAGCCTTAGATAATGGATTTTAACTTTGTCACCTTGCAAAGAAAACAATAAATCAAACCATCAGTGCTTCAAACCAACCTAAATCATCCAGGAACATATGAAATATTTGCATTACCCTATTTAGGTAATGCAAAAATTTGACTGATGTCAAAAGTATTTGACATCATTCAAAAAATAGCCAAAGAAGCCAGAAAATATGGGGTCAGCAATACTTTATGAATGCCCATCCTCCCTCCAGCAGAGAGTTGTTCAGCAACCCAGACAACCCCAGATGCTCACTTTACAAGATTAATTGCATTTGTGGAGGAACTTAGAGTTATATAGGCATCTCTCTCTCTCTCTCTCTCTCTCTCTCTCTCTCTCTCTCTCTCTCTCTCTCTCTCTCTCTCTCTCTCTCTCTCTCTCTCTCTCTCTTGTAGGCTGGAAAAGCATAAAAACAGGTCTACTTTACATCTTTTTTATGCTTGCAGTTAGACATAACATGACATGACACTTTGCAGTGCAGGGACATATGGAAATATGATAACGTGGAAGTTGTATCCATGGACCATCAGTATAGCATTAGCAAAGGCACATGATGCAAGAAAGCAAGCTTATATAGCATCAGCCAAAAAAAAAAACACCCTTATTTCACCCATCCACTCGCTCCAAATGTTTGTCAAGTTCTGCCTTGAATCTATTTAAGCTGTCAACTTCTACAACAACAGATGGAAGTTTGTTCCAGCAATCAACCACCCGCTGGCTAAAGACAAACTTCCGCACATCTATCCTACAACTGTCTTTCCTCAATTTGAATTTAAGGCCTCTCAGACAATTATTCTGAGCAAAAGGAAGAAAATGCCGACCGGGCTAGCCGGGTGGGTAAAGTGCCTGCCTGGCAACCCAAAGGTCGCGGGTTCGATTCCCGCCTCGGGCTTGGATCAAAGTACTGCAAAAAAAAAAAAACACCTTGGGAGGTGCATTATGGCCACAGAAGCCTATTCGCCAATAACTACCAAAAAAAAAAAAAAAAAGGAAGAATCCAATCAGCACTGAGCATGCGCAAACCATTCAAGGCTTTATACACCTCTATCAGATCACCTCGCTGGTGCCTGGTCTCCAGACACTGTAATTTGCAAAACTTAAGCCTTTCTTCGTAAGAGCACCCCCATTCACTAATCTTGTTGCCCTTCTCTGTACTCGTTCCAGCAGCTCTACATCCTTCTTTAAATGAGGCCTCCAGGCCTGTATACAGTACTCTAGGTGTGGCCTGACCATTGCCTTATACAAGGGAATAATCACCTCCTTATCCCTGCTAGAAAAATTCCTGTATATCATTGACAATACACCATGAGCTACTCTTGCAGCCCGTCTGCACTGCTCAGAGAACTTCATATCTGCCTGTACAACCACCCCCAGGTCCCTTTAATTCTCTACCACTGTCAGTGTAGTACCACAGAGTTGATACGTTGCTCTGGGGTTGCTGTTTCCCATATGTAGTACTTTACATTTGTCAATGTTAAACTTTATTTGCCATCTCTCAGCCCATCTGCTCAACTTTTCTAGATCCTGTTGCAGCAGCATACTGTCATTAGTGTCATTAACAACCCTGCCAAACTTGGACATTAAGCCTTATATACCATCATCAATATCATTTATAAATACAGAGAACATGAAAATATTTAAAGCAGATACTGTTTCAAACTTTTTGAATCTAGACTAACTACATCAACTCCAGCATTATTATATCTTAAAGAGCACTGTTAAGAAGAACTCAGGAAGAACAACAACCCACAATGAAAACTGCACAATGCAGTAAAAAAAAGGGGGAAAGGCCCTTCTCTGATTATCTAACTTTAGTTATGTAACATAGAGTTGTTGTAATCAAAAATCATTAATTTTATATTTGAAGCTTCTGTGTAACTTATAAAGGGTTAGAAATGATGATAATTTTTCTTAATGTTTAAAGCCCCAGTTCATTATAGACTTTACATTATTTTGTAAGTAATTTTGGATTTCATTAAATGTATGGAGGAAGTCTTGTACTGGTTCAATCATAGTTGAATTCAAAAATGTCGTCATATTAATTTGTTTAGATGCTGTGGGTAATTTGTAAAAAAAAAAAATCTTACTTTTATAATCTAATAAATAAACTATTTCATCACATAAAAAAGTTTATTTATTTATAGTCAGTACTCCACATAATATTCTCAGTAACCTAATTATTGTAATTGTTATACTTTTGCAAGCGCCAGAGATATCTTTTGAAACAGGACTGGAGCTACACAATATGAACAGATGTTTGTTGAGACATAGAATTCAACAAACTAGAGTGAAAAATTGGTCCTCCAGTACATTATCAGGTAAGTTTTTAATAATTTTGTACATAGTGAAGTATGAGGCTGTCATATGTTACACCTACTTTAAATAACCAAAATACTGTGCTCTCCAGATTTCTGACTGTATTATTCTGCTATAGTGTTAGTAGCTGCTTATCTAGTTTCTAGATAAGCTGCTACTTTAGTTATGTAACATAGAGTTGTAATCAATAATCATTAATTTTATATTTGAAGCCGCCGTATAACTTATCTAGTTTCTAGATAAGCTGCTACTAACCCCCCACCTTGAAAATTTTCAAATCCGTATGTCTTGAACAGTCCTTAAAAATGAGAGACTTCTCTAAAATTTAAAAAATACTTTCTAAACGCTTTTAAAATTTAAAAAGCAAATTATTTTGCTATATAAATTTGCTATAAAGTTGGGGTGGCATACAACAGCAACTTGCACTGACCAAATTTAGAAAAAAAATTATATATAAAAAAGTAATAATAACCATATATAAATGATGTGTTGTGTGTGATGTTCAAGCCATTTGCATAGAACAGTTTTGAACATAAACAGGTTCTTTGAAAACAACTGAACCATTAAATCTAAGATCTAAAAACTTTCAAAAAAATATGTACTATTGCACCTGTGCTATAGTGGCTGGAAAGGGAGTTTGTTCTTGTATGTCAGATGTGAAATGCTATTTATAATTTACTAACTGTGGCTTTTTTTTTTTTTTTTTTGCAAAATATAAACTTCCAGAATACTGAGGTAATTCCCCTAGGAAAGCAAAGGTCTCGGGTCCTTCTGCAGAAAATATTTAGAAAATCATGGTGCAATATTTTCAAATTTGGTGGGGTTTTGGGATAATTAAACAGTTAATTTTGAATGATTTGTTGTTGGGGGTTTTTTTTTTTTTTTTTTTTTTGAGATTTCAAGAAAAAAATTATTTAAGCATTTTTGTTGCTTGTTACTTTTGCCACTTGCCCTGCACTCTCACTTCTTTGTTGTAGTGTATTTAATAAAGTCACCTTTCCATTTATTTGATACTTCAATAATATATGCACTTATGCAATAGACAGCAGGCATTCTCATTTCCTAGTGATGCATCTAAATAATGGCATCATAAGCCCTAATCTGACATTTCAGATTACAAAAGTATAGTAAATTGTACAAAAGTAATTTAATAGGTTCTGAAGTAGAACCTAAAATTCATTTTTCTGAAGTAGAGGTACAAAACTGCTTGATCTTTGCGCAGTTTTTTTTTTTCCAGTCAGTTATTGTGGCCTTGCCCACTCCAAACTCTATTGCCAATTTTGTTGCACTTTCACCTTTGTCCAGCTTTTTCAAAACTTCCGACTTATCTTTCAACGTACACGTTGTGTGTTTCCGTTTCGTGGCCATTGTGGCAGCAGACTGAACTAAACTAAACTACAATAATGTAGAGCGAATATTTAAACATTCACGTTTAATGCACAATGTCGCGTGCAATGAGTCATAGCGCGGAGGGGGAGGGTTTGCTTCCGGTGTGTCACGCTTGCATACAAACGCTAGTAGGCCTACTATACATTCATTCCTTAATAAACCAGACCTGTTTTACTGCTTGCTTCTGCATTATTGCAGTTATTCGGCTAATCCGAAATTCTGCTAATTCGAACAGGGCTCGGCCCCAATTAGTTCGGACTAGCGGGACTCCAGTGTACTAGAAAATTGGGAACACTATGAACTTTTAATTTTTTTAACATTATAAGTGAATTCAGAAATACAAAGGCTTACCTTGTCACTTTGTTTCAATTGCTTGTACGCTATTAAAATAAAAGTTTTCTGTGCATTTATTAAGAATGATAGCTGCAGCTAATATCCTTTAACAGTTGAACTGTTTGTTCATTGTTTGGAATTGTTTACATAATATTTGAAAAACACAAATATAGAAGAACCAAAATAGGACTCCTTGACATGGTTCCCTCCCACCTCCCCCCGTATGTGGTGAGGCAACCTCCTGACATTGCTCCTGGACCTCTAAATTAGCGTCACTGGGATCTAACGTTCACAGCATTAGATTCCAGGCTACCTCCTAGGAATCCGGCATGTTTGCTGTGTGCTGCAACCTGTAGAAACTCTGAAAGGGGAGGTGGTGAAGCTAGGACCCTCATCCTTGGGGTTGAGGGTCCTAACTTCACTTTGCCAACTTCAACAAGATGGGTGGTTCTGGGATGGCTTGCCCAGGATCACTTGGATAGTGGGTTCACTTGAAAGGGTCAGCCGTTTCAATGCCATGCACCAACTCTCGTGGCCTGAGAAACAGGCTGACAGGGGTGCAATTATAGTGTTTGGGTAGCCCTGGCTTCCCACTCCTGGGCACTGAATCCTGATAATCAAAACTTTTCTTCTGGGACTCCAAAACAGGGAATACTGTTACCAAATATGTTGCTGATGGACCTCTAGATTAGCATCACTGGGATCTAATGCCCACAATGTAGGATCCAGTCTATACCATTATAGGAATCTGTGCTTCCTGTGTGCTGCAACCCTTGGAAACTAAGAAAGAGGGATCCTAGTGGTTGAAGGTCCCAGCTTCAACCCACCACTTTGATCCCTGCTTCTACAAGATGAATGGTCCTGGGATGGCTTGCCAGGATCAATAGGCTACTGCATTCACCTACAAGGATCAACTGTGTCAATGCCATGCCCGTACTCTCATAGCCTGAGAAACAGGATTCAGGCTGACAGAGATACATTTATGGTATTTGGGTAGCCCTGGATTCCCACTCCCAAGTGCATTTATTTCTTGCTGTGTAGTGGGTATCATATTTGGGCTTTGTGGTGGGTGGAGGGGCCATACACTGAATCCTCATGATCAGAACTTTTCTTCTGGGACTCCAATATGGCTCTTTCCTGATACTAATATAATTGACAATAATATCACCAAGCAGCAAAATGGCCCAGAACAGAAGAAACACCAGGACCTACACAATGCTTCTGGAAATTCATTGCTATATTGGAAAAACCCTTTGGTAAGATGTTGCTCTCCTTTATTCAGAATGGTCTGGAAAGGTAGGCAGGATCACTGAAATCTCTAAGTTCTGGTGATATTTTAAAATGAAAAACATTCAAAACAGCTTCTTCAAGCCGCCTCTAAGTCACCTCTCATAAGACACTAAATTCATCTTGTGGCGTGATCTCTGAGTGGGACCTTATGGTAGCATCAGAGGAAGAAATCTGTTCTGAACTTCAGCCACAAGGAGTGACAGCTGTAAAGAGAATATACTAAATTCTTGACATCTCTTCTAATAAAATCATCATGTTAATGATAGTGAAAAATGGAACTAATACAGGATTGAAAATAGTTATCAAGCATACCAACCCCTGAAGTGCTAAGACAGCCATTTTTTGTCAACAAAGATTATATATATCAGTGACCAAAATGAAAATTTTAGTATTCTTCAAGCAGTCTTTTTAATTTTAATTTTGCTTCATTCATTATATTACAAATTAAAAAATATTATCATGAAAAGTAACATGAAATTTGGTCTACCATTTGTAGCACTTGACTCTGATATGATTGTAACAGTAAAATTTCAAAATAGTGTTTTATTATGATTTTTTTAACATGAAGTGGGCTTGCAATAAAATGGCAATTGGTCAGTATTATTGTTTGAGTGATCATATTACCCAACACAGAATTCACTATTCATTTCCTGCTTTTGCCATATGAGTGATGTTGTATCCGTGACCAGTTATAGAATGGATGTGGAAAGGGGTAATGTCTTGCCAAGAGCACCAGAAGAAAATTAGTAATAGATCTGTTCTTTTTTCGCCATGCAAAACACAGAAAACCCTTTGATACTACATTTAAATAACTAGCCATTCAACAGTGGTCACTTAAAACAGAAAGAAAGCCAGTGGCTTTCTTTCCTGTTTTTCCATATTAAAGCCAAAATAATAAATTTGAAATTTTTGTTGCATGAAGTGGGCTTGTCATGAAGCAGCAGCTGTTCAGTGGCTTTGTTTTTGTGGTCATAATCTGTCCTCCTGTTCTGATTCCATGATCTTAAAATGAATGTAGTGTGTGTAACACACACTATGATGTACTTTATATACATAATGGGCAGTGTACAAAAATCTAATGTAATGTGAACCCAACTGTGTTAGTAACACGTGTTACTAACACGGATGTGAAATCGTGCTCTCAGATAACCCAAGCACCAAATTTATATTCTTCAGTTATATACTGTTTGCTTTCCTGCAACTAAAATTTTGCACACTCTCGGCTATTAGTGCAATATGAGGGCAAGAGTGTCTATTTCTATCCTAATTACTTTCCTGATTTTGCCTCCCATTAGCTAAACAGCCAGACAATGACTAATAACATATAATACACGATATGTACGTGTACAAAATATATACATATATAATATATATATATATATATATATATATATATATATTTTTTTTTTTTTTTTTATTTTTTTTTTTATTTTTTTTTTTTTATGAAAACCCAACATGAGAAGTATTAGACCCATAGTACTTCGTACCATGCTTGGATTGGAGGTTGAGAAGATGAAAGAAGATATTTTTTGACATTAGACTTGAACTTCTGTTGACTGTAATTTTCAGGAAATACGTATGAAGGAAGGTTGTTCCAGAAAACAGCAGTTGAATGAACAAACGAGGAAGATGGAAAGTTGGTTATGTGAGTTTGATGTTGGACAGTAAATGGAAGTTGGCTGGTGGTGGCACGTGTTTGAACTGTTTTGAAAGAGAGAGCAGGAATTATAGAAGCCAATTCAGAAGAACAGTGCCCGTGGAAGTATCTGTAGAAAAGGCATGCAGCAAAAACAGTACATCTATGAGACAGCGAGTGGAAAGACTCTATTAGAGTGGAGTCATTAATTAACCTAACTGCCCTCTTCTGAATGGAATCTAGAAACCTGAGAGAGGTTTTGGTGGCATCGCCCCAGATGTGTGAACAATATTCCATGGTAGGGCAGATTTGTGATTTGTACAGAGTGAACAGCTGTTTGGAAGAAAAGTAACACCAAGAGTGAAAGAGAAAAACCAAGTTTTTAGAAGCAGAGGAAGCAATATTTATAATGTGCTTGTGCCAAGAGAGATTAGAAGTTAGGGTAATCTCCAAAAGAGATATACCATTTTGCCTAGAAATCGGAGTGTCACCAAATATAAGCATAGGAGCAGAAGAATCCTTTTTGTGAGATATAAGACAAGACTGAGTTTTAGAAGGATTGAAATCACCAAAGTTGTCTTTGCCCCACTGGAGAATTACCTGGAGATCGACATTTAAGGAATTGGTAGCGGATATTCTAGAAGTTGAAGCTGATTGAGCAGGGCAAGGTTTCTCAAAATGGAAAGTGGAATGCAATGTGCCATCATTGGAAAAACTATGGGTAGAATTTCCAGTCAATGGAAGAAGGTCATTAATATACAAGAGGAAAAGAGTCAGGGGAAAGAACTGAACCTTGAGGGACACCAGCATTAGTGGAGAAGTTAGAAGACAGAGAGAAATCTACCATCACCCTCAGTGAGCGATCAGAGAGAAAACTGGATAACCAATTACAAAAACCATTTGGCAAACCATAAGATGGAAGCTTGTGTAGAAGACCTTTATGCCAAACACGATCGAAAGCCTTTGAGATGTCAAGAGATGGGTAACATAAGCCAGAATATCTCAAAATTAAAGGTGGTAGATGACTTTCATCAACCGGTGAAATACCGCCACTTTGCTTATTGGAGGCTTGAAGTGGTGAAACCCATGTTTAGTCTCTAGAGCAAAGTTTCCGGCATCCCCCTCTCCCCCATACTTCTCCTTCAACCCATGCACGGTACTAAGTACTATAGGTTTTGATACCTTTCGTGTTGGGGTTTTCATAAAAAAAAAAAAAAAAAGTGGATTGACACTAACGAAATCCATACTGGCAATAATTGATCAGACGGAAGATTTCTAGGTAGTTTAAGAAATTGACAGTTAATTGATTTCAGAAAGAGTAGAAGTAATTGTAATGGGACGATAATTTGATGGGAGGGATTTGTCACCCTTTTTAGGAACTGCCAGGATATCAGCAAAATTCCAAACAGAAGGAAAAACCCTTTGGAATAAGAAAGCGAAAAAAGGTGGCAAAGAACAGGAGTAAGTTCAGGAGTGCAGGTTTTGAGAACAAGTGCAGAAATACCATCAGGACCTGGAGCTTTCTTAGCATCAAGATTTGTCAAAATTTGTCATCCTTTTGACAGAAGACCACAGGAGGCACTGAACGAGCATGTTGGGAATGGTGATAGGTGTTTTACCAAGATCATTAATACATGAGTTGGAAGAAAAATGGGATGCTAGCAGGTCAGCTTTATCCTTGGCTGAAGTGGCAACAGAACCATCTGGTTTTCACAGAGGTGGGAACAGAGATGGGCAAAAGTTGCAGCCAATAGCTTTGGCAAGAGACCAGAATTCTCAGCTACCATTAGGGCAAGAAGTAAGTTTTCTACTCTTAGTCTGTTCAAAATCTAGTTTGAACTAATTAATATCTGCTTTACAATTGTAGCGAGTTTTGGTGTAGGCAGAAAATGAAACTGAAAAATTAGAAACAAGCCAATTACAATATGTAACATTCTTCTCTTGAACAGCCTTAGCACATTTATTGGAAAACCAAGGTTTAGATGAAGGATGAGATTTTAAAGTGGAGTGTGGAATAAAGGATTCCATTCCTACAAGAATAATTTCGCTGACACGATCTGATCAAACATTAACATCAGAAGTTTTGAAACAGTAATCTGACCAAGGAAAAGAAATCTCGCAGGTCATCCCATTTTGCATTCTTGTAAAGAACACGAGGTTGGGAATACCACGAGGTAAAGGAGATGAGACAATCACCAAGTTGTGACCTGAGGTGCCTAAAGGACCACTCACTTCGACCATGTACTTAGAAGGGTTGTTCATGAGAAAAAGATCAAGCATGTTGGCTGTATGGTTAGGATTGTCCAGTATTCTTGTGGGTAAATGAATAATCTGTGCAAGGTCATTAGTAATTGCAAAAGTCTCAGCATCTCAACCAGCTGGATCGTTGTGACTAGATATCGGAAGCCAGCTGGATTAAAATTACCAAGGAAAATTACCTCACTGTTAGGAAATTGAACTGGAGAAAGTCAAGTTGCAAAGAGAGGAAGTCAAAGAGCTACATGTGATTAGTAGATTTGAGAGAATGGTAGAGACAGCAGATGAATTTGACAAAATGAGGGAGAGAGATTTTAAGCCAGAGAAGATCGAAAAGAGGAGATTCCAAATTACAAATCTCTGATAGGGAATATTGGAACAGACATATGCACAAGTACCACCTTTTTGGCAAAAGGAATCATACAGCGAATAATTTGGGCAACTGATATGAGCAGTATTTGAATCAACTGATAACTGAGATTCTGTCAGAAATAGTACGTGGGGTTTGGCAGACTGCTAGTGGAAATTGACATCGTTGAGATTAGAATTAAGACCACGTATATTGGTGTATCAATATATGCACCACATATATTGATGCACCAACATCGAGCCACAATGATGAAGAGGTTGAAGAAATGTACATCAAAATTGAGTCTTATAGATGAGCAGAAAACCCACTACACTATCAATTTGGGGGACTTCAATGCTAAGGTTGGAAAGAGTCAAAAAAGCGAAGAAAGACGATCTATAGGAAATTTTGGAATTGGTAAAAGAAATGAAAGACTTGTGGAATTCACAGAATCTCAAAGATTGTCAGTAATGAACACTTCTTTCAAGAAAAGGATGAACAGAAAGTGGACATGGAAGAACTAAATGGATTAACAACTAATGAAATCGACTTCATCCTCACTAATAGAAGATATATCGTGAATTATGTTACCGTCCTGAACAAGGTAAATGTTGGAAATGATCACAGAATGGTAAGATGCACACGATATGGATGTAAGAAAAGAAAGGAAAAAACTGACTCAAGTAAATAATACAAAGGTCTTTGAGATAACAGAAGAAGAGAAAAGGCAGTACGTACTGGAACTTAAGAACAAGTTTGAGCTTCTGCAGACTGCTCAGGACTAAGATATTGACGAGGAATATTACAACTTTCTGAAAGTGATAAAGCCCAAGAAACCTATAGGTAAAAAGAAATCCAAAGAAGAAAAATTTAATCAAGAAACACTTGTCATGATGAATCGAAGATGACAAGTGAAGAGCAAGATAAACACTGACAATAACAAAATTGAGTATACTGAGTTATGCAAACCCATTAGAAAACTCTCAGAGGACATAAGAAGATTTAACAGAAGAAAAGTAGAACAAGCATTATGGGAAAACAAAGGACTTAAATCAGCAGCCATGAGCAGTAATACAGAAAGACAAATGATACTGAAACTGAAGAATAGTGATGGCATATTTATATATAGCAGAGAAGGCATAATTCAAATAGCAGAAGACAACCGTATAGAATTATACAAGGAGCGAGGCTTTGGCTGATGCATATAGAACATCAGCCAAAAAAAAAAAACCTCCCCAGTCACTCCAAATGTTTGTCTAGTTCAGCCATAAATTTATTTAAGCTATCAACTTCCACAACAACAGATGGAAGTCTCTTCCAGGATTCAACTACCTGCTGGCTAAAGGAAAACTTCCACACATCTGTCTTACAACTGTTTTTCCTCAGTTTTAATCTATGCCTCCTTAGATTAACCTGAGGGGGACAACAACAGACTTTCATCTGTTGTTGTGGAAGTTGATAGCTTAAATAAATTTAAGGCTGAACTAGACACATTTGAAGTGGGTAAATGGGAAGGTTTTTTTTTTTTTTTTTTTGGTTGATGCTGTCTGTATAAGCATGCTTTCTTGAATCATATGCCTCAACTAATGCTAATGCCTCGTCGATCTGCCTCTGCAAACACCACACTGTGAGTCATCCAGAAATTGTTTAATATGACTCTGTTGGAACGTTGAGAGTGTTGGGTGAAAAAATGCATAACATGGGAAGAAACCTCTAGGTATGTTTTGTGGATTACGAGAAGGCATTTGATAGAGTAATCTGGAGAAAACTGTTCCCAATGCTTGAGAAAATTGGATGCAAGAAGATTATTGGACTGATCTATGACTTATGTAGAAGACAAAATGTGGTGATAAGAGTTGAGAGGAGAACTGACAGAAAAAGCTAAAGTTATAAAAGGGAGTAAGACAGCGATGCTTACTTTCACCTGGTTTGTTCAGTGCTTTGCTGAAGTGATAATAAAGGAGGCACTTGGGAGTAAGAAGTGCGGGGTTAAAATAAGTGAAAAGTATGTACAGGCTATTAAGTTTGCAGATGATCAGGCCATACCAGCAGGTTGCCCTGTTATGCTACAAAAAATGATTGAAAGACTAAATAAGAAAGCGCTGAAGTATGGAATGAAGATAAACGTGATCAAAACAAAGGCAATGATGACGTGTAAAAGGTTAGTTCCCTTTCGAATTGAGATCGATCGAGTAAGAAAAGAACAGGTAGAGGACTAGAGGACTTTAGGTATCTGGGGCTGTTATTTTCATGGGACATTCAATGTCAAACTGAGATTCAATCCAGAATTGCAATGGCAAAACAATCTTTCAAGAATAAACTGTCATTGATTACACAGAAGTTGTCACAAGAAATTAGGAAGAAGACAATACAGACATATATCTGGTCAGTGGCACTATATGCAGCAGAGACATGGATTCTAACATAGAGAGACAAAAAGAGACTTGAAGCCTTCGAGATGTGGTGCTGGTGCAGGATGGAGAAAATTAAATGGACTGAAAAAGTGTCAAATGTGAAAGTATTAAGACCTCCAAGAACAAAGGAAAATTCAAGGTAGAATAAGATCAACTAGACTCAAATGGGTGGGCCACGTGATTCAACGTGTTCCCTGGACTGGACTTTGGAGGGACACTGCCCTACGGGTAGACCAAAAAAACCATTGGGACGTTGCTGGATGAAGCAGGACTTCGAAAATTTGAGAAACTGACCAGTCGCAAGACTGAATTACTGATGATGATGACTATTTTTAGTAAGGAAATGTATAGCATTCAGGGGATTTTCAAAAGATTTATATGAAAATGACAATGGTAACTTTTTAAAACTTACTGAAACAATTGCTAAATTTGATTCAGTTATGGCAGAACATATTCACCATATTCAGAAATCTGAATGGAAAATATCGCTTTTATATTATTTGGGTGATCAAATACAAAATGAAATTATTGAAATAATTTCACAAAATATTACAGATAAAATACTAGAAATGCTAGAGAAACTATATATTTTGCTATGATTTTGGTATAATCACTGAAGACGAAAACAAAGATATGAATGCAAGGAAATATGCTAAATCAATAGCCTTAAAAATAACATCTTATAGTTTCTTTGTTCAATTATAATTTGGCATCATATTTTAAATAAAATTAATCCATTAAGCGAAAGGCTCCAAAAAAGACTCCTGATATGTATGAAGCTATTGAATGTCTACAGAATATCACAGAATATTTTAAAGATAATAGAACAGAGGAAGCAGTCCAAAAAATTCTCCGTTCATCAAATAATATGGCTAATATCATTGGCATATCTCATCTTATCTTCCTTCATGGATTAGGTGCTCCACCTGTTCTGATCTCAGAGGTCTGCCCATCTTTTCTTTGGTCTTCCTCTGTGTCTTTTTCCTTTTGTTCTATATGTATAAGCTAATTTAGGGAATCTATTACCTTCCATTCTTTCTACATGTTCTTTCCATCTTTGTCTATATTCTGTAATTTTTCCATTAATTGAGTAAATCTTTAATTCCTTTCTAATATTTACGTTTGGTATTTTATCTAATTTTGTACATCCTTTAACAAGTATCATTGGCATTGAAGCTTTTTCAGAAGTAAGCAATATAGTGAAAAGATTGAAAAAACATCATTTCGATTGTGAAAGTAGAGATGAAGCTATTTAATATTCACAACAAAATTGCAAAATTAATATTTTCTTTTAAATTATGGACACAGCAATTTTCTCATTAATTGAAAGGTTTAGAAATATGAAAGAACATGTACAAATATTTAAAATGTTTTATAACATTTCTGAATTTAAAAAAAAAATAATAAAAATGGTCAGATGACGATTTAAATCATTGCAAAGATTTACATATTAAGTTAAGTGGCATTAATCGTAATGAGTCCGATATTGGTGTTTTAGCATTACCTGAAGAACTTAGAATACTTCAAATTTATATTAAAGGCAATATTACTCCATTTGAAGTTTGTTACAATATACTTTTATTTTACAGGTACTTTTCCAAATATAGCAGTTGCATTAAGAATTTTTCTACCTTTACCAGTTTCAGTTGCCTCAGGTGAATGGAGTTTTTCAAAATTAAAATTAATCAAAAATTATTTACAATCGACGATGCCTGCATAACAAATCTCTAATTTGGCAATAATTTCAATAGAAAATAATCTTTTGGAACAACTAAACATAAATGAAATAATTAATAAATTCGCACATCTAAAGCAAGGAAAGATAAATTTGTATAATTTTTTCAACGTTATAATTTTCCTTTTATTATTGTGGGTATGAGATTATCGTGATTTAGAATTTAAAGTTTATTTCTAGAATTTCAGAATGATTTTGTTATTTTTGTTTGTTGTTTCATTACATGTGAGATGTTATAATTCTTTGCTTTTTCAATAAATTAATAATAATTATTTATGCCTTATTTTATTTTTAAATCCAAATATTTTTTGGGCGGCAAAATTGATTTTGCTTACTGGTGGCACATAGGGTCGCAGCGGCCTTGCACCTTCTGCCATACTTTGTTCGCTCTCCTCCAACTTTAAGTTAATTGTAAATAATACATTTTATGTTATAATATTTAGTCACTACCATTTCTCCTCTTAGTAGAATAATCAAAAAAAAAAAGCAACCATTCCTCAGTTCTTTCTTATAAATATTAGTAGCCGAGTATGACTCCACAGGTTTTATGATCAAATAAATAAATAAATAAATTTCTGTCTATACTCCAGATCAGCTACTTTAGATCAGAGGAGTTTAAAAGATGGAAAATACAAGAACATTATCATATTTAGCAATCACCTGGACACAAGAAAGGACTGATCTTGAATCATCACCTTTTGTCACTTGATAAAAGTTTAGCAGAAAGATGTCAGGACATTATCTAAAATAAAACTACCTTAATTTTTCCATTTGCATATAATTTTTCCTTTCGATACACATGGGTAGTGCACTAAGGCATCCTTTTCATATGCAGTAAATTCAAGAAGAAAGCAAAGTTTAGATGATAGCATCATTACTATAGAATCTCATATTGTGAAATACTTAATATTTGACTAGCCTTGCACTTTCACATAAGTAACACTTCCCAAATAGAGAATGTTATTGTTACTTATTCTCAGTAGAGTGCCACCAGCCAGATAGCACTGTTTGGGGAATATTTGTTCCCTCCTGACTGAACGGGTAAGCACCCTACATGTAAGAATATACAATGACGAAGTGAAATATTTCACAGGATGAGAGATGTCAAAAGTTATATGAATTAAACATATTTCATTAATGGTCTTTAAGGTCTCTGACTGGAGCAGTTTACTAATACATATTGTATAGTGCACTAAAGAATTTTCAAATTGTATCATTAAATTAAAGTAAGGCAATCTTGATTATAGAGATCCAAACTAACCCAAATTTGTGATATTTTACCATATTTAAATTGCTAACTAAAGTTTAATAAATGTATCTTGCATTACTACATAGTCTGAAGTCTGTGACTGTTTTACATACTGTTTTACATACAGTCACAGACCTCAAAAATATTGATGCTTAGAACTAGCTGCACTAAATCGTTAATTCTGAGTTCTATTTTGAATTAGCCCTGCAATCCTATATCATTATATAACATATACTGTTTGGAGTATATGTAATATTATATAAAAATTTTGCTATAGAGGAAATTAGTACAGAAAGCAAATTGTTGAAGAGTCCATTTGAAAGTCCTTCACCAACAGAAAGAAAACTGCTGAAACTTAAGAGTAACAGTCTTGAATCACCTTGTACAGCTGCTTCAACCAGCCTTACTAGTGTTAGCAGTACTGAATTGTGTAAGTTGTAATAAAATTATTTGTACTTATAACACTGTGTTTGTTTATATTTAACTGTTTCTTATATGTATTGTGTATGCTGAACGCACTGGTTTCAGTTGTCATTATTTTGGCATCAGATGATGGTTTTTCTTTTTGCAATATTTAAACATAAGTGTGTAGCAATACTATGATATATGAGAGCTTTGTTTTTTTTTTTTTTTTCCCCCATTTTTGAAATTTGTTATATCTGCAAATGAAGCTGTTAAATTATCTCGACTTCTGCTATGTCTGTGGACGTTATATTGGTCTGAAGCAGGTGAAGCATGACATCCATAATTCACCTATTCTTGTGGAAAACCTAGTCTCATATTGGTGAGTCTATGGAAGAAAATATACATCTACAAATAATATAATTTCACTAAACGTTTGTAGCATATTGATTCCAAATTCAATTTTTAACACAAGTTTAATCAAAATTTTATCATGTGCTGTAAGTATTCGGCATGAATGCATTTATAAATGTATCCATATTTATAGCTTTCCCGCTTAGTTAGTTATTACCCAATCAACTATCGCCTTTCCTCTCTAGTTATAGCAAAATGGCAAGTTCTAGTCATTTGAGTGATTTATGAAAGCATGTGGCTGGCCAGCCTTAAAGAATTTCTACTAACTCTATCATCTTGAATGTATTCTGAAAATTAAAAGAAAAACATCCAAAAAATATAATGTAACAAGATTTTCGCATTGGCTACAGATTTAACTGATGTTTCAGATGCACTGTTAAAAAGATGAAGACTGAACTTCAGCAGCGCAGATCATTCTCAATGTCCAGAAAGAAGTGACCATCAAAGATTGGAACCCAGAGAAGAAAGC
Source organism: Mastigoproctus giganteus (assembly GCF_048544385.1). Lineage (NCBI taxonomy): Eukaryota > Metazoa > Arthropoda > Arachnida > Uropygi > Thelyphonidae > Mastigoproctus > Mastigoproctus giganteus. Next base: position 19,108,608 of record NC_143576.1, read on the forward strand.
AAGGGTACAGTGGTTTTACACTGACAGCAATAATTGTGGGGGGGGGGACAATTTTCTTCCAGAATGAAATTCCCATAACAAAAGAGCTGATGATGGTTATAAATAAGGGCAATGAGTTGACAAATATTTGTGTATATACAATACAAAATATAATAAAAGACCTGGGATTCAAAATTTGCACAAACTGCTATCGGTGTTGATCAGTCAAGACAATATTCTATGGTGGCATCAATGCTATTTAAGAGATACTCAGCATTATCATTCTGTAGGTAGGTCAGTTTATTGTACTGATGAAACCTAGATAAATTATGGGCATACAAAGGAAAAGGTTTGACAAGATACCACCATAAAATCCAGTAAACAAGCATTTTTGATTGACTTATAGACTGGTTTGAAAGACTCAAGTCTAATAATTACACATGTTGGTAGTTGTAAAGAGTTTGTCTCCAACGCATGTCATATGTTTCAATCCAAAAGATCTATAGGTACCATGGGGAAATGGTATGACCCACATTACGAAATTGGCTTGTCAGCAAACTATTGCCAAACATTTAGCCAAATGGCATTATCGCTTTAGATAATGCTCCCTACCATAGTGTTCATATGGAAATTATCCTAATGATGTCTACCAAAAAATTAGATATTCAGAACTGGCTGAAAGAAAAACAGATTCCATGGAATTCCAATATGTTGAAGGACAAATTATAATCTCTTGTTTCGAATGTTAGCAGCAGATATAACTCATATGATATTGATAACATGTCCCTTCAACACGGACATAAAGTTCATCTGCCTTCGTATCATTGCAGTTTAAACCCAATCAAAAATGTGAGGAGCCAAATCAAAGAATTTGTTGCAAGTGAAAATCGCACTTTCAACATTGATAAAGTAGAATGGCTTACCATAGAAGGAATACAGCATATCACAGCTCCACAGTGAGCAAACTACACCCGGCATGTAATAAAAGAGGAAAACAATATGTAGGAATTAATGATGGGTTGGCAGAGAGTGCTGTTGAATGCTTGGAAATTTCTATTGGAAAATCTGACACTTCTTATTACTTGGATGATAACCTTAGAGTAATTGAACCTTTACGAACATTAAAACAGCACTTTTAGGAGCCAAAAAGAAAAGATATCTCTCGGCAGAAAAAAAAAATTACGTGTAAAGTGAAATAACAGTTGCCAAACTTAACGTCATGTTACATTTCACTTAAATCAAAATGTCTCTGACTTAAATAAATCATCCAAAGAATATTGCCAGGAAAACCAATGTGCATGCTCCAGTGGCTAGATGCATCATGAGTGAAGGTGGAGTGATACTCATTGTTGGTGTGATGCAGTTTCTATGATATGGCAGCCGAAATAGACTCTATAGTTTATGATAAGGTTTGCCACAAGTTTAGTATTGCAGTGCATATGAAACCTATTCTAGAATGCCTTATAAATGATGAGGATGAGTTGAGTTGAGTTTTCTGTGGTAACTGCATGGTCAACATTGGAGGATGCTTTCTTGTTAGTCACAAATGCCGACCAGGCTAGCCAGGTGGGTAAAGTGCCTGCCTGGCAACCCAAAGGTCGCGGGTTCGAATCCCGCCACGGGCTTGGATCAGAGTAAAATGCAAAAACTTTGGGAGGTGCATTATGGCCACAGAAGCTGATGCACCAACAACTACCAAAAAAAAAAAAAAATAGTCAAGTGTATGACAACTGCCAAAAAATTACATGGTACAATTGTGGTACCAGTCAATATGTCAGCACTTTGTATGGTGGACATATATACAGCTACTTTGAATTGGGGATTTCCACTTAGATTTCACCAAAACTTTTGTTCCACGTGAAAGACTGCCATACAAATTGGAGAAGTATGGCATTAGAGGCAAGTTACTGCTAGGGATGAAGAAATGGTTGAGTGGGAGAAATCAGAGAATGGTTGGTAATGGGTGCTGCTCTTCTGGGACTAATGTTACTTTCTTGAATTTACTTTGGGACTTTTATTGGTCCTTTATTGTTTTCAGCATTTATTAACAACATGATGAATACATATCAATTGTGCAAATGATAAGCAGAATGGGTAATGATAGAAATCAAGGTGTGATTCTGCAACAAGATCCAGAAAAATTAGCCAGCTAGACTGAGAAGTGACAACTGAATAGTGTAAGATATTGCATATTTTAAGCAGTAATCCCATTGGTGGTATCACTCTCAAGATAGTGGAGAAAGAAAAAGATCTGGGTAGGAGTAACTGTACAGTCTATTTTCTGAGCAGTGTAGACATGCTACTAGGACTGCACAGGGGGTAGTTTCTCAAGAATATATATATATGAATTTTTCCAACAGGGACAAGAAAATGATTGTCCCATTGTATAGGGCAGTGGACAGGCCACATCATGAATATTGCATACAGGTGTAGAAGCCTTATTTTAGAGAGGATGTGGATCTGTTGGAATAGGTATAGGGAAGAACAACAAGATTAGTCAAGGACATAAACAGTTACTCTAACCATAAAAGCCTTTATATTTGCAAATTGTAGCATCTGAAAACTAGACACCTGCAAGGAGATCTGGTTGAAGATCTCCTTGCAGTTGAAGTGTATAAATAGGCTTAAATATAGCAGTAGTGGTAAATGATGCAAGAAAGCAACCTTACATAGCATCAGCCAAAAAAAAACTAAACACTTCACACATCCATGCCCTCCAAGAATTTGTCTGGTTCTTTGAATTTATTCAAGCCCATCCACTTCCACAACAAAACAGATGAAAGCCTGTTGAAAGTCAACTACCTGCGAGGTGATGGCAAACTTCCACACATCTATCCTCCAACCATCCTTCCCCAACTTAAATTTATGTCCCCTTATGTGTGTCTGTACACTGCAGAGAATTTCATATCTGAATGTACAGAAGAGGAAGAATGCCATTCACATTCAGCTACTCAATCCACTCAAGGCCTTAAAAATCACAATCAGATCACTCCCACAGATGCCTAGTAAAACTTTTAATATAAGACGTATTTGTTGCTTTTCTTTGCATTCTTTACCAGAGACCTCTCTTAATCTCCCTTAGCTTATCTTAACCTCCTTTGTGACTTGATTACTAATTGATTTATATTGTCATGGGCTTCTGTATCACTTGAATAATTTATATGCATTCCATGCACTTTTCTTCTCTGCCCAGGTGCCACAATTTGCAGAGAGCTTTTCTAGGTAAGAACACCCTTTTGTTCTCTCTACCATTCCGGTTGCCCTTCTCTGCACCCAATACAGCAGATCGACATCCTTCCTAAACTGAGGCCTCCAGATCTGTATACAATACTCAAGTTGCTGCCTAACCATTGCCTTGTACAAAGGGATAATCATCTCCTTATCCCTGCTAGCAAAGTTTCTGTATCATTGACAAAACCCCATGAGGTGTCCTGGCAGCATATCTACACTGCAGAGAATTTCATATCTGAATGTACAATTACCCCCCCCCCCCCAGGTCTTTTTCATTTTCCACTACCATACAGTTGATAAGTAGCTCTGGGATTACTACTACCAATATGCAGTATCCTGCATTTGTCATTGTTAAACTTCAATGCCATTTCCCAGCCCATTGATCCAATTTTCCTAGATCATATTGCAATACCATGAATACTGTCATTAATCATCCTGCCAACCTTTGTATCATCTGCAAACTTTGATATTAAACTGATATACCTTCATCAATATCATTAATAAATATTGAAAACAACACTGAACCCAGGAGCACTCCACTGATAACCTTAGTCCACGAAGAGCAGTGCCAGTTGATAACCACTCTCTGTCTTTTTCCCTTAAACCATTCCTTTATCCGTACCAATAACTTGCCCTCAATGCCACATTGCTCCATTTTATACAGCATTCTTTTATGTGCAAGAGTATCAAAAGCTTTTTTTGAAATCCAAGTGTATGAAATCAAAATTGTTTTTAGCATCCAGTTCCTTGGTCACTCCATCATAGTAACCTATCACATTAAATAGAGAGGACTGTTCTTTAACAAATCCATGCTGTGACTGCAGTATAATTGCTTTCCTGTCTAGACTATCCTGCATTACTTCTTTAACCAGTGACCCCATTCTTTTCCCTGGAACAGAAATTAAACTAACAGGTCTGTAATTACTAATGTCACCCTTTGAGGTAATCTCCCTTTGTGAAATGCAGTTGCAATTGCACACTCCAGTCATTTGTCAGCAATCTGAGCAGCGTCATCACACAGATAAAACATTGACATGAAGTGGCCCAGTGTGATTCAATCCCTTCCTTCTACTTTTAATATAAGACGTATTTGTTGCTTTTCTTTGCATTCTTTACCAGAGACCTCTCTTAATCTCCCTTAGCTTATCTTAACCTCCTTTGTGACCTGATTACTAATTGATTTATATTGTCATGGGCTTCTGTATCACTTGAATAATTTATATGCATTCCATGCACTTTTCTTCTCTGCCCTGTGTCTCAGTAGTTCATCTGACAGCCATTTAGGTCTCAGCCATTAATAGTATTTCTTTGTTGGTAAGAAAAGCCTAGTAGCTTCTATGATTTCTTCCCTGAATGTTTCCCATTTGGAATTTGCTGTTATTAATGTCATCAGTGGGATCAGCTAATAGAATTTAAAAAGTCTGAGACCACTGTTGGCATCCTTACAAAAGCAAAAGCCTTTCCCTTTACCCTTGACAATAGTTATGTCTTTAATTAAATTTTACATTAGTACACTGTGACTGCTGCCTCCAGTGGATCTTTTACCTGCACATTCTTAATGCATGTAAAATCATTGCCGATAACCAGTCAAGAGTATTGCTTCCTATTGTTGCAAGTCTTGTTTGCTTGTGTGACAAAGCTAAAAATTGCATTCAACATCCGGAAAGTTAAAATCCCCCTTATAAGACATTCTGATTTACTGGCCCCTCTGTTTCTCAGTATAACTGTTTGATATACTCATCATTGTCGTCGTTAGGCCTGTAATGCACATGCGCATACACACAGTTTTGTTTTTCCAGTGTTCATACCATACCAAACTGTACTGGTCATCCATGTCAACTGGGTGAACTGCCTAGATTTAATATGCTTCTTAACTAAGAGCACAATCCTTCAACCTTCCTTGTAGTAGTAGTAGTGGCATATGATGCAGGAAAGCAAGTGTATGAGCTTATGCAGCATCAGCCAAAAAAAAAAAAAAAAAAATCACACCATTCTCTCCAAATGACTGTCCAGTTCCTCCTTAAATTTATTCAACCTATCAACTTCCACAACAACAGATGAAAGTTTGTTCTAGCAATTAACCACCTGCTGGCTAAAGGCAAATTGTCCCACATCTATTCTACCTCTGTCTTTTCTTAATTTGAATATATGCCTCCTTAGGTTCGTAATCTGAACAAGTGGAAGGATCCCATCAGAATTCAGCATGCTCAACCCATTCAAGGCCTTATACACCTCAATCAGATCACCGCGCACTTGCCTAGTCTCCAGCCACTGCAATTTGCAGAACTTAAGAGGATCCCTTCATTCCCCTCACCAATCTTGTTGCCCTTCTCTGTACACGATCAAGTAAATCTACATCCTTCCTAAAATGAGGCCTCCAGACCTGTACGCAGTACTCAAGGCGTGGCCTGACCATTACCTTATACAGAGCGATAATCACCTCCTTTTCCCTGCTAGCAAAATTCCTATATATCATTGACAAAACCCCATGACCTACCCTGGAAGCCTCTCTGCATTGCTCAGAAAACTTCATATCTGACTGCACGATTACTCCCAGGTCTTTTTTTTTTCATTTTCTACCACAAGAGAAACGTACCAACTGTACCACACAGTTGGTACATTTTTCTGGATTTACTTCTACCCATATGCAGTACTTTGCATTTGTCAAGGTTAAACTCCAGTTGCCACTTCTTAACCCATCTGCCCAAATTATTTAGATCCTGTTGCAGTAGCACACTGCCATTACTGCCATTAACAACCCTGCCAACCTTTGTATCATCTGCAAACTTTGACATTAAGCCTGATATACCTTCATCAATATCATTGATAAATATACAAAACAACAGTGGACACTGAACCCTGTGGGACTCCACTAATAACATTAGTCCACGAAGAGCAGCACCCATTGATTACCACCCTCTGTCTTCTCCCACTTAACCATCCTTTTATCCATTGTAGCAACTTACCCTTAATACCATTCTGCTCCAATTTGTACAATAGTCTTTCATGTGCAACAGTGTCAAAAGCTTTCCTGAAATCAAAATATATAATATCAAAATTATTTTTTACATCCGGTTCCTTTGTAAACACATCATAATATCCTATCAGATTTGTCAGACAAGACTTTCCCTTAACAAACCCATGCTGTGTCTGAATTATTGCTGCAGTCTTGTCTAGATGATCCTGCAATGCATCTTTAACCAGTGACTCCATTATTTTACCCAGAAAATAAGTTAAACTAACTGGTCTGTAATGCAAAGTACTGCATATGGGTAGAAGTAACCCCATAGAAACATACCAACTGTGTGGTACAGTTGGTACGTTTCTCTTGTGGTAGAAAATGAAAAAGACCTGGGAGTAATCGTGCAGTCAGATATGAAGTTTTCTGAGCAATGCACAGAGGCTTCCAGGGTAGGTCATGGGGTTTTGTCAATGATATATAGGAATTTTGCTAGCAGGGAAAAGGAGGTGATTATCGCTCTGTATAAGGTAATGGTCAGGCCACGCCTTGAGTACTGCGTACAGGTCTGGGGGCCTCATTTGTGTAGTACCAACTGTGTGGTACTACACTTAAGGTGGTAGAAAATGAACAAGACCTGGGAGTAATTGTGCAGGCAGATATGAAGTTTTCTGAGCAATGCAGACAGGCTGCCAGCCCAGGTCATGTTGTTTTTTCAATGATATAAAGGAATTTTGCTAGTAGGAAAAAGGCGATTATCCCTCTGTATAAGGCAATGATCAGGCCACACCTTGAGTACTGCGTACAGGTCTGGAGGCCTCATTTTAGGAAGGATGTAGAATTACTTCAGCGTGTACAGAGAAGGGCAACAAGATTGGTGAGGGGAATGAAGGGATCCTTTTACCAAGGGAGGCTTAAGTTCTGCAAATTGCAGTGGCTGGAGACTACGCACCTGCGCGGCGATCTGATTGAGGTATATAAGGCCTTGAATAGGTTGAGCATGCTGAATTCTGATGGGATCCTTCCACTTGTTCAGATTACAAACCTAAGGGGACCTAAATTTAAATTAAGAAAAGACAGATGTAGAATAAATGTGTGGAAATTTGCCTTTAGCCAGCGGGTGGTTAATTGCTGGAACAAACTTCCATCCATCGTTGTGAAAGTTGATAGGTTGAATAAATTTAAGGAGGAAATGGACAGGCATGTGGAGGGAATGGTGTGTTTTTTTTTTTTTTGGGTGATGCTGTATAAGCTCATACACATGCTTTCTTGCATCACATGCCACTACTTCTACTACTACTCGTGTCCTTCGATCCCCCCTTTGTGAATTGGGGATACATTTGCACATCTCCAGTCCTTGTGAACCTCCCCTTAGTCCAAGGATGCTCTCATAATTATGACCAAGGGTTTGCTTAGTTGCTTTGCCATCTCCTTTAATATAACTGGATAGATTCCATCCACCCCAGGTGCTTTTCTTATGTTTAACTTCAACAATTTCTCCTTCACTTTGCTCTCAGTTATTACAAAATCATTAAGTGCTGCCACAATTTGATAACCTTCTGCCATTTTCAAACCTTAATAATTCCTCATGTGTGAATGTAGATGCAAAATACTCATTCAGTTTGTTTGCTATCTGAGCAGGATCATCAACAGTCGAACCATCGATGTCAAGTGGACCAATCAGATTCATCCCCTTCCTTTTAGAGTTTATATAAGTAAAGAAATCCTTGCTGTTTTTCTTAGCATCTTTTGTCAAGGATTTCTCGTAATCTGCCTTCGCCTGCCTAACCACTTTTGTGACCTGATTACAGACTAGCTTATATCTGCCATAGGCTTCTGAATCGCTTCATAATTTATATGCATCCCATGCATTTTTCTTCTCTGTTACGAGTCTCATTAGTTCATTTGATAACCATTTAGGCCTAAACCTTGAACAATATTTCTTAATAGGTATGAAACTTTTAGTAGTATCCACGATTAATTCCTTGAATGCTTCCCACTTATAATTTACTGTTGGTAACATCGTCAGTTGATCCCACTGTACAGAATTTAAAAACTGTCTGTGTCCACTGTACTCACCTTTAAGAAAGCAAAAAACCTTTCCTTTACCCCAGGTGGTAATTAAATCTTTAAGTAAATCCCACATCTGTACACTGTGATCACTGTTGATAAACCAGATCAAGAGTATTACTCTCTCTGGTTGCCTCTCGAACATGCTGCTGCAGAAAACAATCATCCAATAAATCCACAAAAGTCTGACTAGTGTGTGAGTGACCAACCCACAAGTTCCAGTCAATATCTGGGAAGTTAAAATCCCCCATTATAAGACATTCTGATTTACTAGCCCACTCTATTTCTCTGTACAATTGTTCATTGTACTCATTCGAGTCATTAGGCCTATAACACACTCCTACTCTTATTTTTGCTTTCGCACTGCTTATGTCACACCAAATTGACTGAACAGTTCAGTCAATTTGTTCACTGTTCAGAGTTCCAGTTCACTGTTCATCTATATCAACTGGGTACACTTCTTTTGATTTTATGTTTTTCTTAATTAACAGCATAACAACTCCTCCCTTTCAATCCTGTCTATCCTTTTCAGTTCTGCATTCCTTATATCTGTGTGACACCACGTCTCTGCTATCCCAACAGTATCCGCCTTTGCTGTCTTGACCAACACTTCAAATTCATGAAATTTATTTACTGTACTTCTAGCATTGATATACATGCTCCTATTCCTATTTACCCTAACACATCCCATATACCCCCCCAACACCCCTCACTCCAGGTCCTTACTTATTTTTTTTTATTTTTTTAATGTGAACCACAAACACGAGAGGTATTATAACCTATAGTATTTAGTACCCTGCTTGAGTTGGAGGTTGAGAAGACAAAAGAAGATATTTGTTGACATTGGACTTGAACTTCTGTAGACTAATTTTCAGGAAATACGTATGAAGGAAGGTTGCTCCAGAAAACGGCAGTTGAATGAATAAATGAGGAAGATGAAAAGTTGTTTCTGTGGGTTTGAAGTTGGACAGTAAAAGAATGTTGGCTGGTGGCGGCACATGTTCGAACTGTTTTGAAAGAGAGAGAGCGGGAATTATAGAAGCCAATTCAGAAGAACAGTGCAAATGGAAGGATCCGTAGCAGAGGCTTGCAGCAGAAACAGTACGTCTATAAGAAAGCGAGTGGAGAGACTCTGTTAGAGATGAATCATAAATTAACCTAACTGCCCTCTTCTGAATGGAATCAAGAAGCCTGAGAGAGGTTTTCGGGGCACCACCCCAGATGTCGGAACAATATTCCATGGCAGGGCGGATTTGCCATTTATACAGAGTGAGCAGCTGTTTGGAAGAGAAGTAACACTGAGAGCGAAAGAGAACCAAGTTTTTTAGATGCAGAGGAAGCAATATTTGTAATGTGCTTGTGCCAAGAGAGATTAGAACTCAGGGTAATCCCCAAAAGAGAGATATCATTTTGCCTAGAAATCGGAGTGTCACTAAAGATAAGCATAGGAGCAGAAGAATCCTTTTTGCGAGATATAAGACAAGACTGAATTTTAGAAAGGTTGAAATCAACTAAGTTGTCTCTGCCCCACTGGAGAATTACCTGAAGATCGGCATTTAAGAAATTGGTAGCAGATTTTCGAGAAGTTGAAGCTGATTGAGCAGGACAAGGTTTCTCAAAATGGAAAGTGGAATTCAGTGTGCTATCATCGGCAAAACTATGGATACGATTTCCAGTCCATGGAAGAAGGTCATTAATATATAAGAGGAAAAGAGTGGGGGAAAGAACTGAACCTTGGGGAACACTGGCATTAGTGGAGAAGTTAGAAGACAGAGAGCCATCTACCATCACCCTCAGTGAGCTTTCAGAGAGAAAACTGGATAACCAATTACTAAAAACAGTTGGCAAACCATAAGATGGGAGTTTGTTTAGAAGACCTTTATGCCAAACACGATCAAAAGCCTTTGAGATGTCAATCAAGAGCAACTACTTGTGTTTCACTGAACCTTTCCATTGAATTAGTCCATAAATGGATAACATACGCCAGAATATCACCAGTGGATCGACACTGATGAAATCCATACTGGCGATCGTTGAAGGTTTCTAGGTAGTTTAAGAGTTGGCGGTTAATTGATTTCTCCATTACTTTAGAAAGAGTAGAAGTAATTGCAATGGGACGATAATTCGATGGGAGGGATTTGTCACCCTTTTTAGGAACTGGCTGGATATAAGCAAATTTCCAAGCAGAAGGAAAAACACCTCTGGTATAAGAAAGTGAAAAAAAAAGGCTGCAAAGAATAGGAGTAAGTTCAGGAGCACAGGTTTTGAGAACAAGTGGAGAAATACCATCGAGACCTGGAGCTGTCTTAGCATCAAAATTCATCAAAATCCTTCTGATATCCTTTTGATGGAAGACCACAGGAGGCATTGAATGGAGTGTGTTGGGAATGGTGGGAGGTGTTTTACCAAGATCATTAATACATGAGCTGGAAGAAAAATGGGATGCTAGCAGGTCAGCTTTATCATTGGCTGAAGTGACAACAGAACCATCTGGTTTGGACAGAGGTGGGAGCAGAGATGGGTAAAAGTTGTGGCCAATAGCTTTGGCAAGAGACCAGAATGCTCGGCTACCATTAGGGCAAGAAGCAAGTTTTCTACTCTTAGCCTGTTCAAACTCTAGTTTGGACTGATTAATAACTGCTTTACAATTGTTGCGAGCTTTGGTGTAGGCAGAAAACGAAACTGAAGAATTAGAAACAAGCCAATTACGATATGCAACATTCTTCTCTTGAACAGCCTTAGCACATTTATTGGAAAACCAAGGTTTATATAAAGGATGAGATTTTAAAGTGGAGTGTGGGATAAAGGATTTCATTCCTGCAAGAATAATTTCACTGACACGATCTGAGTAAACGTTAACATCAGAAGTTTTGAAACAGTAATCCGACCAAGGAAAAGAAGAAAAGAAGTCTCACAGGTCATCCCATTTTGCATTCTTGTAATGCCAAACAACACGAGGTTGGGAATAGCCATCAGACAATCACCAAGTTGTGATCTGAAGTGCCTAAAGGACCTCTCACTTTGACCGTGTACTTAGAAGGGTTGTTTGTGAGAAAAAGATCAAGCGTATTGGCTGTATGATTAGGATTGTCCGGTATTCTTGTAGGTAAATGAACAATCTCTGCCAGGTCATTAATAATTGGAAAAGCCTCAGCATCTCGACCTGCTGGGTCGGTGTGACTAGAAAACGGAAGCCAGCTGGAGTTGTAAACATTAAAATCACCAAGGAAAATTACCTCACTGTTAGGAAAGTTGGACTGGAGTAAGTCAAGTTGCAAAGAGAGGAAGTCAAAGAGCTCCAAGTGATTAGTGGAGTTGGTATTCTTATAGAAGTTGTGCAAGAATCACCTTCACCTCTGCCTACGGCTACTGTTAAACTGTTAGTTCTTGTATCCCCCCCCAAGCTATCAGTTTTCCGACCCACCTAACACTGCTTTGATAGCATCAGCAAATATTCTTGCACCCTTTCCATTTAAGTGTATCCCATCCCTGTAGAAGCAGTCTCTCCTGTTATCAAGTACAGACCAGGCTGAAAAAATTTCTACCCCTTGAGCTTGCACAATCTTTCCAGGGTCATATTGATCAACAAAGCTCTCATCATATACTCCCTCCTATCGTGTCTGGGCAGAATTGCAGACACTTTCAAATTCAACCCTAATTCTCGGCTTTTGTTCAACAGTGACCTGTACTTGTTAAGTAATTCTGCCGGTCTCCTACTCTTAATATCATTAGTGCCAACGTGTACAACTATATATCACCTTTTGTGCCCTTAAAAGATGATATCCGCTCTACAACGTCATCAACCTTTGCCCCTGGCAGACATACCCTGGTTCTGTTCCACCTATCCTTTTTACAAAGCATGTTCCCCGTTTCCCTGTCAATAGAGTCACCAACAACTACTAGTTCCTGTGGGACCAGCGCATTCTGCCTTGGGGGTTGCCGCTTTGTTGCGTGATGACCAGGTGCAAACTCTGGTATTGATGTGGGCAGCTGAGAGCTTGATGGGCCCCTCAATTTAGATCTTTTGAGGGCATCCACCCTGTCCTTCAAACTCTCATATAGGCCCATAACAACGCTGAGTTGTCACCTGATTTCCTTACATCGCGCACACACAAAGACATACCCCATGGCAATATCATGTTCCGTTCCAGAGAGTTCGGCAAACATTTCACAAGTTGCACATTTTTTTAGGCTGTGATGCGTTGGAGAAATGTCCCCCCTCAGTTCTCCCCCAAGTCACAGCACTCCTGCCACTTTGTGCCCGTTGCTTTGCTGCTCTAGTTTTGGGCATGCTATTTGAAATTAATAAGATCAATAAATTAAATGTCAGTACTACACTATCTAATAGAAACAGTGAAGCGTATTACTTTATATAATTATACGTTAGAGCTACCTTGCTAACTCAATTAAAAATTTGAATTTCCTACCACTATATAGTGGTAGGAAAGTGGCCTCAAGATTCGAATGAAATAACTGTTTTACATATATTAATTAGTAATCCACAAAAACTCTTTATCTAAATTAAAATAAAAATAACCAGCATAACTATAACTTTAAGACTACGTATTAAGTACAATATAAAATAACAATTATGTAAATAAAAAGGCAAACACTTATCGCTTTATCGGAGCCTGCAACTCACAGCTGTAATTTTTTAAGAGAGTCAGCACCCTCCTGTCTCCTGTATATCCTTCCTCTATACATTGTACTTCCAATTTCAAATTCACCACCATGTCTGAGCGACACTATGTCTTTGCTATTCCTAAAGTGTTTGCTTTTGATGACTTACTCAGTACTTCAAATTTATTTACAATACTCCCAGCATTAGTGTACATTCACATGTTCTTATTCTTAGTTACCATTGCATAACCCATGTATTCACTTGTTCCATGATGACCTACAGCAGATAACAGTTTTGATAGCATCAGAAATATTCTTGCCCTTCTTCTGTTTAAGTGTATCCCATCCCTGTGAAAACAGTCTCTCCTGTTAACAAACACAGCTCACACTGAGAAAAATTCAATCCCCATATAAGCCTTGCACATTGTTTCCAGGGCTGATTTGATTTGCTTTCAACATGTACTCCCTCTTATTGTGTCTGGGCAGAATTGCAGACACTTTAAAATTCAATCTAATTTGTGACTTTTTCAAACATTGCACTGTACTTGTTAAATCCTCAGATTTCCTATTCTTAATATCATTAGTGCCAATGTGTACAACAGTATCACCTTTTGGTCCTGTCTTATAAGATGATATCTGCTCTACAATTTACAAAGTAGTCTACTTTTGCCCCTGGCAGATATACCCTGGCCCTATTCTACCTATCCTTCTTGCACAACATATTTCCTGTTTCCCTTACAATACTCATTGACAATAACCACCTCCTGTGGACCTGACACATTCTGTCTTGAATATTGCGACTGTGTTGCCTAATGTATAAGTGTCAGCTGTGACGTTGATTTGGGCAGCTGAGAGCTTGATGGACCACCATTTTAATTCCTTTGAGGGCATCTACCCTACTTTTCAAAACTCATAAATGTCCATGAGAATGCTGAGTTAGCATTGGCATTGGTAGAGGCATATGATGCAAGAAAGCAAGCTTATGCAGCATCAGCAAAAAAAAAAAAAAAAAAAAAAAAACCCGCTCCCATTTCACCCCTCCATTTGTTCCGAATACCTGTCCAGCTCAGCCTTAAATTTATTTAGGCTATCAACTTCCACAACAAAAGATGGAAGTCTGTTCCACCAATAAACTACCTGCTGGCTAAAGGCAAACTTCCGCACATCTATCCTACAACTATCTTTCTTCAATGGCGCCTCCGTAGCCAGGTGGGAAGGAGCAGCAGTGCGTAACACAAGCTTCTTGATTAGACTGGGGTTCGAGCCCGTCACCACCAAATACAGAGGATGCGGAAAGGTCAGGGAATGACCACTGCATATCCTGGAGCAATATGGCTTTAGTTGCTAATGCTCCTAAAAACCAAATACAGTAACAGTAAATACAGTCTTTCCTCGATTTGAATTATTTATGCCCTCTCGGGGGATTATTCTGAGCAAGAGGAAGAATCCCATCAGCATTGAGCATGCTCAAACCATTCAAAGCTTTATACACCTCAATCAGATCACCTCGCAGGTGCCTAGTCTCCAGACACTGTAATCTGCAAAACTTAAGCCTTTCTTCATAAGAGCAACTAAATAAAGGAAGAAAAGAAAGAGCCTTTTTCTTGTGGCCAATCTCCACCTCCACGAGGTGGAGATTGGCCACAAGAAAAAGGCTCCATTTGAGAAGAAGCTATGACTGAGTTCTGATCTGAGGTATGTGAAGAACCACTTGCTGCAACCGTGTACGTAGAAGGGTTGTTTGTGAAAAGAAGATCAAGTTTTGCCTGCATTAGGCAAAACTTGAAGTCTGATATTCTGGTAGGTAAATGAACAATCTAAGTCAGCTGGATCCATGTGACTGGTAAATGGAAGCCATATGGAGTTGTGAACATTAAAATCACCAAGGAAAATTACCTCACTGTTGCAAAAGTTAGACTGGAGAAAGTTGAGTTCCAAGTGATTAGTGGGGTTAGGAGATAGAGGCAACAGATGAATTTGAGAGAATGTGGTGGAGCAGTTTTAAGCCAGAGAAGATCAAAATGAGGAGATTCCACAAATTACTAAGTTTCTGACAGGGAATGTCAGAACACACGTATGGTACCGCCTTTGAAGTGAAAGAATCATACATCGAATGATTCAGTCAGCTGAGATGAGCAGTGGTTGAACCAAACAATAACTGGAATTCTCAGAAAAAATACATGGGGTTTGGCAGACTGTAAGTGGAAATGGACATCAGTGAGATTTATAACTGAGAACTCCTATATTTGTGAAATGAAAGAGGAAGTGTGTGGGAAATTTAGATCCTTTTCCAGTTAAAGTTGTTCTATTATTTTGACAATTCGTAGTGTATTCAGAAGTAAGAAAAGGTGGCGAAGACATGCTATACAAAGTAATGAAATTTTTGGATATGTCATGCACATGGTAAAAATTTACCCAACTCCTTGACATAGTGTGGCCTTGACAATGCCCACTCCCACACACACCCGAAGTATAATATTCGGACTCCCTCCAGTCACTAGCTGGCAGAGTAGACGCAGCAAGGTTATACACTATCTGTCTGGAAGCCTCCTAGAAAGTTACCAATAGGTTCATTCTGGTGGACTATCTAGTGGCTGGGCTGTGAACACCATTTTAGAGCCATGATGTCCATCATAACCTCAAAAGACATCAATCATACTGCATGATGGAAGAAATGGGGAGGGTTTACTGGAGCTTTGCTCTGGAGACTGAACATGGGGTCCACCACTTAACCCTCCAATAAGGCAAAGTGATGATATTGCACCGGTTGATGAGAGTCATCTACTGCCTAGTATTGCCTGGCAACACAGAGGAGCAGCATTCCTCCGTGTAGTGTGGGTGCCACACCTCGACCCCTGCTTTCATTGGTTTACATCTTGGTGATCACCCACAGTGTGCTATGTGCCATATTTCAGGACTTCCACGTGGGGTTATAGCCATGGCTTCTAACAGTCCCACCATCGTGAAGGTGCAAGCAGATGATTTGGCTGTCACAGACTCACCGGACTTCACTGAAATTAGGTCCACTTGACTTGGATATCACCCGAATATCAGCATTTTAGACTCCCAGATAGCAAGCACAGCTTGCCATATCTGCAAAAATGTCTGCAAGGGTCTCTGAATGTGCAGAACCCTCCTTTAAATTGGGAGAAATAGAATGATTAATGAAATTTAGTAGCATATAAAGTTTTTCATTTAAAAAAGTGGAGTTTGAAAATTTTATGAGGAATAAGGGAAATTTACCTCAATATGATACGAAGAACACTTCTGTATGCTACTCTCCAGAAATTAAAATGAATATAACATTTGTGCAATATAATTACAATAAAAAATAAATTGAATACAATTTTAAAAAATCAGTTGAATGCAGTTTAAGATAAATTTTGAAAAACGATTTTCCTTCCTGAAGCTGACACTTTTCGACCATACATCGTGATCACACGAATGGAAATTACAGAGAATGTGTGAGCATGAATCTTACGTAGAGATTATTTGTCTTCACTCGTGCACGTAAAAGACCATGAACTGAAGATTAGATATGGACGATGAACGCTAATAAATTCTCATCTAATTTAATTTCGACAGTTTCTGCAATTAATATTCTTGTATAATTACTTTGAACACTAAGTATTTTGGTCTCATAGAATAAAAATGTATGTTTTTCATTAATGGCATGAAAGGCTAAATTCTGGCACTACTGAACGAGAAGCACGAACTGAGGCCGCATGCTGTTTAACTCTAAAATTCAGCAGAAATCGTGTCGATCCTTTGTAAGACAATCACCGCAAGAAATGTGTACCAGGTCATTTATTTGTGTTGCTAAAGAGGAAAGGACTGAGTGATTGTTCAGTATAGCGTGTAAGTTCCGTATTGCTCTGGCCACAATCTTAAATTCAGTATATTTAAAGAATATGTTAAGCTATTTGTGCCACTTCGATGTATGGGACAGAAATAAAGTATTTTTTGATGTTACTATTGTTGGTTGGTGTAGTTTTATTTTTTGTATTCTGTCCTTAGCTTGTACCCTAAATCAGTTTACAGTAGCAAGGGAGTAACCCCTGTTTAAGAATCTGCTGTTTAATGTCTGTATTTCTGACTCTAAAGCAATTTCTGTTGTTGAATATTTATAGGCATTGAGAAATTGATTAAAGATAATAGACCTTTTGCAGTTGAACAGGTGAAAGCTGTTATAATGTAGAAGCTTACCGGTGTTTGTTGGTTTATGATAGATGTTAAATTGGATTTTATTCACGTCCTGAGTAAGCATGAAATTGACTTTTATCCATATTTTCCCTTTCCAGTATAAAATTGAGTCTAGGATGAATATTATTAAACAAATATAAAATGTCTTGAATAGTGCTAGTTTTCAGTAATAAGAACATCATCTAAATTCCTATCATAGTATGTGATACGGGGTAGAAAAGGCATCAGATGTATACACTCAATCATTGAGAGATAGAACTCCGATAGCCGACCAGGCTAGCCGGGTGGCTAAAGTGCCTGCCCGGCAACCCACAGGTCGTGGGTTCGATTCCTGCCTCGGGCTTGGATCAAAGTACTGCAAAAACCTTGGGAGGTGCATTATGGCAAAATCCCATTGGCAAACCAAAAATTTGTTTGTATACTTTGTCTCGAAAGGTGATATAGCTTCAACTAAGAATTAAGTGGAAAATTTCGTTAATAGGAAGCTTTGTATAATTAATCAGTATAGAGTTATTTAACAGATCCCAAAGAATATCTAATGTGTATTCAACATTTACATTCGTATATAACGAAGTAACATCCAGTGAGAATAAATTATCATTATTGCCAAGTTTGCAGTCCTTAAGGTTATTAAATAATATATCATTGTTTTTTATCCAAAACTGTATCTCCTGTCTAAAGGGTTTTATAATACTATACATGTGTAGCTAAGGATGAAAATGCTGAGTTTCTGTAAGAAACAATGGTTTTTGCAGTTTTACTCTATCTGGTTTTATGCAGTTTTACTGTACCAAAAAGTGCAGGAATGTGTTACAAGAGAATATTTTCAGCATTGACTAGAATTTGTATATCTGTAAACTTAACTCGCACCAGCCAAACTATTTTATTTATTTATTTATTTTATTTATTTATTTATTTTATTTATTTTTTATTTATTTTTTTTTTTGGAGTGTCAGAAAAAATTAGTTCGGCTGATGTGACCTAGGTTTAAAAGATAAATGAAACAATGGTTGCTTTTGACACATTGACTACTTAAGCTGTAGTGCTACAGTTCATGTAGTCTTCTATTGTGTATTATTATTTCTGTGCAGGCATGTATTCCCAGGGAGATCTGCATATAGTGCTAGCTGAAAACCCAGGAATAAATTACAGGGAAAATCCTATCTGAGATACAGCTCTATAATATTCTGAAATGCATATTCTAGAGTAGTCTTGTTCATTATTATGTTATTAGTAGTTAATATTACTTTAAAATTATTTTAAAAAGAAATAATATTATAGTACATAGGAACAAACTCGCAGAAGATGAAAGCAGTTCTAAAAGCAGAGTACTTGTACGAAGGGAAGTGATGCGATTTGTTACAAACCTCAGCAGTTCAGTTGCTGTGAAAAGTTCTGAGCAAGGCCTTCTCAAGTAAGTCTCATTTGAGTATATTCAGTATATATACTACAAGCATCTTAACAAATCTAATTAATCCTTCATTTTATAAATGAAATAGCAGATTAGATCATTATATCTGAATCTAAATGCTGTGTTTAAAAAATACATAGATATATTCTCAGAATTACAACAAATTTATATTTTATTGTGGTAGTTTTGAGATATAGAGTACCAGTCCACTGTGGCTTGATGTTTGGAATTAATTCAGCCCTGAAAGTTTTTATGTATGCCTTAGTTAAAAATTTTATTAAAAAAAAAAATCTGTTTCGTTCATGAAACAATCTATTTAAGGCTAGTTTTTCTTGTTGATGTTTCTATAGCAAAAAACAGAACAATGCCAGAAACATGTCTAACTTTTTATTTTTTAATAGTTTTTGCCAAAACAATGGCTTTTTGTTAAATTATAGTTCTTCATGTAATTATGGATGACACAGAAATCATACACACCGAGGAGGTGGAAATAGATGGATTTAAAGATGAAGAATAAATTGCATCAAATTAATTTGATGGATTAATTTTAAGTAAATAAATGTAAAGATATATATATTATCTTAAGAAAAATAAAATTCTTAAGATACACATATATATATATATATATATATATATTTTTTTTTTTTTTTTTTTTTTGCACATTCCTCAATTTAACTGACTTTTTTTGATTAACCAGCTACTCCCACTTACATCAGATAAGAGAGCATCTACTGTACAAGCAAATAAACTTTTCAGTTAAACAGTTTTTGGCAAATGAATACTTGACATGTAAAATAAAAGCTTCCTGTAAACACTAAAATGTTTTACTTAAAAAAAAAAGTGCCAATGACTTTTTAGGTAGATGAACAATCTGGGCAAGGTCATTAGAAATTGCAAAGCCTCAGCATCTCAACCAGCTGGGTTGGTCTGACTAAAAAACGGAAGCCAGCTGGAGTTGTGAACATTAAAATCACCAAGGAAAATTACCTCACTCTTCGGAAAGTTGGACTGGAGAAAGTCAAGTTGCAAAGAGAGGAAGTCAAAGAGCTCCAAGTGATTAGTGGAGTAGGGAGAATGGTAGAGACAACAGATGAATTTGACACAATGAGGTAGAGAGATTTTAAACCAGAGAAGATCAAAGAGAGGAGATTCCAAATTGCCAAGTCTCTGACAGGGAATATCAGAACGGACATATACCACCTTTAAGGCAAAAGGAATCATACAGTGAATAATTTGGGCAACTGAGATGAGCAGTATTTGAATCAACTGATAACTGAGATTCTGTCAGAAAAAGTACATGGGGTTTGGCAGACTGCAAGTGGAAATGGACATCATTGAGATTTGAATTGAGACCATGTATATTTGTGAAATGAATTAGGAAGTGCTTGGGAGGATTAGATCTTTTTGCAGATAAGCTTGCTCTATTAGTTTGACAATTCATGGTGTATTCAATAGTAAGAAAAAGTGGGTGGGACATGTATGAAGTAATGAAATTTTTGGATATGGTGTACACATGGTAAGAATATACCCAGATCCTTGACATAACGTGGCCTCGACAATGCTCCCCGCATACACACTACTCGGACTCCCTCCAGTCACTATCTGGCAGAGTATCTAGCAAGATTATACACTAGCTGATCCGGAAGCCTCCTAGAGAGTTACCAGTAGGTTCGGTCCAGTGTACTAACTAGCGGCCAGCCTGTGAACGCCGTTTTATGGCTGTAACCTTGAAAGGTAAGGAATATTGGATCTCGCCATGATGTTCATACTGCATGATGGAAGAGATAGGGAAGGGTTGACCGGAACTTAGCTCTAGAGACTAAACATAGGTTCCGCCACTTTGGTTGATGAGTGTCATCTACCACCTAGTACTGCCTGGTAACATAGAAGGGCGGCATTCCTCCATGTGGAGTGGGCGCCACACCTCGAATCCTGCTTACGTTGGTTCACACCTGGGTGATCTCCCACCATGTACTTGTGCATGGAGGTTATACCCAGGATTACTGACAGTTCCAGCATCGTGAAGGTGCAAGCAGAGGATTTGGCTGTCACAGACCGTCTGGACTTGGCCAAAATTGGGTCCACTTGACTTGAGTGTCACCCGAATATCAGTTCCATCAGTGTTTTAGACACTCTGGTAGCAAGTACAGCTTGTCTGGCATATCTGAGAGAATGTCTGTGACAACTTCAAGGACCCCTCAAGATGATACAAGTTTGGCAGGATGGTTAATGACAGTGATCAGGGTAAGCTGCAGCTGCTGCAACGAGATCTTGAAATATTAGGTAGTTGGACAGAGAAATAGCAATTGAGATTTAACATTGACAAATGCAAAGTACTGCATATGGATAGCAGTAATTCTAGACAAACTTGTACTACACTCAGGGTAGTGAAATTTAAAAGGAACCAGGGGGTAACTGTGCAGTCAGATAAGCAGTGTAGGCACGCTGCCAGGCCAACACATGGGGGTTTTATCTATGATAGATAGGTGACTATTCCATTGTATAAGGCAATGGTCAGGCCACATTTGAGTACTGCGTACAAGTTTGGAAGCTCATTTTAGGAAGGATGTAGAGCTGCTGGGGCAGGTACAGAACAGGACAATGAGATTGATGAGTGGAGCAAATGGGTGCTCTTACCAAAAAGGTTTCAGTTCTATGCACTGCAGAGTATGGAGACTAAGCCTGTGTGGCAATCTGAATAAATCATTTTAGGCTTTAAATGGATTGAGCATGCTCAATGCTAATGGGATTTTTCCTCTTGTTCAGACTACACACAGAATGTGGCATAAATTCAAACTAAGGAAGGATGGTTGCAGAATAGATGTTTGGAAGTTTGCCTTTAGCATATAGTGCAACTAACTTCTGTTTAATGTTGTGGAAGTGGATGGCCTGAATAAATTCAAGGCAGAAGTAGAGAAACTGATGGAGGGGATGGATAGATGCTGCATCAGTCAAAAAAAAAAAAAAAAAAAATTTTTTTTTTTTTTTTTTTTTTGGCTGATGTACAGCTTTTTTAGATTCATTTGGCCAATTTCCTCACAATAATTTGTCTAATTCTCTGTTAAATTTTATTCAAACTTCCAATAATCTCTCAAATTGTTCCTTAAATTTATTTTAACTACTCATCTTCACCTCACTAGGTGAAAGTTTATTCCAAAGAGTGATTATCCTTTGGCTGAATGCAAATTTCTGGAAGTTTCTGTATATCATTGTCCTCATGAGCTATTCTAGCAGCTTGTTTGTACTGCAGAGAGATTTTCATGTCAGATTGTACAATTATCTGTAGATCCTTATCATATTGTTCAAGGTTTAGGCCTAAATGGTTATCTAATGAACTAATGAGACTCGTAACAGAGAAGAAAAATGCATGGGATGCATATAAATTATCAAGTGACTCAGAAGCCTATGGCAGATATAAGCTAGTCTGTAATCAGGTCACAAAAGAGGTTAGGCAGGCGAAGGCAGATTACGAGAAATCCTTGGCAACAGATGCTAAGAAAAACAGCAAGGATTTCTTTACTTATATAAACTCTAAAAGGAAGGGGATCAATCTGATTGGTCTACTTGACATCGATGGTTCGACTGTTGATGATCCTGCTCAGATAGCAAACAAACTGAATGAGTATTTTGCATCTACATTTACACATGAGGAGTTATTAAGGTTTGAAAATGGCATAAGGTTATCAAATTGTAGCAGGGTGCTTAATGATTTTGTAATAACTGAGAGCAAAGTGGAGGAGAACTTGTTGAAATTAAACATAAGAAAGGCACCTGGGGTGGATGGGATCTATCCAGTTATATTAAACGAGGCGGCAAAGTAACTAAGCAAACCCTTAGCCATAATTATGAGAGCATCCTTGGACTCAGGGGAGGTTCCCACGGACTGCAAATGTATCCCCAATTCACAAAGGGGGATCGAAGGGTGACACGAGTAATTACAGACCAGTTAGTTTAACTTCTGTTCCGGGTAAAATAATGGAGTCACTGGTTAAAGATGCATTGCAGGATCATCTAGACAAGACTGCAGCAATAATTCAGACAGCATGGGTTTGTTAAGGGAAAGTCTTGTCTGACAAATTTTATAGGATATTATGATGTGGTTACAAAGGAACTGTATGCAAAAAATAATTTTGATATCATATACTTGGATTTCAGGAAAGTTTTTGACACTGTTGCGCATGGAAGACTATTGTACAAATTGGAGCGGAATGGTATTAAGGGTAAGTTGCTACAATGGATAAAAGGATGGTTAAGTGGGAGAAGACAGAGGGTGGTAATCAATGGGTGCTGCTCTTCGTGGACTAATGTTATTAGTGGAGTCCCACAGGGTTCGGTGTTAGATCCACTGTTGTTTTGTTTATTTATCAATGATATTGATGAAGGTATATCAGGCTTAATGTCGAAGTTTGCAGATGATACAAAGGTTGGCAGGGTTGTTAATGATAGTAATGGCAGTGTGCTACTGCAACAGGATCTAGATAATTTGGGCAGATGGGCTAAGAAGTGGCAACTGAAGTTTAACCTTGACAAATGCAAAGTACTGCATATGGGTAGAAGTAACCCCAGAGAAACGTACCAACTGTGTGGTACTACACTTAAGGTGGTAGAAAATGAAAAAGACCTGGGAGTAATTGTGCAGTCAGATATGAAGTTTTCTGAGCAATGCAAACAGGCTGTCAGGGCAGGTCATGGGGTTTTGTCAATGATATATAGGAATATTGCTAGCTAGGAGGAGGAGGTGAGTGCCCTCTGTATAAGGCAATGGTTAGGCCACGCCTTGAGTACTGTGTACAGGTCTGGAGGCCTCATTTTAGGAAGGATGTAGGTTTACTTGAGCGTGTACAGAGAAGGGCAACAAGATTGGTGAGGGAAATGAAGGGATCCTCTTACCAAGAGAGGCTTAAATTCTGCAAATTGCAGTGGCTGGAGACTAGGCACCTGCGCGGTGATCTGATTGAGGTGTATAAGGCCTTGAATGGGTTGAGCACGCTGAATTCTGATGGGATCCTTCCACTCGTTCAGATTACGAACCTAAGGGGGCATAAATTCAAATTAAGAAAAGACAGATGTAGAATAGATGTGCGGAAATTTGCCTTTAGCCAGCCGGTGGTTAATTGCTGGAACAAACTTCCATCTGTCGTTGTGGAAGTTGACAGGTTAAATAAATTGAATGAGGAACTGGACAGACATTTCTAGGGAATGGTGTTTTTTTTTTTTTTTTTTTGGCTGATGCTGCATAAGCTCATACACTTGCTTTCTTGCATCACATGCCACTACTACTACTCCACCGCTCTGAGCTCGGCACCACCCAAATGGCACACCACTCTTGGATTACTGTCACCCAAATGCAGCTGTTACTCTGAATTAATCACTGTTAAACTCAGTTGCCATTTTACAGCCAATCTCTGCTTAGTTTCTAGATTCTCTTGAAAATTTCTATATATACTAAATTTTTCATGCGGCATTCTTACGAAAATAAATCTTCAGAAAACTATGGCTATTTCTTTTAAAATATTCTTTATGAGAATGTTTTGGAAGAAAGATTATAATGTGCAAAAGCTTGACTCTTATTCTTCAGCATCTGGTAAGTAATAACTACATAATTACTTTAACATAAGTAGAATAAACAATCATCAATAAATAAATAAACAATCATCAAAGTTTAAGATGCCGTGGTAAATATTGTAACATTTCCAAAAGTCCTTAACATAAACGTTTTCTCACCATCTGTGGCAGACAATGCCTGAGAAATGTTGTGCATAAATAGCTTTAAATTCGAAATAGCACCCCGAGCTATAAGTTGGATGAGTGAAGTCGTGTTTGGCAGTAGAAATATGACTCTCACATTCGAATTGAAATCATCTAGGTGCGTGCAATGTCCAGGAGCATTATCTAATAGAAGCAAAATCTTGGAACAGGTAGGGTGGCTTTACTGATACCTTTAAATGCACAAGTATTTCCAGAATGATACACAAGCAGTGGTTTTAATCTGTAATCTCCCGCTGCATTAGCCTCAAGAGCATGGCCCTATCTTTTGAAGCCTTGAATCCTGGCATTGTCTTTTCCTCTTTGGTAATGTATGTTCGATCCACCATTTTTTTTTTTTAATACAGAGAGGTCTCGTCAACGTTAAAAATTTGCTGCATTGATGACTTCACTGTATACTTTAATATTGTGGAAACCAGCACAATGTTTGAACCTATTAAACTACCCGTTGCTTGTCATGAACTTGGGTTGGGATTCACCATACTAATCCTTAATATCTTTATAAATACGTCTTGCTTTTGCTAGAATGGCCATTGGACTCAGGGGCACTTGCTCCTGAATATGATTTTTAAACGATATTATTAACAGTTCTTCAATCTTCGATATAGCACCTCTATGCTGTTTTGTGATCACTATTGATCTTAAGTGCATTCATCCTTTGACATGTTCTTTTATACGTGCACTGTCCTTTAAAATAGTATTCACCCCTTGAAGCAGCGAGACCTAATTCCCTTTCAATAGATGACAAACTTTGTCCTGCTTCGTACTTCTTAATCATTTTCATCTTCATTTCGAAATCAATTTTGTTTCATTTTCCTGGCATTGACAACACTTGCACATTCCATTGGTCCCTTTCCCATCATCATTGTAATAAGTAAATAGGAATCAAGAGAAGTTTCTGAAAATTTGTTTTTTATACGATTAAAGAGATCAGTCAAAGGGAACACAATATCACCATAATAGTTTAAAAACCCACATAATTGCAGTTATCAGTATTATCGCAAATGCAATAAGATCGAATTTACTACCCATTTATACTTAGATGCACTAACAGAAAAGCCCAATATACCGGAAAGTACAAATTGTTTTATGGTCGTGACCTCCAGAAATGTACTCTAGAAAAATATCACAAAGGCATTCAAAATTGATTCTTATAATGGGAACATATGATAATGATGAAAGTGTAGCACAATTTCCATTATAAAAATAACCTTTTAGAGCAATAAATAGCTTTTTTTTTTTTTTTTTTTTTTTTTTTTGGGGATTAGAACCTATAGTACTTAGTACCATGCTTCGATTTGAGGTTGAGAAGACGAAAGAAGATATTTGTTGACATTGGACTTCAACTTCTGCAGACTAACTGTAATCAGACTGTAATTTTCAGAAAATACGTATGAAGGAAGGTTGTTCCAGAAAACGGCAGTTGAATGAATAAACGAGAAAGATGAAAAGTTGGTTCTGTGAGTTTGAAGTTGGACAGTAAATGGACGCTGGTGGTGGTGGTGGCGGCGGCACGTGTTTGGACTGTTTTGAAAGAGAGAGCGGGAATTATAGAAGCCAAT
This sequence comes from Mastigoproctus giganteus, assembly GCF_048544385.1. Taxonomy (NCBI): domain Eukaryota; kingdom Metazoa; phylum Arthropoda; class Arachnida; order Uropygi; family Thelyphonidae; genus Mastigoproctus; species Mastigoproctus giganteus. Next base: position 19,134,409 of record NC_143576.1, read on the forward strand.
TCAGAAGAACAGTGCCCATGGAAGTAGAAAAGGCATGCAGCAGAAACAGTACGTCTATGAGAAAGCGAGCGGAGAGACTCTAATAGAGATGAATCATTAATTAACCTAACTGCCCTCTTCTGAATAAAATCAAGAAGCCTGAGAGAGATTTTGGGAGCACCACCCTAGATGTGGTAACAATATTCCATGGTAGGGCGGATTTGCAATTTATACAGAGTGAGCAGCTGTTTGGAAGAAAAGTAATGCCAAGAGCGAAAACGAAAAAAACCAAGTTTTTCAGATGCAGAGTAATCAATATTAGTAATGTGCTTGTGCCAAGAGAGATTAGAAGTCAGGGTAAAAGAGATATATCATTTTGCCTAGAAATCGGAGTGCCACTAAATATAAGCATAGGAGCAGAAGAATCCTTTTTGTCAGATATAAGACAAGACTGTGTTTTAGAAGGGTTGAAATCAACTAAGTTGTCTTTGCCCCACTGGAGAATTACCTGAAGAACAGCATTTAAGGAATTGGTAGCAGATTTTCGAAAAGCTGAAGCTGATTGAGCAGGACAAGGTTTCTCAAAATGGAAAGTGGAATGCAATGTGCTATCATCGGCAAAACTATGGATACGATTTCCAGTCCATGGAAGAAGGTCATTAATATATAAGAGGAAAGGAGTGGGGGAAAGAACTGAACCTTGGGGAACACCGGCATTAGTGGAGAAGTTAGAAGACAGAGAGCCATCTACCATCACCCTCAGTGAGCGTTCAGAGAGAAAACTGGATAACCAATTACTAAAAACAGTTGGCAAACCATAAGATGGAAGCTTGTTTAGAAGGCCTTTATGCCAAACACGATCGAAAGCCTTTGAGATGTCAAGAGCAACTACTTGTGTTTCACCGAACCTTTCCATAAATAAGTAACATTAGCCAGAATATCACCAGTGGATCTACACTGATGGAATCCATACTGGTGATCGTTGATCAGATGGAAGGTTTCTAGGTAGTTTAAGAGTTGGCTATTAATTGATTTCTCCATTACTTTATAAAGAGTAGAAGTAATTGCAATGGGACAATAATTGGATGGGAGGGATTTGTCACCCTTTTTAGGAACTGGCTGGATGTGAGCAAATTTCCAAGCAGAAGGAAAAACACCTTTGGAATAAGAAAGTGAAAAAAGGTGGCAGAAAATAGGAGTAAGTTCAGGAGCACAGGTTTTGAGAACAAGTGGAGAAATACCATCGGGACCTGGAGCTTTCTTAGCATCATGATTCGTCAAAATCCTTCGGATATCCTTTTGATGGAAGACCACAGGAGGCATTGAATGGAACGTGTTGGGAATGGTGGGAGGTGTTTTACAAGATCATTAATACAGGAGTTGGAATCAAAATGGGATGCTAGCAGGTCAGCTTTATCCTTGGCTGAAGTTACAACAGAACCATCTGGTTTGGACAGAGGTGGGAGCAGAGATGGGTAAAAGTTGTGGCCAATAGCTTTGGCAAGAGACCAGAATGCTCGGCTACCATTAGGGCAAGAAGCAAGTTTTCTACTCTTAGCCTGTTCAAACTCTAGTTTGGACTGATTAATAACTGCTTTACAATTGTTGCATGCTTTGGTGAAGGCAGAAAATGAAACTGAAGAATTAGAAACAAGCCAATTACGATATGCAACGTTCTTCTCTTGAACACCAAGGTTTAGATAAAGGATGAGATTTTAAAGTGGAGGTGGGATAAACGATTCCATTCCTGCAAGAATAATTTCACTGACACGATCTGAGTAAACGTTGACATCAGAAGTTTTGAAACAGTAATCCGATCAAGGAAAAGAAGAAAAGAAGTCTCACAGGTTATCCAATTTTGCATTCTTGTAATGCCAAACAACACGAGGTTGGGAATAGCCATGAGACAATCACCAAGTTGTGATCTGAAGTGCCTAAAGGACCTCTCACTTCGACCGTGTACTTAGAAGGGTTGTTTGTGAGAAAAAGATCAAGCGTATTGGCTGTATGATTAGGATTGTCCGGTATTCTTTGGGTAAATGAACAATCTGTGCCAGGTCATTAGTAATTCTAAAAACCTCAGCATCTTGACCTGCTTGGTCGGTGTGACTAGAAAACGGAGGCCAGCTGGAGTTGTGAACATTAAAATCACCAAGGAAAATTACCTCACTGTTAGTTGGACTGGAGTAAGTCAAGTTGCAAACAGAGGAAGTCAAAGAGCTCCAAGTGATTAGTGGAGTTGGTATTCTGATAGAAGTTGTGCAAGAATCACCTTCACCTCTGCCTACGGCTACTGTTAAACTGTTAGTCCTTGTATCCCCCCAAGCTATCAGTTTTCCGACCCACCTAACACTGCTTTGATAGCATCAGCAAATATTCTTGCACCCTTTCCATTTAAGTGTATCCCATCCCTGTAGAAGCAGTCTCTCCTGTTATCAAGTACAGACCAGGCTGAAAAAAATTCTACCCCTTGAGCTTGCACAATCTTTCCAGGGTCATATTGATCAACAAAGCTCTCATCATGTACTCCCTCCTATCGTGTCTGGGCACAATTGCAGACACTTTCAAATTCAACCCTAATTCTCGGCTTTTGTTCAACAATGACCTGTACTTGTTAAGTGACCTGTAATTCTGCCGGTCTCCTACTCTTAATATCATTAGTGCCAACGTGTACAACTATATATCACCTTTTGTGCCCTTAAAAGATGATATCCACTCTACAACATCATCAACCTTTGCCCCTGGCAGACATACCCTGGTTCTGTTCCACCTATCCTTTTTACAAAGCATGTTCCCCGTTTCCTTGACAGTAGAGTCACCAACAACTATTAGGTCCTGTGGGACCAGCGCATTCTGCCTTGGGGGTTGCCGCTTTGTTGCATGATGACCAGGTGCAAACTCAGGCATTGATGTGGGCAGCTGAAAGCTTGATGGGCCCCTCAATTTAGATCTTTCGAGGGCATCCACCCTGTCCTTCAAACTCTCATATAGGCCCATGGTTTGGACAGAGGTGGGAAAAAGTTGCGGCCAATAGCTTTGGCAAGGGACCAGAATGCTCGGCTACCACTTGGGCAAGAAGCACGTTTTCTACTCTTAGCCTGTTCAAACTCTAGTTTGGACTGATTAATAACTGCTTTACAATTGTTGCGAGCTTTGGTGTAGGCAGAAAATGAAACTGAAGAATTAGAAACAAGCCAATTACGATATGCAACATTCTTCTCTTGTGAACAGCCTTAGCACATTTATTGGAAAACCAAGGTTTAGATAAAGGACGAGATTTTAAAGTGCAGTGTTGGATAAAGGATTCCATTCCTGCAAGAATAATTTCACTGACACGATCTGAGCAAACATTGACATCAGAAGTTTTGAAACAGTAATCCGACCAAGGAAAAGAAGAAAAGAAATCTCACGGGTCATCCCATTTTGCATTCTTGTAATGCCAAACAACACTAGGTTGGAAATAGCCATGAGATAAAGGTTCCATTGGAGAAGAGACAATCACCAAGTTGTGATCTGAAGTGCCTAAAGAAACTCTCACTTCAACCGTCTACTTAGAAGGGTTGTTTGTGAGAAAAAGATCAAGTGTATTGGCTGTATGATTAGGATTGTCCGTTATTCTTGTAGGTAAATGAACAATCTGTGCAAGATCATTAGTAATTGCAAAAGCCTCAGCATCTCAACCAGCTGGGTCGGTGTGATTAGAAACTGGAATTGTGAACATTAAAATCACCAAGGAAAATTACCTCACTGTTAGGAAAGTTGGACTGGAGAAAGTCAAGTTTCAAAGAGAGGAAGTCAAAGAGCTCCAAGTGATTAGTGGAGTTGGGAGAACGGTAGAGACAACAGATGAATTTGACACTATGAGGCAGAGAGATTTTAATCCAGAGAAGATCGAAGAGAGGAGATTCCAAATTGCCAAGTCTCTGACAGGGAATATCTGAAAGGACATATGCACAAGTACCACCTTTGAGGCGAAAGGAATCATACAGTGAATAATTTGGGCATCTCAGATGAGCAGTAGTTGAATCAACTGATAACTGAGATTCTGTCAGAAAAAGTACATGGGGTTTGGCAGACTGCAAGTGGAAATGGACATCGTTGAGATTAGAATTGAGACCACGTATATTTGTGAAATGGATTAGGAAGTGCTTGGAAGGTTTAGATCTTTTCACAGATAAGCTTGCTCTATTAGTTTGACAATTCATGGTGTATTCAATAGTAAGAAAAAGTTGGTGGGACATGCTGTATGAAGTAATGAAATTTTTGGATATGGCGTACACATGGTAAGAATATACCCAGATCCTTGACATAACGTGTCCTCGACAATGCTCTCCGCATATACACTACTCGGACTCGCTCCAGTCACTATCTGGCATAGTAGAGATAGCAATATTATACACTAGCTGATCCGGAAGCCTCCTAGATAGTTACCAATGGGTTCTGTCTGGTGTACTAACTAGCGGCTGGCCTGCGAACACCGTTTTAGAGCTGTAACCTTGAAATGTAAGGGATATTGGATCTCTTCACGACGTTCATCATAACCTCAAAAGTCATCAGTCATACTGCATGATGGAAGAGATAGGGAAGGGTTGATCGGAACTTAGCTCTAGAGACTAAACATGGGTTCCACCACTTCAAGCCTCCAATAAGCAAAGTGGTGGTATTGCACCGGTTGATGAGAGTTATCTACCACCTACTACCGCCTGGTAACATAGAGGGGCGGCATTACCCATGTTGTGTAGGCGCCACACCAGCTTAGTAGTATAGCGAAATTTTGAACTTCCAAGGAAATGGAACGAATTACAAAAAAAAACTTATTGGGTTTACATTACGATATTTTAATGATACCTCCATTTATTTCTATGGGATGCAAAATACATTTCCACAATATTTTTTTTAAGTTTTCACCGGCTGGCAAAAAATTACATAAAGTCAGATTTCCCCAAATCGAGTATTGAGTAAGTCGGAGAGTTCCTGTAAGTTTCACCATGATCGTGAAGTGCTTTGTTGGGAAGCAAATTGAAACACTACTGTATTATACATCTTGAAAATATGTATGAGATAGTAGTGTTTATATAAATAATTTGTTTCATATTGCCAAAAATTAATTGTACAGATTTACCACAAATATCAAGCAAGACTAAGTTGTTTTGATCTTTAAAGTGCTGTAGCTAACCACTGGTAAACTTACTACCTGTATATGATGAAAACATTCCAATAGTCTTTCTTTAAGGTCTTTATGCTTTGTGCTTGTACACATTTTTTTATTTTTCGAGCCATTCCAGCTTCAGATGTATCTTCTACTGTCTTCTAGTTTTTTTCAATACCATTCATAATGTTGGTAAAGGAATATTAAATTGCTTTGCAATTTATACACTGGTGTTCAAAGAAAGTGCATCACCCCTTAAAATTGTAATTGTCATCCAAATAACGTATATGGCAATATTTCTTATGGATTGCATCAGATAAGATTGGCATGCATAGGTGATGACGTAATATTGCATCAGCTGTTACTTTCAACTATATAAGCACGCTCTGCAAGAGTTGCAGTCATTCTTTGCTTTTGTCAGAATGGCAAGTTACGTGCAGTTTATGCCATGAAGAAAGAGTGCTATTGTTGCTTTACATGAGGAAGGATATTCTTCCCATCATATTGCTTATAGAGTGTCTTGTAATTAGTCCACACTGAGTAGATTTCTGTCGAAACTCAAGTATACTGGTTTTTGCTGATAGGAAAAAAGGAACCGGACACAAACAAGCCTCTACGCCAAAACAGGACCGCGTTTTGAAGCGCTTCTGCCTTAAAAACTGTAAAGCTTCTTTGTCTGAGCTGAAAAGAGAATGGGAAAAATATACAGGAGTGGTAGCAAGTGCAGTAATAGTCAGAAGATGCCTCTTCAAAAATGGACTTGGTGCCCGTCATCCTAAGAAGAAGCCCCTCCTCACACAAATGAAAAAGGCCTGATTAATTTGGTCTAAGGAGCATGTCAAATGGATCCCCGAGCAGTGGAAGTCAGGTATTTTCTTGGATGAAAACAAATTCAACCTGCATGGCTCTGATGGGAGACAAATGATTCACCATAGACTGTAAGGGAATTTCACTGTATGTCTACAGTGAAATTCCCTACCAGCCAAATGATATGGGTGGGCATTTCGTATCGTGGAGTAGGTCACCTGCAGTTTATAAAAGGTTCCGTAAATGACATCAGAATCGAGCCTATGGATACCTGGCTATATTGGAAGGCAAATTGCTGCCAACCATTAGAGACCATTTCAAGTACCAAGTAACTGCTTCTTTCAGGACGACTCTGTTCCTTATCATCGGGCGAAACATGTAAGTAAGCACTTTTGGCATCGTGTGGAATCTGCTGTTGTCAGAAAGAAATGAAAGACCCTTTGTGAATTTCAGGAAGCCATAATTCGTGTTAGGAACCACAAACTATCAGTTGATTATCTTCAGAAATTGAACTTGTCGATGCCTCTACGGTGTTTTTTTTTTTTTTTTTTTTTTGATTTGGTAGTTGTTGGCGCATCGGCGTCTGTGGCCATATTGCACCTCCCAAGGTTTTTGCAGTACTTTGATCCAAGCCCGAGGCGGGAATCGAACCCGCGACCTTTGGGTTGCCGGGCAGGTACTTTACCCACTCGGCTAGCCCGGTCGGCTTCCTCTACGGTGTGCTGCTGTCATCAGGGCCAGAGGCGGTTCAACTAAATATTAGTTTGCAGCTGTGAACTTTTCATTTTGTTTTCCTTTTAAAATGATAAACCGAAGCAAATTGAGAGCTTCTGATTACATTTCAACCATAATTGTTGTGTTTACCAAAACTGTTGTATTAAGGTTGCAAATGCTCAATTTGGAATATTTTGAGAGCATCTGTTAAATATTACTTTGCCTTAACTATTAACAAATATCTTTTGTTTATACAGTGGATTCCAGTTATTTGGCCACCGGTTAATCAGGGCCGCCATTTATTTGGGGCAAATCTTAAAGAACAGAACCCAATCGAGAAAATAGCCAGAGTTTACTTCGCTTAATTGGGACAACATGCCGTTTAATTGGGGCAGGAGACTGCAGCACTGGAGATTACCCTACGATTGTCTCCAACCGTACACATGGTTCGGTCAGATTTCTGGAGGTCACAACCATAAAACAATTAGCAGTCACCTGTTTATTGGGCTTTTCTGTTAGTGCAATCTATCATAAACGGATAGTAAAGTCGATCTTATTGAATTTGTGATAATACCGACAGCTGGAATTCTCTGGGTTATTATAGTGAAATGTGTTCACACTTCTATGGAATCTTCAATCATATAAAAAAATTAATTTTCAGAATCTTCTCTTCATTCCTATTTTTAAAGCTTCGTAACGCGTTACTCCGTTCTCACTTGCGCGCATCGTGTTACTTGCAATTTGTGTATGCTGTGTTCTTTGTTATTGATTGCTTATCTTTTTACTGTTTTAAATTTTAACCCCCACCCACAAATGTCAGTGAACAGAAATGTCAACTAGTTCGTATGTACATATTACAGTACATATTAATTATTCCGATTATCCCGTATATTCTTCTGATTTTCACGTATCATTTAATTTTTTAATTGGTAAGGTAATAAAAGGATTACTTTAATTAGAATCGCCGTTTAAGAGAATTAAAATTCAATACACAAACGTGATCACAATGACGGTGCTTACTACACATTGTATAGTGAACGGTACTTTACTATGGTGAGTCCGTCGTAACGTGATTTGATTGTACAGTGAATCAAATGTAAAGCGTGGATCCATTGTATTTTTTAACTATTTACCTGAAACTTCGGATAATTGGGGCAGCCGCTTAATCGGGCCAAAATGCACTAGTCCCGATGTGTCCCAAATAACCGGAATCGACTGTATTTCTATTTGTGATGCTAGTCATTAGTGTAACATACCACCACGAAAAAGGGTTAGAAATGTGAAATTCCTAGGTGATGCACTTTCTTTGAACACCAGTGAGTTTAGTATCCATGTTGAACAGCTATAAATTTTCACTTTTGACACAAACCGAATGTTTGCTTCACTAAAATATAAAAGTGTCTCAAAACACAAACTCACTTGTACAGAATAACTCAATGTTTGACGTGCATTTGAGTGGCCATAGTTCAAATCCGTATAACTACAAAATGCAGTGATACTCTTGTATTCTATTCTTTCTGTCTGGTATGAACTTCTCTGACCTTATGTAGTCTTCCTAGAGTAAAATAAATTATTTATTTATTATGCTAATGCTCACAGCTGTTCAAATTATGAATCTTTAGCTCCCCATGTATTATACGCCAAACTAATAGATCTGATCCCCTCCGAAATGACAAAGTGAACTTGATAGCTAGGTATCACAGCATGAACAGCATACGTTTTACTAACCATACTGAAAAGTGTACTTATACTATCAATGCTGCAAATATTAACTTTTTAATACTTACTTAAAATATTTTGTATTAAACAAATTTTTTTAATATGAGAATGCCTATCCCTTTGGCAAGGAAATGGGATCTACTTTGTGTAAATGAGAATTTTTCATAAAATAGTATTGTGTTAACAAGATTTTCTTATTATTTCAAAATGTATTGTAATTATTTTCAGTTTGAAACAACGATTCCCAAATGCCTTTCAAGACATTTGTTTATATACAGAAGTTTCTCTCTATATGGCATACTATAATTTTCGACTGATAGCGCGTAGGTTTCTTCAAGAATTGTTTCTGGACACGACTTTTGGCGAGGTAAGAAATATATATCATAAGCTGTTATATTTTGTATTGCTGGCTATCTAAAAACATAGACTTACTTAATCTGTTTTGTAGAGATGATATCCATTATATCCACCAATCAATCTGATGATATAGATAAAAATAATGCTTGCACATACTTCATGAATTCTTGATTGTTGCCACAACACCCGTTGTTGATAAGATGTTCTGAGGTTAGCAATGTTTCAAATGAGAGGGAAGATATAGCTTGGAATACAAACTTAAATAACTTCAAGGGGTGTGTGTGTAGAGTAGTAAACTCTAGAGGATTACTTAATCTCGTCAGGAGTATTGTAATAAAATGGCTCAATTTGAACTCCTGGTTAGGAAAACTAATGCTGATATAATAGGGCTAACAGAAATATGGTGCCACCAAGAAATTGGTGATGACGAGTTCCGGTATGTATAATGTACAGTAAACCCCCGCTATTCGCGGTATCTGTATTCGCAGTTTCGCATATTCGCAATCGCCAATTTAATATAAAATGAAACCTAAAAAAATGTGAATTTTAAAGCGCCGTGAATATTTTCCGCCATAAAAAAACATGGGCGTGGCTAAAATTATCTTTCCCGGTCAAAACAGCGCTCAGTGGGTGGGGGGAGAGGGGTGACAAAATCGCGAGCGTGGATGTTTCTCGCTAATCCTTGTTCAGCATGTGTTATGCATTTGTCATGGAAGGTTTCGTCGTTTGCTTTTAATTTATATGTTTATAAATTGAATAAATTTATCAATTTATAAATTGATATGCTTACAAAAATGATAAATCTACCGTTTTGCAGTGTAAAACAGACTTTTTCGAGTGTGTTAACGGAAGAAAGTGACTATTGTGGACAAGTTCTTTCTAACCCCTACAAAAATATGGCTACGAATAAAAAGAGAAATGTGAAAATATCAAAGAAGGTGATGACATTGGCGATTAAAATTGAGTTATTAGACAAACTTTCTAATGGTGAAAGTGTCTCCTCAGTGGCAAAACACTATAAAATCAATGAGTTAACGGTACGATCAATCAAGAAATCGGAATAAAAAATCTGCCGTAGTGTCCGTGAAAACGCGCTAATTGCTTCAAAAATTTGCTCTGTAACTCATGATGTTAAATTAGAAAAAATGGAAAAGGCTTTAAATCTGTGGATAGAAGACCGAACTCAAAATAAGATTCCATTAAGTTCACTCATCATTCGCGAAAAGGCAAAACTCCTTTATCAACACTTTAGCGAAACTGGTGATAGCACTGGCGGGATAAGTTTTTTAGCTAGCAAAGGCGCTGGTTTGAAAGATTTGTTTGAAATTTCTAATAAATATTACATTTAATATTAAATTGTTTCTTATTTTCATTTCGATGCCATATGCTTGCATTTCACTATGTACTGTCTATGTACATAATCATATTATGAAGGTACATATAATACATACGTAGACAAAATTATAGACTAGTTTTTCTTATATATTTCATACTTTGGAACGGATCCCCTTTATTACTATGGGAGCCATAACTCAGTACTCGCGTTTTCGGTATTTATGAAACTGTATAAATTTACTGTATTTATGAAAGATGGGTAAGAAACAAGGGGTGGAGGGGTCATGCTTCTTATCAAAAGCAGCCTGAGCGTGAAAAGAGATTTTGCTGAGTTTGAAGTTACATCTCTCAGCATTAGTAGAGAATACGATGAAAGAAAGCAAGCTTAATGCAGCATCAGCCAAAAAAAAAAAAAAACCCTTCCATTTCACCCCTCCGTTCGTTCCAAATGCTTGTCCAGCTCAGCCTTAAATTTATTTAGGCTATCAACTTCCACAACAAAAGATGGAAGTCTTTTCCACCAATCAACCAACTGCTGGCTAAAGGCAAATTTCCAAATATCTTTTCTACAACTGTCTTTCCTCTGAATCTATGCCCCCTCAGGTTCTTAATCTGAGCAAAAGGAACAATCCAATCAGCATTCAGCTTACTCAACCCATTCAAGGCTTTATACACCTCGCAGGTGGCTACTCTCCAGGTGCTGCAATTTGCAGACCTTGAGCCTTTCTTGGTAAGAGCACCCCTTTGTTCCTCTCACCAATCTTGTTGCCCTTCTTTGTACTCGTTCTAGCAACTGTACATCCTTCCTAAAATGAGGCCCCTACCTGTAAACAGTAGCTGTGGCCTGATCATTGCCTCGTACAAGGTATAATCACCTCCCTGTCCCTGCTAGCAAAATTCCTATATATCATTGACAAGACACCATGACCTGCCCCATCAGCCCGTCTGCACTGCTCAGCGAACTTCATATTTGACTGCACAATTACCCCTAGGTCTTTTCACTTTCCACTTCCATGAGTGTAATACCATAGTTGGTACATTTCTCATAGGTTATTGCTACCCATATGCAGTACTTTGTATTTTTCAATGTTAAACTTCAGTTGCCACTTCTCAGTCCATTTGCCGAATTTATCTAGATCCAGTTGGAGTATCATACTGTCTTTACTGTCATTAACAACCCTGCCAACCTTTGTATCATCTGCAAACTTGGATATTAATCCTGATATACCTTCATCAATATCATTGATGAATACACAAAACAATTATGGGCCCAGCACCGAACCCTGGGGAACTCCACTAATAACATTTGTACACGAAGAGCAGTATCCGTTGATTACCACTCTCTGTCTTCTACCACTCAACCATCCCTTTATCCATTGTAGCAACTTACCCTTAATGCCATACTTTTCCAATTTGTACAGCAGTCTTCCATGTGCAACAGTATCAAAAGCTTTCCTGAAATCCAAATATATGATATCAAAATTATTTTTGACATTCATTTCCTTTGTGAACACATCATAGTATCCAATCAAATTGGTCAGACAAGACATCCCTTTAACAAACCCATGCTATGTCTTAACTATTACTGTAGTCTTGTCTAGATAATCTTGCAATGCTTCTTTAACCAGTGACTCCATTACTTTCCCCAGAACACAAGTTAAACCAACAGGTCTATAGTTACTAGTGTCATCTTTTGAACCCCCCCTTTGTAAATTGGTGACAAATTTGCACACCTCCAGTCAATAGGACTTCCCCTGAGTGCAAGGAAGCTCTCATAATTATCGCTATGGGTTTGCTTACTTCCTTTGCTGCCTCCTTTAATATAACTCGATAGATGCCATCCACCCAGATGCCTTTTTTATGTTTAACTTCAACAATTTCTCCTCCACTTTGCTCAAAGTTATTACAAAATCACTTAGCTCCCTGTTAGAGTTTGATAAACTTCTGGCATTCCCCTCATTGAATAACTCCTCATGTGTCAATGTAGATGAAAAATACTTTTTCAGTTTATCAGCTACCTGAGCATGATTATCAATAGTCAACCCATCTATGTTAAGTGGTCCAATCTGATTCATCCATTTCCTTCTAGAGTTTACATAAGTAAAGAACTCTTTGCTGTTTTTCTTTGCATCCTTTGCCAAAGATTTCTCGTAATCTACCTTAGGCTTCCGTGTCACCTGATAATTTATATGCATCCCGTACATTTTTCTTCTTTGCCCCGAGCCTCACTAATTCATCTGACATCCATTTAGACCTGAACTTTGAACAGTATTTCTTAGTTGGAATGAAAAGCCTAGTAGCCTCCAAGATTAAGTCCCTTTCAGGCTTCCCATTTAGAATTCAATGTTGGTGTCATCATTAGTTGATCCCACTGTACAGAATTTTAAAACTGTCTGAGATCCCTTTAGTCACCTTTACGAAAGCAAAAGCCATTCCCTTGAGCCTTGATTGTAGCTACATCTTTAAGTAATTCCCATATCAATACATTGTGATCACTGTCACCCAGTGGTTCCTTTATCTGCAAATTCTTAATGCAAGAATAATCACTGCTGACAATCAAATCAAGAGTATTACTCCCTCTGGTTGCTTCCCGAACATTCTGCCGTAGAAAACAGTCATCTAATAAATCCAAAAAAAAGTCTTGCTAGTATGCGAGTGACTAACCCCAAGTTTCAGTCAATATCTGGAAAGTTAAAATCCCCCATTATAAGACATTCTGATTTACTGGCCCACTCTATTTCTCTGCACAGTTGAGACTGCTCATTATATTTATCAAATTCCTTAGGCTTATAACACACACCTGCTCTCATTTTTCCCTTCCCAGTGCTTATGTCACACCAAACCAACTCAACATTGCATTGTCCACCAACATCAATTGGATGCACTTCTTTAGATTTTGTGTTTCTTGACTAACAGCATAACTCCTCCCTTCCTGTCCTGTCTGTCCTTTCTGTACACATTGTACTCCCCAAATTCCAATTCTGCACTGCTTATATCTGTGTGATACCACATCTCTGATATCCCAACAATATTCTCTCTCTCTTTGATGCCTTGACTAGCACTACAAGCTCATCAAATTTATTAACTTGTTTAATTAATTTATTAACAAATTTATTAATTATTAACAAAATTAATTCGAACCCCGTCGATGATGCAAGGAACTTTAGTGCGCTTTTTTCACTCCGTGGCTGAGGTAGTCAGTCTCAGGTGTAGATAGCAAGGTTTTTTCCCCAGAAACTAGGGGTTTTTTTTGTCCAGCAAACAAGCAAATTGACCAGAGAACACACGCAATTTACAGACAAAATAAATATGGTAGTGTAACCTTTTCACCACTCAGTGGAGCAGAAACCGTGACTTATCAGAGAAGGCCACCCTTTGCCACTCGACTGGGATCCCGTGTCGGTATTTCTGTGCAAACTGACTGCATTGTTTGCATTGAAAGGCTGTTAGTATGGGTGCTGTCACTAAGCGTCTGCTGCTCCGGAGCTCAATACGCAACAGGGTTCGCTGCACTGTCGTATTGCAGACCTTTCTGGTGGCCCCATGGTTCATTTGGACAGCCGTTTAAGCAACAGTAGCGCGTCGAACGGTCCCAACCAAACGTTTCAGCCAACATTCACCTGTGGGTTCAATGGCACATGGGGTTCCACAATTGACATGTCAGGTTGCTAAAACTGTCCCATTCATCCATCTTGATACACTCTCACCACTGCAGCACGTCAACATTTCACAAAGTCCGCTGTTTCGGAAATGCTCGCACCCCTGGCCCAATAGTCAATGATCATGCCTTTTTCCAGGTCTGATAGTTCGCGTGCTTTGCCCATGACAGAGGCTGTTACTGTGTTCACGGATGCCAAACATCAAGCCTTATAAGCTTGCTGTGTGTGTGTGTGTGTGTGTGTGTGTGTGTGTGTGTGTGTGTGTGTGTGTGTGTGTGTGTGTGTGTGTGTGTGTGTGTGTGTGAACTTGACACGTGCGCTGTATGATTCGCTAAGTGTGTGTGATATCTGCATTAGGGGTGGTCGTAATATTGCGACTGGTCTCTGTACATGTACCTGTTTCTACTCTTAGTTACCCTAACACAACCCATGTATTTATTTGTTCCAATATGACTCCCAACAGTCCTGGAACTCTCCATCGCCTTGCTTTCCGTACTGCTGCTCATTCTAATAGAAGCAGTGCAAAAATCACTTTTACTTCTGCCTGCGGCCAGTGTTAACTTTTTTGTCTGTATCCCCCCCCAAAGCTAGCAGTTTTTTGACCCCTAACACAGCCTCGATGGCATCAGCAAATATTCTTACACCCTTTCTATTTAAGTGTACCCCATCCCTGTAGAAGCAGTCTCTCCTGTCAACAAGCACAGACCAGGCTGAAAAAAATTCTACCCCTTGAGCCTTGCATAATCTCTCCAGGGCCAAATTGGTCGACAAGACTCTCATTGTATACTCCCCCCTATCGTGTCTGGGCAGAATTGCAGACACTTTCACATTTAACCATAACTCGCGACTTTTTTTCAACATTGACCTTTACTTGTTGAGTAAATCTGCCGATCTCTTACTCTTAATGTCATTAGCATAGAATGTGTGGTGTGAGTTAGTTGGTAACAACGACAGTGGGAGTAATCTACAGACCCAAAGGTTGTGAAGAGTACGATGAGAGTCTTTACATGCTGGTGGAATGGGCAGGCAAGCATGAATGTCATATTACAGGAGACTTTAATCTGGCCTAGATTGATTGGAATAAGTGGGAGGTGAACTCACCATAGGAAAAATCTTTTTTTTAAACAGACTAGTTGATTATTATTTGTATCAGCATCTTAGAGAAACTACGAGGGAGAGAATATTCTTGGCTTCATCATTACTTACAAATCGGATGACATCACAGGCCTTAAAGTATGGGATCATGCAATCATCAGGATGGGATCATGCAATCATCAGTTAGAAGAAGAAAGATGTAGCAATAGTTAAAGGTGCGGGTTTTAACTTCAGAACAGGGAACTTTGACAGTTTAAGGTACTATGTGGCATCTGTGCACTGGGCAGATTGCTGGGCGATGGCAAATACATTTGAATTATGGAATATTTTTAAAGCAAAAATCACAGAAGCCATGAATACATACATACCTTTAAGAAAATATTGTGGGAGGAAGATGCCGAAATGGATGGCTCTAAAACTAGATGGTCAAATGGAGCAGAAAAAGATAGGATGGGATGGTTACAGAGCATTTAAAAGTACTGAAGCCTACAACAGGTACAAGTTAATCTGTAATAGTCAGATTAACTTGTACCTGTTGTAAAGACTGCATATGTGAAAGCATTAACTAGGAGAGCAAAGGAAGGGGTCAAGCAATTTTCATGTTATTATTATTATTAGCTATATGGTGCAAGGAAGCCTGAGGCTTCAGATGTGAGCCCCTGGTATGTGAATACGACAAAGAAGAAAGCTAATCAGATCGGACCCTTGTGCACTGAGTCTGGAAAAGTCTTAGATAACCCAGCTGATGTTGCGGATGAATTGAATTGGTATTCTGCATTGATCTTTACTGACAAAAGAGGCCCCAGGTGCCAAGCAATTCTGTGATCAAATGACTTTTCTCTGATTAGTGCTCTTTCTTGAAGTAGAAATTGTTTCTTTATTTAAAATATTTATTAACACGCAATTAAATAATCTATAGTAAAGAAAGAAACTTTACTAAATTAAGAAAGAAAGCAACCTTCTCTTTTCCTTTTCTTCTATATATCTTTAATTACTAACTTCCTGGTGCTTGGTCACAGGGTGGCACTGCTCCTGCCTCCACGTGGCAGGGCCGGTAACCTGGAGGGGAAAAGCTTTCCCTTCCAGGGTGAAATGGAGTGAACTGACTCCAATATCCAGAAACCCACTGGGTTGATTGATCCAAATGTAACATGAAGAATCTATTTCTCTTGAAGATGCATCTAAAATGACTAGAAAAGGTGACAAAAATGACTCTGTCTCCACAAAGAGAATGAAAACTGACATAAATACCTTAAATGCCCCAGCATATCTAATAATACATTCCAATAATGGGAAATTGGTGGGCCAATTCTCACCTTTTCTCATACAAACGAATCTTGAGAGTTATGCCGATCCATCAAAAAATGTTAAGAGATAAAAATCAGGTGATATTTTAGTAGAAACAGCCCACTCTAAACATTCCGAAAGACTGTCGCAAATGACAACCTTCGCATTAATACCAGTAACTGTATCCCCTCACAATACCTTAAATACATCAAAAGGTGTAATAATGGAATGGGACCTCTTAAACTTACCTGAAGATGAAATTCAAGCGAACTCCAGGAACAAGGAGTAATAAATGTCAAAAGAATTACGATTAAAAAAGAAGGGATTGTCACCCCCCACCAGAAACCTGATACTCACTTTCAACACACCGAAACTGCCCAGATCAGTAAAAGCAGGATATCTACATTGCAATATTAGACTGTACATCCTGAATCCTCTCTGCTGTTTCAACTGCCAGAAGTTTGGACACTCACAGACTGTATGCAGAGGAAAAACATGTGCAAACTGTGGATCCCAAGAACATCTCACCTCTATTTGCACAGCTGGAAATCATAAATATACAAACTGTAAAGGGGAACATACGGCATACGCAACAGTGTGTGAAATCTGGAAGAAAGAAAAAGAATACAAAAGTACAAAGCAGAAAATGGAGTTACATATCAGGAAGTGAAAAAAGCAATTACAATAAATCTAGAAAATAAACCTTCTTATACTCATGTCACCACAACTAAAAAGAGCCCGGAAATGAGACTTCCAAATTCAAAATGCTGTGGAACACAAACAAATGTCTCAATTCCCCCAAGAGAATCAATTTCAGAATGAGCACGTGGATTTTACAAATCTTCTCCACCACAAAAACAACAAGAAAAAATTATTAATCGGATAATGCAGAAAATGTAAGAAGAAAAGTAAATAAAGAAAAACAAAGATTACAGAACAAATGGATATTGAGGCTTGAAATACCAGAGAGGACACAGTCCTTTGAAATTTTTGCAGAAGAAGAAATGGATACAGGAAGACCGTATTTTCCAAAGAAAGACAAACCCAAGGCAGAAAAGGCAAAAACAGCCCCAAGGAACCAATCTGAGGGACCCTCTAAACCAAAATGACAGATGCAATTATCCAGTGGAACTGTTGACGTTTCAACGCAAACATTAATGATATTACAGACCTCATTACCCAGTATTTTAGTAGAAACAGCCCACTCTAAACATTCCAAAAGACTGTCGCAAATGACAACCTTCGCAACCTGCCTACAAGAAACTTATTTGAAATTACAGGACAACAGTACCATTAAAAACTGTACCATATCAAAAAGGACTGCATATCGGATGGACCAAAGCGAGGGGGAGTTGCAATATTATTCAATAGACATCTCACGCAATACCATTGAACAACCCCTTAGAAGCAGTTGCAGCCTGTTTAGCAATAGGCTTCGATATTACCATAACCTCAATATATCTACCTCCTAGTCAAGAACTTTACTAAAAAGATTTTGAAGCACTGATTGCCCAACTACCCTCTCCATTCTTCATTTTAGGTGACCTAAATGGGCATCACACACTGTGGGGCGATCCCAAAATAGACCAGAGGGGTAAACAAATCGAGAAAATAATAGCTGAGAAATGACCTCATGATTCTGAATGATGGCACATACATATTTCCACCTGCCATCAAAAAGTAGCTCTGCAATAGATTTATCAGTCTGTTCCCCCACACTGTATCTGATGATTCATTGGACAGTGTATGAGAATCCATTGGGCAGCGATCACTACCCCATATTCTTGAAAATCACGAAGAAAGCTCCATGCCAAGCCAGCAGACATCTCAAATGGAAAATATATGATGCGGACTAGGAAACTTTCAGGGTACTAACGAAATTAGATTGCAATATTATTAAACAAGAATCAATACAAGCAGCGGTGGCTTATGTCACAAATATTCTCCAATCAGCCAAAAAAACAATACCCAAAACTCATGCTAACATTAGAATGTATCCGAAATGATGGTGGAACAGTGAGTGTCAGAAAGCTAAAAAACAAAGGAATAGAGCCTGGAACCTCTTTCACTAAAGTCCAACAACAGATAGTCTGATTCAATTCAAGAGAGCCAGAGCTAAGGTCAGGAAAGTGCACAAAGTCAGCAAAAAAAGAGACTTGGATAAAATCTGCATCCACTGTAACCAGTTCCACATCAGCTACACTTATCTGGAAGAAGGTCAGAAAGATGACAAACAGTTCCCAAATTAAACCCCACCCCATTACTAAATTGGAAAGGGCAGTTGGTTACAAATCCCTTAGATATTGTCAATGTGCTTGGTGAAAATTTTGCCAATACATCTGCTAATTTTGCATACCCGACTACTTTCAGAACTTACAAGAATGAGGCTGAAAAAACAAATTTAACCTTTTCCACCAAAAATAGTGAACAATACAACTTGCCGCTCATGGTAGCAGAACTAAAACAAACTCTGCTACAGACGAAACACAGTGCAGTTGGCCCCGATGAAATCGTTATGCAATGATACAACAATGAGATGAACAATCTCAATTAGCCCTGTTAGCTTTATTCAACAAGATATATCTTGAAAATACTTTTCCAGACAAATGGGATCGTGCAATAATACTAGCTTTCCTGAAACAGGAAAAAGACCTATCAGATCCACAGAATTATCGCCCTATAGCTTTGACTAGCTGCTTATGCAAGATCCTTGAAAAAATGGTCAATAATACACTAACTTGGTACCTAGAAAATAACAATCTTCTCAATCCAGCACAATATGGTTTTCGGAAAAATCGCTCTACATTAGATTTACTTGTACAATTGGAAAACCAGGTAAGAAATGCTTTTCTCAGAAAACAACATCAAGTCATGGTTAATTTTGATATCAAGAAAGCATACAACACCACATGGCGCTATGGCATTCTTAGAAGGTTACATCAACTTGGCCTTAGAGGGTACCCACGCCTATACAAATGCAATTTTCTTAAGAATAGAACTTTCCAAGTGCGAATTAACAATACCCTTTCCAATACATTTGTCCAGAAAGGAGTCCCTCAGGGATCTGTACTAAGTGCCACACTTTTTTCAGTCCACTTCAGCACGATAATAGAACAAATACCAAACATTTTCACAACTGTTTATGATGATGATTTCAGCATTTCTTATCAAGCACAACATATGAGTACAATAGAAATTTGGTCCTTGAGGTTGTCACAGACATTTCTCAGATATGCCAGACAAACTGTACTTGTTACCTGGGAGTCTAAAACGCTGATGGAACTGATATTCGGGTGAAACTCAAGTCAAGTGGACCCAATTTTGGCACTGTCCGGACAGTCTGTGAAAGCCAAATCCTCTGCTTGCACCTTCACAATGGTGGGACTGTTAGTAATCCTGGGTATAACCTCCATGCACAAATACATGGTGGGTGACCACCCAGGTGTGAACCAACGTAAGCAGGGGTTGAGGTGTGGCGCCCACACCACAGGGAGGAACGCCGCCCCTACCTGGCAGTACTAGGTGGTAGATGACTCTCGTCAACTGGTGAAATACCACCACTTTGCTTATTGGAGGCTTGAAGTGGTGGAACCCATGTTTAGTCTCTAGAGCTAAGTTCTGGTCAACCCTTCCCTATCTCTTCCATCATGCAGTATGATTCATGACTTTTGAGGTTATGATGAACGTCGTGGCGAGATCCAATATTCCTTACATTTCGAGGGTACAGCTCAAAAACGGTATTTGCAGGCCGGCCGCTAGTTAGTACACCGGACCGAACCTGTTGGTAACTCTCTAGGAGGCTTCCGGATCAGCTAGTGTATAATCTTGCTACCTCTACTCTGCCAGATAGTGACTGGAGAGAGTCCGAGTAGTGTGTATGCGGGGACCATTGTCGAGGCCACGTTATGTCAAGGATCTGGGTATATTCTTACCACATGTAGGCCATATCGAAAAATTTCATTACTTCATACAGCATGCCCCACCCACTTTTTCTTAATATTGAATACACCATGAATTGTCAAACTAATAGAGCAAGCTTATCTGTGAAAAGATCTAAACCTCCCAAGCACTTCCTAATTCGTTTCATAAATATACGTGGTCTCAATTCTAATCTCAACAATGTCCATTTCCACTTGCAGTCTGCCAAACCCCATGTACTTTTCCTGACAGAATCCCAGTTATTGGTTGATTCAACTACTGCTCATCTCATATGCCCAAATTATTCGCTGTATGATTCCTTTCGCCTCAAAGGTGGTACTTATGTCTGTTCTGATATTCCCTGTCAGAGACTTGGCAATTTGGAATCTCCTCTCTTTGATCTTCTCTGGCTTAAAATCTCTCTACCTCATTGTGTCAAATTCATCTGTTGTCTCTACCATTCTCCCAACTCCACTAATCATTTAGAGCTCTTTGACTTCCTCTCTTTGCAACTTGACTTTCTCCAGTCCAGTCTTTCCTAACAGTGAGGTAATTTTCCTTGGTGATTTTAATCTTCACAACTCCAGCTGGCTTCCGTTTTCTAGTCACACCGACCCAGCAGGTCGAGATGCTGAGGTTTTTGCAATTACTAATGACCTAGCACAGATTGTTCATTTACAAGAAAACCAGACAATCCTAATCATACAGCCAATATGCTTGATCTTTTTCTCACAAACAGCCCTTCTAAGTACACGGTCGAAGTGAGAGGTCCTTTAGGCATTTCAGATCACAACTTGGTGATTGTCTCTTCTCCAATGGAACCTTTATCTCATGGCTATTCCCAACCTCGTGTTGTTTGGCATTACAAGAATGCAAAATGGGATGACCTGCGAACTTCTTTTCTTCTTTTCCTTGGTCGGATTACTGTTTCAAAACTTCTGATGTCAGCGTTTGCTCAGATTGTGTCAGTGAAATTATTCTTGCAGGAATGGAATCCTTTATCCCACACTGCACTTTAAAATCTCGTCCTTTATCTAAACCTTGGTTTTCCAATAAATGTGCTAAGGCTGTTTAAGAGAAGAATGTTGCATATCGTAATTGGCTTGTTTCTAATTCTTCAGTTTCATTTTCTGCCTACACCAAAGCTCGCAACAATTGTAAGTTATTAATCAGTCCGAACTAGAGTTTGAACAGGCTAAGAGTAGAAAACTTGCTTCTTGCCCTATTGCTAGCAGAGCATTCTGATCTCTTGCCAAAGCTATTGGCCGCAACTTTTGCCCATCTCTGCTCCCACCTCTGTCCAAACCAGATGGTTCCGTTGTAACTTCAGCCAAGGATAAAGCTGACCTGCTAGCATCCCATTTTTCTTACAGCTCATGTATTAATGATCTTGGTAAAACACCTCCCACCATTCCCAACACGCTCCAAAAAAAAGACCACTTCCATCAAAAGGATATCAGAAGGATTTTGATGAATCTTGTTGTTAAGAAAGCTCCAGGTCCTGATGGTATTTCTCCACTTGTTCTCAAAACCTGTGCTCCTGAACTTACTCCTATTCTTTGCTGCCTTTTTTCACTTCCTTATTCCAAAGGTGTTTTTCCTTCTGCTTGGAAATTTGCTCATATCCAGCCAGTTCCTAAAAAGGGGTGCAAATCCCTCCCATCCAATTATCGTCCCATTGCAATTACTTCTACTCTTTCTAAAGTAATGGAGAAATCAATTAATAGCCAACTCTTAAACTACCTAGAAACGTGCCACCACCAGCCAACATCCATTTACTGTCCAACTTAAAACCCACAGAACCAACTTTTCATCTTCCTCATTTATTCATTCAACTGCCGTTTTCTGGAACAACTTTCCTTCATACGTATTTCCTGAAAATTACAATCTACAGAAGTTCAAGTCCAATGTCAACAAATATCTTCTTTTGTCTTCTCAACCTCCAATCCAAGCACGGTACTAAGTAGTATAGGTTCTAATACCTCTCGTGTTTGGGGTTCACATAAAAAAAAAAATTATAAATAGCCATGAACAAAGTTATAAATTGGACAGAAACAAATGAATACAGAATTTCTTTGCAAAAGACTGTGTGTATTCACTTTTGCAGTAAAAGTATATTCATCCTGATCCAGAACTCAGGCTGAAAGGACAGATCATTCCAGTCGAAAATAGTGTCCGTTTCTTGGGACTTGCCTTTGACAAGAAATTAACATTTTTGGAGCATATTAGACATATTAGATTTCAATGAAAAAGATGCTATCAGCTATATCATGGGGAGCAGATAGAACAGTTCTACTATGATTATATCGATTACTCATCCGGTCTAAGTTAGACTGGTTCCCCAGTCTATAACTCAGCAAGACCTAGTGCCCTGAGATGGCTCGATCCAGTACATCACTGTGCAGAGCCTCTAGGCTGAGGCTCAAGAACTTCCTTTACAAATCAGAAAACATAATCAATTAATTTTTTATGCAGCTAAAATAAAATCCCTACCAGGACACCCTCCCCCCTACAGAAAATTCTTTTTACATCAGAATGGGAGCAACAGTATCAGCAACAACAAAGAATCAATAAACCTGCAAACATGAGATTAAAAATCCTTCTCCTCAGCAGAAATCTTAACCTGGATAATATCACTCCGCTGAAGAAGCTTTTTTCACCACCATCAGGGATAATCAAACTGCCTACATGCGACTTTTCGTTCCACTTTTGGAGTAAGCAAACACTTCCTCATATAAACTATCAACAGCTGCATGCTGCTTACAAGTCACTATTTTCAGCTCACTGCTTTTTATATACAGATGGCTCAAAAATTGAATCTCATGTGGGAGCAGCAGTCTACTTTTCAGACACCACATCGGCCCAAAAACTCCCAAAAGACTCAGCATTTATACTGCAGAACAGCAAGCCATTATGTTAGCGCTAAACCAAATCGAACATACAAGTTCCAGAGATAGCATTATTTTCACTGATTCCCTTAGCTCTGTGATGGCAATACAAAATATCAATTCCAAAAAACATCCATTACAACAACAAATTCAATACCGAGTATCAAATATATATCACCTGGTTTTGGCGCATTATAGCCTTAGTTGCTAATGTGCCAATAAAACCCAACAACCAACCAACCAAGTATCAAAACTCCTAGAACAAGGCCATAATATTAGATTTTGCTGGATCCCAAGTCATGTCAGAATATATGGTAACGAACAAGCAGACAGAGCTGCTAAAGAAGCCAACAGCATTTCTGCATCAAAATATATCCCTTTAATGGCAATTCTTAACCAATAACAAACTGCATCAGATGGGTAACTCGAATGGTGAGCTCAGCAACTGTATGAGGAAACATTCCGATAATGTGGCCTATATAGCTTTGCAACCAGTCACCTCAGAGGTGACCTGATTGAGGTTTATAAGGCTCTGGGAGGGATTAGTAAAATGAATGAAGGTGAATTTCTCACTTTTCTAAAGAATTCCAGAACTAGTGGACATAAATTTAAACTGCAGGTGTTGAGGTTTAGATTTAGATTGTAGGAAGTTTTCTTTTAACCAGCAAGTCATTGATTGCTGGAATAAGTTGCCATCGCAGGTAGTTGAGGCTGACAGTTTGAATAAATTCAAAGGTCAACTGGATAACTTTCACCTACAATCTGCTAAGCTCAGCTTACTGTTTCTAACAGAATCCCAGTTATTGGTTGCCTAAACCACCTAAATCTTAATTTGTATAATTATTCACCCTGTGATTCCCTTACCCAAATCAACTTCATCTGTTACCTGTTTTGATTTCAAAACTGCACAAATCACTCAGAACATTTTTAACTTCCTTTCTTTGAAACTCGACTGACTCAATCTAACTTTCCAACAGGGAGATATTTTCCTTGGTGATTTTCAAATTTACAAACCCAGTTAGTTGAGATGCTTAGGCTTTTACGATTACTAAAGAACCTAACACCGCTTGTTAATTTACCTATTAAAATACCAAACAATCATTATCATGCACCAAATACTCTTGATCTTTTCCTCACAAACAACCCTTGAAAGTACCCAATAAATCTGGTAGTAGTATCATTTCACCTTACAGGCCCTCTGAGAAAATATTTAATCTTTGATGACTCACGGTTCTGGATTAGTAGCTGCTACTAATCCACCCCCCCCCTCAGCTTTTACAAGGTGAACAACAATATAAAAAGGGGGAGACCAAAAAAGGCAGCACAAATACAAAAGTGGAAATGTTTTCCAATAACATAAAGCTTCTCAAAGTTTATATTTGCATTTGTGGATATTATCATGGAAAATAAGAGAAACTCTGGTAGAATTGTGGTCATGAACTGTGAAGTAAATCAGTTTACTTCAATGTATTTGCTTCCAGGAAGATGTCATAGTAGCATCTTTTATAGCCAAAAATGGCAGAACGTTATTCATTATTATGGTACAAGGAAGCCCTGGATTTTTCAAAAAAAATAAATAAAATAATAATAATTAAATTAAAAATAATCCCAGGGCAGTGGAGAATGAAAAGGACCTGAAGTAATTGTGCAGTCTTATGTGAAGTTCTCTGAGCAGTGTAGACAAGCAGCCAGGAAAGCACATGGTGTATTGCCAATGATATAAAGGAATTTTTCCAGCAGGGATAAGGTGGTGATTATCCCATTATATAAGACAGACTACATTTTGAGTATTGAATACAGGTCTAGAAGCCCCATTTGCCCCTTTGTAAAACTTTCCTTACCAGGAAAGGCATCAGTTTTACAAATAGCAGCACCTGTAGACTAGGCACCTGTGAAAAAATCTGAAAGCAAATTTAGCATCAGCCAAAAAAAAAAAAAAAAAAAAAAAACACTTTCTTATAATTATTCCTTGAATTCAATCAAACTACCCACTTTCTACAACACCAGATGGAAGTTTGTTCCAGTAGACAACTACCAGCTGGCTGAAGATAAATTTCTACACATCTAATCTTGTAACTATCCTTCCTCAATATAATGTGCCATCACGGCAGTAAAAGTTATGCTTCAAGAGAAAAAAAAATAAAGCCAAAGATCATCACATTTTTCAGTTCTGAAAGAGAGGGATGGGGACTGACATAGTTGGATGAGTTCTGTACTCTGTATGATCTCAGCTAGAATACTATTTGCTGGTCCCTGGTGATTTTTCCCCCTAACGAATTTATGCATCAATTTGCAAATGACATATTTCAGTAAAAATACACATGCAGGTGGTAATTTGTGAAGAAGTACACTGGTGTTCAAAGAAAGTGCATCACCCCTTAAAATTGTAATTGTCATCCGAATAATGTAAGTATATGGCAATATTTCTTACAGATTGCATCAGATAAGATTGATGTGATGACGTAATATTGCGGCGCCTCCGTAGCCAGGTGGCAGGAGCAGCAGTGCGTAGCACACACTTCTTGATTAGACCGGGGTTCGAACCCATGACCACCAAATACGGAGGATGCGGAAAGGTCAGGAAATGACCACCACATATCCCCGGAGCAATATGGCCTTAGTTGCTAATGCTCCTAAAAAACCAAATAACAGCAACATAATATTGCATCAGCTATTACCTTCAGCTATATAAGCACTCTCAGCAACAGTTGCAGTCATTCCTTGCTTGTGACAGGATGGTGAGTTACATGCAGTTGATGCCACGAAGAAAAGAGTGTTATTGTTGCTTTACATGAGGAAGGATGTTCTTCCCGTCATATTGCTTATAGAGTGTCTTGTAATCAATCCACAATGAGTAGATTCCTTTCCAAACTCAAGAATACTGGTTCTGCTGATAGGAAAAAAGGAACCGGACACAAACGAGTCTCTACACCAAAACAGGACCAAGTTTTGAAGTGCTTCTGCCTTAAAAACTGTAAAGCTTCTTCGTCTGAGCTGAAAAGAGAATGGGAAAAACATACAGGAGTAGTAGCAAGTGCAATAACAGTCAGAAGACGCTTCTTCAAAAATGGACTTGTAGCCTGTCTTCCTAAGAAGAAGCCCCTTCTCACACAAAAAATGAAAAACGTCCTATTAATTTGGTATAAGGAGCATGTCAAATGGATCCCCGAGCAGTGGAAGTCAGTTATTTT
The DNA here is from genome assembly GCF_048544385.1 of Mastigoproctus giganteus. Taxonomy (NCBI): domain Eukaryota; kingdom Metazoa; phylum Arthropoda; class Arachnida; order Uropygi; family Thelyphonidae; genus Mastigoproctus; species Mastigoproctus giganteus. Next base: position 19,160,507 of record NC_143576.1, read on the forward strand.
CTGGGGATGAGAAGGAATTCAATCTGCATGGTTCTGATGAGAGAAACAATTCGTCGTAGACATGGTTAAGGATACCATCCAAACTGTATGGTGTCTACAGTGAAATTCCCTACTCAAATGAATAGGGGGCGCATTTCATATCGCGGAGTTGGTCACCTGCAGTTTTATAAAAGGTTCTGTAAATGTCAGTGGATACCTGGCTATATTGGAAGGCAATTGCTGCCAACCATTAGAGACCATTTCAACCTGCCAAGTAACTGCATCTTTCAGGACAACTCTGCTCCTTGCCATCAGGAGTAAGTAGTAAAGGTGTAAGTAGGCACTTTTGTAGTTACTTTAGCTTAATTTCTGCATTAGAGATTCGACAGTAATGTGTTTACATTTGACAATTCTTCCAACACTTTGCTGGCCAGGTAACAGCCTGAACCTGAATCCTATAGAGAACTGTTGGCATCGTGTGGAATCTGCAGTTGCCAGAAAGAAACCAAAGAAAATAGTTGAAATAAAAGAAATGTGATCAAAATAAAAATGGGCACACATCGAAATGATTTATTGCCATTATTTTTATGTACTAATCATGCAGAATTTTGATGTAGTGAATGTCACAATATACTTAGAAAAAAGGGTATAATTTCTTGTTACTATTTCATGTTTATTATATACACAGGAAGAATTATTAGAAATTTATTATTATATTTTTTCATTGGCATGCATTAATTTCAAACTGATTTTTACAACTAGTGGTGCCACACTCTTAAATTTAGAGGACATTAATATTTTCATGTTTTCATTTTATGTTACCAACATTCTTCTGAAATAAAGAAACTTTTTATTCCATCAAAACTGAGTATTTTTAGTGACCAAAAAGAACAAAATGAAGAAATAAAATTAATAAGCATCAGATTTACTAGTAAAAGTTCAGGCCTTAGTACAGCCCAAGCAGAATTCAAAAAACCTTAATCTTTTTTCCATATTTTAAACTTAAAAGTCTGGGGCCTGCTGAGCTAGGCAATATCCTTCATGTTACAAAACTGGGTAATACTAGATGCCAATTAAGACATCTAGTATTCCTCTAGATACCTTAACTCACAACTTAGTCTCTTATCCAATGGAGCCCTTAGTCTTTACCAGCTTTTGTTTTTTTACTACTAGAAAAATTAAAAATGGGGTGATCTGATCTGAACAGTTTCTGCTCTTCTTTTCCTTAGTTAGATTACTGTTTTAAACCATCTGATCCTAATTTTTGCTGAGATCATGTCAGTGAGATTATTCTTGTAAGGATAAAATCCTTTATTCCTCATTTCACCCTAAAATCTTGCCCTTTATATAACCCAGTGATCCCCAACCTGTGGCCTGTGGGTCAGCTAGTGACCCCACAAGAACATTTCGTTGATTCGCTTGAGAAAGTCACTAATTTTTTTTATGAAAAAAAAAGTCTATGTTTTTTTATTTTATGGATATAAGATCAGTATAGTGCCTATATGTATGAAATTTGTACAAATTCTATAATGTTAGGATTTTTAAATGTACAGATAAAAATTTGTTTGAATTTGAATACTCACCCAGTAACTGAAAACCCAGGATCAAATTCATAACTGACCTGCTATAAAAAAGAATTGATGACCACTGATCTAAACCTTGATTTTCTAATAACTATTCAAGATAAGAAATTAACTTATTGCAATTGTTTATCCAACTTCTCCAGCCTCTTTTTTTTTTTATGCTGATTGCATTTGCCAAATAATAAAATATTGTACCTCTGGAGCAAAAGTCTCTGATTCTAAAGGATGTTTATCTGTGATTCCAAAAATACCAAAATTATGTGTCTAAATATTGAAAATTTAGTGACTAAATGAATGACGACTAATTTCAAACATCATACAGTAATACATATGATAATGATAACTTAAAACTGAGTCATTCATTTTAAAATGCTTTAATGAAACATATAATATACTATATACATTCTGTTTCCTTAGAAATGTTTGCCACTCAGAAAGATTTTCTTAGTCCATTTTGATTTCCCTCTTAACCAACAGTAGTCTCCCATTGTGGATGTATTTGTAATGAAAGCATTCCCTTGCTCATCCCTTACATCTCACAAATTTTAAAACAGAAACTAAGGTATGAAGAAAATGAATTTTCAAAGACATTCTGCAGCCCATATAATTATAATATTGCAGTAAACTTGACACCAGAGATTCATAATTATCTTCTTTCCTTCTTCCAAGAAATCCATGCACAATTGCTTTAAATAGGCACCAAGTTGTTAGTTCAGTATCCTGTAGTTTTGCTTGAAATACGTCATCTTTGAGCAGTTTCTTTATTTGGGCCCCAATGAAAATTCTTTCAGTTGTGCACCTCCTAAATGGCAAAACACTTCCCTTAGATAGAAGAATCCACTTCCTTCTTTACCCAGATCCTTAACAGAATTCTTCATTAATCCAAGCTTTGCATGCAAATGGAGAAGAAGAAGAAGAACCTTTCTTGGTTCAACCATTGAAACATATTTTGTTACTTCTCCCTAGCAAAACTTTTTCCCTTTTCCTATTGCTGCACATTATAATGTTTGTTTCACAACTGTCCCACATTAAGAAAACAACATAGAAAACAACAGTATTTTGTGAAACCTCTCTGTAGACCAGTGAGTAATCCAATCACTTTAAGATCACCACACACATTTCAAGCAAAGTTGCATTCAGTAACTTTCATATACATTCATGTTTCTTTCATGCCAACAGCATGATATAGAAGAACTGGTGGAATTGCATTTCCATTGTGCCACAAAACTTCTTTTAAACTTAATTTTGAGATATCAGTAAATATATGCAAATAATTAGGATTGTGTTCATATCCAGTTCATTCAGAAAACCACTAATATCTTTACAGAAAAACATATCTGCCATAACAAAATATTTTGAAGGTATTTTTTGACATTTGCAGTATACTGTAATTTTACTTCCAGCTTTAAGTTACTCACACTGTTGTAACCTAGACTCAGCAATTATGCTTGCTCTTTATTTAAGGTAAAATCACAAAGTCATTCAGTTCTTCTTGTTTAATGCAAGGCATTATAATTTTCTGGTTGGTAATTCGTGGAAACATACAGTGCAAAGTCTGAAATTCAAGAATCCTGGTTATTTTATTCCATGATTTTGGTAGATCTGGTTTTGGCAGGTATTCATTATGCAGAATAGGCCTTATTGCAGAAGACGTTACGATATTTGGTGCTGTGCTGTCCTTATTTTTTTTTGATATCCCTAATATTTTTGTCAGCCAGAAATATCAGCCATCATTTTTGCAGTGGCACAGATCTTGTCATCACACCATATGAAGAGCAAAAGACATACTTTTAATTTCCTAGTTAGTCACAACCTCAGATTTGTCGTACGGGTAGTACAGCACATGTGTGCAGCCCAAGTTTTGTCTTGTTCACCAATCTTGCAACCAAAGTACAAAAAATATGCACAGTTTAATAATACTGTGGATTTTCTTTCAGATAATGTATGGATAGTTTTTGTCGTAAACTATCCATACATTATTATAAATTTTCACCAATATGCAAATAGACACACAGATAATCTATATATAACTCACACTACAACTATCGGGGGGGGGAGTAGTAAGACAATGTTAAATATATTAACTCTCCCCAACATTGGCGCCTCCATAGCCAGGTGGGCAGGAGCAGCAGTGCGTAGCACATGCTTCTTGATTAGATCGGGGGTTCGAGCCCGTGACCACCATATACGGAGGATGCAGAAAGATCAAGAAATGACCACCGCATATCCCCAGAGCAATATGGCCTTAGTTGCTAATGCTCCTAAAAACCATGTACTGAAGTCATCACTCCTCATTATGCTGAAGAATATTATGTGCAAATTTCTTATACCAATGGTTTTTAAACTTCCATTTTGAAATTTGAATATTAGGCTAAACCAGAAGGATGATTCTGATTTAGTCATAGTCATTTCTACTGCTGTAGCCATGGAGAGGCCATTACAAGAGATTATATTATTTTGTTCATTAAGAAGTATTTAATTGCTGCATGTGACTATGTGGTGCATAAATTCTCATTGAAAAATAATATTCTTATAAATGCAGAGATAGCACAAATTTCAGCACATCATTTTAAAATTTGAAACTTTCTGTGGACAAGTTTTCCTTTTACAATAACTTTTGGCATTGTTTAAAATAAAGAAATGGATGAAATATATTTCTTTATTGAAATTTAACATACATATTGTCCAAAGTCATGCAAGGCATATTAACAATTCCTCATAGCAGTACTGAGTGCTAATATTCAGCCAGGTGAGAAAAACAAAAAACAAAAAAAAATGACTTCAAATATCCTTCAGTATTGGAAATGCTCTTGACATTGCAGAGTCATTGTTATGAACAGATTTTGTACTCCAATTTCTGAATGGGGGAAAGTCTACAGCAGTATCTTTCTTGAAGCAATTAAAATCACTTGATGTATAACAGAAAATCCAAAGAGAAATCCACAGATAAAAAAATCCTAGGTTACCTAATATTTGAAAGTGTACTGTACCGATAAATAATCCTGTGTGTGTGTATTTTAATATAAAATATGTATGTCAGTGAAATTTAATTTCTTATACAATATGGACTTTAAAAAAATTCTCCAGCCTTTTGAAATTCAAAAGTTAACAGCTGCTTTGCAGATAGTTAAATTACAATCACTCCTAATTAGATCACAAACACAAGCAATTGAATCTTTGGTTTTTGAAGTTGATGGGCAACTTGAGCATGGAGAAACTTCAACAGACAAGGGGACCTACCTCTTTAAATTTTGCAAACTGGTAAAAAGTCTTAAAATGACACATGGCATCTTCTCTGAGAGCTGTTTTTAATATTTCTTAGGTTTCTCTTGCACTTCTTCCTAATTTTAAACAAAATTAGGAAGTTCTTCTGTTCAAAAAAGATAAAGGGGAGATTTGTGCATTAATCTGTCTTGATGGGCCATCAGTCATGAAACAACTTACTATGATGTTGCAGTTTTAATATACAAAGTCAGTCACTACACTTTTTGACCCATCATACATGTATGATTGATGTATTTCAATTTGAGCATAACTGTTGTTTATTTATTTTTTTGACAGATATATTCATAAATACATTGAATTTGCATTAATTTAAAAAAAATCTGAATTTTAAATATTCTTTTAGTAGCACAGTGCAAAGATATATCAAAAACTGGAAATTGGTGAAATAACGAGCACTTAAACTTGCATGGTGTGAATCTGCCTTTAATTTCTTAAAGAATTACAGTTTATTCACAGAAATTTTGTGGTACTTCCTGTACTACCTTCTTCAGTGACTGTAAAGATGGCAGAACTAGTAAATTATGGTGATATGATTTACTTAAAGTTGTTAATTTTGATTACACACTTCTTATTTGTTAAAGTTAATGTTTAGTCTTGAATTAGTTAAAAAATAAGTATTAGCAACCATCAGGTAAATAATTAAGTTTTATAACAATGAAAGTAATTTACTTTCATTGTTAATTTGGTTAATAAGATTAATTAAAATACACTTCTGTAATGGCGCCTCCTTAGCCAGATGGGCAGGAGCAGCAGTGCATAGCACACGCTTCTTGATTAGACCGGGGTTCGAGCCCGTGCCCACCAAATACTGAGGATGCGGAAAGGTCAGGGAATAACCACCGCATATCCCCGGAGCAATATGGCCTTAGTTGTTAATGCTTCAAATAACAAAAACAACAACAACAAACAACAACACTTTTGTAGCTGTTCTTACGATATCATCAGACTCACATACCAAGAAGTGGTTTACAATTCATTATATTTATATATTTTGTATTGTACTCTTAAAGCAAGAAAGACAAAAAATATGATAAAAACCCTGTCCCCTGCTTCACCTCTGACAAAGACTTCCCACAAAGACTTCCTGTATTACAATTTACAATGCAAAGACTCCCAAAAATCATATATTGGACAAGCTGGTAGCAGACTGTTCAAAAGAATTAAAGATCATAAATATGACAGCCCATGGTCAAATAACAAAATCAGATCCATCTTTCTATGCCAGGTGCAAGGATGCAAGGGTAACCAATGGGATTTCAACACCTCGGTCCTAACCACCAACAGATACAGAAAATGCAGAATATACAAAGAATCATTCATTATTGGCATAACAAACAGTATTAATCAAAACAAAGGCACGCAGATAAATTATAACCATATACATAATTTCAAAAGCAGAGTATTAGAGCAGATAAAAAACAAAATAAGAACCACAATAAGTATATCCTGAAAAAAACCATCTGCCTCCTAACATAATCTTCAACCTACAACCCACCCACTCAGTTAAGATACTCACAAAGGTTAGCCATCAAACAGGTCTAATCCAATAACATCCAAATCCCTACTCTCATTCTCATTACCCTCAGCAACAAACTAACCTAAGATTGGCCCCAGGAGACGTTAACTGGAATTTTAATTCCAAACTTCTTTCTTAGTTTAAGAGTACAGTACAGTACAGTACAGTACATATAAATATAATGAATTGTAATCCATTGACTTGGTATGTGAAGCTGATGGTATCGTAAGGACAGCATTACAAGAGTGTATTTTAATTAATCTTATTAACCAAATTAATAACTAATTTAAAATTATTTAAAACTGTTAAAACTTAATTCTTTACTGTATGGTTGCTAATAGTTATTTGTTAACTAATTGAAGACTTAATGCTAACAAATAAAAAATGTTTAATCTAAATTAACAACTTTATATAAATCATATCATCACAATTTACCAGTACCATAGAATAATCTGAGAATAATCTTTAATTCTTTAAGAAATTAAAGGAAGATTATGCTCCACACAAGTTTAAGTGCTTATTGTTTCACCAATTGTGCTATTTCTGTTATTTAATGTAGGCATTCTTAAAAAATAAAAAAAAAATCCTACTGAATGGATAATTTCTTTCAGTTATGAATATTACTATAAAATGTGTATTAATGTATATACCAGTGCTTCTCTCTGATACTTTCAGCTTATACAGGAGGCAGAATCGTTACTAGATCTTCAACCTATAGTAACCATTTCCCAGCCAGGAAATTCGGATGTATAATCTTCAGGAGCAAAAATTAAAAAAGAAAAACATCTGTGATTTGAAACTATTGCAATTGCAAAGGTAGGAGGAAAGAAAGAAACTGATCTGTGTTTCTTATATGAAATTACCACATTCCATGGGGACCGCTAAAGGTGGATTACTGAGTCTAGTCGAGTCATTTAGAATCTAATCTATCAGATATTTGAATGGATTATAGTTCCCCACTCCTTTTCTTCTCAGGTAGTAAGCAGAATTGAACTGCTGAAAAGTAGCTTTAAGTTTTTATTTAAGATGCCATGATGTACGGTCACAAAACCTCAAAATTTGGAGGGAATTATTGATTCACTGTATATATTAGAAATGCATAAATATTGAGGTATTTGAGATATTTAATTATGCAGGTATGTGATTTTTATTTCTTGTGCCATATTTGTTAACAAAATTCAAGTAAGAACAAAAACAGTCTTACAGCAGAATTTTGTCTGGATTAATAAAATGAAAGAAAAAAAAACTCATACTCACATGTAATATATTGTTTTGTGCTGTGCACAAATAAAATCCTTTTGGTAATCTAGTTCATATAGAAGACCTATTTTCTGACATGTGATGCAGATTCATAGCAATTTGTACCGACTTTTTTAACTGTCAGATAATTAAAAGTAGAAAATAAATTGTTTCATATGTTGACATAAGTTAATGTTATTTCATATAATAATAACACCTATCTGTTATTTATTTCACCATAAAGGAATAATGCCTTTCAAACTGGGTGTTTCTACACTGCACCACATTTCTAATTTTGAAAGATTTTAGAAAGCAATGACAAATACATATTATAGGGCGAGACAAAAAAAGCACAGTATTTTATATTTTTATATTTGTGTACTATAATACTGACAAAAAATCATTTTTTTAACATTCAAAATAAAAATACTGGAAAATATAAGCTAGCCAAGCTTCTCATGTCTTGAAGATAGTGTCATTAAGGTACTGACCTCCTTGAGCTCCACACACTGCCACATGTGATGTGTCACTATACTTTTCTGCATCTGTTGGGTATAACAGCTATTTTTTTTTTTTTTTTTTTTTTTTATCCAGATTTAATTTTCAAATTCTGAATCATGGTTGGATGTGACTGTTGAACTCTGCTTTTAAATATTCCTCACAATTTTAAGTCAGACATCAATAAATTAAGTAAACATGGATATCAAAAAATGTCTCATAATAATTCCTTAAAAGCTCTGCCTACATGGGAAATGGTTCATACTTGTTTAAACTAAATATTCTGATTGCTGAGATGATGGAATTGAAGAGCTAGGTAGGTTTCAATCAGAGTGTGGTAACGGTCTTCATTTTGCATGGATTTTCTTGTGCCCAATAATGACAGTTCTGTTTATTTACAAACTCTGAAAGGTGCAGATGAGCCTCATTGAACATCTTGTTTTTATATTATATTGTGTCAATGTATAGGCATTCTGACATATTTGGCAAACTCTTGCCATTTCTAGTGCAGAAATGCTTAGAAAGCATAATATGTACCCCAAAGACAGTTCGTTTAAGATCAGGAGATTTACTCATTGAAGTTGCCACTGCTCGACAGTCTGAGCAACTACTAAAACTAAAAACTTTTGGTGGAACCTCTGTTACCATTTCACCAAACACTTCCCTGAACATGTCAAGAGGTGTCATCATTGAATGGAGCCTCATGAATGTGTCAGATGAAGAGTTAAAACAAGAAATCATCAATGTCAGAAGAATTATGACAGAGAAGGATGGGATACTAGTTCCTACATGGAACATAATACTCACTTTTGACAACCCCAAACCACCAACATTGATCAAAGCAGACTATCTTAACTCCCATGTTAAAGCATACATTCCAAACCCCTTATCTGCTACATGTGCCAGAAGTTTGGGCACTCACAGACAGTCTGCAGAGGAACAGCTGCCTGTGGATCCACTGCACACACAAATACCAATTGCACAGCTACCACACCCAGTTGTCCTGCAGAGAAACCCATCTGGTGTTTTCCAAGGAATGTCCTCTTTGGAAACGAGAAAAAAAATATACAGTGAGACAAAACTGAACACAATGTCACCTACCAAGAGGCCAAAAGATCCTTTCTAGCCCTGAATACTAATAAACCAACCTATGCTCAAGTAACCAAAAGACAAATATCAGTTGCAAACCAAAGTGGTAACAATCCCAAAATGAATCACAATCTGAGTGGGCAAGGTCAGTATTGGCCACCATACCAATAAACCAACTGACAAGCAAATCAAGCTATAAGTACACCGATTACTGTACAACCATATGCCACCCCACAGCAAAACACTACAGTACTTATTTCTCTGATGCAAACCAAACAGACTGTATAGACTCAGCTCACAGCAACATGAACAGGTACTAGAACTTTTCACTGATAAGGAGATGGACATGGAAAAACCATACTTTCCAAAGAAGGGAAAAGGGAAACTATAGTGAAACAAACCTTCAGCCCCTTGAAAAAAAATCAAGGGTTCTATTAAACCCAAATAATGCTTACATTCCTGCAGTGAAACTTTAGAGGATATCATAGTAATTTAAATGACATCCAAGACCTCCTCTCACAAATATAACCCTATCACTTTTTGCCTACAGGAAACCAATCTAACCCCACATATAAATGACATCCAAGACCTCCTCTCACAAATATGACCCTATCACTTTCTGCCTACAGGAAACCAGTCTAACCCCACATATAACTGTTTCTCTCTGGAACTACATTATTTATCAACAAAATCATGTTACACGCAACTTGAATCTGGCACATGGAGGTATAGTGTTGATAATCAACATCAAATACCCTTCAAACCAATCCCACTGAAGGCAAACCTTGAGGCAGTTGCAGTATAAGTCGTTAACTTTGACTTGACTATCGTCTTGCTATACTTGCCCCCCGATCAAAACATAAGCTACACCAACCTTGAAGAATTGGTGGTACAACTTCTTCAACCTGGGGGACCTCAACAGTCATCATCCGTTATGGGGAAATAAAAACATGGATAAACATGGACAAATCATCAAAAAATTACCAATAGAATTTGATTACTCTCAATAATGGCACACACACTTATACACATTTACCTATAGGATCTATTTCTGCTGTTGATGTCTCTCTACTCTCGGAATCCATATATCCTCTATTTGGATGTACTATTCATTATCAGCACGCTCGAAATAATGGTGGAATAATGAAATGCAGTGCAGCTCAAAAAAGAGAAAAACAGCATGGAACATCTTCAGGAAGTTCCCAACAACTGCCAATCTCATTTGCTTTAAACAGGCTCAGGCAAAAGCAAAACATATTGGGCAGACAGGCAAAAGGGAAGCATGAAAGTGTTTCACCTCCACAATTACAAGAACTACTAAAATGCAAATGATATGGGCCAAAGTATGATCTAGGTACTTAAAACATCCATGCATCAACCTTCCCCATACTCACTATTAACGGTTGTAATGTTACAAAACCAGTGGAGATTGTGAATACGTTGGAAAATTGTTCATGAAAAGCTCAGCCACGACATCTTAACCACCTCATTTTCAGGTACACAAGGCAAACATTTTCCTACCAAGAAGCCAAAAAATCCTTTCCAGCCCTGAATACTAATAAATCAAACCTATGCTCAAGTAACCAAAAGACAAATATCAGTTGCAAATTGCAACAGAATTTTCAAAGAAAATGCCTTTCCAGACAAATGATGTCACGCTTATATTTTGTAGTACCAAGGCTGAGAAACATTTCATCAATTTCAAATCAGCATCTAGTGCTGCATACAGTCCCCCCCCCCCAAATGTCAGAATTGCATCATGCTCTAGCCACCACCAAACTCAGTGCAGGACCAGATGGAACACACTTACTGAACCAGCCCTTAAGACATTGTTACTTCTCTACAACAGAATTTTCAAAGAAAATACCTTCCCAGACAAATGACATGATGCTTATATTTTGGCTTTTCCAAAACCAGGAAAAGATCCTACAAATCCACTACCTTACAGTCCTATTGCACTCATAAGCTATATGAGCAAGATCCTGGAAAAAATGATTAATGCCTGCCTAACCTGGTTTCTAGTTAAAAATGACCTCCTTAACCCAGTACAATTCAGTTTCCATGAAGGCAGATCTATTCTTGGCCTACTTATCAGGGTGGAAATAAACATCTGTGACACTTGGTACGAAAAGAACACCGTCATGGTCCTCTTTGACATAGTAAAAGCCTTTGACATAGCTTGGGGATATGGTATAATGCGAAACCTATACGATCTAGGACTACACAGACACCTGCCACAGTTTATCAGAAACTTCCTACATCATCGCTCATTTCAAGTTAGAGTCAATAACCAGTTACCTTCAGATTTTATCCAGGAAGAAGGGGGTCCCACAAGTAAAAAAAAAAAAAAAAAAAAAAACAAGGTGCAGTGCTAAGTGCCACCCTGTTTAACATAATAATGAACTCCATAACACAGGATCTACTTCAAACTAATGATTTCAATATCTCCTGCCATTCCCCTAATATGCAAATGGCAGAAAGATGATTGCAAGGGGCCATCAACAAAGTTGTCAAATGGCCCCAAAGCAACGGTTTTCGCCTCTCACCATGAAAGATTGTCAGGATACACTTCTGTAGGAAGTATAACGTACATTCAGGCCTGGAACTTCACCTAGAAAATCAAATCATCCCAGTGGTTCTCAGTGTTCACTTTCTTGGTATGGTTTTTGACCAAAAATTTACCTTTCTCGAACATACAAAAGAGCTCCAGATTAATTGTCTTAAAAAGCTAAACAACTTAAGAATACTATCCAGCACAGCATGGGGAGCCAACTGTTACATGCTGTTACACTTGTAACATGCATTAATAGGGTCACGTCTAGACTACGGCTCTGTGGTCTACAGCTCTGCTAGACCAAATGCATTACATTGGCTTGATCCCATACACCACAGTTCTCTTTGTCTTGCACTAGGGGCATACCGTACATCACCAGTTCAGAGCTTATATGGTGAAGCCAATGAAACCTCATTGCATCTACACAGACAAATGCTTCTGTTAAACTATGCTGCAAAACTCAAAGGGCAACCCTACTCAGAAAATATAGATTTGTTTTAGACTTAATCATCAAAGCAGAAACAAACATATGAGATGCCTTCCTCAAAAATTAATATCTAGTAGTGATCTGCTTTGATATTGAGGCCCTTGACACAATCTTGCATTGTGGTATACTTGGAGATCTTCGTGACCTTGGAAATAGATGTTAACTACCAAAATTCATTCAGAACTTCCTGAGTAACAATACTTTCTGAATGTGCATTTATCTTCTTTCCAGAACTTATATCCAAAAAATAGTAGTTCCCCAGAGATTGGTCTTCAGTTCCACTCTTTGTGTCGATTGCTACACTTGTACAGATAACTAATAAAATCACAAATTGATTATGCGGTCCAGCAATGTACACCGAGATGACTTGATCCCTCCATTTTGTATTTCTCTCGGCACCTTTTGCACATCACCAGTCCAAAGTCTATTGCAGAATCTAATGAACCTCCATCCATCTTCAAAACAAAGTCCTTTTATTACAAAAATTTAAAGTATTTCTAATCATCTGCTATGCAAAAATACTGTTCAATCCAAAATGGAAAACCCACATACAAATAAATTAACAAAATACAAACTAGCTGGCAGATGGTGGCTAATGCTTGACAAGATAGATTCCAACCTGACTCTGATAAGATCCTCCCTGGTTTAACCATATGTTGATACACAATCAAGACTTTTTAGCTTTTGGGAAAAATAAGCTTCCAGAAGAAACCATAAGGTTGCATGCTCCTGTGGCCGAATACTCGCACAGAACACAAATAAATACAGATGGCTCCAAAACAGAACGGATTCCAAAGTTGGTGCAGCAGTAGGTTTTTCTGACTACCGTATCACATTGGCTTCCAGTAGAATGACAACTTGTACAGCATATAGCTCAGCAGTGTATACACTGCTGAGCTATATGCTATACAAGTTTGTCATAGATAAAATTTTTTACTTGACTGCAGTACAATATATACAGATTCATTAAGTGCTTTTCAAGCTTTACAGACTGAAACCATCCCCTGTGCATCCCAAGATAAAGAAAATACAGATTGTCATCACACAACTGGAAGGAAAACAATCAGAATATGCTGGATTTCTGGCCAGGAATTACAGGAAACTAACATGTAAACCTTGCTGCTAAAACTGTCATGACACTAATCAATGCTATCTGTAGAATGCCATATACAGATTATAATTTAAAATAAAAACACATGGCCAAAGAAAAATGTCAGCAGATATGAAAGGACCAAAGTCACAAACTCCTTCAAATTAAGTCAGAACTAGAGTCATAGAGTCATATTCATAAAAGTCAATAAGACTATAATAGTCTTCAGTCTATAAATACTTCTTCCTGTCTAGTAGATGAGAAGAAGTGATCCTTGTCAGAGTCCACATAATTTCTATGGTTATGACATTAATTGTGGATGAGAAGACAGACAGCAGAGTCACATCTAACTGACATACATATACTTAACCAGAATGCTCCCCCCGCCAAATTCCACTTACAGTTAAACATATTCTTATTGATTGTCTGCTGTTCCAACAGAAATGGCAAAGAGTGTTTGCTTCCCTTTGTAGTAGTATGGTATTGACTCTAAAATGTTAAAGATAAAATGAACATCACAGAAGTTTCCATTTTTCTAAGGCTTATCCGGTATTATAATCAGATTTAATGTCAAAGCCAAAGAAAGATATATACATGTAAGTAAAAATATGCATAAAGATCTTTTTCTAGACATGAAAAGTGCAGTATGGCTTAAGTAGCCAGTGTGCTGATAAATCTAAACTAAGCCAGTCAAGTGCATTGAGTAAGATATTGTGTATTCCTGCAATGTTATATTGTTTGATGAGCCTCTTAGCAACCATGAAATAAATTATCACTTGGGAGGCTGACCCCTGGTTTCTGTCCTTAGAAAGAGGCACACCAATTTATCTCCACAGGGTTTGTTCACAATCTGGTATAGATCTGGCTGTGAGCAAAGTCAGAGAGAGAGAGAGAGAGAGAAAGGGCGAGTTAACGGAGGACAACTATCTGGTTTATACTGTTTCACTGAGCTACAAGGTAGCCCTCTACGCAGTATCACTCTGTCAGCAAGGGAATGTATCCTGCCTTTGTCAAGTCACAAATGTCTACAAGGTAAATTCCACACTGGAGGACAGAGATGTCTGCCAACATTGGCAAGCTCCCACTAAGGCACCAGGATGTGCACATCAGCATGAAGTATTCTACACTTGAGGTACAGGGGTTAACTAAAATTCTACATCAATATAGTTATGCAGCCATTATGAGTAGAAGTGAGAATGTGGTATGATACAGGAGGTGCCAGTCTTAAATGACAGCATGGTGGTTCTGGTTGAGGTGATGAATTCTACAGGAAGTTACAAGCCCCATAGATGCAGTACAGAAGGTGAGGGCTTGAGATTAGAGTGGATTCCGGTTATTTGGGACGGCGGTTAATCGGGGGTAGCCGTTTATTTGGGACAAGTCTTAAATAACAGAACTCAATCGAGAAAATAACCAGGGTTTTCATCGCTTACTTGGGGCAGGAGATCGCAGCACTTGGTTACACTACAATTGTCTCCGACCATCGTAGGGTAATCTCAAGATTTCTGGAAAGTCGCACAACCATAAAGCAATAAAAAAAATAGCAGTTTCTGGTTTATAGGGCTTTTCTGTTAGTGCAATCTATTATAAACGGATAGTAAACTCGATTTTATTGAATTTTCGATAATACCGACAGCTGGAATTCTGTGGGTTTTTAAGTTATTATGGTGAAGTGTGTTTCCCCTTCCATTAAATCTTCAATCATATAAAAACATAAATTTTCAGAATCTTCTCTTCATCCCTATTTTTTAAGCTTCTTGTTACTCCGTATCTCACTTGCATGCATCGTGTTGGTTGCAATTTGTGCGTGCCATGTTCTTTGTTGATTGCTTATATTTTTTACTGTTTTAAATTTTAAAACCCAACCCCAAAAAATGTCAGTAAACATAAATATCAACTAGTTAGTATGTACATATTACAGCACATATTAATTAAGCTGTGCAGGTAAGAGTAAATTTATTTTTATTTTGCTAACCTGTGGAAAATATTCTTCCGATTTTCACATATCATTTAATTTTTTCATTGGTAAGGTAATAAAGTGTAAATTTGTGCTTAATATATCTTTAGTTTTATAGTCTATGGATAATATTCCTCCTATTATCACTTATTAGAATCACTATTTAATATAATTAAAATTCAATTCACAAATGTGATCACAATTATCGGCACTTACTACATATCATATAGTGAACTGTACTTTACTATGGTGAGTCGTTCGTAACGTGATTTGATTGCACATAGAATCAATCATTACAATTGATACTGTATTTTTAACTATTTACGAGAAACTTCACATAATTGGGACAGCCAAAATGTACTAGTCCTGATGTGCCCCAAATAATTGGAATCCACTGTAGTGGATTCCAATTATTTGGGATCATTTACAGATGTAGCTGCAGGGAAACTAGCACTGAAAATGGAATGTAGCAAATACACTCAGTACTGTCTGACAGACTTATGTGCATAGTTTGTGGTTGTTTTTAGAAATTATCACTTTTAGGTAAAGATGATCTACTATATAACAGACTGAGAAGAGGTTATTTCTGTTTGTTTTGCTAAAGATTAAGTACCACGTTTTTATTTCAAGTTAGTAGTTTTTATATATATTACTGTAAAAGCTAGAAATCCAGTAAAGTTCAAGTTACTCTGTGTGTCAATCATAGGATTTTCAGAATTTGCTTTGGTGAAAGCCTAAAATTTATTTTTTCCACTCTGATATGGTGAACATCCGAAATGCTAATCCCACAAGGTTGTCTGACCCACATATTTGCCATACTTGAAATAGATTGGATTTATAACACAGACAACCTTCCAATACTTCAGCGACTAATATAAAGTATTTCAATCATAATGGAAAATTACAGCATATAACAGATTGCTTCAGAAAAGATTTGTTAATTGCAAATGTGATCATCAAATGGGCTTTTACCAAAGCGAACTATTATATGCTACGATTTCAGGTTTAATATCAATCAGGTAATGGAAAAGTTTCAGAACTTTACCGAAGCAAAATGAAAATGTACAAATTCCAGTTGTTTACCTATACATACATATATATATATATATATGGGTAAAATAGAAAATTGTAAAATAATAAGAGAAGTTTACCTCAATATAGTACGTAGAACACTTCTGTATGATACTCTCCAGAAATTAAAATGAAAAAATCAAATATCTTACATTAGAGTAACAAATAATTAAAAAACAATTTAACACAATTAAAAGAATTTAACAAAAAAATTGCAAAATGATTTTCCTTCCTAAAGCTGACAATGTTTTTTGACCGTATGTCGTGATCACAGGAATGAGAATTACCAAATGGGGTGAGCATGAAACTTAAATAGGAATTATTTGTCTTCGCGCATGCATGTAAAAGCCCACGAATCGGAGATCAGATATGACTGACAAACAACAACAGAATGCTCGTGTAATTTAATTTCTATGGTTTCTGTAATTAATAATCATGTATTATTACATTGGACACAGAATATTTTGTCCTCGTTAAATAAAAAAAGTATGGTTTTCGTTAATGGCGTGAAAGGCCAATTCTGACGCTGCTGAACGAGAAGCACGAACTGAAGCCACATGTTGATTAACACGAATATTCAAAGGAAAATGTGTCGAACCTTGGTAAGACAAGTCGCAATCACCGCAAGAAATGTTGTATACCAGATTATTAATTTGTGTTGCGAACGAGGAAAGGACTGAGCG
Organism: Mastigoproctus giganteus; assembly: GCF_048544385.1. Taxonomy (NCBI): domain Eukaryota; kingdom Metazoa; phylum Arthropoda; class Arachnida; order Uropygi; family Thelyphonidae; genus Mastigoproctus; species Mastigoproctus giganteus. The sequence continues at coordinate 19,177,538 of NC_143576.1, forward strand.
ATTGTTCAGTATAGTGTGTAATTTCCGTATTGACCTGGCCACAATTCTAAATTCGGTATCTTTAAAGAATCTGTTAAGCTGTTTGTGCCACTGTTCAACATATGGAACAGAAATAAATTATTTTTTGATATTACTATTGTTGGTTGGTGTAGTATTTGTATCCTATCCTTAGCTTGTACCCTAATTCAGTTTATTGTAGCAAGGGGATAACCCCTGTTTAAGAATCTGCTGGTTAATATTTGTATTTCTAAGCCCAAAGCAGATTCCGTCGTTGAATATTTATAGGCATTTAGAAATTGATTAAAGATAATATTTTTTATCTTAATAAAGATTAAAGATAAAATCTTTTGTAGGTGAACGGGTGATAGCTGTTATAATGTAAAAGCATACCGGTGTTTGTAGGCTTTCGATAGATGTTAAATTGGATTTTATTTGAGTCCCGAGTAAGCATGAAATTTAGAAAATTTAATGACTTTGTATCCATATCCTCCCTTTCCAATGTAAATTTGAGTCTAGAATGAATATTATTAAACGAATGTAAAATGTCTTGGATAGTAGTACTATCCAAGACATTTTAATCAGTAATAACTAGAACATCGTCTAAATACCTCCCATAGTATGTGATACAGGGTCGAAAAGGCTTCAAATGTATATGCTCAATCGTTGAGAGATAGATCTCCGATATTAAGCTGCTCAGGCTCAATCCCATTGGCAAACCAAAAATTATACACGACTATTAATTGCAGAAACTGTAGAAATTAAATTAATTACACGAGAATTCTGTTAATTTTCGCTGGCCATATCTGATCTCCGATTCGTGGGCTTTTACGTGCATGCGTGAAGACAAATAATCCATATTTAAGTTTCGTGCTCACCCCTATTCGGTAATTTTCATTCCTGTGATCATGACATAGTCAAAGCCCTGTCAGCTTCAGGGAAAAAAATCGTTTTGCAATTTTTTCGTTGAATTCTTTTAATTGATGTTCTTATTTTTAATTGCTCTATATCGATTTTTAATTGTGGTAAATTGTTTTTTAATTATTTGTTACTCTAATGTAAGATTTTGGATTTTTTTGTTTTAATTTCTGGAGAGTATCATACAGAAGTGTTCTATGTACTATATTGAGGTAAACTCCTCTTATTATTTTACAAATATTGATATCAATGTAGAACCTATTGAGCATTACAGCTCTTGTTCATATTATCTAATTCATTTTTTAACTCTTATTGATTTCCTTCACTTCCTTTCTCTCCAGGTATAACCTATCGTTACACACAATTAGGGGGAATTTTTTGAACAGCTTGGTACAAAATTACGTTAACAATAATATACTCAGCCCAAGGTTACCATATTTCTTTTCTAAAATATTGCCTTCAAAACAACATCGTTCCAAAGTTTGCCAGGGTCAATTTAAATCAAAAATTTTGGGCATAAAACAACTATTTATAAATATAAATAGGTGGATCAGGAAATGGATTCCTGATCCACCTATAGTTTAAGACCTACATTTGGAAATATTTTTGCAGTTTGGGGAGTTAAGAATGGTTTATTATTAGTTTTAATATGAGATGTCAAAGTTACTTTACCATGAAAATCTGTAAACATTTGCATCCTCCGTTTTTGACTCTAGTGCTTAATAAATGTATTTAACAGATGCAGCCACTTATTTGAAGGATGTTGGCATTTCTTCTTTGTAAGAAATATCAAGAATGTTAGTTTAAGTCAGTGTCCATAAATATAAACTAATTTCAATTTTAGAGTCACTGTCAATTGAACAAATTACACTGTGTTAATAAAACAGTAATTTATAACCACTGGGAGTGTCAGAAATAATCACATTCAGGCACTACCTGACTTACAGAAATTCAACTTTACGTAAATTTTTGCCGGCCGGTGCAAACTTTAAAAAATTTGTGGAAACATATTTTGCATCCCATAGGAATAAATGGAGGTATCGTGAAAATATTATAATGTGAACCGAATAAAACTTTTTTTTTTTTTTTTGTAATTCATTCCAAGTTCGTGGAAGTTGAAAATTTCGCTATATTACTAAGCTATTTATCTCACTAAAAGGTCATATTTATAATGGAAATTGCACTACCTTGCATTTTCCAGTTTATTGGGCTTTTCTGTTAGTGCATCTAATTAAAAACGGGTAGTAAACTCGATCTTATTGCATTTGCAATAATACCGATAACTGCAACAGTGTGGGTTTTTATGCTATTATAGTGAAATGTGTTCCCTTTCACTGAACTCCTCAATCATATAAAAAACTAATTTTCAGAAACTTTTCTTCATTCCTATTTATGTATTACAAGTGCCAGGAAACAAAACAAAATTGATTTAGAAATGAAGATGAAAATTATTAAAAAGTACGAAGCAGGACAAAGTTTGTCATCCATTGCAAGGGAATTAGGTCTTGCTGCTTCAACAGTGAATACTATTTTAAGGGACAGTGCACGTATGAAAGGATATGTCAAAGGATCAACGCACTTAAGATCAACAGTGATCACAAAACAGCTTTCAGGTGCTATATCGAAGTTGAAACAGCTGTTAATAATATGGATGGAAAATCAGATTCAGAAGCGAGTGCCCCCGAGTCTGACTATTAAAGCAAAAGCAACAAGTATTTATAAAGATATTAAGGATAAGTACGGTGAACCCCAACCCAGGTTTGTAGTTTCGTAGGTTCAAGCATCGTGCTGGTTTCCATGTTAAAGTATGAGGTGAAGTTGCCAGTGCCGATTCTGCAGCAGCAGAGAAATTTTGCGATGTGTTGGAAAAAATTATTGATGAAGGCGGCTATTCAATGCAGCAAATTTTTAACTGAGACTGCTCTGTAGTGGAAAAAAATGCCGGATCAAACATACGTTGCCAAAGAGGAAAAGACAGTGCCAGGTTTCAAGACTTCAAAAGGTAAGGCCACACTCTTGCTTTTTGAAATCAATGGCTAGGTTCAGCTCAATGCCAAAAATGCAAGCAGGCTTTAGCCAAGGGGACATAGTGTAATGAGCATGCATGATGAGAAATAGCTGCTTTTTTCTGATACTTGTTCTTATCTGTTTCCGAGCAGTTCTAGTACCAGATAACCCCTGGCTTTTAGCCGTGAAGGGTATTGTGTACGGCATGTGTGTTTTTATACAATAAAGAGTTCTTCTTCTATACCAGCTGCATATGTGATAATGGGGATGAAAACATGGTTGGCAAAGAAGCAGCAATACTTTGATGCCTCATTCAGTACAGATGACTAATTATCATACCTGTGAATTTTTTTAACTTAATCATCCGAAGAGTAGTTTGTGATCTAATAACTGCTATCTGATATAGATCTGTAACATTAGATATTGAGTTATATTGATACTTTATTAATGTGGGCCAGGTGACACTCAGGTTACCTTTCATTAATATTGGTTTCGTTTTGTCACGGGAAAACTGTTAGTTTGTGTCATGTACTAATTACACACCAGTTAGTTTAACTTCTTTTCCAGAGAAAATAATGGAGTCTGGTTAAAGTTGCATTGCAGGATCATCTAGACAAGATGGCAGTAATCATTCAGCATGGGAAAGTCTTGTCTGACAAATTTGATTGGATACTATGATGTGGTTACAAAGGAACTAGATGCAAAAAATAATTTTGATATCATATACTTGGATTTCAGGAAAGCTTTTGACACTGTTGTGCATGGAAGACTACTGTACAAATTGGAGTAGTGTGGTATTAAGGGTAAGTTGCTACAATGGATAAAAGGGTGGTTGAGTGGGAGAAGACTGAGAATGGTAATCAATGGATGCTGCTCTTCGTGGACTAATGTTATTAGCAGATTTCCCCCCCCAGGGTTTGGATTTTGGGCCCACTGTTGTTTTGTATACAGCCACTCCCCAGTTAATGTAAGGGTTCCGCGGAACTCTACGTAAGTCAGAATTTCCCCATGCTTGTGCAGCACTCGCAACTGTGCTCGCTGAATTGATTGAATCAAAAAAGAAACATTTGACAAACATGAATAGAATTATTTATTGTATTTTTTCAATTCCTACTATTAGTTCACACTCTCCCTATATATATATATATATATATCTTGTTCAAATTTTCAGTCGTTAATAAAATACTTTTTATTCATCCACTCAAGTTCAAATAATTTTTTTTAAACTTGTAGTGGATGACACTTGATGTTAATACAGTTTTTTCAAATATTAATTCATTAATTAAATTTAATTAATTAATTTTAGTTTTATATGGGAGAAAAAATTTCTCTTATATAAGATATTTAGCAGGATATAAATTTAGGAATAAATACCGTCAGTGGCGAAGCGTGTAGATCGCTGGAAAAAAATTTCTTTTTCAGATTCTTTTTTCATTCTGGGTTCTAGTCTGAGTCAAGGAGGGAACAAAATGGAAAATGAAACATGTGAATAAAAATAACAGTCCAACACCATATATAGAAAGGAAAATGGAAAATTGCAAGGAAATTCGCTTTCTATTTTGCCACTTAATATTGTGATTCTGTCATATGTATATACATATTTATATTAATTGTAATTATTTAATAAAAAGTAACTAAAATAAAATTTTTCTTTGTTAACCTAAGTAGGAATTGACTTTAAAATTTTTTTTTTATATTACTTGTTTATCTCATTTGCAAAAAAAATTACAAAAAAAGAGAGGAGACAGGCATAATGTCAGTAAGTTTTAGCTTTCGAGCATCGTTGCTAGAATTGACGTCTTCAGCTGATAAGTACACCACTGTGAAGATTTAGAAGGGATCGGCTGCTCAACCTTACAAAAGAACATATTAATGGCGGCTGTTTTCTTTTCTTTGTAGCAAGCAAGTAAGCATATCATTCACCCCTCTGTTAACTTTTAAGAATTGTTCGCTGTCAGGATTCATCTTCTCAAACCTCGTCATTGCCATCTCTCTCGTGAAGCGTCTTGGCTCCATCGCGTCATTTGGTTCATCTTGAGCTTCATCAGGATTTTCTTCTTTCAATGCCTGCGAGTCAATAAGTTCTTTGTTAGACAATTCCTTCTCTTCTTCCTCTATTAACTCCTCCATGTCGTTGCTTGAGCAAATGTGCATAAATCTTATGATTTTAAATTTAAAATAACACCCTGATCCATAGGTTGGATGAGTGAAGCTATGTTTGGCAGTAGAAATATGACTCACCACCAAATCAAACTGTCAATCAAACATACTACATTTAAGTTCTTACAAAGCTGCATGAAAAAAATAGAAGAGATCTGAATTGTGGAAGGATGGTTGGATGCTCCATCAAGACAATGATCCAGCACACACACAATGCACTCCCTTTATGTCAGTTTTTGTACAAAAAAACAAATCATAGTCCCCTAAACTGAAAGTGTACTTAAGGGGACATATTTTCAGTCTATTGTAGATGTTCGGGGAAAAAAAATCAACCCGAAGTGTTAAAAGGGCTTATAGAGATGACTTCCAGGATGTTTTTGTGCTTGGAAGAAATGTATATATCAAGGCTGGCCTTGACTGCTGTTCCTTTAGCTTTTCTTGTGAGAAAACATGCAATTACAGCAACAAATAAAATTAAATTTTATTTCACTCTTTCTTCAAATTTATCCCAATTAATAGTTTTCAGCAAAAATCTTACCATGGTGTTGGTGGGAGGGGGAGATTTGGCAGTCAGTGCTAAGTATGAGCAAAATGGCCCTATGTTGACTGATTGTACTCTATGAATGTATATGAGGTATATACATTCCAGCTGTATAAATAACAGTTTAGAGGTGATGGCAAGATCAATATTTCATTCACTACACAGGCTGTAAGTCTTGGGGTTGTGAGACAGGTTCAGTATTATGAGTGTTTCTGCAATTATGAAATCTTTCAGTTTTGTTATTTTTGTCATTATTACCAGAACATATATTTTTCATTTGCATTCACAGTTAATATATTAGTGCAACCAGTAAGTTTTGCCTTACTGATTCATACTACAAGGACAGCTGTTGATACATACCAACAAAATAGTTCACATGCATTGATATACAGTTTGAATTATTGGTGGGGGGAGTAGGCCAGTGACCTTATCTTTGAAACAGGCAGGCTTATGTAGAGCTAATCAAATCTATCTTACAGTGTCTCTCATTTTAAGACAGGATTTTCCATAGGACTGTTTTGCCTTACTATTCATGACCAATTCTAGATTTTACCCTCTGGGGCATGCTTGATACTTTGTGCAGCTATTATCTCTGACAGAGTGGTTTTCATTTATCTTTTTTAATAAAGTTAGCATATTTTTGATGGATGTCCCTGTTTTTGCAGTTATTGGTGACCAGTCTGTGTTAACACAAACTGTTTCTTTTTCTTTGGAACAATGAGGCAATGTGCTCATATCGCAAACAGTTGTAAAATATTGTAACAAGCACAAAATTCCGACATCATTCACTCAGCAGATGAATTGAACAGATAATTCTCAATATTTACAGTCAAAAGAAATCTCGAATCTGCAGAATATTAAGGGATTAGATTGCTATAAAATAAATGATATAATGATATCAGACAAGTATATTCATTATATATAATGATGGTATATATAATGAAAAAGGCTCCATATGAGTGTATCAGGCTAGTGGAAATGTCAATGAGAGCATCATTAGACTGGAGAAGTGCTATTGTTTTCTCAGTCCATAAAGATGATGTAAAAGAGGAACTGGTTCTGGCAAAGTTGGAATGGGAAGCATATTTCAGTTTATGCCGCCTACCATGATATAATATCATTACAACAAACTTTACGCAGTAAACTCTAAATCCAGTATCAATGGTTGCATTTGTCTTTAACAATCCATGCAAATAGGGTGATATTTCTCTCTTTATAAGATGCTTGTGGAATTGTCTTGTCTTTCAATATGTCTTTTTAAGCCAGCAAAATAAACTTGCAACAAGTTGTCCTGCATTGCACTGCTTTCAAACAGATGGCCTCACCAAAGGTTAAATGGCTATTTAACCTTTGGTGAGGCCATAAGGTGCAACTGCTATCACATTCTGTTTCAGGACTAACTCTGGCTTCTCATCCAATAGCAAGTGGTGTCTAGTGACAACATAGACATAAAAGTTGTAAAGAAGTTGTTCACTGTAAGCTGCCATGCGGTATTAGAAACCCAGAGTTTTCAAAGTTGTAATATAGCTAAAGTTGTAATATAGCTAAAACCTGTTTATTCTGTTTGAGTGTGTTGCCACTGGAGACCAATAGATATGCAATGAGCGGCCAGTTAGTCCTGAAACAGGTTGTCATAATAGCTTCATTGTTTAAACAAATGGCCAATCAACTTTTTGGTGAGGCCATCTGTTTGAAAATAGTGCAGTACATAAGCAACTCATTAGAAAGGCAAGTTTGTTCCATTGAAGACCACTACAATTTAAAAAGTTTTCTGGCTGCAAAAAGAGATGAAAGGACAAGGTAGTCCTGCATTCATCTTATAATTTCTCTGAGGCCACATAGCTTTAGCCCTATAACTTTAAATTTGTCTCTTTTTTGTGGTATCTCTTATTCAGTAAAATTCAAAATTTGTGGAAACTGATCTTGAAAGTACTGCTATGTGAGCTGATACCTAGTGTGGGTAACTAGAAAATGTATGTGTTGTTAAATCTATGGTTAATCTCTTCCATAAACAGCAGTTTACTAATGCACACAAACAAGAGATTTAATTACACACAACCAAGTTTTTTTTTTTTTTTTAACACCATTATAAATTACTAGGCATTACAGCTCATGAGGTGCATGACTGAAGCAGAGAAAAAAAAAAAAAAAAAGGATGATCAGGACAGCCTGTTCTTTTTCTCTGCACTAACGTTATTGAAGACAAGGCCTAGTGAGCAAGCCACCTTTTATTTTTTTCTCCTATTTATTATAATGGTGGCAAAAACTTGCCATTCTTGCTTTAAAGACTATCATGGTTTCTTCTCTAAGACTATAACAAAGGAACATTACTTTATACCAAAAAAAAATTTATACAACAAATAATGCTACTATTAGGACTGGATCTGGCAAGGTACAATTCTGCTACCAAAGTACCAAGTGAATTCCAATAATCAAAATAAAATATTATTTACATATGTAATAAGTTAAGTTGTTAGTGCTTTATATTCATAAAAATACTGCTTCTCCAAAACTACTCAGCCAGTAGATACACCTTGCTAAAACCTGGGGGCCAGTCATAAAGGGTGCCAAATTTAAAAAGTTTACTGTATATTTTTTTTAAAAAATCCTGTTTCTTTTATATTTAATTCCCAAATTCCAAGTGGGAGACAACTACCTTCCTTTTACACCTAGAACAAATCCATAGATGAATGATATAGTGAATAAGCAAATAAACTTTTATTAAACTAATGTGACAAAAAAAGGAAGTATGAACAATACTACAAAAATCAGATTCATGGATAAATCTGGAACAATCATTTACTGAAAGTATGAGATAATTATATATTTAAGAATAGCACTTAGTTTAAAAAACAAATTACTGAATAACAAAATTTAAATTAACCTGCTCTGTTAGCAAAGACTAATTTTTAAATCATTCATGCTGTGTATACCTTTACAATATAATATAACTTATACCCCACACAGCACAATTATAAATTAACTTTTCAGTGGTCTAATTGAGTTTCTGAAACTTACATCTTTGTATGTATTTGCTATTTTCATGGTTACAGTACCTTCACATATCACATCTATTTCCTTTCACTTGATTATGAATCTTCATTCCATTTATTATGGAAGCAGTGTAAATGTTCAGATCTTTCTGTGGGTTTGTGTGATCCAATCAAACTCTTCATTCCATCCAACAAAAAAAGTGTTTTAATTGGAGTTTGTATTTTTGCATGGTATTCCAATTGAAGCACCATTTTCTGTTGATGGATGGGTTGTTTTTTAGGGGGTGGGGAATTCAATTTGAGAATTATATTAATTGCTGCAATGCACACTATATAAACTGCTATATAAGAAATATAACCTAAAACAAATAATATGATTTGTATCCAATATATTAAAGAAAAACACTATTGAAAAGCTATAAACTTGCAAGTTGGTGTTCTTTTTCCTTCTTTGTATTATACTGATTAAACAAAAAAAAAAAAAACTGTTTGTTTCAACTGTGAAAGGTTGCTTTCTTGCACATTATACATATTTACAAAATCCTACTGAAAACCAATAGTTACATCTCTCTCTCTATTGTGTTACTTATCTAACAAAGGATTTATTGTCATTAATGAAGACTAATAATCAGTGGTTTATTTAACTTAAATCACCAAATAAGTTTTAAAAAATATTTCACCACCATATCTATAATATATATATATATATATCTTAGAAATAAAAAGTAACAGTAATGAGGTCTTGTCATACAATGGTCTCATCATACTTATTTTCATGTCGCAATGTATTAATTATATCAGCATAATATTCACCAAATACAGCTCGATTATGACCAATTAAACGCATAAACTGTCCAGTAGCATGAACTAATTCTTTCTGAAGAGCTGAAAGCCCGGGTGGAATTTTCATTGAATTGCTTGCAGGAGCAGCTGCTGCTTCTTCGATGAACTTCAGAATGCGATCCTCTAAAAGGAATAACATTTTAATTTGGAAAAAAAAAAAAGCTATGGCAGTATGCAGTTACAATACAATAATACCAGAAGACAAAGTAGATTAAGGCTAATTGAACATGATTTACTCTAAATAAATATTTAAATGTGCATCTTCTGCATCATGCATCGCTATCTTTTGCTGTATGGAAAAAAGGACGGACAATGTTATTAAAGGAAGTGGTAAGAGTTTGAAATGATAATGTTATCAGAGGAAGTGGTAAGAGTTTGAAATGATAATGTTATCAAAGGAAGTGGTAAGAGTTTGAAATTGAGATATATAAAGGATTATAGCCCTAAGTTACTACATTAATAGTAGAAAGAACCCAGCAACTATAAGAAATGTGGATAATAAATTATATAGACAATGAGCGAGGTAAAGTATAGTCTAAGGCAGTGGTTTCCAAACTACTTAGGTCTACGGACTCTTTCAAAAAACAAAAAAAGTTTGTGGACCCTATCTATAACATATGCATATATTATGCAGATGTTATATATAGTCGACCATATATATATGTGGTCGACCCACTTCACGGACACCCAGGGATCCGTGGACCCCAGTTTGGGAAACACTGGCCTAAGGAATCAGCAGTCGAAACCATAGGAAAAAATGCATATAAGTACCTATAAATAAAATAATATGAATTATGTTGTTTAAAAAAGTACTTAGTTTTTCAACCACAATGATTTAGCATTTTCTTCAGGAGTCAACCGCCAAAACCAAGGTAAAAGAATTTATTAAAATTACAGATTTAAATAAAGAAAAGAAAGAGTATACAAGTACTGACGTATATTTTGCAGCTGACCCTACAGAGACGGAGATAAAAAGTAAAAACAGGAGTAAAGGAAATATAGGAAATAATACCTAAGTAAATAAAATTTCGAAGACAAAATAAAATAAAATAACAAGTCAGTGGGTCATAGTGGTACTTAATAACTTGCCATGCCGAAGCTGAAGTGTAGACCACATGTCATATGCCAACACGGCACGGCATATTGTAATGAAAGAACTATACTGTAGGAAAGAAAGCATTAACAGCTAGGTACGATAGAGTTTAAAAGTGGTGAGTTGAAGCGATCTCATATGATAGTGTAGAATGAATAAACAGTAGAAGTATGATTGGGCAAGAACGAAAATTAAATGAATGTAGTATGTCTCCCAGGATAGTGTAGAAAAATTAACTGGCAAAGTAGTATAATACAGATGCTGAACTTTGTGTAAGGCGAAAACAGTAATTATAGTAAAAAAATAGGATCTTGATATTGCTTTCAAAACCTAATCGCGCACCAGAAGGAGAAATATACTATTGGAAATATACCATTTAGAGTTAAAACTTTTAAAAGGTAAGGAGTAAAATTATTAAGATAAGATTATAAAATAAAAAGAAAAGAAATGAAAAGTTAAAAATGAAATATATATATATATATAACTACCTTAGTGTGTTAGCCAATCAGTGGGAACAAGTTTTTCAGACTGAGACATCAAAGAGGCTAAGGGGTATCTTCTGTACATATATACACAGCCTGCTTCATATTATAATTTTTTATATCTATTGGATAGCAGATTAATTTTCTGTAATGGAGAAAGATTTTAGGAAACATGTTATCCAGTACAGTAATACCCCAAAGTTACATGATAGGTGGGTCCGACGAAAATCGCTTAAATCGAATTTGCGTAAGTCGGGTACAACTTTGCATTTAAATTTTGTTTAATTGGGACCAAGGACTAACAAAAACACTAGTTTAAAAAAAAATTATTTAATAAAATTGCAGTTATTTATACATATTAATACAAATTATGTAAAAAAGTTATTTCGATGTCAATGGCTTCATAAAATCTAACAAATTCGTCTGACGACACAGTACCTTCTTTTTTTCACGCAGAATTTCTTCGTAGCAAGCTAATAATTTTTTATTCCTTGCTTTGTAGCTATAACACATTCTTCGTTGGGGTCTGTTTTCTAAAATTTTTAAGCCCTTTTCAATTGAGCTGAGACCTTCTATCACGCTTGCAATTGTCATGTGCTTTTCTGGTGGAACTGGGTCTGAAGTGTCGGATAATTCAGTGACATTTTGCTCATGCATCTCTATGAGCTCATTCATTGTCAGCTCCTCATTATGTGAATCCAACAGCTCGTTGACATCATCACCATTGACTTCCAAATCTAATTGCCTGGCAAGATTAACAACTTCTTCTATCATATGAGCGACATGATCAGCTTCCGGCATTGTTTTCATCTCGTTTTTGAAAAAAAAATGGACAAAGTTTCTTCCAGACACCATTCAATGATTTTTTTGTGAATTTCATCCCAAGATTCTTCAATGATTCTTACAGCATCTAAAACATTGAATTGTTTCCAAAAGTCTTTAACAGATATCTCACTATTTTGTCTCATAGCTTCATTCAGACGTGCAAATGAATGCCTCATGTAGTAGGCCTTGAATGTTTTGATGACTTCCTGGTCCATTGGTTGAAGCAAGCTGGTTGTGTTTGGAGGCAAAAACACAACTTTCACACGTCGGTCGAAATTAATTAGGGTGGCAGGAGGGTGACCGGGTGCATTGTTAATAAGAAGGATCAATTTAAATGGAATCTGTTTAGACTTGCAATAACGTTCGACTTTAGGTATGAAGTGGTGACCAAACGGAAAAACGTTTCCTCAAAAACGGAAGCTGTCACCCAAGCTTTATGATTTGACTTCCAAATCGCTGATAAGCTAAATTTTAGTTATATTTTTTAAAACTCTTGGGTTTTCGGAGCGATATATTAAGAGAGGTTTTAACTTGCAGTCACCAGCTGCATTCCCGCCGACCATCATTGTCAATCTTTCTTTGGAAACCTTAAAGCCTGGAAAGTTTTTTTTATTCGTGCAACTTTTTATTCATCCGACAAAAGTTGAGCACGAATTCGAACGCACACTTATAAATATGACAGTTGGAATGCAAATTCTTGTATATGTGTGCAGCTCATGCGGCAGCAAAGTTGAATTTTGTTCATCTTTCGCTCTCACTCTCCGCCGTGCACCGTATATCGATAGCATATGAAAAACGACCTTGAAGATAGTGGGCGGCAGTGTTGCCAAACGAAAAAATCAAGAACCGCGTAAGTTGGGGTATTATTGTAGTTTGTTGTAGAGATATTTTATATTAAGGGTGACTAGATTGTGGTTGTTACATATAGTTGCTATGCTAATACACCGTGAAAGAATGATGTTAGCATGTGTTTTCTTTCCGATGTTGGAATGCTAGTATATAAAGTTGACTACTTTGACATTGTCAAGGCATTACATTTATTGTAGATATTTATGGTAGTCTGGGAGTTATTGAGGTCAATATCTAAGTCTAAATAATTTCCAGAAAGGTTATTGCTATTAGTTTTTTCTAGAGTGAGCTCTGGATGGTAGATGTGGGCAAAGTCTTGCAGGAAATTATTGCAGTTGATAACAAACAGGTCATCAATGTATCTGAACATGCATAAATCTGTAGATAAATAAGTTTCTGATAAGTACAGATAAAGATTGGCTCCTTAGCCAAAAAAATTAATTTTTAACTTTTAAAAATGAAATATATAACTACCTACCCCAGTAAGTTAGCCAATTGGTGGGCACAAGTTTTGCAGACTGTGAGACACCAAAGACACTAAGGGGTATCTTCTGTACATATATACACAGCCTGATAGGAGAGGCAGCTTGCTTCATATTATACTTTTTATATGCATAGGTTAGTTAAGTTATTCCAGTATTCTGGAATAACTTAACTAACAAGTTATAATATGTTTACACTTACAGTATAGCTCTTTCATTGCAAGTTTTAAATTAGCTAGATCTATGTTGGTGTACAGGCTGTTCAAGTCGAATGTTGATATGTGAGCATTATCTTGATTTTTAGAGCTATCACAGGCCGATTATTTGTAATGATTCTGCTGTTGGGTAGGATGCTTAAGATAGGCTTTAGAAGAAGTTCTAGGGTTTTGCCAGGTTTATGAGAATAAATGTTTTTGCAAGATGTGATGAATCTGAAGCCTAGGGGACTTTTGTGAAATTTTGGTATAAATTAAATGTAAGGAGAATTGTAATTTTTAAAAGTGATATTTAATTTTTTGCCGAAAGCAATAAGTTTCTTCATAATAATACTACTGTTGTTGGTGGCTGTTTTACCTCACAGTCATTGTCTATATTATTTATTATCTATATATATATATATATATATGTGTTTTTTGTTTTTTTTATGGAAAGAGTGATTTTTATATGAAAAAAAAAGTTTAGAATATATGGAAGAAAAGGATGCGGAACAGAAGTTTATCTAGACTTACTTCTGTGTCTTTGTTGTGCACTGCTATAAACTGTGAAAGGAATTTGAATTCACCCTTTAAAAATTGGCAAATGGCTAATTTTAAGGTCTCCACAGATGAGATGAGATGTAGTGCATTGCAGTCCAGAAAAATAGCCAGTGTTATCCAGCCTATCAAAAGTCTAAAAGATGTGGCTTCAAATAGCTTTCAGATTCTTTTTTTTTTTTTTTTTAAACTCTGAGCAGTACATCAGCAGTGATTTCAGTCTGAAATCACAAAAGGCACTCTCTGACACTTTAAAACCTGGTACAGATCTCTCTTCAGATGCAATGGCAGCATCCCCTTTATGTGAGTTTGAAAGGAAAGCTTGAAGAATATTTTCTACTTTCCATAATTTTCTTTGTTTGTATTACTGTATAATACTACTATAACTTCAGCATTCTTCCTAGTGAATTTCAAGTTCTAACAACCGTGCACTATTGGCAATAGGCTGATCTTTGTTCAGTTTTAAGTCTCTTTTACAATATTTATTGGTTCCTTAACATTGTTTCTCCCACATATGGCAGAATTGTGCTCAGAACAGAGTGTGATGGTTATTGTGGATAGCCAGATCATGTTTAACTTAGTGAAAATAGCGTCTTCATGCTTGAAAGGACAATTCTATTGATGTTCACTGAAAACTGTTGGAAGTGTGTCTTCAAGACCTCATGGTTGTGAAATATTTGCACAGTGGGTACATTAGTTAACAGAACAAGAATTTTGCAGATGAGCCCCATCAAACAACTGTTCTGAGGCCAATATTATAAAAAAATGAATGAAGTTACATTGCTCAGCATATTCATTGACCTACATTTATATTAGTCCATACTTTTTCGAAGCATTCTCCACAAGCAGAACTGAGTTGGACCATTTTTGAAAGCTGCCAAGGAGACTTATTACTTATTGCTATATTTTTGTTTAAAATTAATAGTGATTGTTTATCTAATGATATTATTTCTCACTTGGCCCTGGAAATAAATACTATTTAATAGGTGTTTTTATTATTAAGTCTATAAACAATAACTTTATAACAATACAAATATGATTTAACACAAAAGTATAGCATAGTATGTATTACTGTTGCATAACCCATGCAGTGTTATTACTGTACTTAGTTTAGTATAGTTTTTTAATTTACATTTAAACCAATCGTCTCAGACTAGGGCAACAAAGAGCTTAAAGTGGCAGGAACACTTTGACTTGGAAAATAACTACTAAACTACAAAATCAGAGTTTTATGATGAGTCCACCAAAAAAAAAAAAGATCAATGCTAATTAAGGGCTAAAAGGCATAAGAACTGGACTGTTGAAGGACAGCTGAAAACTTAATACAATCTAGTCTATACCTCTTCCCCTGTAATTTGAATTTCTTGTTTATACTCCAGCATGACCACCAAATCAGTGGAGTTTACAATAAAGCAAACAATATTTGATTGATTGAGGTGTTTAAGCTCTTAGAGGCATCAGTTAAATGAATGAGGATGAAATTTTCAAGATTATAAATGATGCTAGAACTAGGGGACATAAATTCAAGTTACAGGGGGAAATGTTTAGATTGGACTGCAGGAAGTTTTATTTTAGCCAGCGAGTTATAAATTACTGGAATAGAGACCGACAGTTTGGAGAAATTCAAAGGTCATCTGGATAGTACTTTCGGGTAAGGGAAGCGCATAGGATGATAGGTTTAATTTCCTTTTTTTATTAATTATTATTATTTTTTTGTTTTCATATTGTTTTGTTCGGATTTTTTTTTTTTTTTTTTTTGGCTGGTGCAGCATAAGCCATAGGCTTTCTTGCACCATGCGGCCATTACTAATACTAATATAAACGGTAATCATATTTAGCAGTCACAGGCTTGAACCCCGGTCCACTCAAAGAGCGTGTGCTACTGCACTCGTGCTCCTGACATCTCGGCTACTTTATGGCCCCCAGTTCTGAAATTCTTTATAACAATGAAAATTCTGTCTTCATTGATATTACTAACCTCTCTCAGAGCCTTATAAACCTCTATCAGGTTCCCTCTAAGGTGCCTGACTGGCAAGCTCTGTAACCCACATAATCGAAGTCTTTCCTCATACAGTCGCCCTTTTGCCAATCTCAACATGCAAGATGCTTGTCTTTGGACCCTTTCAAGAAGCTCAATATCTTTTTTCAGATGAGGTCTCCATACTTGTACACAGTACTCGAAATGTGGCCTAACAATTTACCTCATAGTGGGATTATGACCTCCCTATCTCTCAGGATATTGTTCGTTAAATCATCAATAGGGCACCATGGGCTTTCCTGGCCACCTGATTAAACAGCATTGAAAACGTCATATCTGCCCAAATCCTAACTTCCAGATGCCTTTCTTCCTCTACTGTTTTCAGTTCAATCCCACCAAGTGTATAGGTTATTTGGGAATTGCTGTTTACCAAGTGTAAGACCTTGCATTTTGCTGCATTGAAACTTAGCTGCCACTTTTGGGACCATTCTTGAAGCCTATTCAGGTCATCCTGAAAGAGGATGATTTGAATAGGCTTTCTTTACATCATCTACAAATTCTGACATCATACCCTCTGTCACTTTGCCAATGTCATTTATGAAAATCAGAAACAACAGTGGTCAAAAAACTGAACCTTGGGAGACCGTACACCAATCTGAAGAGTATCTAGTAATCATAATGCCCTGGAGCCAGCTTAATCTCGTGAGGGATTGAATAAAATGCCTTGCAAAAATCCAAATAAACTATGTTGAAATTGTTCCCTATATCCAGCTCATGAGTAACTGAGTCAAAAGTTTACCAATTAAACATGATTTTCCCTTAACAAAACCGTGTTGTGTCCCTCAGAATGCCATTTCTATCTATGTCCCTGGATTGCACTCTAATTGCCTCTAAGATTTTCCTAACACTGAAGTCAGACTACTGGTCTGTAATTACTAAGAACCACCTTTATGTATTGGTGATACTTTTAACTATTATAAAGTGATCCTCCCACTTGAAATACCAACATGGGTGATCAGTTTGTGCCTTTGCTGAACATCTGAGGGATACTCATGATTTTAATACCCCAAATATGAAGGTGACAATTGTCTGGTTCACACAGTCTGTATCGTTTTAAACTGGCCAGCCAAGTCACCAAATTTAAATCCTTTAGAGAACGTATAGGACTATCTCAAATAGAAAGTGAAGATATAGCAATAGCATCCATAAAACTGAATGAGTTACAGTCTCAACTATTTTCAGAATGGCCTAATAGTGATAAAAACTATTTAAGGAACCTAGCCGAATCCCTACAAACAAGAATTCACAAAGTGATTCATACTAAACTGGGGGGGGGGTGTACATTATTAAAATTACACAGGCAAATGACTAATCAGATATACAAATAGCTCAGAGTAAGGGCTTCACATCTTGTGAGTATAGGCTTGGCAAACCCAAGATCCTGAGCTGGATATCATCATCATCCTGTTTCTTGGTGATTTTTCTCTCTCTCTCTCTCTCTCTCTCTCAGGAAATTTTTTTGGCTGGTGCAGCAAAAACCTCAGGCTTCCTTGCATTATATGACTAATAATAATAATAGTACAGTACAGTAAGTACGAGAGTAGCCTTGTGCAAGTGAAGATCTTACAGCCTCCGGCAAATATAGAAGTTTTTTTTTTTTATTTTTTTCTGTTTTATTAACTTAAATTGGCATATTAACTTATTTTCTAGAGTAGCTTTATATTCCTAGTTAGAATACTTTAATTTTTAATTGTGATAGAGATTTTGTAGGTTATTACTTAGTATCAAGTAAGGGTATCCAATCCACGTGTTTTACAAGTTTTGCAGCTCCGGTGAATGGATGTTTTTAGCTATATTTAGCCGCTTTATTGACTTAATTGTTATTAAATTATTTTCTATAAGTAGCTTATAGACCTAGTCAAGATCATTGGTTTATTCTGAATTTAGATAGTGAGATTTTAAAAGTTAATTAAAACTTAGTTTCTCTAGATTTACTGTTCGTAACTTGCCACCATTGTTATACAATATGTTATATCCCATACTAGATAGCATTAGCTTAGTATAGTGTAGTATATAATATTATCAATTAATCAGTAAAATTTATTAATCTTGTTAAACTTCATTGTCAATTAAATTGTACTTTTTCAACTAAATACATATAACAAATTCGGAGATAATACTCGATACTGAAAAAAAAAAAAATATATATATATATAGATATATAGTGTTATAACTGCATTGGGATATAAGTTTAGGGTTATAATTTTGTACTGAAATTGAATCGAAATCATGACTAAGACCAGAGCAGCAAAACAAAAGGCACAAGCTAATGGGAGTGCTGTGGCTCAGGGGGGAAATGATGGGGGGGGGGGGTAGTTGCCCTCTGAATCACAGCCTTTTAAAATGCACTGCTTGTTTGGTGTTTGTCGAGCAATCAGATGCGGGACATGATATAGCCAAGGGGAATGTCTTTGTGTGTGTACACGTGCGATATAATGAGTGTGAAGAAATCATGCGACAACTCTGCGTTGTTATGGGTCTCAATGGGACTTGAAGAACAGGGTGGATACCCTCGAAGGATCTAAATTGAGAGGCCCATCAAACTCACAGCTGCCCACATCAACACCAAAGCTTGCACATGATCATCACACAACACAGCGGCAACCTGTGGGACCAGCAGAATGTGCTGGTCCCACAGGAACTAGTAGTTGTCGGTGACTCTATTGTCAGGGAAACAGGGAAAATGATGTGTGAAAAGGATAGGTGAAACAGGACCAGATACTGTTCCACCTATCCTTTTTATACGGTGGGACCAACTGATGATGTTACCAACAGCAAATTCAAAATGGGAGGCATTCAAAGAATTAATCTTGGAAGCTACTAGGCTTTACATACCAACAAAGAAATATTGTTCAATGTTTAGACCTAAATGGATGTCAGAGGAACTAATGAGACATGTGGCAGAGAAGAAAATGCATGGGATACATATAACCTTTGCCCCTGGCAGACGCCCTGCCAGGGGCAAAGGTTGGTGACATTGAAGAACAGATATCATCTTTTAAGGGCACAAAAGGTGATATTGTTGCACATGTTTGCACTAATGATATTAAGAGTAGGAAACCGGTGGAATTACTTAACAAGTAAAGGTCACTGTTGAAAAAAAGCCGTGAATTAGGATTTAATTTGAAAGTGTCTGCTATTCTGCCCACACACACACACAACAGGAGGGGGTATACGATGAGAGCATTGTCGATCAATTCGGCCCTGGAAAGATTGTGCAAGGCTCAAGGGGTAGAATTTTTTTCAGCCTAGTCTGTACTTGTTGACAGGAGAGACTGCTTTTACAGGGATCTGATACACTTAAATAGAAAGGGCGCAAGAATATTTGCTGATGCTATCGAGGCAGTGTTAGGTGGGTCAGAAAACTGCTAGCTTGGGGGGATACAAGGACTAATAGATTAGCAGTAGCCATAGGCAGAGGTGAAAGTGATTCTTACACTGCTTCTATTGGAATGAGCAGAAGCCTGGAAAACAAGTCGCAGGGTATTTCAGAGACTGCTGGGAGTCATTGCAGTACATGTAAACACATGGGTTGTGTTAGGGTAGCTAAGGATAGGAACAGGTGCATTTTACTTGATTATACACCAATGCTAGGAGTTTGCTAAATAAATTTGATGAATTTGAAGTGTTGGTCAAATCATCAAAGGCAGATACTGTTGGAATATCAGAGACGTGGTGCCACAGAGATATAAGGAATGCAAAACTGGAATTTGGGGAGTACAATGTGTACAGGAAGAGAGGAGGGGTTATGCTATTAGTTAAGAAACACATAAAATGCAAGAAAGTGAAGCCAGTCGACATCGCTGCCGAGTCAGTTTGGTGTGACATAAGGGGAGATCAAAATTGAGAGTAGGAGTGTTATAGGCCTGATGAGTATAATAAGAAACTGTACAGACAAATAGAGTGGGCCATTAAATCAGATTCTCTTATAATGGTGGATTTTAATTTCCCACATATTTACTGGAATTTGTGGGTTGGTCACTCATAGCAAGGCTTTTGTGGATTTATTGGATGATTGTACATCAGCATGTTCAGGAGGCAACTAGGCAGAAGGAGTAATACTCTTGATGTGATCATCAGTAGTGATTCTTCATGCATTAAGAATCTGCATATAAAGGAACCACTATGTGGTAGTATCACATTGTGCTGAAGTGGGATTTACTCAAAGAGATAACTACCATCGGGGTAAAGGAAAGGGTTTTTGCTTTCGTAAAGGCGACTACGGTGGTCTGAGACAGTAGTTAAATTCTATACAGTGGGACCGACTGATGATGTTACCAAGAGTAAATTCAAAATGGGAAGCATTCAAAGAATTAATCTTGGAAGCTACTAGGCTTTACATAACAACTAAGAAATATTGTTCAAGGTTTAGGCCTAAATGAATGTCAGATGAACTAATGAGACATATGGCAGAGAAGAAAAATGCATGGGATACATACAAATTAATGGGTGACATGGAAGTGTATGATAGCTCTAAGCTGGTCTGTAACCAAGTCACAAAGGAGATTAGGCAGACAAAAACAGATTATGAGAAATCTTTGGCAAAGGATGCAAAGAAAAACAGCAAAGAGTTCTTTGCCTATGTAAAGTCTAGAAGGAAAGGGATGAATCAGATTGGTCCACTGGATATTGATGGTTCAACTGTTGATGATTCTGCTCAGGTAGCTAACAAACTAAATGAGTATTTTGCTTCATACATGAGGAGTTATTCAGGGAGGGGAAGGCCAGAGGTGAGTTAAACTCTGGCAGTGAGCTAGATGATTTTGTAATAACAGAGGAAAGTGGAGGAGAAATTGTTGAAGATAAACATAAAAAAGGCACCCGGGGTGGATGGGATATATCCAGTTATATTAAAGGAGGCAGCAAAGGAAGTAAGTACACCCTTAGCCATAATTATGAGAGCTTCTTTGGACACAGGGGAGGTACCAATGGAATGGCGATATGCAAATGTGACCCCAATTCACAAAGGAGAGGATCAAAGGGCAACACAAGTAATTATAGACCTTTTAGTTTAACTTCTGTTCTAGGAAAATTAATGGAGGCACTGGTAAAAGAAGCACTGCAGGATCATCTAGATAAGACCTCAGTTATAGCTCGGAGACAGCATGGTTTTTTTTAAGGGAAATTCTTGCCTGACCAATTTGATTGGATACTATGATATGGTCACAAAAGAACTGGATGCAGGGTAGTTGGCTGGTGGAACCAGCCAACTACCCGCTGGCTAAAGGCAAATTTCCGCACATCTATCCTACATCTGTCTTTCCTCAATTTGAATTTATGCCCTCTCAGGTGATTATTCTGAGCAAGAGGTAGTATCCCATCAGCATTGAGCATGCTCAAACCATTCAAGGCTTTGTACACCTCGATCAGATCACCTCGCCGGTGCCTAGTCTCCAGACACTGTAATTTGCAAAACTTAAGCCTTTCTTTGTAAGAGCAACTCTTCGTTCCATTCACTAACCTTGTTGCCCTTCTTTGTACTCGTTCCAGCAGCTCTACATCCTTCTTGAAATGAGGCCTCCAGACCTGTATACAGTACTCAAGGTGCGGCCTGACTATTGCCTTATACAAGGGAATAATCACCTCCCTATCCCTGCTAGAAAAATTCCTGTATATCATTGATAAGACACCATGAGTTACTCTTGCAGCCCGTCTGCACTGCTCAGAGAACTTCATATCTGCCTGCATAATTACCCCCAGGTCCTTTTCATTCTCTACCACTGTCAATGTAGTACCACAGAGTTGATATGTTGCTCTGGGGTTGCTGTTTTCCATATGTAGTACTTTACATTTGTCAATGTTAAATTTCATTTGCCACCTCTCAGCCCATCTGCTCAACCTTTCCAGATCCTGTTGCAGCAGCAGCAGCATAGCATCAGTAGCGTCCTTAACAACCCTGCCAACCTTTGTATCGTCTGCAAACTTGGACATTAAGCTTGATATACCATCATCAATATTATTTATAAACACAGAAAACAACAATGGACCCTATACTGAACCCTGAGGGACTCCACTAATAACATTAGTCCACGATGAGCAGTGTCCATTAATTACGACTCTGTCTTCTGCCACTCAACCATCCCTTTATCCATAGCAACAATTTGCCACCAATGCCACACTGCTTCAACAGTCTTCCATGTGCAACAGTATCAAAAGCCTTTCTAAGATCCAAATATATAATGTCAAAGTTATTCCCTTTGTCCAATCCTTTTGTGACTACATCATAGTATCCAATCAAACTGGTCAGGCAAGACCTTACCTTAACAAAACCATGCTGTGTCTGAGCTATAACTGAATTCTTGTCAAGATGATCGTGCAGTGCTTCCATTAATTTTCCTGGAATAGAAGTTAAATTGGGGTCACATTTGCACATCTCTAGTCCATGGGTACCTCCCATGTGTCCAAAGAAGCTCCCATAATTATGGCTAAGGGTTTGCTTACTTCCTTTGCTGCCTCTTTTAATATAACTGGATAGATCCCATCCACCCTAGATGCCTTTTTTATGTTTATCTTAAACAATTTCTCCTCCACTTTACTCTCAATTATTACAAGATCATCTAGCTCACTGCCAGTGTTTACTTCATCTATGGCATTCCCCTTCCTGAATAACTCGTCACGTGTGAACGTAGATGCAAAATATTGATTTAGTTTGTTAGCTACCTGAACAAGATCATGAAAAGTTGAACCATCGATATCAAGTGGACCAATCTGATTCATCCCCTTCCTTCTAGAGTTTATATAAGTAAAGAACTCCTTGCTGTTTTTCTTTGCATCCCTTACCAAAGATTTCTCGTAATCTGCCTTCGCCTGCCTAACCTCCTTTGTAACGTGGTTACAAATCAACTTATATCTATCATAGGCTTCTGTGTCACATGTTAATTTGTATGTATCCCATGCATTTTTCTTCTCTGCCATATGTCTCATTAGTTCATCTGACATCCATTTAGGCCTGAACCTTGAACAATATTTCTTAGTTAGTATGTAAAGCCTAGTAGCTTCCAAGGTAAGTTCTTTGAATGCTTCCCATTTTGAGTTTGCTGTTGGTAACATCATCAGTTGGTCCCACTGTATAGAATTTAAATATTGATGATAGTATATCAAACTTAATGTCCGAGTCTGCAGATGAAATGAAGTTTGGCAGGGTTGTTAAGGACACTAATGACAGTCCAGGTGGGAAGGAGCAGCAGTGCATAGCACATGCTTCTTGATTAGACTCGGGGTTCGAGCCCATCACTACCAAATACGGAGGATGCGGAAAGGTCAGGGAATGACCACCGCATATCCCGGAGCAATATGGCCTTAGTTGCTAATGCTCCTAAAAACCAAATGACAAATAAACAACAAACTTATGACAGTACACTGCTGCAACAGGATCTAGAAAAGTTGAGCAGATGGGCTGAGAGGTGGCAACTGAAGTTTAACATTGATAAATGTAAAGTACTACATATAGGAAGCAGTAACCCCTGAGTAACATATCAACTCTGTGGTACTACACTGACAGGTATGAGGTATTTTCATGTCAGCTGGCACCTGGGATTTCTCCAATCTCCACGTGTGTTCGCTGTATCGAGGACAGTACACTGTCAAGCCAGAGATTTGAAAGTGTGTGGGCCATATCAGTGTAGTGTGATGTGTTGTGCATATTGTTTGTCCGGCTTATCGGTTGCCATGTCCCTGGTGGGGCCTGACGTTGCCCATACCTCGCCATGTGGAGGCTAGCCGGATGTGTCCAGTATCACAACAAGTTGCTCTGGCAGGTCCTGTCACCTAGTTTCCTGGGATTTCAGTGGCTTGGACCTAAAAAAAAAAAAAAAAAAAAAAAAAAAAATTTACGCCTTTGACATTAATGTTTAATGGGATTGCTGTTAGGAAATCACTGGTTGGGGTTGAATGCGAGAGAGAGGCTATATGTGAGGCTATATGCTAGATAAATGATAGTGTTAGTTGTCTTAGAGATTTATACGAAACCGGCAGAATTTAGACAATGATTAGAATTTGGCGGCATTGTTAAGTGGTGTACTCGGTCGGTTTAGTGAGAGGGGGGAGATTGGGGGAAAACAGATAGAAGAATAGGGACGATAGAGTAGGCATCCCCAAAGAGGTCAGTGGAGACGAGCTCCACCAGACGACGTATGGGGGGGGCAAGGGTGCAATAATGTGTAATATAAATTTAAATACTAATTAAAATTAGGGTTAGTGTGTACTTAACTGTAGCATTTATGGTTTGTGTTCTTTTTCCCACACACTTAGACTTTCATTCATTCTTCTAGCTCTCGTTTCATTTTTCAACTCTTGCTTTCTGCACTGCACTCTCTGTGCACCTCAACTTACTATTATTTTTCAGTTGTGGTGCAGGCCTAGCTGCAAGTTTTTTTTGCAGTCCAGTGGGGGGGGGAGTGCAGTGATAGTGTTTATGTGGTCAGTAAATGTTTGTTAATATATATAAATTAGTGCAAGTTATTTTTAACTTTGTAATCTTTCAGCCAATTATATTTGCTCTTCCACCCATTCCCATTTACTCTCTCTTTCCCTCATACTAGGTCACTCTTTCTTTTACCAAAACTGCCATTATTCCCTTTTACCATAATTCCTAGTTCATCAGTGCCCAACCTATTCATTCTCATTCATTCATTCTTCTTTCATTCTATATTGCATCCCCTTGCTACCAGCTTACTGATATTTTTCAGCTAATCTGTTTCCCTGGCTGCCTGTACATCTCCCTCCCCTGCATAGTTACTTATTTGGTGTGGGGCTCCAGGTTTCTACACATGGCAGGGTAGTCCTGGGGAGTTTTGTTATGTCAGGGCACAGAATACTGCTATCCTGACAGTTTTTAAGTCATTGTCTGGACGTGGTGGGAAACTTGGGCAATTCATTATTGTTTAATTGCTGGGGGGCTGAATTGCCATTCTTTGTACACCTCGTTCTTTGGATTGTTCTGCTCATTTCGAATACTTTCTATGTGAAAGATGTAAAGGCTTTATAATTTTCCTCTTCTATGATGAAGAGATGTTCTTCTCCCCTGGGAAGGGAGCCAATCTGTGCTATTAGCTCTGTTCTCAAGATGTCATATATTATACATTCATATAGAATGTGTGCCCAGTCTTCACTCTCACCAGTTTGGGTCATCAGTCAGCCCTAAGGAGGTTAGTTTTGCCTTTAGGGAGTCATGACCTGCCAATATAAATGATGTAAAAAGTCCAGGGGCATACCACTTAGGTAGCTTTCTTTGGTTTTTTCAGGTGATATTTTGATCATGTGCTTTTGTGCCCATTCCTGCAGCTGCAAGAGGGTGGGCATTTCATCTTTGCTCTTAAGTCACTTGTGTGTTACCTTTTTACAAGGAAAATCATGACATCTGCAAAGGCCAGGCTTTCCACAAGGCCCAGATTCAAGGCCAGAAATTTGTCCAGAACAATATTCTAGAAGAAAGGGCCAAGGATTGAACCCTGCGGGCAGCTTTTATTGGCATTAGTAGAGGCACATGATGCAAGAAAGCAAGCTTGTGCAGCATCAGCCAAAAAAAAAAACTCTCCCATTTCACCCCTCCATTTGTTCCAAATACCTGTCCAGCCAAGCCTTAAATTTATTTAGGCTATCAACTTCCACAACAAAGGATGGAAGTCTGTTCCACCAACCAACTATCTGCTGGCTAAAGGCAAATTTACACACATCTATTCTACAACTGTCTTTCCTCAATTTGAATCTATGGCCCCTCAGGTGATTATTCTGAGCAAGGGGAAGAATCCCATCAGCATTGAGCATGCTTAAACCATTCAAGGCTTTATACACCTCCAGGGCTCCCACTCACAAATTTTAAAAAAACTTAGATTGCAACTTAAATAAACCCAAAAAAACCTAGTTTTCATCATATAGTATAGCAACACAAATAAGATAAAACTTACCGTGCAAAAATATCTTTTATTTAACTGTAATCAGAATTTTCATCCCATTCAGTTCCCTCCACATTTATTTTTTGAAGTTCTTTCATTTTTTTCAAACATTCTTCATATATTTTATGACAAGTTCCTTGTATGACTTCTTTTACCAATTCTGATTTAGGTTTCCATGTATAGCAGTTTTGATTACATCTATTTATCACCTGTTTTGCCATTAGTCGATTTTTCACAGTTTCTGGTTTAATGGAGTTTGTGGCTTTTGTTTTTATATGGTTTACTTGGGAGAAGATTCTTTCTACTCTTGCCGAAGAGTGAGGTAAAATAGCTAGACTGGTCATAAAGTAAGATAAAATCTCATATTTAGAATTATTAAAGCCATCTTTTACATTACGTAACAGATACCATAACTCAGGGATGGTTTTGTAAGAGAAATCTAAATCTTGATTTAAACGAAATGATCTCCATTCATCATCTAGAAGATCTAGTTTGTCTTCAGAAACAAGGTGAGGGAACTGCATTGCTAAATGGAAAATGGAGGATGGCGAATTGGCACGATCATGTATCACTGCTGGGTCAAGAACATTGAGACTGGCGATAATTCCATCATCATTTAGAGGAAATCTTTTTCTGATTTCCATACAAAGTTCAACAAGAAATTTTAAGCAATCATTTTTAAACCTGCTTTCACTGTCACCAAGTGGTGTTGAATTTAATAAGGCCATACAACAGCCTCCCAAATATATTTTATTCAGAGGCTTATGATTTATTGTATTGCTTGGATCAATTTCAACCAGCTTGCACGAAGTAATGACTTCTTCTTTTATGAAAAAACTAAGAATATTTTTATACTCAATTGAAACCACTGAATGAAGTAAGTGCAATCTGAAATGCTCAGATTGAAATTCAATATTCAGGCAGTTTATTTTCTCCAGTACATATCCTAAAAACAACAACATATGCTTAGTTCCTTTGGTGATCATAGTATTGTAAATATTTCCTGCACCATCGATTTTGTCAATTTTTGATTGAGACTGAAAATAAAGAACTAACACATCCCACTGCTCAATAATAATTTTTATTACATTGCCATGGGATAACCAACGTGTTTGTGCTAATTTGGGGATTTTATGCTTAGCAGTATCTACAACATCTTGAATCATTTTGAACTTGTTTAATCTTTTACTACTATGGGAAAAATAACAAGAGATATCTTTTATAAATATTTCTAGATATGATGGCAGTACCTTGACTGAATGACTAGCACATAATGCAAAAGAATGGCAAACACATGCCATTATAAATACTGATGGTACATACTTTTTTAGCAATGACTGGAACCCACTCTTAGTACCCATCATAGTGGCACAATATCACTTCCAAAGCCAACAAGATTACTTATTTGAATGTTTTTTTCTATGAAAAGATCTCTTACAGCTTGATAAAGCCCTTCTGAAGTACCATTTTCGACACAAACAGTGTCAAGTAACACATCTACAACATCAAGTTTTTGAATATCAAAATATCTAACAAACAACAGCTAGAACTTGAGATAAAGATAAATCTGTACTTTCATCTATTATCATTGAAAACTTGTTGTTTCTGCATTGTTAGAAATGTATATATTTTCATGATAGGCTATGCCATCTTGTATAAGATAAGAGACTTTAGTCGCCTTCATCTGAACTTGTTTTGCAATATTGCTATCATGAAATGCTTTCTTACATGCTTCTATAAGGTGATCACATTGCGCAAATGGAATATTATGCTCAGAAATGAGTGCAGCAATTGTTAACTCTGCCTTTGCTACTACTTCATTCTCAGTAGGTTTACGTTTTGTGAAGAACGTGTCTAACGTTGAACTTGTCTTAGCAATATCTGCACTTTTTTTTTTTTTTTAACTGTATTTTTATGCACTAGTAACATCGATTTATTGGCATTCTTTAATTTCATTTCACAACAAATACAGTAAGACGCACCTTTTTCATTACTGTCTTCTTTCAACCAATCTTTAATTCCGGATCTTCTAACCATTCATTTCTAAAATTTTGAGTATACCACCATTTACTCATCTTTCTCTGTGGGGAACAAGTTTCAGACATTGTGGGCAATTTGTGGGTATGGCTAATTAGCAATTATCTTATTTAAAATGTTCTATAAAATAAAAAATAAATCACTAATCCATTAACATAAAATAGAAATAGTCACTACAATTTAAATTTATTATATCACTGTATGTAGTACACGCATAAATGTAAAAATCACACCAAATAATGCAATAATACCACAAACGATCACGAAAGACTGTGCAGTAAAGACCGCCTTCCGCCTGCTCAATAGGCTGTGCATACATGTTAGTAACACGAACATGTATGAACATGTAAGCGTAATTTCATAGTGTAGAACCCTGCGAAAACTTTGAAATCCTTTTACATTTGTAGTATTTTGTACAAGCACTTGAGATATTACAAATTATGATCAGTATTGTTAGAATATAAAATTAAGAAAATTGTAAACTTTTATTAAATGTATTAAATTTTATTGTATTTACAAGAAATAAAAATAAATTTTGACTTAAAATTAAAAATTACCGAAAAAAACCCAGATAATGAGATATTTTTGTGAAAAAAACCTATCAACCCAGATGACAATCAAAAAACCTAGATCTGGGTGGAAAAACCCAGGAGTGGGAGCCCTGTACACCTCTATCAGATCACCTCGCTGGTGCCTAGTCTCCAGACACTGTAATTTGCAAAACTTAAGCCTTTCTTCGTAAGAGCAACCCTTTGTTCCATTGTTGCCCTTCTCTGTACTTGTTCCAACAGCTCTACATCCTTCTTAAAATGAAGCCTCCAGACCTGTATACAGCATTCAAGGTGTGGCCTGACCATTGCCTTATACAAGGGGATAATCACCTCCTTATCCCTGCTAGAAAAATTCCTGTATATCATTGACAAGACAACATGAAGGCCTACTCTTGCAGACCTTCTGCACTGCTCAAAAAACTTCATATATTCCTGCACAATTAACCCCAGATTCTTTTCGTTCTCTACCAGTCAGTGTAGTACCATAGAGTTGATACGTTACTCTGGGGTTACTGCTTCCCATATGTAGTACTTTACATTTGTCAATCTTAAAATTCATTTGCCACCTCTCAGCCCATCTGCTCAACTTTTCTAGATCCTGTTGCAGCAGCGTACTGTCATTAATGTCCTTAACAACCCTCCCAACCTTCGTATCGTTTACAAACTTGGACATTAAGCTTGAGATACATCTTCAATATCATTTATAAATAGAGAAAACAACAATGGACCCAACATTGAAATCTGCGGGACTCTACTAATACCATTAGTCCACGATGAGCAGTGACCATTGATTACCACTCTCTGTCTTCCATGTCCAACTGTATCAAAAGCCTTACTAAGATCCAAATATATGATATCAAAGTTATTCCCTGCATCCAGTTCCTTTGTGACCACATCATAGTATCCAATCAAATTGGTCAGGCAAGACTTTCCCTTTAAAAAACCCATGCTGTGTCCGAGCTATCACTGAAGTCTTGTCTAGATGATCCTGCAGTGCTTCTTTTACGATTGCCTCCAGTAATTTTCCTGGAACAGAAGTTAAATTAACAAGTCTATAATTACTTGTGTCACCCTTTGATCCTCCTTTGTGAATTGGGGTCACATTTGCACATCTCCAGTCCATGGGTACCTCCCATGTGTCCAAAGAAGCTCACATAATTATGGCTAAGGGTTTGCTTACCTCCTCTGTTGCCTCCTTTAATATAACTGGATAGATCGCATCCACCCCATATGCTTCCCTTTTTTATGTTTATCTTCAACAATTTCTCCTCCACTTTCCTCTTAGTTATTACAAAATCATCTAGCTCACTGCCAGTTTACTTCACCTTCCTGAATAACTCCTCACGTGTGGATGTAGATGCAAAATACTCATTTAGTTTGTTAGCTACCTGAGCAGGATCATCAACAGTTGAACCATCAATATCCAGTGGACCAATCTGATTCATCCCTTTCCTTCTAGAGTTTACATAGGTAAAGAACTCTTTGCTGTTTTACTTTGCATCCTTTGCCAAATATTTCTCATAATCTGCCTTTGCCTGCCTAATCTCCTTTGTAACTTGGTTACAGATCAGCTTATAGCTATCATAAGATTCCATGTCACCCATTAATTTATATGTATCCAATGCATTTTTCTTCTCTGCCATATGTCTCATTAGTTCATCTGACATTCATTTAGGCCTAAACCTTGAACAATATTTCTTAGTTGTTATGTAAAGCCTAGTAGCTTCCAAGATTAATTCTTTGAATGCTTTCCATTTTGAATTTGCTTTTGGTAACATCATCAGTTCGTACCACCGTATAGAATTTAAATACGGTCTCAGACCACCATAGTCGTCTTTACGAAAGCAAAAGCCCTTTCCTTTAGCCCTGATGGTAGTTATCTCTTGGAGTAAATCTCACTTCAGCACACTGTGATCACTACCACCTAGTGGTTCCTTTATCTGCAGATTCTTAATGCATGAAGAATCACTACTGATGATCACAAGAGTATTACTCCCTCTAGTTGCCTCCTGAACATGCTAATGTACAATCATCCAATAAATCCACAAAAGCCTTGCTAGTGTGTGAATGACCAACCCAAAAATTCCAGTCAATATCTGGGAAATTAAAATCCCCCATTATAAGAGACTCTGATTTACTGGCCCACTCTATTTCCCTGTACAGTTTCTTATTATACTCATCAGAGTCATTAGGCCTATAACACACTCTCAATTTTGATCTCCCAATGCTTAAGTCACACCAAACTGACTCGACACTGCACTGTCCAGCGATGTCGACTGGCTTCACTTCCTTGGATTTTATGTGTTTCTTAACTAATAGCATAACCCTTCCTCCCTTCCAATCCTGTCTATCCTTTCTGTACACATTGTACTCCCCTAATTCCAGTTCTGCATTCCTTATGTCTGTGTGACACCACGTCTCTGATATCCCAACAATTTCTACCTTTGATGTTTTGAGCAATACCTCAAATTCAAATTTATTTACCAAACTCCTAGCATTGGTGTATACACAAGTATACATGCACCTGTTCCTATTCTTAGCTACCCTAACACAACCCATGTTTTATCGTACCGCAATGATTCCCAGCAGTCTCTGAAATACCCTGCATCTTGTTTTCCAAACTGCTGCTCATTCCAATAGAAGCAGTGCAAGAATCACTTTCACCTCTGCCTGTGGCTACTGCTAATCTATTAGTCCTTGTATCCCCCCCAAGCTAGCAGTTTCCAACCCACTTAACACTGCCTCGATAGCATCAGCAAATATTCTTGCACCCTTTCTATTTAAGTGTATCCCATCCCTGTAGAAGCAGTCTCTCCTGTTATTCACAGGACATGTCAATTCCTGGAACCTTGTGTGTACTGAGACACTTTTGTCTGTAAGGTAGCTGTTTATTACGTTATAGAGGTTTTGTGGGGCATTTGCCTGGTGGAGTCTCCTAAAGACCCTACGCCACCAGAGTGAGTCAAATGCCCCAGCAAAGTCAATGGAGATTGCCAGCATATATTTCTCCTTTGTGTTTTTAACTGTTGTCAGTAGTAGTAGTAGTGGCATGTGATGCAAGAAAGCAAATGTATGATCTTATGCAGCATCAGCCAAAAAAAAAAAAAAAAAACACACCATTCCCTCCAAATGCCTGTCCAGTTCCTCCTTAAATTTATTCAACCTATCAACTTCCACAACGACAGATGGAAGTTTGTTCCAGCAATTAACCACCCACTGGCTAAAGGCAAATTTCCGCACATCTAATCTACATCTGTCTTTTCTTAATTTGAATTTATGCCCCCTTAGGTTCGTAATCTGAACAAGGGGAAGGATCCCATCAGAATTCAGCGTGATGAACCCATTCAAGGCCTTATACACCTCATTCAGATCACTGCGCAGGTGCCTAGTCTCCAGCCACTGCAATTTGCAGAACTTAAGCCTCTCTTGATAAGAGGATCCCTTCATTCCCCTCACCATCTTGTTGCCCTTCTCTGTACACGTTCAAGTAAATCTACATCCTTCCTAAAATGAGGCCTCCAGACCTGTATGCAGTACTCAAGGCGTGGCCTGACCATTGCCTTATACAGAGGGATAATCACCTCCTTTTCCCTGCTAGCAAAATTCCTATATATCATTGACAAAACCCCATGACCTGCCCTGCCAGCCTGTCGGCATTGCTCAGAAAACTTCATATCTGCCTGCACAATTACTCCCAGGTCTTTTTCATTTTCTACCACCTTAAGTGTAGTACCACACAGTTGGTACGTTTCTCTGGGGTTACTTTTACCCATATGCAGTACTTTGCATTTGTCAAGGTTAAACTTCAGTTGCCACTTCTTGGCCCATCTGCCCAAATTATCTAGATCCTGTTACAGTAGCACACTGTCATTAACAACGCTTCCAACCTTTGTATCATCTGCAAACTTCGACACTAAGCCTGATATACCTTCATCAATATCATTGATAAATATACAAAACCGTGGACCCAACACCGAACCCTGTGGGACTCCACTAATAACATTAGTCCAAGAAGAGCAGCACCCATTGATTACCACCCTCTGTCTTCTCCCACTTAACCATCCTTTTATCCATTGTAGCAACTTACCCTTAATACCATTCTGCTCCAATTTGTACAATAGTCTTCCATGCGCAACAGTGTCAAAAGCTTTCCTGAAATCCAAATATATGATATCAAAATTATTTTTTGCATCCAGTTCCTTTGTAACCACATCATAATATCCTATCAAATTTGTCAGATAAGACTTTCCCTTAACAAACCCATGCTGTGTCTGAATTATTGCTGCAGGCTTGTCTAGATGATCCTGCAATGCATCTTTAACCAGCGACTCCATTATTTTACCCGGAACAGAAGTTAAACTAACTGGTCTGTAATTACTCGTGTCACCCTTCGATCCCCATTTGTGAATTGGGGATACATTTGCACATCTCCAGTCCGTGGGAACCTCCCCTGTGTCCAAGGATCCTCTCATAATTATGGCTAAGGGTTTGCTTAGTTGCTTTGCCGCCTCCTTTAATATAACTGGATAGATCCCATCCACCCGAGGTGCTATGGAGGATGCCATGTGGTGCATGGCATCCTCCGTAGAGTTGCCCTGCTTAAAACCATACTGATTGTTGGAATGTAAACCTGCTTCTGTGTAATATTGGGCTAATCTGCTATATATTAGTCTTTCATATATTTTCCCTAGTACGGGGAGTAGGGCTATTGGTCTATATGATTTGGGATCAGTAGGAAGTTTTTCAGGGTTTTTGAGAATTAACCTTAACACTGCTTTTTTCCATATTTTTGCGAATATATCTTCTGTATCTGTCATACAGTTATTATATAGTGCTATTAATTTGTCTGGTGCTGTTTCCGTTAATTTTTTGATAATCTCAATCTCTAAAATGTCAAAACCTGGGCATTTATTGTTTTTGGTTTTAGATAGTGCTATTTCTAAGTCTTGTAGTGAACAGAGGTTCAATATTGGCATTGTCATATTCAGTGTTTTCTTTTATAATGTCCAGCTGGGTGGGGGAAAGATCCCCAGTTTCAGTTTGAATAATACTGTCTAGGATGTTATTTACAGAGTCCACCCAACACAGGGTTGGGGTTCCATCTGGTTTGACAGTGGTTTCTGAGACATCTCCTCTTGGCAGCTTGTTGGTCAACTATTCTGTAGACAACTCCCCAAGGGTTACTATTTCCAATGGTTCCACCAAGTACTTCCAGCATTCCTTTTTCTTATCTCTTACGAGGGCCGTATACTGATTCCTAAGAGTTCTATAAGAACCTCTCAGTGCATGCACCTCATTTTGTGCCCAACATGTTCTGGCTCTTTGAAAATTTCTCCTCGCCTAGTGCACCCTTCTCCTGAATATAGTCAGTTCAGGGCACCACCAGGGGACTGCCTGCTTCCTCGTTTTTTTCCATGGGATAGACAGGTCTGCTGTTTTTGTTAAAATGTTTGTCATAGTCAGTGCTTGCTTGTCCGAGCTACAGTTGCTTGATCTAGACCACCATTTTCCTGTTTTTGCAGCTGAGCTGCTGTATGTTCTGCAAAAATCTGCCAGTTTGCCTTTTTGAGGTTATACCTTTTGATATCCAACAAGGAGCGTTAGGGTGTTTGTAATTGCCTGTTTAGTTTGAAGGTGATGGCTCTATGATCCGATATGGTCCAGACTGGCTGGATACACTGGTCTGTAATTTTATAAGCTATTGAATTGGTCGCAAGAGTAACATTAATGTCACTCTCCCCCATGGTACTGCTAAAAGTTGAGAGGTTATTTGGTTGGTTTAGCACTTAAAAATGTGAGGAGGCTATATAGTCTGAATGTATCTGGCCATTGTGTGTGTGCCTGTTTTGTCTTCTGTACGGCTATGCCATAAGGCTGATTGGCAGTTGACATCAGCACACACACTATGTTATTTGCAGTAGGTAACAAGTCTGTGACTGATTGTAGGTATTCAATAGCTGGATTTATATCTTCACCTGGTCTAGAATAAAGTGAAATAGGGTAAAACTGTCCTACAGCACTGGCGCCGCCGTAGCCAGGTGGGCAGGAGCAGCGGTGGGAAGCACATGCTTCTTGATTAGACCGGGGTTCGAGCCCGTAACCACCAAATATGGAGGATGCGGAAAGGTCAGTGAATGACCACTACATATCCCCGGAGCAATATGGCCTTAGTTGCTAATGCTCCTAAAAACCAAATAACAAACGAACAAAACTACAGCACTGGTGATATGGGCACACACTGCCACTGGAGAGCAGAGGTGACCCACCTTTGTGACTGTAAGGTTCAGTATTTTTAACTACTGTTGTGTAGAAGGGACACCTGAGGTGTATTCTATTATTTTATAGCCCCTTGGGTATCCTTGAACCCTACCCATATGTGTGTAAGGCTCTTGGAGTACCAAGATATCTATATTATTTTCTTCCAACTTGAGTTTGATTTGATCTACAATGGCTCTTGCTCTTTGGGCATTCAATTGGACAAGATTTAGGGCTCTAGTCACATTTATATTTCAATCTGGCCCATAATTGGTCCTAGATTGTATAAGTTTTACCATTTTTTTTTTTTTTATAACAGGGGCATTTATCATCCCTGATACTCTGTGCATAGTCAGTCAGCCATGCTACTTTACAGGTAGCACATTTTGGCTGCTGATTTTTATTTTGGCAGTTCTTGTAATCGTGGGTTTTACCAATAAAGGCTTCAGTTCTACAAAGTGACTGCACAGTGGCCACAGACAGGGGAATTCTCATATTTATGACAGTTAAAGCACTGCTGTACAGGAAAGAATTCCCTGAATTTATGGCTGATCCAGCCAGCGTAGACTCTTTGCTGTCCTTGTAGGTTTTTCCAAATTCTGGGTGACACTTCCAGAGTGACAATGAATTGCCCATATCTTTTGTTTTTTGTATCTCTTTTTTAGAAGAAATTCTTTGGCAAACTCTTCCAGTTCCATTATATTGATAAAGTTTTTGTTCTAGAAATCCAACATAAGATCTCTTTCCAGAGTTGTCTCAGGGATACCAATTTTTATAATAATGTTCGGGTTCCTGCCCCCTGGCTTTTCTGTTTGCAGTCCCAGTTTTACTACCTCTGGGTTGGTTTCAATCTTTTTAACATCCTCTTTATTTGTTACTTCAATTCAAATTCCATTATCTTTTATTTTTCTCATGTTATTCACTTTTATTTCTTTCAAATGAGGTTTTAATTTTGTTATGACGGTACTACACTGACAGGTAGAGAACGAAAAGGACCTGGGGGTAATTGTGCAGGCAGATATGATTTTTTCTGAGCAGTATAGACGGTCTGCAAGAGTAGCTCATAGTGTCTTGTCAATGATATACAGGAATTTTTCTAGCAGGGATAAGGAGGTGATTATCCCCTTGTATAAGGCAATGGTCAGGCCGCACCTTGAGTACTGTATACAGGTCTGGAGGCCTCATTTCAAGAAGGATGTAGAGCTGCTGGAACGAGTACAAAGAAGGGCAACAAGGTTAGTGAATGGAACGAAGAGTTGCTCTTACAAAGAAAGGCTTAAGTTTTGCAAATTACAGTGTCTGGAGACTAGGCACCGGCGAGGTGATCTGATCGAGGTGTATAAAGCCTTGAATGTTTGAGCATGCTCGATGCTGATGGGATTCTTCCTCTTGCTCAGAATAATCATCTGAGAGGGCATAAATTCAAATTGAGGAAAGACAGATGTAGGATAGATGTGCAGAAGTTTGCCTTTAGCCAGCAGGTAGTTGGCTGGTGGAACAGACTTCCATCCTTTCTTGTGGAAGTTGATAGCCTAAATAAATTTAAGGCTGAGCTGGACAGGTATTTGGAACAAATGGAGGTGTGAAATGGGAGCTTTTTTTTTTTTTTTTTTTTTTTTTTATTTCTTGGCTGATGCTACATAAGATTGCTTTCTTCCATCATATGCCTCTACTAATGCTAATGCCTAAGTCTGCAGATGATACAAAAGTTGGCAGGGTTGTTAATGACAGTAATCATGGCAAACTACTGCAACAAGATCTAAAAAATTAGGTCGATGGGATGAGAAAAGGCAGTTGTTTAATGTTGACAAATGCAGGGTATATGGGTAGCAGTAAACCCAGATCAATGCACCAACTATGTGGTTACTACACTCAGAGTACTGAAAAATTAAAAAATCCTGGGGGTAACTGTGCAGTCAGATATGAATTTCTCTAAGCAATGCGAACAGGCTACCAGGACAGCTCGTGGGGTTTTGTCTATGATATAATGGAACTTTGCTAGCAGGGATCAGGAGGTAACTATCCCATTGTACAAGGCAATGGTTAGGCCTCATTTTTGGGTGGAGAGAAGAGCAACAAGGCTAGTGAAGAGAACAAGAGTGTGGTTTTACCAATAAAGGCTTCAGTTCTACAAACTGCAGCATCTGGAGACTAGGCACTTGAAAGGTGATCTTAAGTGTTTAAGGCTTTGAATGGTTTGAGCATGCTCAATGCTGATGCATTCTTCCTCTTGCTCAGATATGAGGGACATAAAATCAAATTGAGGAAGGATGGATGGTTGCATGATGGATGTGTGGAGTTTGCTTTAGCCAGTGGGTAGTTGATTGTTGGAACAAACTTCCATCTGTTGTGGAAGTGGGTAGTTTGAATAAATTCAAGGAAGAACTAGACAAATTATTGGGGTGGTCAGCAGGTGATGCAGAAGGGGTTTTTTTTTTTTTTTTGGCTGATACTTTATAAGTTTGCTCTCTTTCATGATATGCCACTAATAATAATAATAAAATCCTATAGGAAATATGTTACTATTTCACATTCAAAACTATAAAATGACAAAGATTAGGGGGGATATTTTTGCTGGGATAGCCAGTGTTTGATTTTTCAGAGAGACTACTGGGGATGTTCTACTTCTGGACAGATTCCGGTATAGGATCCCCCCTCTCACAAAACACTACATACAATGAATGGAACCAGAGTGGAATCTCTTCGATGTCACAGAAGAACACACCTGAATAAAAGTATATGAACCACTGAAAACTTGAAATACCACAGATAAGAAATTTTAGTGTTTAGAATATTGCCCATGAGGCTTATGTACCAGTAACATAACTAAAACACTGCAAATCCCACAGTAGAGTGGGGAAGAAGGGTTCAAGTGCTCAAATGCAATTTACAATTCGTATAGGAAAGCTGAGTACACTCAGGAAATTAAAACTAAATAACTAACAACTATTCGCTTACCAATAAGCTTTCGGACATTTTGTTTTGGAGAAGCAATTTCCTTAACTTGTCCCTGAAGAATTTCTTCTTTCTTTTCATCTAGACTAGGATATCCATGTTTCTGTAAGCATTCTTTTACTTCATGTATAATCTGTAGACCTACATCTGTTAAACTGTTCTGCAATTCAGGTTCACTAATAATAGAATGAAAAACACTTTTTAGGTTCACTAAAGAAAGGTTCTCAGAAAGCTTTTTGTATTTCTGATTTTTTTTTTTCATGCTCTTTGTTGTGCATAATAAAAATTATAAAGTTTTGCCTTGAGAAGAGTGACACTATTCTAAATACATAACAGTTTGTGGCTCCTTGTCAATAATCAAAAATTGAAAACTTAAAAAATTAACTGACACTTAAATGATTGATACAAATTAATTTTAAGAAATTTTGTTGTTGTACGTCCCTTTCCTTAAGCACATGCCTTGATGGGTGATAAGTTGTTGTTGTTGTTGTTGTTTGGTTTTTAGGAGCATTAGCAACTAAGGCCATATTGCTCCGGGATATGCGGTGGTCATTCCCTGACCTTTCCGCATCCTCCATATTTGGTGGTGACGGGCTCGAACCCCGGTCTAATCTAGAAGCATGTGCTATGCACTGCTGCTCCTTCCCACCTGGCTACGGAGGTGCCTGGTGATAAGTTGCCTAGGGAGCTGTTAGCTGTATTGTCTGTTGGAAAGGTTCAGTCTAAATGTCAAAGACAGCAGAAAGCAGATTAGTGAGAGAAACCATCCAACTTGTACCAAAGCAGCTGTTAATCTCTTGATGGTCTGGAAGATCAATCCCATGATGTGAAATAATATTTGGGAGTTAAAATTGAAAATCCTGGCTTTTCTTAAAATTGTTAGGTAAATTCTGACTATGGAAAGATTCCTTAATCTATTGCTGATCACATAGGGATAATTTTGGAACCCCCCCCCCCCCCACATTTTTTTTTTTTTTTTTTGCTCTGGCTTTACTCTTAAGGCCACTGTGTCTACTCTGGAGTAACTTCAATGGTAATTTTCTCCAGTTTTCCTATTTAAAGTTCTCCGAAGAGACCTTCTATATTTCACTGCCAGCAGGTTAAATCTTTTGGTGTTATGGAAGCAAATGTCATGGCATTGACTGAAGAAATGAGAGGCAGCATCTGAGGATTTTAAAATTCAGATAGTAGTTGTACACAACAATTTTAAAATTCAAAGTGTTCAAAATCCAAACAATTTCAACAAAAGGCTCTAAAAATTAATAATTTATAGATTAAAATTTTCAAAAATAGCATTATTAACTGCATCAAACACAAGCAACAAGTTTCACTGTGTGACTTTTTAAAATGCTACCTGCCTAAAACTATAAAAAAAGAATGTGGGAAATTCACCTATTTTCATCAGTGATGGTTTGGTGGGTGTGAGCTTTGTAAGTTTCACAGACCTAAATTTCAGCAAACAAGGAGTTAAAATGGCCTTGAAAGTATTTTAGAGAAATCTATTTAACACTGTATTCCAGAGAGGTCAATGGATCTTTCAAGCAGGATTCAGGCCATGGCTAAGACATCACACAAACATAATTTTCAAGCCATGTCTCACATTTTCATCTTCCATATAGCCTTTTTTGGGAGTACCACCCCCCAAACATTGAATCACAGATAATGAACAGATTAAATTTGTGGCATACCACAAAAGAATCCTAATAATGGCCATCTGAAGCAGTCACTAGTCCATACCGCCAACTTTTAAAATCAAAGAACAGAAGGGTTTTAGATTTGATCCAACTTTATCCAGAATGCTCCAGAACTGGGTTCTGAAGGTGGTCTCAAGCTTTTCTTCCAAATTAATGATAACTATTTAAAGCATGTCATACAGTACAGTGGGTAAATTATGCTTGTTGTAAGTTGACTAAAATGCATCATGTCAACTTAAGAAAAATCAATTATTACAGTGCAGTCACATCACTCAACAAATTCAAAGTAACCTGACCTTTCACAGAAAAATTCTCTTAAAAAATGAAACATTTAAATAACCTTATTTTTTTTATATATATAACAACAGAATACAGAGCAAACTACCCAATAACCATTAACAACAATGGTGCATTAAACTGAACTTGAGTCATTAATACTACTTACAAAAAAAAAAAAAAAATCATTGATATTAATATATTAAAAGTAAAATCTTTATTATAAAAATCAAATATATAACATATCTAACAAAACACATTGAAGTCCAAGTATATGTGACAGTCACTGTCCAGAAATTAGTGCACAGTAAAGGGGTTCTGAGTTTAAGCCTGTATGCTGATACAAACGAACTAGAAAACTCTGTCTGACCTTATTTCAGTATATTTTCAATCATAATGAATATGTAAACTCTTCTGCCTACAGCCATCTTGACAATAAATTGAAATTTAATATTTTTACCTAATCTTGTAAAAACTTACTTATAACATGATAAAGTGACCTAAACATGATATAGTGACAGCAAATGGTCACTATATCATGTTTAGGCTAAATATGAGCAAAGCTGCCTAATTGCCTTTTAAGTTTTTAAGTTCTTTAGTTAAATCTGGTAGATCCATAACTGAGAGAGAGAGAAAGAAAAACATCTGTGAAATAACTAACTAACTTAACTAAAAATTAAAGTGATCCAAAAACTGAAAGAAACACCTGATTATCAGAAGGAAGAATGAAGAAAAATAAGTGAGGCCTTACATACGTCAATCTGATCTCCTCTTACATGGCTTGTCAAATTCTGCCATCTACACCTAAGCTGTTCTTCATTGTCTTGTAAAGGGGGATAACGACATCCTTCTCCCTACTAGCAAACATAAGGCCTATAAATCACTGACAGGTCACTGTACATTCCTAGCCACCTATTCACATTTCATTAGAAAATTTCATGTCAAATTGAATCATAACTATATTTTTTTTTGAAAAAGTCCTGAACCACTTTTAGCTCCTCTTCTCCTAGCTTATATGTGACTCCAGGATTTCTTTTCCCCAAATGTATAACCTTACATTTAGAAGCATTAAACATTGTCATTTTTTGGACCACGTGCAACCAAAGTCTTTCTGAAACAATATGGCTTGGCTAAGATGTTAACCAACCTTTCTACCTTCAAATCATCAGCAAACTTTGACAGTTAACTTTGTATACCTTCGTCAACATCATTTCTGAAAATAAGAAATAAGAGGATACCCCACTTGTTACCTCAGTCCACCCAGAAGACTGGCCGTTTATGAGAAACTGCTGTCCCTTATCATTTAGCCAGCCTGCAATCCAGCATAGAATCTTACCAGTAACCCCAACTTCTTTCAGTTTATATAGCAGCCTACCATGAGGGACCATATCAAAAGCTTTAATAAATTCTAGATATATTATGTCAAAATTGTTACCTACATCCAACTGCTTAATAACTACATTCAGAGTAATATACTAGGTTGGTTAAGAATGACCTCTACTTAAAAAATCCATGATGGGATCTATTCTAGATCTTGTCAAGGACCATCTTGATGAGATCATCCTTATCAAGATGGTCCTGAATGGCATCCTTAACCTTAGACTCCATGATCCAACCACAGATGTCAAACTCACAGGCCTAG
The DNA here is from genome assembly GCF_048544385.1 of Mastigoproctus giganteus. Lineage (NCBI taxonomy): Eukaryota > Metazoa > Arthropoda > Arachnida > Uropygi > Thelyphonidae > Mastigoproctus > Mastigoproctus giganteus. Next base: position 19,218,821 of record NC_143576.1, read on the forward strand.
TTACCTACCTCCTTTTTGGCACTACCTTTGTGGATTGGGGAAATATTAGCACTTCTCCAGTCCGAGAGAACCTTCATGAAGTTTGGTAACAATTTCATTACCATTCCAATTATTTGATATACTCAAAAGCAGCCTTTTTAATTACAACTGAATATATACCACCTTTCCCTCCTTTAATCTTAGTAGCTTTTCTAACAAGTTCTTGTCTGAGATTATTAATCACTTATTTTACACTAGTCTTATAGATTAAAATGCCTCTGAGTTTCAAGCTTGCTTTCAACTTTAAATGAACTGTTTACAAACATATCAAAAAATAAATTCTATTAAAAACAACTGCAAAAGCCATTTATTGTAGTACTGTGTGAATTTCTCTCATTCTGATTTCAGATCCTTTCTCCTCGAATTTAATATGCAAGAAATTCCTCTTTGTCCTCTTTAACAAAGCTATAACAAGTTGAATACAAGGTCAGCCATATTTAATTAACTGATTACTTGCAATTTTCATCTGCCTCGTGGCATCATTTCTTATTGCACTGTTCCTTCCCATTTTCCTTAAGCTGAGTATTCAAAATATTTAAGTTATTTATATTAACTTAAATACAATGATGTGGTACACTTGGAAACTGCCAATCCAGTTGTTCCAAAAAAATGTCATTGGTAAAATCAAGTTAAAAAGTCTGTCCATGCATTTGAACCGTTCTAATTTTCATCTGCACTTGTAACCAAGTCATGCTCATTTACGTTGGTTGCTCAAACTCCAGCTAATCCACTGAACCCAAAGCTTCAGTATGTAGTGAGGTTACTTTATCAATTTATATCCTATTAAAGAGCATGTATATTTCTCTCCCACTTACAAGCATAGCATACATCATATGCTTCCTTTTTAATTAACAAAAACAATACAAAATACAGTAGAGCATCAGTTATCCAGAATAAGTGATGTCAGACCTCTTCTGGATAGCTAAATTTTCCGAATAATCGAAAGATTATTAAATGCTCTCGGTTTTTTTCGACTTACCGATAACGAACACAGACAACCTGTATCCCAGTAGCATTTGCACACACAGCAATTGTAACTTGTGCTTTCCTCATCCTGGTGCAGGAATTTCTTTAGGGTTTTTAGTATTCATATTAGTAATGGCCGCATGGTGCAAGAAAGCCTATGGCTTGTGCTGCACCAGCCAAAAAAAAAAAAAAAAAAAAAAAAACAATGATAAAAAAAATAATAATAAATAAATAATAATAATTAATAAAAAAAGGAAATTAAACCTATCATCCTATGCGCTTCCCTTACCCGAAAGTACTATCCAGATGACCTTTGAATTTCCCCAAACTGTCGGCCTCTACCACCCATGAAGGCAACCTATTCCAGTAATTTATAACTCGCTGGCTAAAATAAAACTTCCTGCAGTCCAATCTAAACATTTCCCCCCATAACTTGAATTTATGTCCCCTAGTTCTAGCATCATTTATAATCTTGAAAATTTTGTCCTCATTCATTTTACTGATGCCTCTCAGAGCCTTAAACACCTCAATCAAATCTCCTCTAAGGTGTCTAGTTTCCAAACTCTGCAACCCACATATTCGAAGTCTTTCTTCATAAGGACGCCCTTTTGCTGATCTCACCAGGTGAGTGACCCATCTTTGCACCCTTTCAAGAAGCTTGATATCTTTCTTTAGGTGTGGTCTAACAAAAGCCTTATATAATGGGATTATCACGTCCCATCTCTACTTGCAAAAGTTCGATAGATCATCGATAGGACACCATGGCCTTCCTTGCAACCAAGTCCCTTTCCTCCAGTACTGGGTTTAGTTGAACTCCACCAAGTGAATAAGTTATTTTGGGATTACTGTTTCCCAGGTGTAATACCTTACACTTTGTTGGATTAAAGCATAGCTCCCATTTTTCTGACCATTCCTGAAGTCTATCTAGGTCTCTCTCTCTGAAGAAGCTCAGCTTGACAGTGATCATTAACCACTCTACCAATTTTAAGATCATCAGCAAATTTAGACATCACGCCCTCTATTCCTTCATCAATGTCGTTTATGAAAATTAAAAACAACAGTGGTCCTAATACTGATCCTTGGGGAACCCCACTTCTTACATCAACCCAATCTGAGGAATAGCCATTTATCACAACCCTTGCCTCCTGCCCTGAAGCCATCCTGGTATCCATCTAAGGATTTTTCCAATGTCGAAATTATTCCCTAAATCCAGCTCATGAGTGACCCTTTCGAAATAGCGAACCAGATTTGTTAAACATGATTTTCCGTTTACAAAACCATGCTAAGTATCCTTGAGAATTTCAATTCGATCCAAATGATCCTGAATTCCATCCTTGATCATTGCTTCCATGATTTTCCCTACCACTGAAGTCAGACTGACAGGTTGATAATATCCCACTTCACTTTTAGAGCCACCCTTATGTATGGGAGATACATTAGCACTTTTCCAATCCAAGGGAATCTCTCCAGAGTCTAGTGATGCTCGCATAATTAGCCTCAATGGTTCAATGCACTCTCTTGCCACTTCCCTTAAGATTATGGGGTATATTCCATCAACTCCAGGAGTCTTACTGGCCTGTAGGCTCGAAAGTTTTTTCATTAAATAATCTTGCGAAATTTAAATATCATTAATTACATATTTTTCAACTTCGCTCCCACAATTTCCAATTGCCACAAAAGGTTTTTCATTTGTAAATATCGATGCAAAATAACTGTTGAGTTCATCTGCAATGGCAGCTGGTGTATTTAATAATATCACCTTTCCCTTACGTAAAGGTCCGATCTGGTTTGTCCTGCTCTTCTTGGCATTTATATATGTGAAGAATTCCTTATCCCCCCTCTTTGCTAGTGATTTCTCATAAACTGCCTTTGCCTGTCGAACCTTTTCTGTGGCTCTATTATAGATCACCTTGTAGCTGTTATAGGCTTCAGTACTTTTTATTGCTCTGTAACCTTTCCATGCCATCTTTTTCTGCTCAAGTAATGTGGCAACTTCACTATTCATCCAACTTGGAACCCTACTCGTGGAGTATTTTTTTAAATGGTACATACGCATTCAAGGCATCTGTGATTAATGTTTTAAAAGCATACCACAGTTCAAATGTTTTTGTTGAAATTTTTCTCGGTAATGCTTTCCATAATAAGCCCGTCTCATCAACATTGTTTTCTTTCTAATTAATTTGCTATAACTGAAGCAACCTTACTTTTAAAGGACACTCTGCCGATTCGTCTGCAGAAAGTTTCTCAACTTGAATATCTAGTTCACGTATACCATGAAAGACTGAAAAATATTAAACCTCTCGGTTTAAAATTTTTCAGCCAACCTGTGCTTGTCTTAAAATCTTCATTACCTCTTAATTTTCGATTAAAATCCAATGCTTTTTCACACAACATTGGGCCAGACACTGGTTCACCTAAACTTTGCTTCTGAAGAAACCACAAATAAAGTGTACTCTAAAGTGACATTTTCTTTTTTTGACATTGTCTTTTTCTTCTAGATCCTCCTTCACTATCCACATTCAACACAACTTCTGTTATAGCACTGGAATTTTTCTTCATGTTGTAAATTGTTGAAGCCCCCAACATTAAACTCTTTGGAGAGATTTCTTAAATTTTCACCTTTTCTAATTCTATTAATAATTTCTGGTTTTTTTTTGTCAATGTTAAACTACGCATTTTCTTTTCATTCACACTTTCAAAAGTAAAAAATTGAGAAAAATAATAAATCGCACAGTTATTATTCTTACCGAATTTGAAGCTAAACTAATCTGAAATTCACTTATGGTTTCCAAGAAAACCCAGTAGTCTCTGCGATATTTTTCTACAGCACATTTCTGAAGGTCACAACCATAAAACAATAAAAACAATTTGCAGTTTTCAGTTTATTGGTCTTTTTGTTTGTACAATCTGTTATAAATGGGTAGCAAACTCGATCTTTTGCTTATTAGAATCAGAATTCATTTTACAAACATGATCACTATAACTGATGCTTACTGTTAATAAAAAAACAGAAAAAAGGTCAGCCTTTAAAATTATTCTGGATAACTGGCATTCTACTGTAGTTTACTCTTGATGTCACTGTATTTTTCATGTATTGTGAAAATTCTGTTTTTTTTAAGGGAAGCATATATAATTTTACGTAATTTCTTAAAATCAAACTACCCACTGCAGCACCTTACAAAGTGATGTACTCACTTATTCAAGTCCTGCACTGAGTAACACTCACACAGAACATGAACACAGGCATGGAATGCATTTTGTACTCACTCCAAATATTCACTCACTCACTCCAATATTCACTCCAAATGTCAAATACAATGTGAGAAGCAACATGCATAATTGTCCAATTTTGCACGCAAAATTTGAAATAAATTTTTAAAAATTTCGAAGATGGAAGTGAATAATACTATTTTATATACAGTGGCAGACAAAAAAACTGCATCACCTTAAAAAGAGTAACATTTGTAGTGAAACATATGAGATATTGTTTGATTACAGTCATTTCGTTTGTCACGAAGCAAAGGTACTGCATCAGACAGTAATTGCAAGATATTGCATCAGAAGTTTCTGTAAATACGGCATTGGAAGGGTACACAAGCTCATTAGTATCCTGTTTTGCAGAGGTGTAAGTATGGCTCCATATGTTCAGTTGACACCAAGAAACAAGTGTAGCTGTTGCTCTGTCACAGGAAGGGCTTTCTACACGTGCTATCACTGATAAAATAGGCTGCCAACAGTCAACAGTATCTCAGGTGCTGAAATTAAAGCGTGAAACCAGTGATGTGAAGAGAAAACCTGGACCAGGCCATAAGAGAGTGACTACGCCTTGCCAAGTTCAATATTTGAAATTGCTATGCTTTCACAATCACCATGGTAGTGCTCCTGATCTAAAACTGGGCTTTTGAGATGGCCTCTGGTGAAGAAAAAACTGCACAAACTATCCAAAGATGGCTTTCGGAATGTGGTCTGCATCTATTGACCCAAGAAGAAGCCTTTGTTGATCCAACAAATGAGGAAGAAGCAACTTGCTTGGGCTAAAATGCATGTTTCATAGACAAAAGAGCAATGGGACACTGTCATTTTTCTGACGAATCGAAATTCAAGCTCCATGGCTCGGATGAGAAACGATATGTCAAAAGACAAAAATCGGACTGTAAAGTTACCCGCCAGTCAGATGGTCTGGAGATGCATAACAAGCAAAGGGGTGGGGCAAATTAAGTTTATTAATGGAACGGTGAATACAGAAACCTACACTGCTATCTTGGAGAAGTGCCTGAAACCCGTTATTAGGGATCAGCACACAGACGTCCAAAACTGCATTTGTCAACAGGACTCAGCATCTTGCCAGACAGCAAAACTGGTAAGTTTGATGCTATTTAGATTTAATGATGAGTTTGTCTTCTTGTCTCACAAGGCTTAAAACATACTTACACCAATGTTTTCCCTCATTTTTCTCCCTTAAGGTGCAGTCATACCTCAAAAATGCTGGCATTACAATGTTGGACTGGCCCAGCAACAGTCCAGATTTGGACCATATTGAATATTGCTGGTACACAATGTCATCTAAAATTGCTCAGAAGAAGCCAACAAGTAAGATTGTAAGGGTGAGCATTGTAAGGGTGAGATACTACAAAATTGGGCAATTGTATATCAAGAAGTTGATTAACTCTATGCCAGATCATTGCAAGGCTGTAATTGCAGCTCGGAGAGGAACAACAAAATATTAAGAACTTATTTTGCTGATTTATAGTACACAATACAATTACGTTAACTTTTCATTTCAGTTTGTACACGTAACTGCAATAAAATGTATGCTTGGTTGACATGACTGCCATCCTGGTGAATATGGGCTTGGCATACCCAGGATCCTGAGCTGGATATCATCATTTTTCTCTTTCTTGGTGATTCCCTTTTACTTCTGACTTTTGTTTCTCTCTCTCTCTCTAGCCAGGTGGGAAGGAGCAGCAGTGCGTAGCACAGGCTTCTTGATTAGACCGGGGTTCAAGCCTGTCACCACCAAATACGGAGGATGCGGAAAGGTCAGGGAGTGACCACCGCATATTCCCGGAACAATATGGCCTTAGTTGCTAATGCTCCTAAATAACAAATAATAATATCTCTCTCTCTCTCTCTCTCTCTCTCAGGGTAACCCAGAAATTCTTTTTTGGCTGGTGCAGAAAAAGCCTCAGGCTTCCTTGCACCATATGGCCAATTATAATAATAATAATTTGCATGATTTCACATATTTCCATTAATTACGCATTTTACCCTTTGGGAGGATATTTATGGCAATTAGGTATATCAGGTGGAGTCTTTTAATTGGATTTCATTCACAGAGATATACATCCCATCTAACAAATGCATTTCGAACATTTCTGCAACCCACAATGCAGCACAAAACATTATTTGCATAAATCACAAGTGATGAAGTTTTTTTGTCCACCACCGTATATACACAGGGTGTGGCAATAAACTTCCAAGACTGGTACAATAAAAAGAACACAAAGTGAAGGGGCTCAAAAAGGTTTTATTTTTATTCAATGTAATCACCACCCGATTAAATGCAATTATTACACCATTCTAAAAGTTTCAACAAAGACACCCAAAGAGATGATGTCCAATGTTTCTTCTTTATGTCCTCAACATCCTGAAATCTCTTTCCTGTAAGGGCAATCAGCTTGGGAAAGAAGAAGAAGTCTGCTAGTGCTAGATCCGGAGAATAGACTGGATGGTTGATCTGCACATTACTTTCATCAGAAATATCTTCACAACAAGTGGAGAATGGGTGGAAGCACTGTCTTGCAATAAGAACCATCAGCCTTTCTCTGGAAATTGCATTATCCTTACTCAAGAAATGCAATAGTCTTTGAAGCACGTATATATGTAAAATGCAGCATTGACTCTCTCTCTCTCTTCAGGTACAAATTCTTTGCTGTCTGTTTAAAAACATTATTAGCATCGTCTTGATTCTAGACTTCTGTAAACAAAACTTTTGGGGCCTTAGTTATGGTTTTGAAGTACACTAAATGCTCTGGAGCTTTGTCTCTGGGTCATACCGAAACACACAACATTCGTCTCCAGTGATAATACAGTTGAGGAAATTGGGATTGTCTTAACAAGTGTGGATGAAGCCTTCATATGATGATGCTCTCTGTTGCTCCTGCTCATCCATGGGGCTGTGTGGCACAAATTTTGAATAGCCTCTCCTTTTCCCCAAATCTTTGTGCAGAATTTCACGAATCATCTTCTTATTCATATCCAACTCATCAGCAATCATTCCGAGGATCAAACAATTTCCCACACTTTTGCAACTCTGTCCTCATTTCGAGAAGTTGATGGAGTCCGACTTCTTGGTCATTGTGAACAGCCTCAGGTCCATCTTTGAACCACTTATACCATTCAGACACACTCATTAACCCCGGGGGCTCACATCTAGTGAGTATGGGCTTGGCAAACCCAGGGTCCTGAGCTGGATATCATCATTCTTCTCTTTCTTGGTGATTCCTTTCTACTTCTCTCTCTCTCTCTCTCTCTCTCTCTCTCTCTCTCAGGGGGTAACTTGGGAATTTTTTTTTTTTTTTTGGCTGGTGCAGCATAAGCCTCAGGCTTCCTTGTACCATATGGCCATTAATAATAATAATAATAATAATAATATGACTATGTTTCATCGCCATAAACAATTTTTAACATTTCTGTTGCAGATTTTCCCAGTTTAAAGCAAAATTTGATATTTGTTCATTGCTCCATTGCAAAATCGTGAGACACAGGACATTAATACTACTAATGCAACTAGTTGTTACTTGCAACCTGTCAGCCTAATGGACAATCTCTGTACCATCATCTGTTGGAGGAAGTTAGAACTACAACATACCACTTCCATTTAGTTTCAAACTCACTGAACATGATGTTGAACAAACAGCACCAGTACATGAACTTTAATGCCACACTTTTTATTTATATATATATATATAATTATATTATATTTTTATATATTATTTGTACACAAAAATATATTTATGCTTATACATATGAATATGTCAATATACACTCAGTGATCACTGAATGGTGACCACCCCATCCATAATGGCCTATGCCACATAGCTCACAGTATAAAAAGCCTAACACATATCACAGAATTTCAAAAGAGTATGATTGTCAGAGCTCATGTGTGAGGTGCTTCCCTATCAGAAACTGCAAAAATTGTCCGTTACTCGCAGGCCAGTGAGGTTAAGGTGTACAAAAAATGGTGAATTAGTATTAGCAATGGCCACATGGTGCAAGGAAGCCTATGGCTTATGCTGCACCAGCCAAAAAAAATAAATAAATAATAATAATAATAAAAAAATAAATAAAATAAAATAATAATAATAAGAAAAAATTTTTTAAAAAATAATAATTAATAAATAACAGAAAAGGAAATGGACAACCTAAACATTTCCCTCCTCCCATAGGTAATTATCCAGCTGATCTTTGAATTATAATAATAATAATAAAATAACAAAAAATAAAATGATAAGAAAATGGTGAGGTTGTCAAAAAATTCAAGGACAAATTGGATGAGATTATGAGAAGTGTGGTTATTTTCCACAAGACTAGCCTTTCTTTGGAAAAAATGCCTAGTAGGACATATTTCTATTGAAGAAAGCTCTATGTCTGAGTTTAAAGGTGCCAAAGACAGGGTAACATTGCAGGTTATAAATTGAAACCTTTAACAGTTTATCATTCAGAAAACCTGTGGGCTTTTAAGGGCACTGACATGAAACCATTTCCTGTACATTTCAGGCTAACTCAAAGGCCTGAGTGACAATAACCATGTTCAAAGAATGGTTTATAAATGTGTTTGTCCCTGAAGTTGAAAAATATTGCTTACAAATGTCAGTACCTTTTAAGATATTAATGTTCCTTGACAATGCTCCCAGTCATAAATAGCTAGATGATCTGCACGACACAACAAGGTAATATACTTCCTTCCAGATACAATGGCTTTGATTCAACCAATGGATCAGGGAGTTATCGGGGCATTCAAAGCTTATTACATACAGACAACATTTTCTGATGCTGTAAATGCAACAGAGCCAAGGAAGATAGATCTGTGATAATTTTGGAAGACATTTAACATCCTTGATGGAATACACAACTTTTCAAGAACCTGGAATGATGTGAGAACAACTTGTATGAGCAGAGTTTGGAAAAAAATTTCTAAAACATTCTGAGCTTAACGACGAAGGCTTCAAAACAAAGATGAGCTGACGTCTTCTGTTACCAAAGAAATTGCAAAGTTAGCCCAGGAGTTTCAGCTTTTCCTGGAGAACGAAGATGTAGATAAGCTTGTGGATGAACGAGGTGAAGATTTAACAACAGAAGACTAAGTTGAACATGCAAAGAGTTGAGGAACAAGGGAGAGCCAAATCCATTGAGAAATCGGAGCAAGCCACCCAAGAAGCAGTTCAAATTAAAGGAAATGGCAGAACATTTCGTAAAATTCAGGAAGGTCTCGCTATGTTTGATGGAATAGATGGAACACCGAACATTTCTTGAAAATAGAAAGAAAAGTTCAAGATTCCTTATCGGCTTAATGCAAAATTTATGAAGAGGGAAAAAAAGCATAAGAAACAAATGAAGATCAAAGAGTTCATATCACGTACTACCTCCCTGACCTCTGCTCAGCCTACAACACCCTGTGATTAATGTTCCTTATTAATGCTTCAGGTTCATTTTAAGTTACCTTGAGTTTATCACCTGAAGTGCATAGACTTTGATTCATTGTGTGGTTTAGACCAATTTTCTTAAATATGTACACTTTGGTTTTAATTTCCTTAGTAGCCCTTATAAAGCCTACACGGCATACAAAATACACATCAGTTTTTACAATACAATAACGTGCATTTTTTTTCTTCCTTTTATATTTTCTTTTCTTATGTGCCACTCCAGCTACTTCACTGCTCTCCCCAGATAAAGTTTTTAACTGTTATGGTATATAACTATTTTTCTTGATTCTTCTAAGGATATTATGTGGATTTTGTAATTTTGACATATCAGGGATATAGTAGAAATATTTTATTAGTCATTCCCGAGTAATTTTCGACTTAAGTAAAAAGTCGTGGAACATATCTCTTACATGTGTTGGGGTAGACTGTATTTTGCCTCTAAGATGAAAAACCATTAATCTTTTTTAGTTTCATTTTCAACACAGCTGTTCCAATCATTCTTGCTCCTGCAAGTCATCTTCTGCTCAATGATGCAATTCATTAAAAATATTACACTTATTGTGTGATACCAAAATTACACAATGAATACAGAATAGTTGTGATGTGCCACGTGCAGGCCTATGTCTTTTTTTTTTTTTTTTTTTTTTGACAGCATTTCTAAATTTCTAATACAATTAATGATGCATGTTGAAAAATGAAAACATTGACTGAGGAATGCTAAAGTTGACATTTATGTTAGTCTGATATATAATTTTTTTATTTCAAATTAATGGCATCTGAGAAGATGTTCCAGTATAAATAAATAAATATATTTTCTGTTTATATTCCTGGACAACCACAAAAAGTCAAGAGTACACAGGACAGAGACAACACAAGAACATCACTGTATTTAGCAGTATGGCTTGAACTGCAGTAAACTGAAATACTTAAAAATGTACCCTCATGTTTGACCATTCAACTACAGCACCTACATGGTTCTCATATCACTGAAGGAATCTGAACCTTGATCTTTCCAAAAAAATTTAAGTGATAAGTCCATTTAGTTAGAGGTCTCCAATGTAGTTAAAAGAACAAATGCCTTAATTCAAAACTGACATAACAACAAACAAAAAAAATTATTTAATAGGAATTTTAAAAATGATATGGAACTAAATAAATCATTTTTATACAGTGTTAAAAATCACAAATACTTTAATAAATGACTTACCTCCATTTTGCAGCTTCACTCAGAAGAACCATTACGTGATCCTTCAAAGTCTCCTTGAATTTGCTTATGTTGTATAATGCATCCCCAACAACACTACAGGTAACAAGCAACACACTTGCTACAATTGTTATAACAGTAATCTGATCACTCACACATAGATATCTGGCTTTATCCATGACCAGGGTCTAAGAGAAAAAAATAAGCAATATGCAACTGTTCTTCTAATACTCTACTTAGAATTAAACATGATTTAATATTATAAAAAAGGGAAGAACAAACCAATGCAAACAAATTGCAATACACTTACACAGCATGAGTGTGTATGTGTATGTGGTAGAAAATGAAAAAGACCTGGGAGTAATTGTGCAGTCAGATATGAAGTTTTCTGAGCAATGAGAAACTGAACAATAACCAAGATAATAGGTTTACTATTTGCTTGATGACCATTCTGCATAGAAAGTGGGCATGGCGGCCTTCTTCAAAGACGGCTGAGATGGTAAGATTGATAAATGTTCTGTTGAGACTAACTGTTCCTTCACTAGAATACCCAACCTATAAACTTCCAAGATTTGTAATCAGTCCTGTTCCTGTAACCTCTTGGGAAATTCTATATATATTGTAAATTGCAGCAAACGTGTGTTTTCACAACTGCCATTTGAAAATAAACGTTATGATTTTGTTCACTGTGTTATTCAGTTACTCAATTTCAATTTTGCATGTGGTAAAATATATGCAGTGGAGAAGGATATCATATATAGTAACAGAATAAACATTAACATGTGCAAATGTATCCCCAATTCACAAAACGAGTTCAGAGGGTAACACAAAGAATTGTAGACCTGTTAGCTTAACTTCTGTTTTGGGGAAAATAATAGAGTCACTATTTAAAGAAGTGATGCAGGATCACCTAGACAAGACTGCAGTAATACTTCCGACACAGCATGGGTTTGTTAAGGGGAAGTCTTGTCTGACCAATTTGATTGGATACTATGATATGGTCATAAAGGAACTGGATGTAAAAAAATAGCCTATACTACCCTTTTCAAAGTTTATTTTAAATCCATAATGAGATCAAGGAAAAATTACAATAAATTATTAGCATTTGTCCAATTTTACCAAAATTAGTGGGTCTCGGCTCAATCCTGATCCTAATATGTACTTTCTTTGACTGCATCACTCAAATAATCTTGTAGGAATGTAATCTTTCATCCCACATTGATTTTACCAATATATGTGCTATGACATATTTCCATAGAACAATAAAGTATATCAGAACTGGCTTGCATTAATATGTCCATTTTCACTTTCTATATAAATATATATAAAATTTATTTAGCTTGCAACTTACAACCAAGAGTGGGAAAATTTATCTCTTATGCAAATGGGAAGTCAGGCTTTCTAATTCCTTGCCTAAGTCCTCCATGACAGTATCATAGTTTCATCGCTCATTCCTCATTTTGAGAGTAGTTATGGGTACAATTTCCATCCATGACTGGAGCCATGACTGGAGAAATTTCTGAAGTCCTCAACCAAGGTTATAGTTAGTCAACCTCAGCCAGAGGGGTTCCCCCAACCTACATATTATATGGGTTTTTCAGCCTGCACAATATGCAATTCGGCCCATGAACAAACAGAAATGTCTAATTTGCTGATGTGCCTAAAACCAAACAACAGCAAGTGACTAACTATTGGCTACAATTTCTGCCAATCCTTCCTGCCCCCCCCCCTTACATTCTGAAAATTTGCATCCTCATCAAAACATAGCTGTCCTGCTAGCATTTTGCTTTCTAACTCCTGAACTGATCCTCTTTTTAAATCTCTTTCTACCATGTCAAACACAAAATATCATAATGCAAAATTCTGCAATGGGGGAGGGGAAAATGAGACCAATGTTCAGAAAAACCTATTGCTCAAATGGAAGCTCAGAAAAGTATAATTTCAATGTAAATGTCTGGGTTTTTTATTCATATTTCTGCATGAGGACCCCAAAAATCAGAGTTGTACCTCTGTAGCCAGATCAATGGAGATATTGAGTGTGCATACAGGGAAGATCAGAAATGCCATTCCAAATAGGTTCTGATCTGACAGTATTTCTCCAGATGTCCTTAAAACCTGTGCACCAGCACTAATCCATGCTTTTTGTGTCATTTTTTCATTTCCTTATATTCCACTAATTTTTTTTCATTCTGAATGAAAATTTGTGCATACATTCCCCAGTCAATTCTTAAAAGAGATGATAAATCTCTACTATCCATTATCATTGTAATGTGGGAATCATTAACTGGCAAAACGGTAACTGACAGCTTGATAACATCTTGGCTTAGATCACATGCCTTCGGAAAATTCCACAGAATAGTTTCAAGAAACTCAAATTCTTGCAAAAAAATCACTATCAACAAAAAGTCACTTAAAAAAACTTGTTCCAGTGAACTCTTCAGAGGGATGATAAATCTCTGCCATACATTAAGTTTCCTTAATACCTAAGATCAACCATATCTAATATACCTAAGTGACCTAAAAAAAACCATAACTAAATATATATACCTATGACTTTTGTGAAGGTAATATTGCAAAGACAGCTGTTACTGAAGAAGTGGTAAGAAAATTCCAAGGAACATTTGACTCCATTATATACATATTTCCAGATTGTAAATAAAAATAAACCAACATAGGTTTGAGTGCTTTATTATCTTAAAATAACAGTTTACCTATGCACCATGCCACTCAAGGAATATCTAATTGGAAATCCCATCCATAGTTTTACCAATAACAGTAAACTATGTGGTGATTGCAATCATGAACTTCTTGTTTGTTTCAAGAATTGACTGTGCTATACAGACTTTTTTGCCCCTTCTATGACAAGGGTTCTGTTACTCCAGCCAAAATTTTAAATCAGAAATCTGCATATACATATCAGTATCTAACTATTAAGATGACAATACTACAGCTGTAACATAACATAATTTAATGTAATATAAAACTTACCTCTGGAAAAACTGTCTTTTCATTCCACTCAAGTACACTCATATACGCTTTTATCAGCACATTTGAAAATGAAAGTACAGGAGTGTTTACTCCTGCATCTACTGAAAGGCTGTCATTAACAACTTCATAATTTTTCTTCAACCACTCTTTTGTTAACTTCAACCCATCCATTTGTGGAGATAATTCTAAATTTTTAAGAAATCATTATTGAATTATAATTAATTAATATAATTTATTCAGTATTATCAAACTGTGAACAGTGAAAATCTTTATATCGATGTTTAAATTAAACCTATTTCATATGACTTGAAAAACTGACCTAACTAAAAACATATAACATTGTTAGTTATATTTTTTGCATTTCTCTGTTGAATTATCAGAAAAACAAAATTACGTTGCTTCAAATTTTATTTTTAATTCCTTTAGAAATTGTGTTTTTATACATAATATAAACAGACAAATTTATTATAAAACTGTAGAGCTGAGTAAATAGACATCACAATATTTTTGTGCTTCATTAAGTTAGGTATAGCAGAGTGCTTGAAATGGGGTAGATTAGTCCAGAGTTGAGTAATCATGAAAAAAAAACAATTAATATAACTGTTTTATTTAAAGAGTTAATTTGAATTAAACAATTTATTAATCCAATTTGGTTATCATTTAGCTTTTGCAGTCGGAATTTTAAGAGGTTCGCATAATTAATTAAAGTTGTTAAAGTCTGGCATGCACTTTGAAGTGTGTGATTTATGTACTGATGTTGGAGGTGCTCACCACAGAATACAGTAATTGACAGACTGCTAGGAATCTCTCTCTCTCACAGATATGGCATAATCCATGATACAGTCATTTAAAAAGATACTGATCAGCTGTTTTGTATTGATATCAGTGTAAGAAAAAAAATTGCAGGTATTATTTTAAGTGAATAGTTTATAATTATAGCAAACCAGGCAATGATATGATACACAAATTGGGTGGCTTCAAGTGAATATTTAAATAATTTTTAAAGCAGAATTATTATTATTTTTTTTTAAATAAGTGTGGATAATCCGAGGGGAATGGTTACTTTTATTTATTATTATTCATTTTTTTATTTTTTTTAAGCTACTTCTTTCAAAAAAAACAGAAAATTATTAAAAATATTTAAAAAGATTTATAACGCCTTCCATTCCTTTTAAAAAATGTATTAGTCAAGCCATTCCAAATTTCATTAAAATCAGACAAACAGAAATCTGGTAATTTTTTTTTTTTTTTTTTTTACATACAATTTGTATATGAAAAAGAAATTCATAGGTTAAATGTATAATGTATACTGTTCACTTTAGATAGTCTGTATACACACTTTACTCATATTGTTATGAATGTGGTAACACTTGTGAAGAGATATACCTTCGCAAGTAATACCGCTTGTAATATAAAAAATAAATAAATAAAAAAAACACCATTAGGCCTTAATACCTGAAATGCCTTCCATCTAAGTTATAAATAGATAGGATAATGCCCTAAGAAAAACAATGTGGATATAATGTTTAATTGATAATTATTACAATAGCATTAATAACACAGAACTACAGCACCAATCTGACAATTAAAAACACCAATTTGAAAATTAATAGTTTATTCCTTAAAGAGAAAAGAGATAAAAAAAAAAAAGAGTATAAGGGTGGAAAGTAATAAATATTATACAGTTGTTAATAAACTGAACAACTAGGCTTAGTTCTATCTTAGTAACAAATTGATAAGGAGATAACTATGTTATCTCCTTATAAACATATAAGGAGATAACTATGTTTCCTTCATACAACTAGCTGTTCAATACAGCTAAATACGCCTATCACATTTCTTCATATAAAATCAGTTTATATTCAGGTGCTGAGTGCCAAGCGATTGTGACTGAGCAATTTCTCTGTGCTTTCACTGCGATTTTCTAAAAGGTGAATTATAGTTATCATTTACGTTTCTCTCCTTAATAAATCCTTTTATTTAATAGCAGCTCTTTTATCAAAAGTACTGGTAGAGTGCAATGAAGGAAAGTAACCTTTTTTTTATTTTTCATATTTTATAGACTAACTCCTACTAATTTCGCTTGGTCACACCAGACACTGCTCCTGCCTCCCCATGACAGGGCCAGTAACCTTGGCAGAAAAGTTCATCTGCCAAGGGCTAAAAGGAGCCAACACGGAACAAAATATGTTTCCATCTTTAGAGCCGACAAGCTGTCTGTTAGAGACAGAATCTGTCACAACCAATCCCTTGGTGACAGACTTACCAGCATTCTTAATAATGCACTCACTATCAGAACAGCCTCTCAGTAAGCTATCCCTCTTTCTATTTCAAAAACACATGGAAAGTATTGCAGGATCTCCCAAGACAGTTAAGAGACTGCAATCAGGGGACTTACTTGTTGAAACTCTAAACTGCAGGCATTCTGAAAAACTGCTAAAAATAACAAATTTTGCTGGTATTCCAGTGAAAGTAACTCCACATGCAACTCTAAATACAGCAAAGGGCGTAATATCTAGTTGGGACCTGATAAATGCAACTGAGGAAGAAATTAAAGAAGAGCTTCAGGAACAAAATGTGATTGCTGTAAAATGAATTATGATCAAAAGAGACAATATTCTCACACTTACCAGAAATATCATTCTCACCTTTAACAGTCCAAACAGGATATCTACTTTGCTGCACTCGTCCTTTCATACCCAATCTGTTGAGATGTTATAAATGCCAAAAGTATGGCCAATCTCAAACAACATGCAGAGGGAACACAGTTTGTCCCAAATGTGGATCCTCCGATCACATTCAAAGTGATTGTGTGGCGAAAGAAATGATCTGTCCCAACTGCAAAGGCAACCATCTTGCCTACTCTAAGACATGTGAGAGATGGAAACGGAGAAAAAAATTGTGAAATTTAAAGTTAAAAACAAAGTTAGTTATCAAGGAGCAAGAAAATTAATTGTATCCATTATACCTAAACCTACCTATGCCAATGCAGCAAAAAAATATTAAACAATTACCACTCAAACTGATATTATGGTTCCATCAAACATATCAATCTCCGACTGGGCTCAAGCTGTCCTCTCACAGCAACATTCCAATCCCCTTAAGCACTTAGACCAAGCAAGTAGTACACCTCTCACAATACTAGGGAAATGTCCACCTCCGCCAGTGATTGCTGCTACTTCAAATAATCCTAGTTCAACTTCAAAAAAGATTATTCAGGACACATCGATGGATGCAGAGTACTCATCCAAACAGTAAGATCCAATTCTGGAAATATTTGCAGAAGAAGAAATGGACACCGGTCGTGCCCTATCTTTCCAAAAAGAGACAAACCGAAGCCTGAATGACATAAGACGGCCACAACAGGTACAGCTTCTAAATTCAAGTAATGCCTTATATTTTGCAGTGGAATTGCAGAGGCTTTCGTGGCAACATTGACAACATTCAATACTTAATTAACTGCTACTCTCCAGTTGGTTTCTGCCTGCAAGAAACCTATTTAACTCCTCAAATCTCCGTTTCCATAAAAAACTACTCAATCTATAGAACGAGATTGGAATACATCCAATTCTGCTCGTGGTGGTGTAGCTATTTTGATTAGCTCAAAGATTCCAGCTAAGCAAATCACTCTCCAAACCCAAATCAAAGCTGTTGCTGTGTGTCTGATTACTCAGATTGCTTTAACATTAGTCTCAGTTTATCTCCCACCAAATCATACTTACTCTTATAATGACCATGAAGAACTTTTAATACAGCTACCCTCCCCTATCTGCCTGCTAGAGGATTTCAGTGGCCATCACCCTTTATGGCGATCATCTAAATTAGACAGACACGGCCGAATGATTGAAACTTAACTGGAAAAACAAAACCTCACTCTTCTTAATAGTGGCTAGCCACCCATATACAGTTACCTACTGGACAGACTTCTGCAATTGACTTATCAATCTGCTCCCCGATAATGTTTTCAGTCATGCAATGGTCCACTTTGGATAATCCCATGGGCAGCAATCATTTTCCAATTGTTTGTAATCTGATGACTACACAACCACCATTAGACCAGCCTTGCAGGAAATGGAAATTCTGTAAAGCTAATTGGGACAAATTTCAGTCAGCAATCACTCTGGACAAAAAAATTATACAACTACAGCCCATAGATGACGTTTATTTGCAGCTAAAAGCTCAATTCCATTTTCAAATTCCCAGACTCAATACATTTCAATTATTGGTGGAATGAGAAATGCACAAAAGCGAAAAAAGAAAAAAATAAGCATGGAATTTTTTTATTTCTTTGCTTTGTAAAAAGGATAGGTGGAACAGGACCAGGGTATGTCTGCCAGGGGCAAAGGTTGATGATGTTGTAGAGCGGATATCATCTTTTAAGGGCACAAAAGGTGATATAGTTGTACACGTTGGCACTAATGATATTAAGAGTAGGAGACCGGCGGAATTACTTAACAAGTACAGGTCACCGTTGAAAAAAAAAGCCGTGAATTAGGGTTGAATTTGAAAGTGTCTGCAATTCTGCCCAGACACGATAGGAGGGAGTATATGATGAGAGTTTTTTTGATCAATTCGGCCCTGGAAAGATTGTGCAAGGCTCCAGGGGTAGAATTTTTTTCAGCCTGGTCTGTACTTGTTAACAGGAGAGACTGCTTCTACAGGGATGGGATACACTTAAATAGAAAGGGTGCAAGAATGTTTGCTGATGCTATTGAGGCAGTATTAGGTGGGTCGGAAAACTGTTAGATTGGGGGGATACAAGGACTAATAGATTAACAGTAGCCAATGGCAAAGGTGAAAGTGATTCTTGCACTGCTTCTATTGGAATGAGCTGCAGCCTGGAAAATAAGATGCAGGATATTTCAGAGACTGCTGGGAATCATTGGAGTACAAATAAACACATAGGTTGTGTTAGGGTAGCTAAGAAAAAGAACAGGTGCATGTATACTTGCGTGTACACCAATGCTAGGAGTTTAGTAAATAAATTTGAGGTATTACTCAAAACATCAAAGGCAGATATTGTGGGGATTTCAGAGACGTGGTGTCACACAGATATAAGGAATGCAGAACTGGAATTTGGGGAGTACAATGTCTACAGAAAGGATAGACAGGATAGGAAGGGAGGAGGGGTTATGCTATTAGTTAAGAAATACATAAAATCCAAGGAAGTGAAGCCAGTCGACATTGCTGGACAGTGCAGTGTCGAGTCACTTTGGTGTGACATAATCATTGGGAGATCAAAATTGAGAGTAGGAGTGTGCTATAGGCCTAATGACTCTGATGAATATAATAAGAAACTATACGGGGAAATAGAGTGGGCCAGTAAATCAGAGAGTCTTATAACGGGGGATTTTAATTTCCCAGATATTGACTGGAATTTGTGATTTGGTCACTCACACACTAGCAAGGCGTTTGTGGATTTATTGGACGATTGTTTTCTACATCAGCATGTTTGGGAGGCAACTAGAGGGAGTAATACTCTTGATTTGATTATCAGTAGTGATTCTTCATGCATTAAGAATCTGCAGATAAAGGAACCGCTAGGTTGCAGTGATCACAGTGTGCTGAAGTGGGATTTACTCAAAGAGGTAACTACAATTAGGGGTAAAGGGAAGGGTTATTGCTTTCGTAAAGGCAACTACGATGGACTGAGACAGTATTTAAATTCTATACAGTGGGACCAACTGATGATGTTACCAACAGAAAATTCAAAATGGGAAGCATTCAAAGAATTTATCTTGGAAGCTACTAGGCTTTACATACCAACTAAGAAATATTGTTCAAGGTTTAGGCCTAAGTGTCAGATGAACTAATGAGACATATGGCAGAGAAGAAAAATGCATGGGATACATACAAATTAACATGTGACACAGAAGCCTATGATAGATACAAGTTGATCTGTAACCAAGTTACAAAGGACGTTAGGCAGGCGAAGGCAGATTACGAGAAATTTTTGGCAAGGGATGCAAAGAAAAACAGCAAAGAGTTCTTTACTTATGTAAACTCTATGAAGTACTTTGCATTTGTCAAAGTTAAACTTCAGTTGCCACTTCTCAGCCTATCTGCCTAACTTTTCTAGATCCTGTTGCAGTAGCATACTGTCTTTACTGTCATTAACAACCCTGTAAATCTTTGTATCATCTGCAAACTTGGATATTAAGTCTTATATACCTTCATTGTCCATTTATTACCATTCTCTGCAGTCTCCCACTCAATCATCCCTTTATCTATTTCAGCAACTTACCCTCAATGCCATACCACTCCAATATGTTCAGCAGTCTTCCATGTGCAACAGTATCAAAAGCTTTCCTGAAATTCAAGTATATGATATCAAAATTATTTTTTGCATCCAGTTCTTTCGTAACCACATCGTAGTATCCAATCAAATTGGGCAGACATGACTTCCCCTTAACAAACCCATGCTGTGTCTGAACTATTACTGCTGTCTTGTCTAGGTGATCCTGTATCACCTCTTTAACCAGTGACTCCATTATCATTATTTTTCCCGGAACAGAAGTTAAACTAACAGGTCTATAATTATTTGTGTCACCCTTTGAACCCCCTTTGTGAATTGGGGATACATTTGCACATCTCCAGTCCATGGGGACCTCCCCTGACTCCAAGAATGCTCTCATAATTATGGCTAAGGGTTTACTTACTTCCCTTGCTGCCTACTTCATTATAACTGTATAGATTCCATCTGCCCCAGGTGACTTTTTTATCTTTAACTACAACAATTTCCCCTCCACTTCGCTATCAGTTATTACAAAATCACTTAGCTCCCTGTTAGATTTCGAAAAACGTCTGGCATTCCCCTCATTGAATAACTCCTTATGTGTGAATGTAGATGCAAAATACTCATTCAGTTTATCGGCTACTTGAGCAGAATCATCAATAGTCGAACCATCTATGCTAAGTGGACCAATCTGATTCATCCCCTTCCTTCTAGAGTTTACATAAGTAAAGAACTCTTTGCTGTTTTTCTTTGGGTCCTTTGCCTAAGATTTTTCATAATCAGCCTTCGCCTGCCTAACCACCTTTGTGACTTGATTGCAGATTAGCTTATATCTGTCGTAGGGTTCTGTGTCGCCTGATAATTTATATACATCCCATACATTTTTCTTCTCTGCCACGAGTCTCGTTAATTCATCTGAGATTCATTTAGGCCTAAACCTTGAACAGTATTTCTTAGTTGGAATGAAAAGCCTAGTATCCTCAGGCGCCTCCGTAGCCAGGTGGGCAGGAGCAGCAGTACGTAGCACATGCTTCTTGATTAGATCGGGGTTCGAGCCCGTGAACACCAAATGCGGAAAGGTCAGGGAACGACCACCGCATATCCCTGGAGTAATATGGCCTTAGCTGCTAATGCTCCTAAAAAAAAAAAACAAATAACCAACCTAGTAGCCTCCAAGATTAGGTCCCTGAAGGCTTCGAATTTAGAATTCAATGTTGGTAACGTCATCAGTTGATCCCACTGTATAGAATTTAAAAACAGTCTGAGACCCCCTGTCTCAGACAGTTTCACCTTTACGAAAGTGAAACCTTTCCTTTACCCTTGATGGTAGTTACATCTTTAAGCAAATCCCACATCAGTAGTACATTATGATCACTGTCACCCAGTGGCTCCTTTATCTGCAAATTCTTAATGCATGAAGAATCACTACTGATAATCAGATCAAGAGTATTACTCCCTCTAGTTGCCTCCCAAACATGCTGCTGTAGAAAACAGTCATCCAATAAATCCACAAAAGCCATGCTAGTGTGAGAGTGACCAACCCACAAATTCCAGTCAATATCTGGGAAATTAAAATCCCCCATTATAAGACTCTCTGATTTACTGGCCCACTCTATTTCCCTATATGGTTGTTTATTATACTCATCAAAGTCATTAGGCCTATAACACATTCCTACTCTCAATTTTGTTTTCCCAGTGCTTATGTCACACCAAACTGACTCAAAATTGCATCGTCCACCAACATCAATTGGATGCACTTCCTTAGATTTTATGTATTTCTTAACTAATAGCATAACCCCTCCTCCCTTCCTGTCCTGTCTGTCATTTCTGTACACATTGTACTCCCCAAATTCCAATTCAGCACTGCTTATATCTGTGTGACACCATGTCCCTGATACCCCAACATTACCTATCTGCCTTTGATGTCTTGATCAGCACTTCAAATTCATCAATTTTATTTACTAGATGTAAAGTTTTATTTACTTACTGATGTAAAGGCTAGATGAGTGGGAATCCGACAGTAAACCGTTCATTACTATGTCTATGAACAGACTAAACATACGATTCACACATCCTGATGCCCTGCTATATCAATAATATTACATTGGTTATGAGTTTTATGACTTCTAAACTTGTCAATATACGTAAAAAATTTTTATTGTGCATAAAAAAAATATATATATATATTCAGCACAAAAAAAATTTTGCACAGACTACAAGGTTTAAGGACTGGTTCAGGAAACTCAGGAAATGTTAGAAACAAGTTTGTATGAACAGGCTGAATCCCACCACTAGATCTCATCCACCCCAGACACGTTATTCATGTTTAGCCTCAGCAAACTCTCTTCCACCTTCCTCATAGTTATCACAAAAATCATTATCCATCCCCATGTCAGAATTTGATATACAGGGTCGTTAAAATAAAAGTATCCCTATGTAGAAGGCTCTGGAGCGAGTTCTAAGGCTTGTCCTGAAGAGAAATTTGGACAACAGATTCAATAAAGAATTCGCTTGCCATTTATTGGGAAAAAAAAAATTAGTTACAAAATTTATCACTGTATGGCACGTAACTATCTTAGTTATGATTATGCAAATAACTTACGTTATTTGCATAATCGTAAGTTATTGCTCAGTGCCACTACTCAGCTCTACTGTACTGTATAAAAGCAAAGCAGTCTCTTCAAAATCATACAGTAGATGTTTGCCTGCACTACAGCAGCAATGCCAACAACGTTGCAAGAAAAGGTGCCATTATTGCAGCTGCAGCTATCAGAGAATTTCGGCGTCAGAAGCACATAAGGTGTGGACCTATGACTGTTTGTGCTGTCTACAAAATGATTGTGAAATTTGAAGTGACAGGACATCTTGGTGTTCAATCAGGTAGAGGTCAAAAACGAGTGGACTCCTCTCATGTTGAAGATGTGGCTATGGCTGTCGTGGATTTATCAAGTCAATCTCCATGTGGCAGCGCAAGTGTGCCAGCTGTTTCTCGTGAAGTGGACATGCCATATTCCACTGTAAGACTAGTAACGCGTCTGGTGTTGCGGTTCTATCCTTACACGATGCACAAGCTATAGCTGCTAAAGCATGGTGATGTAGATATTCATTTCACATACACACTTCAGGTTCTGGTGCGAATGACAGCGGATATCACTTGGCCATGGAACATCCTTTGGAGTGATGAAGCCCACTTCTGCTTAAATGGACAAGTGAATATGCACAACTGTCACATTTGGGCAACAGAAAACCCTCGAGTTATCCAAGAGGTCCCGTTGCATTCTCCAAAAGTGACAGTGTGGTGTGGATTTACGGCCACATTCATGATTGGGCCATATTTTTTTGAACAGGTAACACCAACTGGACCCTGCATCTGTTCCGTCACTGGACAGCAATATTATGAAATGTTGGAAAATTTTTTTGCAATACCAGAGTGGCAACAATGTGGGTGCCTTCAGAATGCCATATTCATGCAATATGGTGCGCCACCCCACATCAACCGTTGTGTCCAAAGATTGCTAAGGCAACACTTTACAGATGAATGGGTCATCAGCCATTGTTTCCAGACATCTTGGCCACCCTGATCACTGGACCTCGCCCCATGCAACTTCTGGTTGTGGGGTTTTTTGAAGAACCAGGTGCATCAGGAAGGATGTCAAACTCTGGCAGATCTGAAAGACAGCATTAGACATCATGTGCTGGCTATTCCAATTGACAATTGACATAGGCGCCTCCGTAGCCAGGTGGGAAGGAGCAGCAGCAGTGTGTAGCACATGCCTCTTGATTAGACCGGGGTTCGAGCCCGTCACCACCAAATACGGAGGATGCGGAAAAGGTCAGAGAATGACCACCGCATATTCCCGGAGCAATATGGCCTTAGTTGCTAATGCTCCTAAAAATCAAAATAACAAACAAACCAATTGACATTTTGCATTCTGCTGTAGAAAATGCTGTACTTCGAATGGAAACTGTTGTTGACCAAAATGGAGGACACATTGAACAATTGTAGCACTGTTCAAGTGATCTATATTGCCACAGCACCATATAGTGACAAATTTTGTAACTATTTTTTTTTCCCCCAATAAATGGTGAGCACATTGTTTATTGTACCTGTTGTCCAAATTTCTCTTCAGTGCCAGCCTTAGAACTTGCTCCAGAGCCTTCTACATAGGGACACTTTAATTTTAACAACCCTGTACTTCTGGCATCTACATCCCTAAAAAATTTCTTATGTGCAAATATATATGAAAAATATTTACATCTTAGTGATATTAACACATTGGTCCCTATAGTAAAGTTATATTTCATATGGACACGACAGTATTCATTATATTTGTTCTCTACCATTCCTTTGTTTTTTACTTTCTTCTGTCCCACTCTTCTTTTTGTTTGAATGTTTTCTTGACCACCACTAAGTTTATCATTATGTTTTTAATTTATTCTATTATTTTTGTGTTAATTAATCATCTGATTTTAATTAGTTATCTTAAATCAATTTATTACAATGCTAACATAAATATTTGCATTTGGTTTAGACCTGCCAAATGCCTTGGTTGAAGTTTAAAATTGCATTTTCAAGATTCAAGAGAATCTTGAAAATGCTTAGAGAGGATAGCATAGTGTGGCATACTTCATAATTTTGATTTCTATTCAAGATTTTTGATCTGCTTTGGAAGTCACATAGGGACAATCATTGACATTTTATGGGATAATAGGCAATAACCGAAATACAATCCTTTGAAGGTAGTGCTTGGGAGTTCTCAGTTCCTATTTATTATAAAGGGCAATCATTCGTCATTGTATGCAAGAAAAGTACATTCCCTTACGACTCTACCTCATCAAAGCAAAGGCTCGTGCCATTTTTGAGGATCTTAAGATGAAGAGTGATGATACTGAAACCACCTTTGTAGCAAGTCATGGTTGGTTCTGTAAGAGAAGCAGATGGTGAGGCTGGCAAAAAATTCAAGGGCAAATTGGATGAGATTATAAGAAGTGGTTGCTATTTGCTGCAAGACTAGCCTATCTTGGGAAAAAATGCCTAGGAGGACATATTTCTATTGAAGAAAAGTCGATGTCTTGGTTTAAACTGCCAAAGACAGGGTAACGCTCTTAGTGGTGGATAACATAGCAGGTTATAAACTTAAACCTTTAGTGGTTTATCATTCAGGAAACCTGCAGGCATTGACAAGGACTCACTTTGTACACTTCAGGGCTAACTCAAAGTCCTAGGTGTCTGTCTTTGTCCTTTATTATTGTGTTCACTATTGATACTGACAAATCTAAATTCTGCACAATACTTGTTAATGTTTGACCATTTTCATACATCCTTATTATTTTAATTTTCTGATCCAAATCGATTGCTTTCCTTTTCTTGGTATATTTACTAGTACCACTGTCACTTATTCTCTTAGGCGGCACCATGATAAAGGTCAAGATGAAATTTTTTGTAAAGAACTTCACAGGGTTAAGTTACACTGTCACATCTTATGACATGATGATATTTTGCCATGAATTTGTTGAAAATGGTAGTAAAAGATTAATTTCAACTTCACCAAAATAACCCGACATGTATAGGAAATATTACATACAAAATGCAAATAAAAGCTCCCACTTCGCTCTCAAACAAAACTCCAATCCAAAAAGAAAGGATGTAGAGATAAAAGGCTAGAATGTAATTCTCCAAAGAAATAGCCAATGGGACACAGTCCACATGGCTTGAACATTGTGGGGGTTTCTCTGAAGTGCTTTGCCATAGTTCACCTGTCTCAAACATGTTTTCGAATATTTGTTCAGAATTTTTAAAGCAGAAAATGAACTATTAACTCTAGTTATTTACCTAGATTCTAGTTATGGCGCAGGTTATTATCCAACATAATCTGTAAACAAAAATAAAAATTATACTTATTGTTCCTTCATTTCTCTCTTAAAAATTATACAGAAAGTATCTTTACAATACTTTCTGTATAAATCTTTACAATCAGGGTGGCCAAGCGTCCCAATATGGCAGGGATTGTCCCGATTTAGAATTTCAAGTCCCGCTTCCTGATAATACCATCATTTGTCAGGATAAGAGAAGATAAAGCTATTAATTTTATGTATTTTTAATTAATTCTTACTGGAATCTAACAGATGTGTTAAAAATTAATTCTAATAAACAGAGAAAAATCACAATTGAGAAATCTTTTTCTCTTTGTTGTTTTAAATTAAATGTACAACGTATTAATTTGAAGTAATGAAGAAAAGAAAATGCATGTTGATAAAAAATGGGTGCAATTTTTCTTAAAATTTCTGGAGGCAAATAATTTGTCTCAAATTGTAAGCTCATATTAAGCATTTCACATTCAAATGCTTCATCAGAAAGAGTTTTCAGCTTGATGAAAACTGCTTGGCGGAAAGAGAGAAACCGTCTTTTATTAGAAAATTTAGGAGCCGAACTTATGGTGAAAGAAAACTATAACATGTCCTGTTCAGAATTTAAAAACTTTGTTTACAATTTTACCAAAAAAATTGATGTAAGTCCGAAGTTATGTAACTCGGGCTTATGTAAGTCGGGGACTAACTGTAATGGGTAGATTAATGTTATCTTTCATAATTTCACTGTTTTTTATTTGCGAATTGTTTTTCATAGCATAGAAAAAAGAAGGATTTTGTCATACTGGATTTCATATTATATTAGGCTATGCAATGATACATATTTTATACTTAGTTTTCATATTATTATATGCTTATTACTTACAGAAATTCCTCTTTTAGTTATTTTCATGTATATATTCATACAAACTATTTTATCCCAGGGGCTCACATCTGGTGATTATGGGCTTGGCACACCCAGGATCCTGAGCTGGATATCATCATTCTTCTCTTCCTTGGTGATTCCCTTTTATCTCTCTCTCTCTCTCTCTCTCTCAGAGTAACTCAGAAATTTTAACAAATAGATATTTATTTAGAGTATACCCAGTATAAAATAAAATAAAATAAAATAAAATATTTCAGTAGCTTTCGGAACTCGTGTCCCTTTATCAACTGACAAATTTGAATACATTACAAGCAAAGTGTGGCACGTTACTCATTCGTCATTGTTGTAGCACGGACGTGTGCTGCCTTGCGCCAGTGATCATCCATCAATAAAACGGTTGTCTCCAGGATTGGATGTATACGCATGCCTTTCTGGCGATTTAATGCCTTAGGGTTGTTCATTATGTTTAGTGACTCTAGCCATAGGCGGTGGCGAAAGTGTCGCGCGTGGTCCACTATCTCAAAGTCGCGCTTGGGGTCAAGATCGTGGTTGGTAGCCCAAAAATGTTCTGCAAGCGCGGACTGGTCAGTTTCGGCAAGCCGGATTGCTCTGTCGTGTTCCGTGAGGCGATCCTGGAGACGTCTCGATGTCTCACCTACGTAGCAACTGTTACAGGCCCTACAGGTGATACGGTACACTACATTGCTGCGTAAGACAGGTGTGACAGGGGTCTTCACACTGGAGACAAGTGAACGTAGGTTCCTACCTGGTAATTGTACACATTTGATGTTGTAACTTCTCAGGATCTTCGAGATACGTCCTGACACTCCTGGATAGCACGGAATGTAGGCGGATGATATGCCGACTTGCTTCGGAGGTCTTGGGTTGGAAGTAAGTTCTTGTGCCTGTAACAAGCATCTGTTTAGTACATGGGATGGATAACCGCATCTGGTTAGGTCCGCCTTCACACGGGAGATCTCGTTACGTCTAATTGTGTCCATGTACTAAACAGATGCTTGTTACAGGCACAAGAACTTACTTCCAACCCAAGACCTCCGAAGCAAGTCGGCATATCATCCGCCTACATTCCGTACTATCCAGGAGTGTCAGGACGTATCTCGAAGATCCTGAGAAGTTACAACATCAAATGTGTACAATTACCAGGTAGGAACCTACGTTCACTTGTCTCCAGTGTGAAGACCCCTGTCACACCTGTCTTACGCAGCAATGTAGTGTACCGTATCACCTGTAGGGCCTGTAACAGTTGCTACGTAGGTGAGACATCGAGACGTCTCCAGGATCGCCTCACGGAACACGACAGAGCAATTCGGCTTGCCGAAACTGACCAGTCCGCGCTTGCAGAACATTTTTGGGCTACCAACCACGATCTTGACCCCAAGCGCGACTTTGAGATAGTGGACCACGCGCGACACTTTCGCCACCGCCTATGGCTAGAGTCACTAAACATAATGAACAACCCTAAGGCATTAAATCGCCAGAAAGGCATGCGTATACATCCAATCCTGGAGACAACCGTTTTATTGATGGATGATCACTGGCGCAAGGCAGCACACGTCCGTGCTACAACAATGACGAATGAGTAACGTGCCACACTTTGCTTGTAATGTATTCAAATTTGTCAGTTGATAAAGGGACACGAGTTCCGAAAGCTACTGAAATATTTTATTTTATTTTATTTTATTTTATACTGGGTATACTCTAAATAAATATCTATTTGTTAAACTATGGACCCCAGTACTCCAGGCCCATTTGTCACTATTCAGAAATTTTTTTTTTTGGCTGGTGCAGCATAAGCCTCAGGCATCCTTGCACCATATGCTAATAATAATAAAAAATAATAATATACACTCAGTGATCACTGAATTATGACCATTTGCCTAATACTGTGTTGAGCCACTGTTTGCATGGATAATAGCAGCTATTTGCCTAGACACTGACTTCACTATTTATCTGATGATGCCCATAGGGATCTGCAGCCATGTTGCCTGCAAGGCTTTCCGTGTCAGAATAGATGATGGTTGCATGTACATACACCTCACTTTCTGTTCCAAAACATCCCACAGGTGTTCATTTGGATTGAGGTCAGGCAAATTTGAAGGCCAACCAAGATGAGTGATATCTTCACTGTATTCCTCGAACAACTTGTGCACACTGTGGGCCTGATCACATGGCACATCTTCATCTTGGAAGATCCTACTTCTGCTCGGGAAAAAATGCAACATGGCGGGGTGCACATGGTCTCCTAAGACTTTACCAATGAAACATTGGTCCCCCGTGCACTGGGGGGATCCTAGTTCTTGCCAGTAAAACATGCCCTGTATTAGGCAACCGCCACCACCACCACCACCACCTGCTTGAACAGTGGGCACCAAGGATCATGGGTCCATGGACTCTCGTTGCTTAGCCTGTTGCACCAGTTAATTGGACTCATCCGACCAGCACACTTGTTTCCAATCCTCCAGTATCCAATCAGCATGTTGTGCATCACACCATTAGCTGTTGATGATAATCAGCAGTGAGCTGAGGGTATCTCCTGGGTTGTCTGCTGTGAAATCTCTTACACATGAGTGTGTGGCACATTATAATTTGTGATATTGTTCTTGCAATCCATATATTGTATTGCAATGTCAACCCCCTCGACGTGGGCATCTGTACGTGGTGAGGAGACCTCCCAGTGACGCTGCTGGACTTCCAGACTACCATCACTGGGATCTAATGACCATACCTTGGTTCCAGGGTTACATCTTTGGAATCCGGCGTGTGCAGCCGTGGACCGCGACCCGTGGATTTCGGAAAGGGGGATCCTAGTGCAACCACCAGGGTCCCAGCCTTAATACACCACTTTGGCCCCGGCTTCGACAAGACGGGTGGTCCCGGACCGGCCCGACTGGGGTCAATTGGCGGGTAGTTCTTACTGCTAGGGTCAACTGCGTTCCAATAATTCTCCCTCCCTTTGGTCCTAGGACGGGATCAAGGCTTATTGGAAACGTGGGTATGGTGCCTCTAAGCTAACTTGGCGTCCCATTCGTGTACGCAGTACCTGCTAGTTCACGAGTGGGCGTCCCCTCATAGGGCTCCGTGGTAGGTGAGGTACTTAGGGCATCGGAAATTTTTCTCTTACTCCTATAAGTAATTTAAATCCTTCTTCTTCTGGGGTCCCAACAAGGCCCCTACCTAACCAAGATCATGATGCAGAAAACACCTCTGCAAAAAGAGCCAGGACTGAGGATACACCACCACCACCACCATCATCAGTGATACCGCTTTTCCTCATTCTCCATTCCACCGGAGAGCAGTCAATTGAAAAGATGTCACCCTTCTTTATCCAGAAAGGATTAGAGGGGTTGGCAGGGTCACCTAAATCTGAAAAAAGACTGCATTCTGGTGACCTTTTGGTCGAAGCTTCTACCACAAAACAAGCGGCAAAAATCATAAACATAGGGGGAATACCTATCATCGCAACCCCCCACAAAACTCTGAATTCTTCACGAGGTGTTATATCAGAGTGGGACCTTCTTCATGTTTATGAAGAAGAGATCTGCTCTGAATTAAAAGACCAAGGAGTGACAGCGGTTAAGAGAATATCGATATGCAAGGATGGGAATCTCGTCCCTACCCGAGTTCTTATCCTCATGTTTAACACCCCACGGCCTTCAAGTTCCATCAAGGCAGGCTATCTAAACTGCCCAGTGAGGATTTATATCCCAAACCTACTGCGTTGTTTTAAATGCCAAAAATACGGCCACTCACAAACATCTTGTCATGGTAACCCTGCCTGTGCTCGATGTGGTGTTAAAGATCACGAGAGCAAGGAATGTTCAGCTCCAAAACCGACCTGTGTTAACTGCCAAGGAGAGCACCCCGCCTACTCTAGAGCATGCCAGCGGTGGAAGGATGAAAAAGAAATACAAGAACTGAAAACAGAGCTGAATATCTCCAACCCAGAGGCCAGAAAACGTATCCAACCAATAAATAGCGGGAAACCTTCATATGCTGAGAAGGTTTCTGCTAAGTGCACTGTCGGGACACAAACTGAGATGACTATACCACCAAGAGAGTCATTCACTCCGATTGCATGCTATTTATTGAGTTCACAAAAGCCCACCAAAAAAACACAGTCAGCTGCCACTCCTATATCCGCACCTCCTAGTGCTCCGCCACTACCAAAACAATGTGGTAAAGAAAAGCTAAAAAGTTCGGAAGAGCCACCCATAACACCAGAAACAATGGATGTAGAGAATATGGAGGTACCGGAAAAATCAGTCTTGGAACTCTTTGCGGAGGAAGAAATGGACACGGGACAGCGTCCATTCTTCCCCAAAAAAGATAAATCCAAGATTGACAAAAGTAAGCCCTCAGCACCTCTGAAGCCGCCTGATGGACCCACCAAGCCAAAATAATGGCTAAATTCCTACAATGGAATTCTCGTAGATTCCGGTGAAATACTGATGACACCAAGGCCCTCCTGCAAAAGCACGAGCCAGTTTGCTTTTGCTTGCAGGAGACTTATCTAAAGGCAAACAATGATCCCAGAATGCATAACATCATAATTTTCCGTAAGGATAGAATTGCGGATGGTCCTGCTCATGGAGGAGTGGCTATCCTTGTGGGCAACCAGACCCCAGTTCAGCCTTTGCTAATTACAACTAGCATAGAAGCTGTTGCAATTTGCCTTACAGTGGGATTTTTATTAACGGTCTGCTCTATTTATTTGCCACCTGGGACTGACATCTCCCAGGAAGACCTTGATGATCTTGTAATGCAATTGCCTCCCCCTTTCTTACTTCTCGGGGATTTTAATGGACATAATACCCTGTGGGGTAGTGCTAACATCAATGGAAGGGGACGAGTCATAGAGTATATGCTAAATGACAATGACCTTTCCCTTTTAAATACTGGAACAAACGCCTTCTTCCACATGCCTACCCATACTTTTTCTGCCATTGATCTCTCTATCTGCTCCCCCTCTCTACTTCCTTCACTCAATTGGGAAGTGGAGGAAAACCCACACGGAAGTGATCACTTCCCTGTGATAACCTCTTTACACAGTGGGAGACCCTGTCTTCCCTTCAAGTTATCACGGTGGAAGATTGATCAGGCTGACTGGGCTGCCTTCCAACATCAGGCAAATTTTGACCTTAGTACCGTCAGTCAAGAGCATATCAATGATGCAGTAACGTACATCACAGAAATTATTGTCCAAGCAGCTGCGAATGCCGTTCCAAAAACATCTGGCCGGTTTCCACCATTTCCCAAACCCTGGTGGAATTCACGATGCACAACAGCAAAAAAGGCTCAAAACAAAGCGTGGGGGATATTTCGCCGATATCCTACCACGACCAACCTCATAGCCTTTAAACGCGCTCGAGCCAAAGCACGCTACATCTGCCGTCAGAGTCAAAAGGAATCGTGGATCCATTTTACTTCATCAATTACACAGTCCACTAGTACTAAGTTGGTCTGGGATAAAATCCGGAAAATGAAGGGAAAATATACATCCCACCCTTCTTCAATCCTAGATTATAATGGATGCACTATTGCAGATCCAACTGCAATAGCTAATTCTCTTGGGGAAACATTCTCTAACATTTCTGCAACATCTTCGTATTCCCCAGAGTTCCTGGTCCTGAAACATAAAATCGATAAACAAGCACTTAATTTTAAGTCTAAGAGCGACTATCCGTACAACAGGCCATTCACCATACAGGAACTGAAAAGAGCTCTTATTCTTTCCAAAGCAAGTGCTGTTGGACCAGACGGCATCCATTATGAAATGATTAAGCATCTTTCACCAAAATCTATGGTTTATCTGCTTATTCTATATAACAGAATCTTTATTGAAGGGCAGTTTCCGGATTCCTGGCGCAAGGCAATCGTTCTTGCCTTTGCTAAGCCAGGAAAGGATCCAAAGGTCACTACTAATTATCGTCCTGTTGCTCTGACTAGCTGTCTGTGCAAACTCCTGGGAGAATGGTTAATTTTCATTTAATATGGTATTTAGAATCAAATGACCTTCTCTCCAACATCCAGTGCGGCTTCCGAAGGAACCGGTCCACTTTGGACCATCTTATTAGACTGGAAACATCCATCCGGGATGCTCTCCTAAAACGCGTACACTTGGTGTCGTGTTCTTTGACATGGAGAAAGCATATGACACAACTTGGAGATTTGGCATCTTAAAAGATCTGCATAGCTTTGGTCTTAGAGGGCAACTCCCCATTTTTATTAAAAACTTTCTAGCTAATCGATCTTTCCAAGTTTGTGTGGGATCCTCACTCTCTCGTTCCCTTAGCCAAGAGGAGGGAGTACCACAAGGATCAGTTTTAAGTGTCACGCTTTTCGCCATCAAAGTAAATTCCATCACAGAACAACTTCCTCCAACCGTAAAGTGCCCTCTATGTTGATGACTTTAACATATTTTGTCGGTCATGCAACATGAGGGTTATTGAAAGACAACTGCAAAAAGCCATTGATCACCTTAATTCCTGGGCACTTGCTAATGGCTTCAGGTTCTCGCCGGAGAAGACCGTTTGCATACATTTTTGTCGTAAGCGTAATCTTCATCCTGAACCTGAATGAAGGCTTGGACAAAATGCTATTTAAGTAGCGGCGGACACAAAATTCTTGGGACTCGTATTTGACAAAAAGCTGACCTTCCTGGATCATATCCGTCAACTCCGCACAAAATGCACAAGTGGGCTGAATATTCTGCGCTCGCTTTCCTCTACATCTTGGGGTGCAGATCGATACACCCTACTACGCATATACCGTGCAATTGTACGATCCAGACTAGATTACGGGTCCCTGGTATACAATTCAGCCAGAGACAGTGTACTTCGTTGGCTGGATCCTGTCCATCATCTGGTTCTCTGTACCGCTATTGGAGCATATCGAACATCTCCTGTCCAGAGCTTATACGTCGAAGCAAACGAACTGCCGTTATCGCTTCGACGTAAGCAGTTGTATCTAAAGTACGCTTTAAAACTGAAATCCCTGCCAGACCATCCCACGTGGCCATTCGTTTTTGGGCCACGATGGGAAAATTTGTACAACACATGTAAGACTGCCAATCGCACTTTTGGTATTCGTCTCCAAGAGCTACTCAAAGAACTTAATATCAAGGTAGACAAGGTTGCCCAAACACCAAAGCAACCCCTTCCACCATGGCAGGCTCATGTTCCAACATGTGACTTGTCCCTTAGAAATTCGGGAAAGTTGGACACTCCATCATCTGTCTACCTGCAGCTTCATTCAGCACACCGAGCTGAACTTTCTGACTTCACGCCAGTTTACACAGATGGTTCGAAGTTGGAATCATATGTGGGATCTGCTGCTGCTGTCTTTACAGACAGCGCTACATCGGAGCAGATTCCCTCCGAATGCAGCATATTTACTGCAGAGCTGCACGCTATAGATTTAGCCTTGGATCACATTAGTAAATGCCAATACCAACAGTTCATTTTATATTCCGATTCTCTCAGCTTGTTACAGGCTTTTATATCTGTGAGATATAACCCTTATCCAGTTCTGTCTAGTATTCAGCAGAAGATTCATTTCCTCCATGAACGTGAATATGATATCCACTTCTGCTGGATTCCTAGCCATGTTGGGATTAGGGGATTTGATTTGATTTGATTTGGTAGTTGTTGGCGCATCGGCTTCTGTGGCCATATTGCACCTCCCAAGGTTTTTGCAGTACTTTGATCTAAGCCCGAGGCGGGAATCGAACCCGCGACCTTTGGGTTGCCGGGCAGGTACTTTACCCACTTGGCTAGCCCGGTCGGCGGATTAGGGGAAATGATTTGGCCGACACTGCAGCCAAATCAGCAATTCCGAATGATAACCGCTGCCTGTCAGTCCCCTATACAGACTACAGGCAAATAGTACATAAAAAGATACACTCCCAATGGCAGGATTCGTGGAATAGACGGACTGCGAATAAATTATATCGTATAAAGCCTGTAATCGAACTGTGGCAGTCTAGTCTGCACAGGAATCATAAGGAGGAAGTTGTTCTTGCCCGGACCCGCACAGGACATAGTCATTTGACTCATTCGTTTTTGCTGAGGGCCGATGACCTTCCTATGTGTGAGTTCTGTGGCACAATTTTATCGATAAGACACATTTTAGTTGACTGTCTAGATTTTAGTAATATCCGTTTTACCGCTTTTAATCATCTGACTGAGCCGTATACCCTTAGTCAGATTTTATCTGACAATGACCATGTGTCTGCTATTTTTAGCTTTTTGAAATCAGTAAACCATTTTACTCATATTTAAAAAATCTACTTTGTTAATGTTACTTGTTTACTGATATGTCTTTTACCATTTATACTTGTTTTTATTCTTTGACTTGGTGATCTAATTCGTTAGGCCACTAAAAATTTTATTTTTTAATGACCAGGTTTTGGTGCATTATAGCCTTATTTGCTAATGCACCAATAAAACCCAACAACAAACAAACAAAGCAACGTCGACTGTGGTACAGTGACCTGCCATAGATCCCGTACAATGTGCTGCACCATTCACTCTCCACAAACATCTTGACCTGTTCGACACCATTTTTTTGTATATGTTAACCTCACTGGCCCACAAAAAGAGAGGCAGTAAAAGAAGTAAGCAAACCTAAGCCATAATTATGAGAGCATCCTTGGATTCAGGGAAAGTCCCCGTGGAGTGTAGATGTGCAAATGTATCCCCAATTCACAAAGGGAGACTAAATGGTAACGCGAGTAATTAAAGATCTGTTAGCTAAACTTCTGTTCCAGGGAAAATAATGGAAACACTGGTTAAAGAAGTAATGCAGGTCCATCTAGACAGGAATGCAGTTAAATATAATTGGATAGATCCCATCCACCCCAAGTGCCTTTTTTATGTTTAACTTCAACAATTTCTCTTACACTTTCCTCTCAATTATCACAAAATCATTCAACTTCCTGTTAGTTTCATAAACTACACATCCTCCCCAAAGTATTATTCAGGGGTCAATGAAGAATAGTCCTTGAAGCTGTCACAGACATTCTCTCAGGTATAACAAGGTGGAATTGTTACCTGGGAGTCTAAAATGCTGATGGAACTGATATTCAGGCGACACTTTAGTAAATTGAACCGAATTCTGGTGAAGTCTGGTCGTTCTGTGATAATCATATCCTCTGCTTGCACCTTCATGATAGTGAGACTGTCAGTCACCCTGGGTATAACCCCTGTGTGCAAGTCCTGAAACGCAGCTAGTATACTAGAGGTGACAGCCCAGGAGTGAACCAGCGTAAAAAGAGGTAAAAGGTATGGTGTCCACAGAACATAGAGGTATGCCACCTATCTATGTTACCAAGCAATATTAGGTGGTAGATGACTCTCATCAACCAGTGCAATACCACCACTTTTCTTACTGGAGGCTTAAAGTAGTGGAACCCATATTTAGTCTCCAGAGCAATACTCTTGCTACCCTCCCCATCTCTTCCATCATGCAACATGACTGATGTCTTTGAGGTCATGATGGGCAATGTGGCGAGATCCAATCTTCCTTACATTTCAAGGGTACAGTGGTAAAACAACGTTTTTGCCACTAAATAGTCCACCAGCCCAAACCTATTGGTATTTCTCTAGGAGTCTTCTGGATCAGCTAATGTATAATCTCACTGCCCCTACTCTGCCAGATAGTAACTGGATGAGGTCCAAGTAGCGTGTATGTGAAGGGGGGGCATTGTCGAGGCCACATTATGTCAAGTAGAGGAGTATATTCTTGCCATGTGTATGCCGAAAATCTTTTACTTCATACAAGTCCTTCCCTATCTTTTCTTATTCGAGTTCTCAATGATACATATTTAATACATAAATATGTTGTTGTTATTAGGAGCATTAGGAACTAAGGCCATATTGCTCCGGGATATGTGGTGGTCATTCCCTGACCTTTCCGCATCCTCCGTATTTGGTGGTGATGGGCTCGAACCCCGGTCTAATCAAGAAGCATGTGCTACGCACTGCTGCTCCTTCCCACCTGGCTACGGAGACGCTCTTTTCTTACTACCGAATAACAAATTTAATTGCGAAAAGATCTAAACCTTCTCTAAAAACAATTCTTCGGTCATTTCAATATGTGATCTCAGTTCCAATCTCAATGATGTTCATTTCTACTTACAGTCTGCCAAACCCCACATACTTTTTCTACAGAATACCAATTATCTGGTGCACTATGGCCATAGATGCCAATGCACCTAAAAAATTCCCAAACAAACAACCAATTATCAGTTGATTTAACCACTACTCATCTCAGCTGTCCTAATTATATGTCTGCTCTGATATTCCCTGTCAGAGACAGTAATTTGGAATTTCCTCTTCTCAATCTTCTCTGGCTTAAAATCTCTCTACCCCAGTCTGTCAAATTCAACTGTTGCCTCTATCGTTCTCCCAACTCCACTAATCACTTGGAATTCTTTGACTTCCTTTCTTTGAAATTCACATTTTACAATTCAACTTACCGAACAGTGAGGTAATTTTCTGGATATTATCTTTAAAGTATCATTGTAACAAGGTGGGAATGCCACACACTAAATTTTGGTGGTAATTTGCAAGTATCATTAAGCAGAAGACATACTTGTACTCACGCTACATGTATAATGCTGAAATACTGCACACTTGACATCAGAATGACACTTATTTGTGATGTTCCTATTATGGCAACACTTCATTTAACCGAAACAAAGTATTTCAAATTGAATTTATTTACTACACTCCTAGAGTTATTGTGTATATAATAATAATTCTGTATATTTATGTTCTCTCTAATTAGCCTAACACATCCCATGTAACTGCAATTCTACAATTACTTTTGATTAAATACATAAGTTCTAGCAACCTTTGGGCAGTCATTATTCATTAACTTTCTATTATAGGTATACCTAGCAGTTACACAACCACTAAAGTTTTTCAAGCCGTTTATCAACATCAATTTCCTTAAACTGTCTCCCAGTGTTTTAATGATTCTTACTAAATAATTCTTTGTTTCCAAATTTTCACTACTGCTTGGCCCGAGAGCTGGGTACCACAAACTCATGTTTGGGCTTGGCTCTGGTACAAATAATCATAATGAATTATTATTTCAAACATCTCAGACTTTTTCGGGCTATTTTGTACATATATATATATTTTTAATTCTTTTTAGGTACAGTCACTCTCTGGCTTACGTAATACTCGACTTACGGAAATTCAACTTTACATAAGTTTTTGCCAGCAGGTGCAAACTTAAAAAAATCATGTAAACATATTTTGTATCCCGTAGGAATAAATGAAGCTATCTTGAAAATATCGTAATGTGAACCCAATAACACATTGTTTTTTTTTTTGTTGTTTTTTTTTTTTTTTGGTAATTCACTCCAAAACCTCTGAAGTTGAAATTTTTGCTATATAATTAAGCTATTTATCTCTCTAAAAGGTCATTTTTATAATGGAAATTGCACTACACTTTCATCGTTATCATATGTTCCGTTATAAGAAACAATTTTGAACGCTTTTGTGATATTTTTCTAAAACACATTTCTGGAGGTCACTACCATAAAACAATTTGCACTTTTTGGGCTTTTCTGTTAGTGCAATCAGTTATATTATTATTATTGCTCTTATATTATTTCTCCCTGATTGGGAGTTCCACCTCATGATGGGTATTGCTACCAAATACACATGGTTGTTGTTGTTATGTCTGGTGTTACTGTTGATCGAGGAACTCTCTGACTCTCTACAGGTGTTCAGGATTGCGACCTTCTGGAGTTCCTTATATGTGTTTGCTGGGAGACCTATTGCTGCTAGGCTGTTATGTAGGTTCTTTGGCATTATACCTGTGGTTGACATGATGATCAAATTATTATTATTATGATTATCATTATTAACCATATTGTGCAAGGAAGCCTGATGCCTATGCTGCACCAGGCAAAAAAAATTCCCAAGTTACCGTGAGAGAGAGAGAGAGAGAGAGAGAGAGAGAGAGAGAGAGAGAGAGAGAGAGAGAGAGAGAGAGAGAGAGAGAGAGAGAGAGATGAGTAGTAAACTCGATCTTATTGCATTTGTGATAATACTGATATCTGGAATTCTGTGGGTTTTTATGTTATGGTATTAGAGTGAAATGAGTTCCCCTTCACTGAAATCTTCAATTATGTAAAGAACATGCAGATGATACAAAGGTTGGCAGGGTTGTTGATGACAGCAATGGCAGTGTGCTACTGCAACAGGATCTAGATAATTTGGGCAGATGGGCTAAGAAGTGGCAACTGAAGTTTAACCTTGACAAATGCAAAGTACTGCATATGGGTAGAAATAACCCCAGAGAAATGTACCAACTGTGTGGTACTACACTTAAGGTGGTAGAAAATGAAAAAGACCTGGGAGTAATTGTGCAGTCAGATATGAAGTTTTCTGAGCAATGCAGATAGGTGCCAGGGCAGGTCATGGGGCTTTGTCAATGATATATAGGAATTTTGCTAGCAGGGAAAAGGAGGTGATTGTCCCTCTGTATAAGGCAATGGTCAGGCCACGCCTTGAGTACTGCGTACAGGTCTGGAGGCCTCATTTTAGGAAGGATGTAGATTTGCTTGAGCAGGTACAGAGAAGGGCAACAAGATTGGTGAGGGGAATGAAGGGATCCTCTTACCAAGAGAGGCTTAAGTTCTGCGAATTGCAGTGGCTGGAGACTAGGCACCTGTGTGGTGATCTGATTGAGGTGTATAAGGCCTTGAATGGGTTGAGCACACTGAATTCTGATGGGATCCTTCCACTTGTTCAGATTACAAACCTAAGGGGGCATAAATTCAAATTAAGAAAGGACAGATGTAGAATAGATGTGTGAAAATTTGCCTTTAGACAGCAGGTGGTTAATTGCTGGAACAAACTTCCATCTGTCATTGTGGAAGTTGATAGGTTGAATAAATTTAAGGAAGAACTGGACAGGCATTTGGAGGGAATTGTGTGATTTTTTTTTTTTTTTTTGGCTGATGCTGCATAAGCTCATACACTTGCTTTCTTGCATCACATGCCACTACTACTACTACTACATAAATAAATTATCAGAATCTTCTCTTCATTCCTATTTACTTATTACAATGGTGAAGGAAAAGGGACCAATGGAAAGTGCAAGTGTTGGCAGCGCTAGGAAACGAAACAAAATTGATTTAGAAATGAAGATGATTAATTAAGAAGTATGAAGCAGGACAAAGTTTGTCATCTATTGCACAGAATTAGGTCTCGCTGCTTCAACAGTAAATATTGTTTTAAGGGACAGTGCACGTATAAAAGAACATGTTAAAGGATCAATGTATTTAAGATCAACAGCGATCACAAAACAGCGTTCAGGTGCTATATCGAAGATGGAAAAGCTATTAATAATATGGATGGAAAATCAGATTCAGAAGAATGTGTCCCTGAGTCCAATGGCCATTCAAGCAAAAGCAAGAAGTTTTATGAAGATATTAAGGATAAGTTTGGTGAACCCCAAGCCAAATTCGTGGCAAGCAACATTTGGTTTAATAGGTTCAAGCATTGCGCTGGTTTCCAAAACATTAAAGTATGCAGTGAACTCGCCTGTGCCAATTCTGTTTGGTTGTTTGTTATTTGGTTTTTAGGAGCATTTGCAACTAAGGCCATATTGCTCCGGTTATATGTGGTGGTCATTCCCTGACCTTTCCGCATCCTCTGTATTCGTTGGTCACGGGCTCAAATCCCTGTCTAAATCAAGAAGTGTGTGCTATGCACTGCTGCTCCTGCTCACCTGGCTATGGAGGCGTTGCCAATTCTGCAGCTGCAGAGAAATTTTGTGATGTGTTGGAAAAAACCCACTCTAAATCTCCACAGCCCTCAACTTCCGCAGCGGCGTGCTTATCAGCTGGAGAGTTAATTCTGGGGCAACGATGCTCAAAAGGTAAAACTTGCTGACGTTATGCCTGTCTCCTCTCTCTTTTCGTAATTTTGTACACTTTTGTAATTTTTCCTGCACATGAGATAAAAAAATTGAATAAATAATTCTATTTATATGTTCGTCAAACATTTCTTTTTTGCTTCAATCAAATTTGTGACTGCTGCATAAGCATTTTGGAGAAATTCCGACTTACATAGAGTTCCGCAGAATGCTGTTTGTTATTTGGTTTTTAGGAGCATTAGCAACTAAGGGCATATTGCTCCGGGATATGCGGTGGTCATTCCCTGACCTTTCCGCATCTTCTGTATTTGGTGGTGACAGGCTTGAACCCCAGTCTAATCAAGAAACGTGTGCTACGCACTACTGCTCCTTCCCACCTGGCTACAGAGGTGCCCTTCCGCAGACTGCAACCCTTACATTAATCGGGGAGCGGTGGTCATGCGGTGGTCATTCCCTGACCTTTCCGCATCTTCTGTATTTGGTGGTGACAGGCTCGAACCCATACAGGCTCGAACCCATAGCCAGGTGGGAAGGAGCAGCAGTGCTACGCACTGCTGCTCCTTCCCACCTGGCTACGGAGGTGCCCTTCTGCAGACTGCAACCCTTACGTTAATCGGGGAGTGGCTATATTTAAATTATTAATTTTTGAAAAAAAATGTCTGTTGTCTGTTGACACTTTTAATTTACCAATAAGGCCCATTTCTTCAACATTTCCAAAATTCACCAAAATTTTTCCTTTTTTGTGGAAATGACTCGCCACCAGTGCAAGCTCCAAAAGAAATTTTAGTGCAGCCAGATTAGCAGTGCAAGAGTGTCAAACCAATTTAAGTAGTGAGACAGTGTTGACTATTTTATTTTCCCACAACAATTTGTAATAAAAAGTGTGTGAAGAGAAGGTGGCTGGTAGAGATGGATATCAATATTCGTTTTGGAATTATATTAAATATGGTAAATTGAAAATTTATACTACATTTTCTTCTTTTTATAATTAATATTAATAATTATTTTGGATAATTGTTGTTATATAATTATTAATACTGAAATTTGAATCTGAAAGTTTATTTTTTTATTATGAAACTTCAGAAACTAATACAAGTGATTTTATTTATATAAAAAGTTTCAGTCGGGCTGGGATAAAAATCAGTTCATGTGGGTCAGGTATGGGTAATGAATTTGAAAAACAAATTCAGGTTGGGCTGGGCTGGGCTGTCTAGACTTCAGGCTGGGTTGGATAAAAAGAAAAAAAGGTAGGCCCATGTAGACTTCTAGGAAATACTAACTAAATTTTCAATGTAATTACAGTTAAATTGTATGTCTAAATTTTATTGAGGTCCTTCCCTCCAAATGTATAGTTTTATACAAAATATATGAAACAAAAATGCATAGAATTATAAACTAAATGTATGCAAGAAATTACTTACTAGACTGATTTTCTAAAAATTCTTGAAATTTTGTCCGTTCATATTCGATAGAATGATGCTGTATATAAGGACGGAACTGCTGGATGGTGAAATTAACTAAATCCAGTTTCATAAGGCTTAGCATTTCCAATATTCCCCTATTAACATAAAAAAAAAAATTAGCCATAAAATAAACAAATAAAATTCCTTCTGTCATGTACAGGACTAGGAGGGGAAAGAAGAAAACAGAATATATATAAAAATCTACGTAAACCTTTTCTGTCTAGCTTATGCTCTCCTGAGAAAATTCTTTTATGCCATAACCAAGATGATTAAAATATGCTAGTCGTTCCACAGTTGGTTACATAATTTACGTATTTCAACATAAGTTCAAAAATTCTTTACAGGAGTGTTTGCTGAAAGCACATCAAGCCCATTGATAAATTTTTCAAAACATGTGAAAAGTATCAAAATTTAATTGAAAACTCTGTGGGGATATGGTATCATTTTATTATAATACTGTTTTTATCATAATAAAATAGAAGTTAATTTCTGAATGCCAGTCATACACCAGATCACTATGTAAAACTTTTCATCATGTTGTAACTTGTCCAACCTTTCAAACAAATTCATTCCAAGCACATTGGAATTCATTTCTTTCTACAGTTTATTTCATTTCTTTCTACAGTTTATTTCATTTATTTTCTAACAATTTTCATTTCTTTTCTAACAATGTAGAAAAGTTTTACAGTGTAAAACTTTTCTACATTGTTAGCAAAAAGGAGTTGATTTTAATTCATTAAATACATACGCTTCTGAAACAGAATTGAACACCACTCAGGAGATAAAACTACATCTTTCCATTTACTACATTCAGACATAGGCAATAACAAGTTAAAATTGAAAATTAAGTTAAAAGTAATTATTTTTCGTAAATTTAACTTAACTTGTTATTTCATTATTTGTTTTTCCAAGTAACTAATTAACATAATAAGTTAGAAAATTTTTGTAACCCTAACATATTTCACATTAAGTTAGTTTAGAACTAAATAGCTATGTTTTCTCTTTCTTTTTTTTTTTTTTTACAATTTTTTTTTTCTTTTAAGAAAATAAAACAGAAACAAAACATTGTGGAGTTGAAGGAAACCAAAGGTTTCCTTCAACTTTCATTCTTCAACTTCACAATGAAACTGGCTCAACCATTACATAATACACTGCACTGACACATTAAGATCTTAATAATACGATAAAGATTTCAGCGTTATATCTCGCTGGTGAAAGCAACATCAGCTATAAAAAACTACCTTTTTATACACACACCTTTGAGTCCTTACCTCAACTTTATGTTTGTTTGTTTGTTGTTTGGTTTTTAGGAGCATTAGCAACTAAGGCCATATTGCTCCGGGAATATGCGGTGGTCATTCCCTGACCTTTCCGCATCCTCCGTATTTGGTGGTGACAGGCTCGAACCCCGGTCTAATCAAGAAGCGTGTGCTACGCACTGCTGCTCCTTCCCACCTGGCTACGGAGGTGCCTACAACTTTATGTATTCCCCAATTTCTATGGTATATCCAATCTCAATTTCATTTGCATATAGTATTTATTATTTTATTCATTTTAATTATTTTAATAAATCCTTTAAATCTTAAGTGTTTGAGAGAGCTTTCTCACTTAGCCTTCAAGGTTTCTTTCATATACTGGGACATTTTTTTGTGAACTTGGTTCAGATATAACAAGATTAGCAATCATTGTATCGCTGGGGTAAAGGGTTTGTTCCACAGATCTCATATAAAAGATCATGTGATGAAGGTGATGTCAGCTCAGTGACTTTCGGTAATCAGTGGCAGTAGCAATTTCCTATT
Organism: Mastigoproctus giganteus; assembly: GCF_048544385.1. Lineage (NCBI taxonomy): Eukaryota > Metazoa > Arthropoda > Arachnida > Uropygi > Thelyphonidae > Mastigoproctus > Mastigoproctus giganteus. The sequence goes on from NC_143576.1 coordinate 19,262,876, forward strand.
CATACCCATTACCTTTCACTAATGATGACCGTTGTTGTTGGAGTGGGATTTATTGGTGCAAGGGCTGCTATGGCCAAACTGTGCCTAATGATCAACAGCATGTTCAAAAAGAAGACAATACCCTTCACAACAAAATGATGCACTTGCCTCAGAATTTGGCATTTAAAATTTTCAAAACTCTTACCAAAATGATAACCAAGTAAAAATAACAAAAAACTCTGCATTAACATACTAAGGTCCTGGATACTGAGTTTATTGATATCAATTAAGTAGTGGCAAAAGGTTAACTAACATTCATATTTGACAATCTGTACTTAGAATGGAGCAGCAGAAGTATGATATGCTTTGCCATAATCAATACTTTTGCTGCTAATATCAGACAAAAATAACAATAAAACAAGTCAAATTCTATATCAAATGAAGAGTCCAGGATGCCAAACTGATCAAAGAAGGACTGTTTCCAGGTGCATTCTACGTATTATACTATCGAGGTTGCCAATGAATTGTCCTTTTTCCTGTTTCTTTGCTTAACTTATGATGATGTCTGGTTAGTTTAGGAAAATTGAGATATGAATAAAATTTTTATTTCTAATTTACAATAAAAAAAGAATGCTGGTTTGGCAGTATAATGGTTCAAGGAACTAACGAATGCCATAGATCACAACTTGTTGTGCTTTTCATGCTATTAAAAGAGCTGACTATGTGAAAATACTGATGAGTGATTTGCCACCGTATCCAAGCAAAGTCCTCAAAAAGCTTCCTATACTAAGCACAACTAATATTCTCCACATTAAACAACAGGAAATCAAAGCCAGCATTAGGTAAATTTTTTAAAAAATTAAACACTGTTTCATCCTTCAGAAAAATTTGTTTAGGGTGGGGGGGAAATCTAAACTTCACTGATATCCAGAAAACCATAAAAAACATGACAAATATAAATTTTCCAGCAAAACCAAAAAAATTTGCAATTATATTTTGCAAAAAATTTGCATATATCTTGTTTTCCAGGCTGCTGCTCATTCCAATAGAAGCAGTACAAGAATCACTTTCACCTCTGCTAGCAGCTACTGTTAATCTATTAATCCGTGATCTCCCCCCCCCCAAGCTAGCAGTTTTCCGACCCACCTAACACTGCCTCGATAGCATCAGCAAATATTCTTGCACCCTTTATATTTAAATGTATCCCATCCCTGCAGAAGCAGTCTCTCCTGTCAACAAGCACAGACCAGGCTGAAAAAATTCTACCCCTTGAGCCTTGCACAATCTCTCCAGGGCTGAATTGATTGTCAAGGTTCCCATCATATACTCCCTCCTATTGTGTTTGGGCAGAATTGCAGACACTTTCAAATTTAATCCTAACTTGTGTCTTTTTTTTTTCAGCATTGACCTATACTTGTTAAGTAAATCTGCAGATCTCTTACTCTTAAGGTCATTAGTGCCAACGACAATATCACCTTTTGTGCCGTTACTAAAATACGACAATATCACCTTTTGTGCTGTTAAAAGATGATATCTGCTCTACAACGTCATCAAATTTCGCCCCTGGCAGACATACCCTGGTCCTGTTCCACCTATCCTTTTTGCATAATATATTCCCAATCTCCCTGACAAAAGAGTCGCCAACAATAACTACTTCCTGTGGGATGAGTGCATTCTGCTATGGAGATTGCCACTGTGTTACCTGAGGCACCTCCGCACACGCTTCTTGATTAGACCGGGGTTCGAGCCCATCACCACCAAATACGGAGGATGCGGAAAGGTCAAGAAATGACCACCGCATATCCCGGAGTAATATGGCCTTAGTTGCTAATGCTCCTAAAAACCAAATAACAAAACAAACAAACAAACTGTGTTGCCTGATGTACAGAAGTGAGCTTTGGCGTTGAGTTGGGCAGCTGAAAGCTTGATGGGACCCTCATACTAATTTCTTCAAGGGTATCTGCCCTACACCCCAAACTCTCATAGATGCTCATCAGAACGCTGAGTTGGCACCTAATTTCTTCACAGTTTCTGCACCTAGCACACATAAAGACATCCTCCTTGTCTGGATCATGTCCTGTTCTAGACAGGTCTGCAAACATTTCACATTTGGCACTTTTTTTAGACTATGATGTGTTGGAGAATCGCCGCCCCCCCCCTTTGGTTCTTCCACAAGCCACAGTAATACCGCTACTCAGTGCTCATTGCTTTGCTGCTCTAGTCTGGGTCATGATTCCATTTAAGTATAATTTAATTAACAAGGAAATTTAATAAGATTAATAAATTTTACTAATTAATTGATAATACTATACTAATCTAACAGATTTCTAATACAGTGCTATGTATTTCACTATTTAGTTTTATGTTAAAGCTTATGCTATGAAGTTCGAGATTTACATTATGCTGTTCCATATCATATAACAATGGCAACAAGTTAAGAATGGTAAGATCTACGCACACTAAGTATTAACTTTCAAAATCGCTATCTAAATTCAAATAAACCAAGGAGCTTGACTAGGACTATAAAGCTACTTATAGAAAATAATTTAATATAACAATTAAGTCAATAAATCAACTAAATATATATAAAAACTTAGCATTCGCTGGAGCTACAAAAATCTTGGCCAACACAGTAATAACCTCATACCCAGATAATGCAGTACCCAGATAATGCTTTTGTTTGAATTGCAAGGGAAATATTGATAAAGAAGAGATTCTCAAACCTATACCTCAAGAATCTATAGGACTCCCGTTTCTCAATGGAGGAAGTAAAGGAACTCGATCAAATTCAGATTCCCTACAAAGTCAAAAGCCAAAAATACATGACTAGGAGATCGAGTTAACAGGACCCATTAGAAGAGCCTTTATTGACTAGAGGAACAGGATTTACTTAAACTGGATCATCCATAAAATAATGGATTTTGTAGTGACTTCATAGTGCCTGGGCTACAGCCACTCAGTCAAGACATGCAGGCAGGAGGAGAGTACGTGTAGCCATTGTACTGGCACAGAGAAACTTTGCAGACTGCCCCAATAAGACCCAGCCAGTCACTTGCCCCACCTGTAAATATAGAGAAGAAAGACCATACATTCTTACAGGAACCCAAAATGTCCAGAATACATAAAGGCACAGGAGAACATAAAATCAAGAACCAGCTATGTATGAATAACATAACTAATAATAAAAATCAATCAGGAATAAAACTTAAATTCCTACAACTAAACTCTCAGCAGTCCATGGCAACAATGAATCAAATTGCAAAGATTATCATTGATCACAAAATACAAGTCCTATGTCTTCAGGAACCCTATTCATACAAGGGTGTCGTAAAAAGGCTTCCAAGTGGCTGTAAGCTTATCCAATCTCACATTATTACTGAATGCCAAGGTGGAAATGCCATCTCAAGATGATGAGCAGTTGAGCAGTGGCAGACCTCAGCCTTACTGTGACAAACATCTTTGGTCTGTACAATATGTACAGTGTCTGTGCCTGTATTGAAGGCACCTTTGGACAATTCGATGTCTTCTCTATGTACATACAGTGTAGTAAGTATGATCCACTCATTCAATCATACTTGCACCATCTTGAGAATGCCATGCAGAAACCAGCAGCCAATAAAATCATAGTGGCAGCTGCTGCCAATGCCAGCTCCAGTCTCTCAAATAGTCCAAGGACTAGCCTGAAGGGCAAACTTCTAGTGGAACTAATAAACAGTAGCAACCTCAAAATTCTCAACAAGCGAGATCATCTACCCACCTGCATGTATTAAGGACTATCCAACTGGATAGTCTTTAATACACATCACCTTATCCACACTATCTATCACAGAATCCAGTACTAGCAAGTACACACCTCCCGGTATACTAGCAATCATAACCTGAAAAACTTCACCATTGTTCCAAAGCAAACAAAATAGAAGACATAATTATTATTATTATTGCTCTTATTGGGGGTTCTGTTTCATGACGGGCATTGCTACCAAGTCCACAGGGTGGTTGTTATGTCTGGTGTTACTGTTGGTCAAAGAACTCTCTGACTATCCTACAGATGTTCAGGATTGAAACTTTCTGGAGTTCCTTATAGGTATTTGCTGGGAGACCTATTGCTGCTAGGCTGTTATGTAGGGCCTTTGGCACCATACCTGTGGTTGACAGGATGATCGGGATGGTTGTTAACTTATTATTATTATTATTAGCCATATGGTACAAGGAAGTGTGAGGCTTATGCTGCACCAGCCAAAAAAAATTTTCTGAATTACCAAGAGAGAGAGAGAGAGAGAGAGAGAGAGAGAGAGAAGTAGAAGGGAATCACCAAGAAAAAGAAGAATAATGATATCCACCTCAGCCCATACTCACCAGGTGTGAGACCAGTTTACCCAAATAAGCTTTGGCAGTCAACATGTTAACAGAAGTGGAAGTTCTGAAAAGGGTCTGGGATAAGTCTTCAGATATCCTTTGCTACCTCTATAACACCTGCCTTGGGTGTCGTAGAGGCAGCATGTAAGCAATAGAGTCTGCTTACATGTAGAAAATAGGAAACCAGCAGAGACATAAAGCAAAAGCTTCTCTCTGGCTATGAAAACAAAAAGCGGCTGGCCAGCGTAACTTCTCAGTATGCAATAGAGTAAAGTTTTACACTGATCAACTGCTTTCTATTGTATTCATAGCCAGTGAGAAGCTTCACCTGCATGTCGCTGCTGGTTCCAGGGAAGGGGTGTTCATAGCCAGTGAGAAGCTTCTGCTTTATGTCACTGCTGGTTTCCAGTTAGCGGCTACCTGAGTTCTACATGTAAGCACCCTTAGAGATGAGACTTTCCCCTCGTTGAGGAAGAAAGCAAACCTGAAGGTCCTTCTTAAAAACAGCACCCCAAAATAATTCAGAATCATATAGACCACTTTCTCTTCTTTCCGTGTGGGGAAAACATAAACACAGAAACACAGACATTAGAACAAGTCTCCAATCCTAATAGAATTTGTGACAAGAGGGGATTCATCCTAAAAAATTGACAGCTGTCCACTTCTCTGCTGCCTTACAAGGGCAATGGACTTGCCACAGCAAACCAATTTGGTTACAAAAAAAGGACTCAGCACTAAAAATGTAATCAAGGCAATCTTAAATGCTCAGGTAACAGATAAAAAAAAAAGTATGCCCTTGGTCTCTTCGTGGACTTCAAAGGAGCCTTTGATACCTTTGGTGGCAAAGCATTCTAGAGCGGTTCAGGGAGGCTGGTGTCTCAACCCCCATATTTATATAAACTATATAAGCTGATAAACTGAATGAGTATTTTGCATCTACATTCACACATGAGGAGTTATTCAAGGAGGGGAATGCCAGAGGTTTTTCAAACTCTACCAGGGAGCTAAGTGATTTTGTAATAACTGAGAGCAAAGTGGAAGAGAAATTGTTGAAGTTAAACATAAAAAAGGCTCCGAGTGCCAAGCGAGTGACTATAGCGATTCCTGAGTGATTTTGAAAGCGATTTACTTAAAAGAGCAGTTGATTATAGTATAGTGTTATTTTTGTAAAGTTATTTAATTTTGCTCTTCTGAAGTAAAGAAGTTAGCTCACTTGACAGAAAGGCAAGGCACCTTTCTTTTTGTATATAGGACTAACTTATTAACACACTAACAACTAATCTTTCCTTATCGCTTGGTCACTGGTGGCACCGCTCCTGCCTCCACGTGCGGGACTGGAAACCTGGGAGAAGAAAATCCACTCTCCCAGGGCTAAAATGAGCAATGATGGACAACACAAAACAGTCCAGCTGCGGATCTACTGATCCAGATCTAGATAGGCATGACCCAGATCATGACGACTTAAACACGTCCCATGAGACAAAACAAAGAAGGAACAGATTATTCTGCTCCTCTCTTTTTAATATTGCATTCCTCCACAGACCAACCACTGAGTAAACTATCTCCATTTTTGATTCAGAAATGTCTCGAAAATGTGGCTGGCCCTCCAAAAATGGTTCGCCGATTAAGATCTAGAGATTTATTAGGAGAGATGAATGAACACAGACATGCTGAAAGACTCTTAAAAATTTTTACCTTTGGTGGAATTCCCACAAAGGTTACCCCGCATGCCACTTTGGACTCCTCTAAAGGGGTAATATCAGAATGGGACCTCCTAAATGTATCAGAAGACAGACTTGTACATGAATTAAACAACCAAAATGTATTCCATGCAAAAAAAGAATTTTTATCAAAAGAGATGGAGAGCCTGTCCCTACTTGGACAGTCATACTGACGTATAAAACACCAATTCTCTCCACAACTATAAAAGCTGGATACCTCAGATATCATGTACGACCATACATTCCCAATCCGGTACGGTGCTTCAAGTGCCAAAAATTTGGTCATTCACAAACCTTATGCAGAGATGTAGTCACTTGTGCTTCTTGTGGTTCTAAAGAACACACACATACACATACCAACTGTAACAAGGAAATTCAAAACTATCCTAATGGTAATCATTCTGTCTTCTCTAAGGACTCTGGGCAATGGAAACAAGAGAACATTCAGAAATAAAAAACAGAGCATAAGGTATCATATCAAGAGGCAAAGAAACACTTTGCAATTCCTACTAAATCATCTACGTATGCATCAGTTACTCAACAACTATGCTTGGTATCAACTCAAACTGACTGTTCAGTCCCTCCAAATATCTCTATATCTGGTTGGGCTAAATCAGTACTATCTTCATCAAAGGAACAATCTCTCTGCAGATATGCAACTCAAGAAGTAACAATACCTCCAGATAAGAATCCAAATCAGCAATCAAAATAACAGATCAAGAGCTTTGAAAGAAATTAGCATTAGCATTAGTAGAGGCATTTGATGCAAGAAAGCAAGCTTATGCAGCATCAGCCAAAAAAAAAAAAAAAAAACCACTTCCACTTCACCCCTCTGTTCGTTCAAAATACCTGTCCAGCTGAGCCTTAAACTTATTTAGGCTATTAACCTCCACCACAAGGGATGGAAGTCTGTTCCACCAACCAACCACCTGCTGTCTAAAGGCAAATTTCCGCACGACTATCCTACATCTGTCTTTCCTCAATTTGAATTTATGCCCTATCAGGTGATTTTTCTGAGCTAGAGGAAGAATCCCATCAGCATTCAGCATGCTTAAACCATTCAAGGCTTTATACACCTCTATCAGATCACCTCGCTGGTGATCTGATACAGTGCCTAGTCTCCAGACACTGTAATTTGCAAAACTTAAGCCTTTCTTCGTAAGAGCACCCCTTTGTTCCATTCACTAATCTTGTTGCCCTTCTCTGTACTCGTTCCAGCAGCTCTACATCCTTTTTGAAATGAGGCCTCCAGACCTGTATACAGTACTCTAGGTGTGGCCTGACCATCGCCTTATACAATGGAATAATCACCTCCTTATCCCTGCTGGAAAAATTCCTGTATATCATTGACAATACTCCATGAGCTACTCTTGCAGCCCGTCTGCACTGCTCAGAGAACTTCATATCTGCCTGCACAACCACCCCCAAGTCCCTTTCATTCTCTACCACTGTCAGTGTAGTACCACAGAGTTGATACGTTGCTCTGGGGTTGCTGTTTCCCATGTGTAGTACTTTACATTTGTCAATGTTAAACTTCATTTGCCACCTCTCAGCCCATCTGCTCAACCTTTCCAGATCCTGTTGCAGCAGCATAGTTTCAGTAGTGTCCTTGACAACCCTGCCAACCTTTGTATCGTCTGCAAACTTGGACATTAAGCCCGATATACCATCATCAATATCATTTATAAATACAGAAAACAATAATGGACCCAACACTGAGCCCTGAGGGACTCCACTAATAACATCAGTCCACAATGAGCAGTGTCCATTGATTACCACTCTCTGTCTTCTCCCCCTCAACCACCCCTTTATCCATAGCAGCAATTTGCCTCCAATGTCACACTGCTCCAATTTGTGTAGCAGTCTTCCATGTGCAACAGTATCAAAAGCTTTTCTAAGATCCAAGTATATAATATCAAAGTTATTCCCTGCATCCAGTTCTTTTGTGACTGCATCATAGTATCCAATCAAGTTGGTCAGGCAAGACTTCCCCTTAACAAAACCATGCTGTGTCTGAGCTATAACTGAAGTCTTGTCTAAATGATCCTGCAGTGCTTTTTTAACCAGTGCCTCCATTAATTTTCCTGGAACAGAAGTTAAGCTCACAGGTCTATAATTACTTGTGTCAGCCTTTGATCCTCCTTTGTGAATTGGGGTCACATTTGCACATTTCCAGTCTATGGTACCTCCCCTGAGTCCAAGGAAGCTCTCATAATTATGGCTAAGGGTTTGCTTACTTCCTTTGCTGCCTCCTTTAATATAACTGGATAGATCCCATCCACCCCGGGTGCCTTTCTTGTGTTTATCTTCAACAGTTTCTCCTCCACTTTACTCCCAGTTATTTCAAGATTCTGTAGCTTACTGCTAGAGTTGAATACACCTCTGGCATTCCCCTCGCTGAATAACTCCTCATGTGTGAATGTCGATGCAAAATATTCATTTAGTTTGTTAGCTACCTGAGCAGGATCATCAACACTTGACCCATTAATATCAAGTGGACCAATCTGATTCATCCCCTTCCTTCTAGAGTTTACATAAGTAAAGAACTCTTTGCTGTTTTTCTTTGCATCCCTTGCCAAGGATTTCTCGTAATCTGCCTTCGCCTGCCTAACCTCCTTTGTAACTTGGTTGCATATCAACTTGTATCTATCATAGGCTTCTGTGTCATGTGTTAATTTGTATGTATCCCATGCATTTTTCTTCTCTGCCATATGCCTCATTAGTTCATCTGACATCCATTTTGGCCTAAACCTTGAACAATATTTCTTAGTTGGTATGTAAAGCCTAGTAGCTTCCAAGATAAGTTCTTTGAATGCTTCCCATTTTGAATTTGCTGTTGGTAACATCATCAGTTGGTCCCACTGTATAGAATTTAAATACTGTCTCAGTCCATCGTAGTCGCCTTTACGGAAGCAATAACCCTTCCCTTTACCCCTAATGGTAGTTACCTCTTTGAGTAAATCCCACTTCAGCACACTGTGATCACTGCCACCTAGTGGTTCATTTATCTGCAGATTCTTAATGCATGAAGAATCACTGCTGATAATCAAATCAAGAGTATTACTCCCTCTAGTTGCCTCCCGAACATGCTGATGTAGAAAACAATCATCCAATAAATCCACAAAAGCCCTGCTAGTGTGTGAGTAACCAGCCCCCAAATTCCAGTCAATATCTGGGAAATTAAAATCTCCCATTATAAAACACTCTGATTTACTGGCCCACTCTATTTCCCTGTACAGTTCCTTATTATACTCATCAGAGTCATTAGGCCTATAGCACACTCCTACTCTCAATTTTGATCTCCCAATGTTTATGTCACACCAAACTGACTCCACACTGCACTGTCCAGCAATGTCGACTGGCTTCACTTCCTTGGTTTTTATGTGTTTCTTAACTAATAGCATAACCCCTCCCCCCTTCCTATCCTGTCTATCCTTTCTGTAGACGTTGTACTCCCCAAATTGCAGTTCTGCATCCCTTATATCTGTGTGACACCACGTCTCTGATATCCCAACAATATCTGCCTTCGATGTTTTGAGCAATACCTCAAATTCATCAAATTTATTTACTAAACTCCTAGCATTGGTGTACACGCAAGTATACCTGCACCTGTTTCTATTCTTAGCTACCCTAACACAACCCATGTGTTTACTTGTACCGCAATGGCTCCCAGCAGTCTCTGAAATACCATGCATCTTGTTTTTCAGGCTTCTGCTCATTCTAATAGAAGCAGTGCTAGAATCTCTTTCACCTCTGCCAGTGGCTACTGTCAATCTATTGGTCTTTGTCTCCCCCCAAGCTAGCAGTTTTCCGACCCACCTAACACTGCCTCGATAGCATCAGCAAATATTCTTGCACCCTTTCTATTTAAGTGTATCCCATCCCTGTAGAAGCAATCTCTCCTGTTAACAAGTACAGTCCAGGCTGAAAAAACTTCTACCCCTTGAAATGATAAATACAAACTCATATCTGATACCATGGACATCGGCGCCTCCGTAGCCAGGTGGGAAGGAGCAGCAGTGTGTAGCACACGCTTCTTGATTAGATCAGGGCTCGAGCCCGTCACTACCAAATACAGAGGATGCAGAAAGGTCAGGGAATGACTACCGCATATCCCGGGGCAATACGGCCTTAGTTGCTAATGCTCCTAAAAACCAAATAACAACAACCACCATGGACATCGATGACAAAGCAGGTGAAGATGATACAGTTGATGAACTATTGCAATGCTTAGACTCTGCTAGGAAAGAAAAATGGAACATAACGGCAGCAGGTATGAATTTCCAACACTCAAGCAGAAAAGCATGGACACTTCTGAGGAAACTCAGAAGTAGTACTCCCAAATATATTAATAAGAGCTCAGAAGTATCCCCAGGAAAAGTAGCCAAGAGAATTGTCAACATTTCCAAGAGACCAACCGATACTAACAAAGATGAAGTCAAAAAACTTAAGAAGGAATTAAGAACTAGACTATCCTTGGCTGAACCAACCTCCCAATTCTCAGGAGAATTCACAATTGCAGAGATTTCAATAGCTCTGAAGGAAATAAAACCAGGCAAAGCAGCCGGAGTGGACGGAATATATCCAGAGTTCCTGAAACATTGTGGTCCAAGAGCTCTGAATTGGCTAGTTAAATTTTTTAATGACATCTTGCAGAATGGTAGGTTCCCGTCTTTGTTTAAGAGAACTAAAATAGTTGCCATCCTAAAGCCTGGGAAAAGTGGATCTTGCCCTGAAGATTATCGCCCAATTGCACTTTTAAATATATGTTATAAATTAATTGAAAGAATGGTTTACAATAGAATTTCATCCACAACCTTCCAACACATACCAATTGAACAAGCCGGATTCCGACCAGGCCGAAGCTGCTGCGATCAGGTACTGGCACTTACCAGCCATATCGAGAACGGATTTCAAGATAAGAAGAAGACCATTGCAGTCTTTGTGGACTTGACATCAGCTTATGACACAGTATGGCGACAAGGAATGATTCTGAAATTTTTGAAGATTATTACTTGTAAGCCCCTCGCGATCCTACTTAACAATATGTTATGCAACAGAGTGTTTGAAGTACACTTAAACGGCAGAGTGAGCAAGCCCTATATATTAAATGATGGTTTACCACAAGGATCAGTTCTAGCCCCATTATTATTTAATATCTATACTGCAGATCTTCCAACAACTGCTTCTAGGAAATTCATGTACGCAGATGACATAGCCCTGACTGCCCAGTCTACTGACTTCAATGCAGCCGAAATTGTACTTACAAAGGATCTTCCTAACCTGAATAAATATTTTCACACATGGCGACTTAAACCTAATTTAAATAAAACCGAAGTTAGCTGTTTTCATCTGGATAATCATAGGGCTAACTGTATGCCACAAGTGGAATATAAAGGTCAACGACTGAAACACAACCCTTGCCCAAAATATCTGGGAATTATAATGGACCGAACACTGACGTATAAACAACACCTTTGTAATATTGCAGCAAAGATAAAAACTAGGAATAACATCTTGCATAAACTCAGTGGAACAGGCTGGGGAGCAAACGCAACGGTGCTACAAACATCAGCCCTTGCCCTAGTCTACTCAGTTGCAGAATATTGTTGCCCCGTATGGCTTAATAGTGCACACTCTGTAAAAGTTGATATCCAACTGAATGACAGAATGAGGACAATATCAGGCACCATTAAATCGACGCCTTTAAAATGGCTACCAGTGTTATCTAACATCTATCCCCCTCATATAAGAAGAGAAATAGCCTTGCTGAAAGAATGGCAGAAATGTCAAAGAAATCCTCAATTGCCCATACATCAGGATTGCAAACCCCAGAAGCCGGAGAGATTGAAGTCTAGGAACCCCTCATGGAAGCTAGGCGAGAAACTTATCAAGTCACATTTTAATGCTGACCAGACCTGGCGCGAAGACTGGACCACTTCAAATCCCGACCACCTGGGCTTAGTCAGTGATCCATGCAGAGCTGTTCCAGGTTTCAACTTAACAAGAAAGGAATGGACATCCCTGAACAGAATCCGAACAAATCATGGAAGATGCAAGTTTTGGCTGCATAAGTGGGGAAAAACTGAAAACCCATTCTGCGACTGTGACAACGTGCCCCAGACCATCCAGCATGTCATCTTGGAGTGCCCAAAGAGGAGATTTGAAGGCTCCATCCAAGATCTACATAGTGTTACTGATGATGCTATTAAGTGGCTGAATAAACTGGACATTACATTTTAATTCATCAAATGTTACTTATAATTTTTTTCTGTAAATATTGTTTTTAGGCTTATTGTAATTTATTTATTTATTTTTTGACATTGTTTGTTACAAATGTATCCTCATTTTTGCCATGCGAAATAATAATAATAATAATAATGATACAGTTCTTGAAATTCATCCAGAAGATGACATTGACACAAGCAGATCAGTTTTCTCAAAGAAGGAAAAGGCAAAAATAGACAGGCATAAGCAAACTACTTCGCGGAAGTTAGCAGACACCAGTTAAAACCAAACAATGGGTACAGTTATTCAGTGGAATTGCCGTGGGCTCCGTGCTAACTTAGATGACTTTTACAATCTCCTTTTTCATACATATAATCTCTCTCTTTCTCTTTCTCTCTCTCTCTCTACGTTTTCTTGGCGCAGTATAACCATAGTCGTTTTTGCGCCAATAAAATCAAAATCAATCAATCTCTTTACGTACATATAAACCTGTTGCAGTATGCATTCAAGAAACCAATCTCAAAAATACAATATCTATAAGAATTAAACATTAGACTTTATATAGAAAAGACAGAAATGCCTCTAATTCAGCTCATGGAGGAATGGCAGTCATAGTGAACTCTGTAGTTCCCTCTAGACTTGTCCCCATGCATACATCTTTAGAGACGGTTGCAATTCGTGTCACCATTGGTCATTAGTTTCGTTGTATCTATCACCAAACCTTACATACACTCTTGCTGATTTAGATGATGTGTGGTAAGGCAAATACCTGCTCCCTTTTGTATTATGGGTGACTGGAATGGCCATCACCCCCTATGGGGTTCTCAACATCTTGACTCTAGAGGACAGATAATAGAAAAATTTTTAGATAAATGTAATTAACTATTCTAAACACTGGTGATCACACATACGTACATTCACCATCTGGCTCAAGTTCAGCTATTGATCTTTCAATATGCTCTTCAACGATATTTCCTATTAAAGACTGGACTGTTACTGATAACCCTCATGGTAGCGATTACGTTCCTATAATCTGTACTTTCAGTTCAAGATCTCCTCCACAGAGCGACAAGGCTAACAGGACTAAATACCAGGAAGTAGCTCAAATAGACACTTTTGTCATTGCAACCCTCACAATTGATTCTGCAGTCAGCTACATTACACAAAAAATAATGAAAGCATCCGAGTCTGCTATTCCGAAATCATCATCCAAAATCTGGCTTCATCCAAAAATTTGGTGGAATGAAGCATGCAACAGTGCTAAAAAAGAAAGAAATAAATACTGGAATCTGTTTCGAAAACATCCAACCACAACCAACCTACTAGAGTTTAAGAGAGCCAGAGCTAAAGCTCGATATATAAGATGAAAGAGTAATAAAGAAGCACGGGCAAGTTATTCTTCCACCATAAACAGATTCACAGATGCTTCTATAATCTGGAAAAAAATCAAACGAATTAATGGCAAATACTCACAAACAACTCCTATTCTACTTGTAAGAGGGGAGGAAATTTCTGAACCTGTAGAGATTGCAAATGCCTTAGGTACTTCATTTGAAACACTTTCAGCTGCTGCCACATATGAACCAGCATTTTAATTGTTAAAATCCTGGACAGAAAAATACAAACTAAACTTTAATACTGCCATCCCCATATTCGTATAACCTACCTCTGACTATGATTGAATTGCACAATGCATTGCACGAGTGAAGAACAGTGCTCCTGTCCCTGATGGTCTTTATTACATCATGATCTATCATTTAAGTAAGGATTTGTTAACTGCCCTCTTACAACTGTATAACATAATTTTCTTAGAGGAGTATTACCCTGCTGGCTGGTGCCATTCTTATGTGCTAGCCTTCCCCAAACCAGGAAAAGACCAGACAAGTCCCACAAATTACCATCCTATTTCTCTAACCAGTTGTCTGGGAAAACATTGGAAAAAATAGTTAATGCTAGACTGACATGGTTTCTAGAAACAGAAAACATTCTAAGTCCAAACCAGCATGGTTTCCGGAGAAGAAGATCTACGCTTGATCTCATTATCAAAGCAGAAACAAATATCCGGAATGCTTTCCTCAGAAATGAGCTAGTCATGATATGCATTGACATTGAGAAAGCCTTTAATAAAACTTGGCAATATGGGATTCTGCAAGACTTACATAAATCTGGACTTCGGGGTCATCTGCCAAAGTTCATTAAGAATTTTCAAGGAAATAGATCATTTCGGGTCCGATTCCATTCTTCATTGTCTTGAATGGAAGAGGGAGTTCCCCAAGGTTTAGTGTTGAGCACCACACTCTGTGCCATTAGGATTGATGCCATAACCAAGGATATACCTAATACAGTTGACGCATACCTATACGCTGACGATCTTGCCGTCTCACGTCATTCTCAAAATATGCAACTAATTGAAAGACAACCACAAGGCACCATTAAAAAAATAGTCTCTTGGGACAAAAACAATGGATATCGACTTTCTAATCCAAAAACAACTGCCATACACTTCTGTCACAAATGTTCTTTAAAATTAAACTTCCTGGAACATATTCGTACAAGTTGTCTTAGAAAACTAAATCTTCTCAGAGCAAATTCATGGGGTGCAGATTGTTATGTGTTGCTACACTTATACTGTTCGCTGATCAGATCCCGGTTAGAATATGGGTCTCCTACATATGACTCAGCCAGACCAAGTGTGCACTGAAATGGCTAGATCCCATACATCATAGTGCACTACAAGTGGCACTTGGGGCCTTTTGCACATCACCAATTTTAAGCCTCTATGCGGAAGCCTACGAACTGCCACTACATCTTCGACGACAAGTTCTGCTACTAAATTATGCAGCCAAAATCAGCAGTCTCCCACATCATCCCATGTGGCAATATCTCTTTACGCTTAAATGAAGTGAACTCTATGAAAGTAAACCACGGCTCAATAAACCATCTGGCATTAGGCTTCAAGCTCTTATCACAAGCTAGGACCTGAATTTTACTAACATACTTCAGGATACTAGCATGGAAACCCAACCAAGGCAAACGCCCCCGATACATATTGATAGACACTTTCAGCAATGGGGAAAGAATAATCTTCCAGATTCCAACATTAGGCAAATTCATATGACCTACTTCTCTGAATTTAGAACTTCCATTCAAATATATACAGATGGATCCAAGACTGGTAGTAAAGTTGGTACTGCTGTAGTATTACCAAATGTCACCATCTCCAGACAGCTCCCATTAGAATGCAGTACTTATACCTCAGAATTATATGGTATTGTTCTAGCCCTAAAGAATATATATATCATATATATGGACTCGTCTGCTGTTAATGCTCTACAGTGTAAATTCTTCCCTAATCATCTGCTGGTACAGAACATTTGGGCACAGTTACTAGAACTTCATGGACAGCTTGTAATATTTCGCTGGATCCCTGGACACGTTGGAATCCCAGGAAATGAGCAGGCAGATTTAGCTGCTAAATGTGCTACAAATGTGATAACACCTAATTTCAGGACTCCTTATATTGACCATAAATTCATTATCAAACAGATGTATAAAGAACAGTGGACACGCATGTGGCAAGATCAAGCAAATAATAAACTTCTTGAAATCAAGAGAGAACCCAAACAATGGAAATCCAGTCTGAGATGAAAGAGAAAGGAAGAAACCATCCTAGCCAGATTACGCATTGGTCATACATTCTTCAATCATTGCTACCTACTAACAAACGATGATCCTCCACAATGCAGTAACTGCTTATGCTCATTAACAGTAAAACATATCACCATGGAATACCCACCATATCTGAAAGAACGGAAAACTGCTTTTTTCTCTCATTTTCATAACTGCAACCAGTTATCATTACAGTGTGTTCTAGGAGATCGCGAGGACATGGATGACATTTTTCTCTTTTTAAAATTGATAAATAAATATCACAATATATGAACCATATCACTTGTAAGACAAATGGAGAAGATATTAGATAGTAATTAGTGCATTATAGCCTAAGTTGCTGATGCACCAACAAATCTATAAATTTAAGGCTCAGCTGGAGCCTTAAATTTATAGATTTGTTTTGTTTTTTTTTTTTTTCTGGCTGATGCTGCATAAGCTTGCTTTCTTGCATCATATGCCTCTACTAATGCTAATGTGTGATAACTAAAAAAAAAAATTTCCCTTGAAATTTTGTGATTATGTCAAAAACGTAATCAATCAGAGAGCTATTAATTATCATCCAAATAATACTATCAGAAATCTCTATCAATTATCATCCAAATAGTATTATTTGGATGATAATTGATAGAGATTTCTGAAATTTGAAGTGGGGAAAATCAAATAAAACACTTCTGGTGACAGCTATTGTGAGTTGCAGCTTTGTGGATAGAATAGAAATTATAGAATTAATCTGCTATAATTTGAACCATGTAAAATATACCACAGACAACTGATTACGGATTGTAACAGATCTGTCAGTCAACTGCCAGCAGCCATTAAATAGCGTTACTAGCAGCACGATGCACATGTATCATGAGAAATGGCCATTTAGTGTATTTACGGTTTGACCACTTAGTGGTAAAATTCGCATACCAAATTGCTAAAAACAAAAATTAACAAGGCCAATTCATAGTTATATTTTTAAATCATATATTATTATATTCTTTATATTCATCATATTATATAATTTTTCTGTCGACTCCCATTCTAGTTAAGGTCTTCAATCCCTTGGCATGTATTGAACTTTGGCATGTATTGAACTCTTTTTCAAGATAATTGACCCCCAGAGGGTCAATATCAACTCCGTTGGAAATCCCTGATGTAGATTATACCTATTCATTTTATAATAATAAAGATTTTATGTATAATTACTGAATTTCCCTGCTGTGGATCCTTTAAGTAGTAACTGAAGGAGCATCAAGGCTCAGTTTGCCCTACGTTATTAATCAATTTACATACTAATAAGAGGAATTACCTCTTATTAGTATGTAAATTGCAGAACACTTCTTTACTAACACTCTCCTTGAATGAATTTAAAAATAATTGAATTCTCTACACTTGGAGAGAAAACATTAGTGATGAAATGTACCCACAATCTGTGGTTCAAGAGCTCTAAACGCAACAACAGAATACATCAGACAACCAACAAATATCAACGAGTGTAAGGAGACATTGTGTCTATAATAAAATCGAATACAAATATATTCTAAAAAAAAAAATTTTTTAAGGTAACATATGACAAAAATATCAGTTAAAGCAATCATCTGATTGGAAGTTCCTTGATGTAGCAACTATTTTCATCCTGAAATACAGGGTGATTTTTTATTCATCATACTATTTTATTCATATGAATAACAAAAAACATTGTTTAGAAACAGAAATTAACACTTTAACTATATTAGCAGTGTTGGGAAATTCATGCCCAAACATATTCAATGTCTCCTCCACGTTTATCAATAATGTGTTACAGTCAGACACATTATTGATAAACGTGGAGGAGACATTGAATATGTTTGGGCATGAATTTCTTCTTCAATTGCTTTCTTCAGTGCAGGGATGGTTCGTGGATTCTTTTGAAACATTCTGTCTCTCAGATAACCCCCCTCAAGAGATAAAAAAAATCACATGGGCTAAAATCAGGTGACACACTGAAAGCTGCATCAGTCTTTTGCCATACACCACGGGGTAGTGGTTAGAAACTGCTGCCCTGAGGGTATTATCTCATTTAGCTTTAAATCATTGAGAATGATGCACTGGCACTAATTACATGCTAAATGAAAACAATGTGACGAATTCTAATAAGCCAAAAACAGAGAAGTATGTTTTTGCGTGCAAAAACAAGTAACAAGAAGAAAATTTTAGTGTTTGGTATACTTTAATATTTAAATAAACTGGCAACTGATTGGAATAAAAAGGGAAGGCTGTTTAATATTGAATGTTGAGAGAGAGAGAGAGAGAGAGAGAGAGAGAGAGAGAGAGAGAGAGAGAGAGAGAGAGAGAGAGAGAGAGAGAGAGAGAGATTGCCACAAATTAATGATTGGAAGAAAACAAAAAAGACATTTTAATCTGCCATAGAAACATTGCCCACGAGAAATACAAGGTTATTCCACAGGATTTTATATTTCTTTATTTTATATTTCTTTAAATTGCAAATTATGCACCTTGCATTATTGAAGATGGAAATAGCATACAGCCTGCTAGTGTGAAAAAAAAGTTGCAAAACCTGCATTCGAATAATGTTTTTGCTGAATTAAGCAATAAGCAACCATACTTAAATATGCTACTATATTCATTAATATATAATTCAGTACTAGTAAAACATAGTAAAGAAAAATAATCTTACTTAAAAAGGAGAACGATATCTGTGATTTCTCCCAGCTCCCTGATTTTCTGATCTCTTACTGGAGCACACATTCTACTCATAACAGAAAGTATAAACTGAGAATAATGCTGAAAATCTAAGACATCATGTTCAGCCTGTTGGCGTATTAAATCTACATCCAGCACTTCACAAATACGAGTGTGAAGACTTCTATTGTGAGGTAACAAAAGTGATATTAAATTCTGAAAAAAAAAAACAAATAATTATGTTATAAAGAATTTA
The DNA here is from genome assembly GCF_048544385.1 of Mastigoproctus giganteus. Lineage (NCBI taxonomy): Eukaryota > Metazoa > Arthropoda > Arachnida > Uropygi > Thelyphonidae > Mastigoproctus > Mastigoproctus giganteus. Next base: position 19,281,755 of record NC_143576.1, read on the forward strand.
ACAACATACAGTATATACATTCTTCAAGCTTTCTGCTGAATAATTAGTATTACATTGTATACTTCATTTAACCCAAGATCACAGAAATGAAATACATTAATGAAATCTTATATAGAAAAAAAAAATGTAGCACAAATAATTCCCTACTAAGACTTTAAGAGCACTCACTAACAAGTAGAATACTGTCTGCATGAAATAATAATATCTGTCACACTGAATAAAAAGAGTAGAACTTTATTTTCAAACTAGCCTCATCAGTTCAGGCATCAGCTTCCAAGAACAGAATTTCAGTAAAGAAATAATTACATTCATCAAAATGATGAATGGGTTAAAACACTGATTTTCAAAATGCTGAGGAGTGATGACATTCAACAGGCTGAATAGCTAAAAACACCAATATTCAGCATACCAAACATTTCAAAACACTAACACTCAAAATGCCAACAGTTCAATACACCTTACATAGTCAGAAAGCTGATAGTTCAAAACAACTACCTCACACGCCAAGTTCAAAATGGCAATCGATTTAAAATACCAAAGAATCTGAACACCAACTTGTTAAAATACTGACTATTCAAAACAGGAAGTGATCAAAAAAGGCTGATTATATAAAGTGATTATAAAAAGCCATAGGTGACAGGGTTTAAGGTTAGTAGGTTTATAATGGCAATCAACTGCATTGCTGTTATGTAAAATGTATATTATTAATAATTTAAACAAAATTTCAGATGGGAAGATCATCGCTGAGTTTTAATGACAAAAACTGTGATGATTCTTGATTCATTATTATTTTATGGGAATAAAAACAAATTTTTTTCTACCCTAGCTTGAGTGCAATTAATCAATTTTTACTTCTTTTTTTTTTTAACCTTTCCTAATTTTTTATTTTATTTATTGTATTTTTTCCTTCATTTATTTATGGTAAGGAGTTATAATTATTTAAAAATCCATACAATTGAGCTCTCACCAACCCATGTAACTACCATTGTGGGATTGCCTGGCACAAAAGAGATCTCTCATCCCCTTTCAGTGGCAATATAATCATTGATTTCATTTCACAGATTGATTCATCCCAAATCAGATATTCAGCAACTTGATGTCAACCTTTTACTATTGTGAAACAACTAGAATATCAAAGAAACATCTAAAATCAACTTAAGTTAACAACTCATTTCTGATCATCCAGTTTTTCTTTCCATTCTGCTAATTCCTGATCATCATGCAGATTCCCTGCACTTTTATCCCACCATTCCAGTGCCACAACATATCAACATATTTTTTTAGGGAGGATGTAGAGTTGCTAGAACAGAGAAGGAAAACAAGATTGGTGAGAGGAACAAAGGGGGTTCTCTTACCCGAAGAGGCTTAAATTCTGTCAGTTGCAGCATCTGGAGACTAGGCACTTGCGAGGTGATCTCATTGAGGTGTACAAGGCTTTGAATGGTTTGAGCAGGCTCAATGCTGATCGGATACTTCCACTTGCTGAGATTAAAAACCCGAGGGGGCATAGATTCAAATTGAAGAAAGACAGTTGTAGAATAGATTTGCGGAAGTTTACCTTTAGCCAGTGGGTTGTTGATTGCTGGAAGACTTCCATCTGTTGTTGTGGAAGTTGATAGCTTAAATAAATTTAAGGCTGAACTAGACAACCATTTGGAGTGGCCGGATGGGTGAAATGGGAAGGGATTTTTTTGGTTGATTCTCTATAAACTTGCTTTCTTGCATCATATGCCTCAAACTAATGCTAATATGCAATTAAACTAGCTTTAGAAAATCTCTATTCAGGCCATTCCTTAAAATCTGTTATGTACACTGATTCCCTCAGCAGAAACATGATGTTATGTAATTCCTCAGATAAAGTTCACCCTGTTCTAGATGAAATCAGAAGCTTATTACTACAAATTGAGGAATGCCACCAAATGATCATTTTTTGTTGGATTCCAGTATATATTGAGGTATTTTAGGCATTGAGCTGGCCAATAAAGCTGCAAAAAATCCAACTACCCTAGATTTAACCAATATCCCTGTTCCAGCATCAGCTTATGCACTAACCGTTCATGCCACTTGCCTATCAGAATGGACAGCACTCTCAAGCTAATAATAAATTCTTTCAGTTTAAACAAGATCCGAAAATTTGGCATTCAAGTGTCCGTACATCAAGACAAGAAGTAGTCCTTTAAAGAGTAAGAATAGGTCATACCCATCTGACCCACCTTCATTTACTCACAGATGATCCACCACAGTGTCCACATTGTTTTAACAATCTGACTGTTAAACATATTCTCATTGACTGCACCTACTATAAACAAGACAGAACTTTAACCTTGCTGTTGCTGATTAACCTTTGTAAACCAATAACTCTTGAAATTCTCATTGGTGATAGGGCAAATATTTCTGAATTTTTTAACTTCCTCAGGCAAACTTGGCTTTTTAATCATTTCTGATTTCAGATTTTTTCTGACTTTACAGAAATTTCTCATCCCTTTATATAATAAATGAATAGGCACATTATAGCCATAGCAGCTTATGTGCCATTAAACCTCCATAACAACAACTATGATGTGGTCACAAAGGAACTGGATGCAAAAATAATTTTGATATCATAAAATTGGAATGTAGGAAAGCTTTTGATACTGTTGCACATGGAAGACTACTGTACAAGTTGGAGCAGTATGGCATTAAGGACAAGTTGCTATAATGGATAAAAGGATGGTTGAGTGGGAAAAGACAGAGTGGTAATCGATGGACACTGCTCTTCGTGGACTAATGTTATTCTAGAGTTCCCCAGGGGTCCATGTTTTGTCCATTATTGTTTTCTGTATTTATCAATGATATTGATGAAGGTATATCTGGCTTAATGTCCACATTTGCAGATGATACGAAGGTTGATGGGGTTGTTAATGACAGTAAGGAAGGTATGCTACTGCAACAGGATCTAAAAAAGTTGAGAAGATGGGCTGAGAGGTGGCAACTGAAATTTAATATTGACAAATACAAAGTACTGCACATGGATTGCAGTAACCTCGGAGTAACATGCCAAGTGTGCAGTTCTACACTCTGGGTAGTGGAGAATGAAAAAGACCAGAGGGTAACTGTGCAGTCAGATGTGAAGTTTTGTGAGCAGTGCAGACAAGCTGCAAGAATAGCTCACCGGGTCTTGTCAATGATATATAGGAAGTTTGCTGGCAGAGTTAAGGAGGTGATTATCATCTGGAGACTACACACCTGTGAATAGATCTGATTGAGGTGTATAAGGCCTTGAATGGTTTGAACAAACTCAATGCTGTTGGGATTCTTTCTCTTGCTCGGATTCCACACCTGAGGGGACATAAATTCAAATTTTGGAAAGTCAGTTGTAGAATAGATGTGCAGAAATTTGCATTTAGCCAGCAAGTTGTTGATTGCTTTAACAAACTTCCATTTTTTTGTGGAAGTTTACAGCTTAAATAAATTCAAAGTAGAACTAGACAAGTTTTTGGAGTGAATGGATGAGTGAAACAAGATGGTGTTTTCTTTTTTGCTGATGCTAAATAAGCTTGCTTTCTTGCATCATATGCCTCTACTAATGCTAATATCACTCAACATATTGAAGAGGCAATTACGTTGCTCCGAAAAGAAGGCAATTGTGTGCTATACAATCATAATGAAAGCACAGACATGTAGTCTGTCGTGGTTCTTCTTCATAGTACTTATGTAACTAATTGGCACATTATAAATAGAATATTCAATTGTTTATATAGCCAAATCTTCATCATGATGATTCCTACATGCCTAGAAAGGCATGTAGGAATCATCGTGATGAAGATTTGGCTATATAGAAGCAGAAGAAGGTGGGGGTCCTCCAGATTTTTGGAAGTAATTTATACAGTGGCATATTATCATGACCTTGGGTCCTAATGTAATGTAATTGTCTTGTGCAATTTTCTCTTTTCCTTTTGGACCTCTCTCTCTCTCTCTCTCTCTCTCTCTCTCTCTCTCCCTCTCTGAGCTGTGGTCCAGCAACACCACAGTCGTACTGTTTTGATCAGTTGGCCTACGGAGTGCTCTGACTGTTGGCATTTCGGTTGCAGCATTATGACTTTCAACAATTAATTGCCTCTCAATGTTATCAGGATAAAAAAGAAAAGAACAAAGCATGGAACCTGTTCCAAAAGTATCCTACAACTAAGAACCTTATTAATTTCAGAAAAACGTAAAGTAAAAGTGCATCATGTAAGGATAAAGGCAAAAAAAAAAAAATCTTGTATACAGCTTGCACTATTACAAAGAATACAGATAACAAAGAAGCAATGCTTAGAGAGCACCAACAAAAAAGTAAATAAATAAATAAATAAATAATCTTTTCATTTCTTGCAAATAATTTGTCCAACCCTTTCTTAAATTTATACAAACTAACCATACCCACAACAACAGGAAGTTTATTCCAACAACTGATTATTCTTTGGTTGAATGCACATTATTTATACATATCTATTCTAAAACCTTTTTTTTTTTTGTCAATTTAAATTATGTCCTCTATGTATTTCATCTGAGAAAAGGTAGAAATGCCAGCAGCATATTAGCATTAGTAGAGGCATAGGATGCAAGAAAGCAAGCTTATGCAACATAAGCCAAAAAAAAAATATATTCCCATTTCACCACTCCATTCATTCCAAATACCTGTCCAGCTCAGTGTTAAATTTATTTAGGCTATCACCTTCCACAACAAAAGATGGAAGTCTGTTCCATCAATCAACTACCCACTGGCTAAAGGCAAACTTCCACACATCTATCCTACAACTGTCTTTCCTCAATTTGAATTTATGCCCTCTCAGGTGATTATTCTGAGCAAGAGGAAGAATCCCATCAGCATTGAGCATGCTCAAACCATTCAAGGCTTTATACACCTCAATCAGATCACCTCGTAGATGCCTAGTCTCCAGACACTGTAATTTGCAAAACTTAAGCCTTTCTTCGTAAGAGCAACCCTTCATTCCATTCACTAATCTTGTTGCCCTTCTCTGTACTCGTTCAACAGCTCTAAATCCTTCTTAAAATGAGGCCTCCAGACCTGTATACAGTACTCAAGGTATGGCCTGACCACTGCCTTATACAAGGGGATAATCACCTCCTTATCCCTGCTAGAAAAATTTCTGTACATCATTGACAAGACACCATGGGCTACTCTTTCAGAACTTCTGCACTGCTCAGAAAACTTCATATCTGCCTGCACAATTACCCCCAGGTCCTTTTCCTTCTCTACCACTGTCAGTGTAGTACCACAGAATTGATACGTTCATCATTATCATCCATTTTCAATCCACTGCACGATGAAGGCCTCTCCAGCAACTTTCCAGTTCCTTCTGTTTTGAGCACTGGCCATCCATTTACTACTCAAAAACTCATGAATTTCATCTATCCATCTCCGCCTTTGTCTTCCAGGTTTTCTTCTAGCTCCTCTTGGGTACCATTCTGTTATTTTCTTAGTCCATCTGTCATCATGTCTTCGAGCTATGTGTCCTGCTCAAGACCATTTTAGTTCTTTAGTTTTGATAAGAATGTCCTTTACTTGAGTTTGCTGCCTAATCCATGTGTTTCTCTTCTTATCTAACAGTCTGATTCTCAATATAATTCGTTCCATTCTTCGCTGTGTAGTTCTTAGCTTCTCTTCCATTCTTTTTGTGAGTGCCCAAGTTTCACTTCCATAAGTCATGGTGGGGAGTATACATTGATTCGTTATTTTACGTTTCAGACAAACTGGGATATTGCTCTTCAGTATGTGACTATGTTTCCTGAATGCTATCCATCCAAAATTTATTCTTCTCTTGACTTCCAGCCATTTATCATTATTACAGCTAATAACTTGTCCCAGATAAGTATATGACTCCACCTTTTCAATTACTGCTTCTTCAATCATTATTTCCCTTTCCATGGCATACTTGTTCATCATTACTTTTGTTTTAGCCATATTCATCTTTAGTCCAAAATCCTTACTAACTGTGCATAGCTGATTAAGATTTTCCTCTAATTCTTTGGGAACGTGGCTTATGACCACAATGTCATCTGCAAATCGTAAATGGTTTAGGTACTCTCCGTTCACATTGACTCCTTTCTGCGACCAGTCTAATCTTCTGAAAGCTTCCTCAAGGGCAGCAGTAAACAGCTTCGGAGATATTGTGTCTCCTTGTCGAACTCCTTTCTCAATTTTAAATTTGCTACTGTCTTTGTCTAGTCTAATAAAGGATGTAGCACTCTCATATATTTTCTTCAAAATCATAATATATGGAGTATCTATGCCTTGTCTTTCCAGTGCCCGAAACATTGCCTTATGCTGTATGGAGTCAAATGCCTTTTCATAATCCACAAATGCAAGGCATAATGGTGTTTTATATTCATTTGCTTTCTCCATTAGCTGTGATATTACGTGAAGGTGATCCATAGTTGAGAATCCTGTCCTAAAGCCAGCTTGCTCTTTTGGTTGATTCTCATCAAGTATTCTTTCTAATCTGTTAGTAATGACCCTTGTGAACAACTTGTAGATATGGGATAATAAGCTAATTGGTCTATAATTTCCAATTTCTGATTTATCTCCTTTCTTATGCAGCAAAACTATGATTGCATTATTCCACTGCTTAGGCATCACACCTTTTCTAATGCACTTTGTGAAGAGCCTTGCCAGTTTTTGTGTTATGTCTCTTCCTCCCAATTTTAACAACTCTACAGTAACTTCATCTTTCCCCTGGGCTTTCCGAATCTTCATTTTCTTCAATGCATGTTCTACCTCATCAGGAAGAATATCGGGTATGTCGTATGTGTTGCTACTTTGCAATCCATGTTCCCCACTGCTGGTATCATTCCCTTGCTCCTTGTATAATTCTCTATAGTAGTCTTCTGCTATTTGAATTATGCCTTCTCTGCTGTTTATAAGTACACCATCGCTATTCTTCAGTTTCAGTATCATTTGTCTTTCTGTATTACTGCTCATGGCTGCTGATTTAAATCCTTTGTTTTCCCTTAATGCTTGTTCTACTTTTCTTGTGTTAAATCTTCTTATGTCTTCTCTGAGTCTCTTTCTAATGGCTTTGCATAACTCAATATACTCAATTTTCTCCCTGTCAGTGTTTTTCTTGCTCTTCATTTGTCGTCTTTGGTTCATCATGACAAGTGTTTCTTGACTAATTTTTTCTTCTTTGGATTTCTCTTTCCCTATAGGTTTCTTGGGCTTTATCACTTTCAGAAAGTTGTAATATTCCTCGTCGATATCTTGGTCCTGAGCAGTCTGCAGAAGCTCAAACTTGTTCTTAAGTTCCAGTACATACTGCTTTTTCTCCTCCTCTGTTATTTCAAAGACCTTTGTATTATTTACTCGAGTCAGTTTTTTCCTTTCCTTTCCTACATCTATATCAAGTGTACATCTTACCATTCTGTGATCACTTCCAACATTTATCTTATTCAGGACGGTAACATCATTCACAATATATCTTCTGTTAGTGAGGCTGAAGTCGATTTCATTAGTTGTTAATCCATTTGGACTCTTCCATGTCCACTTTCTGTTCACCCTTTTCTTGAAAAAAGTGTTCATTACTGACAGTCCTTGAGATTCTGCAAATTCCACAAGTCTTTCACCTCTTTCATTTCTTTCACCAATTCCAAAATTTCCTATAGTTCCTCTTTCTGCGCTGTTTTGCCTTTTTCCAACCTTAGCATTGAAGTCCCCCATAATAATAGTGTAGTGGGTTTTCTGCTCATCTAGAAGACTCTCAATTTCAGTGTACATTTCTTCAACCTCTTCATCATCATGGCTCGATGTTGGTGCATAAATCATTATAATCTTTAGCTTGTACCTCTTAGAAATCTTGAATATTAGTCTTGACACCCTTGGTGATGTACTTTTGAATTCCAAAATGTTGTTTTTAAAATCTTTATTGACCAGAAACCCAACTCCACCTTCACTCCTTTCACTGTTACCATTGGTGTACAGCAGATTTCCACTTGATAAACTTATAAGTGATTCATTTCTTCTTCTTGTTTCAGCCAAACCGATGATATTCCAATTCACATTTTCTAATTCCTTTTCCAGCTCTAATATCCTGTCTTCACCGATGAGTGATCGTACGTTATAACAGGCCAAGTTCAATTTCCGTGCATGGCAGCCTGGTCGTACCCAGAGATTCTTAGCACCCTCTGCTTCCACTCTGATCCTCTCTTTCCTCTGATTCTGGGGGTTACTGCTTCCCATATGTAGTACTACTTTACATTTGTCAAAATTAAACTTCATTTACCACCTCTCAGCCCATCTGCTTAACTTTTTTAAATCCTGTTGCAGCAGCGTACTGTCATTAGTATCATTAACAACCCTGCGAACCTTCGTATCTTCTGCAAACTTAGATATTAAACCTGATATACCATCATCAATATCATTTATAAATACAGAAAACAACAATGGACCCAACACTGAACCCTGAGGGACTTCCTTTAGTTTTGGGCAAATTGGGCATAAATTTAAATTGAGAAAGGACGGATGTAGGATGGACGTGGGGAAATTTGCCTTTAGCCAGTGGGTGGTTGGTTGGTGGAATAGACCTCCATCCCTTGTCGTGGAGGTTGATAGCCTAAATAAGTTAAAGGCTCAGCTGGACAGGTATTTCGAATGAACAGAGGGGTGAAGTGGAAGTGGTTATTTTTTATTTATTTATTTTATTTTTTTTTTTTTGGCTGATGCTGCATAAGCTTGCTTTCTTGCATCAAATGCCTCTACTAATCCTAAAAAAAAAAAAGAGCAGTGTCCATTGTTTACCACTCTGTCTTCTCCCACTATCCATAGCAGCAATTTGCTTCTAATGCCGCACTTCTCCAATCTGTGCAGCAGTCTTCCATGTGCAACAGTATCAAAAGCCTTTCTAAGATCGAAATATATGATATCAAAGTTATTCCCTGCATCCAATTCCTTTGTGACCACATCATAGTATCCAATCAAAATTGGTCAGACAAGACTTCCCCTTAACAAAACCATGCGGTGTCTGAGCTATAACTGAAGTCTTGTCTAGATGATCCTGCAGTGTTCTTTAACTGGTGCCTCCATTAATTTCCCTGGAACAGAAGTTAAACTAACAGGTCTATAATTACTTGTGTTGCCCTTTGATCCCCCTTTGTGAATTGGGGTTACATTTGCACATCTCCAGTCCATGGTACTTCCCCTGAGTCCAAGAAAGCTCTCATAATTATAGCTAAGGGTTTGCTTACTTCCTTTGTTGCCTCCTTTAATACAACTGGATGGATCCCATCCACCCAAGGTGCCTTTTTTATGTTTATCTTCAACAATTTCTGCTCCACTTTCCTCTCAGTTATTACAAAATCATCTAGCTCACTGACAGAGTTTAATTCACCTTTGGCATTCCCCTTCCTGAATAACTCCTCATGTGTGAAGCAAAATACTCATTTAGTTTGTTAACTACCTGAGCAGAATCATCAACAGTTGAACCATCAATATCCAGTGGACCAATCTGATTCATCCCTTTCCTTCTAGAGTTTACATAGGTAAAGAACTCTTTGCTGTTTTTCTTTGCATCCTTTGCCAAAGATTTCTCATAATCTGCCTTTGCCTGTCTAATCTCCTTTGTGACTTGGTTACAAAGGAAATTTTGTAACATTCTGGTCTTGGTTACAGACCAGCTTATATCTATCATAGGCTTCTATGTCACCTGTTAATTTATATGTATCCCATGCATTTTTCTTCTCTGCCACATAGTTTACTTGCTATATAGTTTACTTGATAATTTTAAGACCTTATACACTTCAATTAGGTTGCCAGTAAAATACATAGTTTATAGGGACTGCAATTTACAGAACTTCCATTTTTTTTTCTTTTTTTTACTAAGAATATCCTTTTGCTCACCCAACTTATTTTGTTGCTCTTCTCTGCACACTTTCCAACGGTCTTTCTTAAATCGAGTTTCCCAAACCTGCATACAGTATTCCAGATGTAGCCTAACCACTGTTGCCTTTTACATGGGATAACTTGTTTGCACTGCTCAAAGAATTTAATGTTGGGCAGTACAATTACCCCTGAATATTTTTCATACTCACTATTTTGAGTTTAGTATCACCCAGATGGTATATGTTATTCTGGGATTACTGCTACTCAAATGCAGTAATTGTATTTATCACTGTTAAACCTCAATTGCCATTTTCCAGCCCATCTGTTCAATTTATGTAGATCCTCTTGAAGTACCCTGATTACTTCATATCTAGATCCTCTTGAAGTACCCTGATTACTGAATTTAATGAATTTGAAGTACAGATTAAGTCATCATGCTGAATTTGAATATGGGGAGTACAATGTAGTAGTAGTGGCATGTGATGCAAGAAGCAAATGTATGAGCTTATGCAGCATCAGCCAAAAAAAAAAAAAAAAAAAAACACCATTCCTTCCAAATGCCTGTCCAGTTCCTCCTTAAATTTATTCAATCTATCAACTTCCACAATGACAGATGGAAGTTTGTTCCAGCAATTAACCACCCGCTGGCTAAAGGAAAATTTCCGCACATCTATTCTACATCTGTCTTTTCTTAATTTGAATTTATGCCCCCTTAGGTTCATAATCTAAACAAGTGAAAGGATCCCATCAGAATTCAGCGTGCTCAACCCATTCAAGGCCTTATAGACCTCAATCAGATCTCAGCGCAGGTGCCTAGTCTCCAGCCACTGCAATTTGCAGAACTTAAGCCTCTCTTGGTAAGAGGATCCCTTCATTCCCCCTCACCAATCTTGTTGCCCTTTGCTGTACACGCTCAAGTAAATCTACATCCTTCCTAAAATGAGGTCTCCAGACCTGTACGCAGTACTCAAGGCGTGGCCTGACCATTGCCTTATACAAAGGGACAATCACCTCCTTTTCCCTGCTAGCAAAATTCCAAAATGTACACAGGAAAAACAGACAGGACAGCAAAGGTGGAGGGATTATGCTCTTAGTTAAGAAGGATATTAAATCTAAGGCAGTGAATCCAGTTTGCTTGGGTGACGAGTGTAATGTTGAGTCAGTTTGGTGTGATATAAGAACTGGGAAAACAAAACAGAGTAGAAGCATGTTATAAGCCTAATGACTGTAATGAGTATACCAAACAGCTATAAAGAGAAATGGAGTGGGCCTGCAAATCAGAATGCCTCATAATGGGGGATTTTTACTTTTCAGATGCTGACTGGAATTTGTGGGTTGGTCATTCACACACCAGAAAGACTTTTGTGGATTTTTGGATAACTGTTTTCTACAGCAGCATGTTAGAGAGGCAACAAGAGAAAGCAATACTCCTGATCTGGTTATCAGCAGTGATTCTTCATGCATTAAAAATCTGCAGGTAAAAGACCCACTGGGTGGCAGCTATCACAGTGTACTAATGTGTAATTTAATTAAAGACATAACTACTATCAATGGTAAAGGGAAAGGCTTTTGCTTTCATAAGGGTGACTATATGGGTCCCAGACAGTTTCTGATGTGAAAACATTTGTGGCGGCACTACAGTAAAATCGATTGGTAACGAAATTTTCTTGTAACAGAAATGATGCAATTGATTGGTAACGAAAATTTCTTGTAATGGAAATGATGCAATTGATTGGTAATGAAGAAAGCTGACCGCTTAGATTTTAAATGACACAAATTACATCAGTTCCTGTTAGGTGGCTGTTAGATGTTAAATGATGCACATGGCATCACTTCCTAAATGGCGCTAACAATGCTAACTCAGTCACTAACGTTGATTCGGTATGGTAAGTAGTTGATTCAGTATAGTAAGTTCATACTAAGATACAGAAATGATGTCACTTCCTAACGGCCACTAACTCAGTCACTAACGATTCGGTAGAGTAAGCAGTGGGTAGTGAAATTATGCAAGAAAAAAGCTTCAAAGCCACCAAAGAAGCCTTTCGTGTTGAAAAGGAACGAGATCAAAAACATGGAGAACGAAAAAAATGCTGACTTTAATAAAATCTGAAACTTTTATTAAAGAATATTCTTCCAAGAATGTTCTTTTGCACAAGCCCATTTCATCGCTTAAAATGTAAACAGCTTTGATTCAAGAATGCAACAATAAAACAATCACTTCAACAAACAATAACTTCCTGCAGTAGTTTCGGTTATCACATCATACTAGTCTACAAATGGATTTTGCTAACTATTGAATTGTAACAATATCTATAAAAGTATTTAGAAGATGGGGAAAACTCTAGCTGAGGAAATCGAGAGAAGTATGCAAGAATAAAAGCTTCAAAACCACCGAAGAAGCTTCCCATGTAAAAGAACGAGTTCAAAAACACAGAGAACGAAAAAAATGCAGAGTTTAATAAAATCTGTTTCTCAAGATTTTGATCAACATCAACCTTCTACATTGACTTCTCATCAAGAAGCTGGACTGTCGACATCACAAAATTATATTCAAGAACTTTCTGAAAATTTCAATCCAGAAGATTTGAGTTCAAATGAATTACCTGAGGATTTTCAATTGATTTCTGAGCCAGCTAGACAGAGTATACTGCAACAACCAGCTTCGATTGCATCATACAAAAAGGAACAAAATCATATTTCAGCTCAGTCACCTGTTGTAGACATTCCACAGGTTTCAACAGTAGTCAAGCATGAAATCATTTACAAGAATGTCAAACATGACCGTAACTCCTATAAAGAATTTGAATGACAATTTCTAAAAAATACATTTGGAGCTGTACGTGATATCTGTGATCAATTATTGTATGTAAGTGATGTAAAATTGTGCACTCCAGGAAGTTACCGGTTACGTCTCCTAAAATTTCCAACTGCAGATGTAACGACTATGAAGACTTGTAATACTTGTGGAGCATCTCTCAAAAATGATTCCATTCCAACATTTTCAAAGAGCAATGGTTTCGTTTATCCCTCTATTCCACCTCATCTGCCTTGATTGGATTTCGTAACCAAGCACCTCATTTCTCCCCATATACTATTCATGCTTGCTACTTGCTAGAACGAAAGCTCACTGGCTTGTTATGGCTAGAGAAATCGATTTAAAAGCCATACTGATCGCAAGAAGAAGTACAAGTGTTTCATTGAATAACAACAGAACGATCTTAGCTTAACAAAATCATTTTCCATTAATACCGGCTTGTGCTATTTACCACCTATAAATCTCAGGGAGGTACATTTGATTCCATAGTTTATGAATATGAGAAATGTCACAAACAACAACTAGTTTATGTTGCATTATCTAGAGTTACTGATATCAATGATCTTTACACTATTGCTGCAAATGGAGAAAAGAAATTATATCACGGTCTGAGAGAGAAGCTACATCCACTCTTGCACTTCAAGCTGAAATGACCAGGTTGTCGAGTAATCCTCTATTTACCATGCAAGAAACTTTATCTTTCAACAAGATCTTTCCATTCTAATGTTAAATTGTTAAAGTTTACATGCTCACAGTAACGATCTCACTGATGCAGTTACACAACAATCCAATTTACTTCCACTTTCTGAAATGTGGCTAAATAACAAAGAAGAAGTAAGCATACCTAACTTCGATTGTATCGTTCAATTCAAACAAGAAGATCAACAAGCTGGTGGTGTAGCAGTTTATCATAAGAGAGAAAATCGTACTCATGTTGTTACTTCTCATATGGAAGTGATTTATCGACAAACTGTTGGCAAATCCACGAGTGTTAGACCTATTGGAGACATCTGTGTAGCTGAATGCCTTCTTCCTGATGGTCAAATGATATTGTCGGTAGTCATTTACAATTCACCTAACCAAAAGATCAAACACATCACTGAATTCATCCATTTCATTTTGCTTCCTTACACGATTGAAGGAGTTGAATTGCTACAACAAATTTCTCACAAGAAATGCGACCGAATACCAATGATACTTAGTGGAGATTTCAACGTTAATTTTGCAGATACTCAATCCAAACCTTTCACTAATTTCTTAGAAAATAAATTTGGACTAATGTTAAATACAGGATGTCCCAAAAAGGTGTAACCAAGTTTAAATGTTTGTAACAAATGTAATTTTAATGATAGAAACACAAAACCTGCACTAAATATGAGAAAAACAGTTGAAGTTTTTACTGATTCAAACATGTGCACCACTTGTCACATGAACAATATCTAATTGGTAATAAAGTTCATCCCATGCTTTTTCAAGGATGTCATGCTTAATCATGGTAATTTCATTTGTAATCCTGCACTTTAAGTCTGCAATGTCTGCAACAGGGGTCTTGTAGACTGTGTCTTTGATGAATCCCCATAAGAAGAAATCACAAGGCAATAAATCTGGTGAACGTGGTGACCACGCAATGGGACCATCATGCCCAATCCAACAGCCAGGAAACTTGTCATCAAGAGACCGTATTTATCCCGTATTTACTCCTGAAATTATGCTGAACCTGCATTTCAGACCGGGTTTCAATAAACTACTCCACTACCTGTGCTTTGGTCACGGGATCCATTTGTTACCTCAGTGCCTCCGTAGCCAGGTGGGCAGGAGCAGCAATGGTAGCACACGCTTCTTGATCAGACCGGGGTTCGAGCCCGTGACCACCAAATACGCAGGATGCGGAAAGGTCAGGAAATTACCACCGCATATCCCCAGAGCAATATGGCCTTAGTTGCTAATGCTCCTAAAAAAAAAAAAAAAAACCAATAACCAATTTGTTACCTCTTTACTTAAACTTCAGGACAACCGTCACAATCTTTAAAAGAAAAGAACAGATTATTAGTTTCCTATTGTTTGTATTGCTCATTTAAAATTGGTTACACCTTTTTGCAATAATTAAAGACAAACACCAGCCAAAGAATAAAAATTTTTACTATAAAAATAATAAAATAATGTGATACGCTATCGGAAGACTAAAATATTACAATAAATTATGATAAAATAAACTACGATAAAACGTTAAAAATATAGTTAAAAATATACCAAAGCAATAAAATTATCTAAAATAAACTGGATTAAAAGCGATAAAACCTGAAGCTTTCGGAGACTGCTGTCTCCGAAAGCTTCAGGTTTCGGAGACAGCAGTCTCCGAAACCTGAAGGAGACAGCAGTCTCCGAAACCTTTCGGAGACTGCTGTCTCCTTCTTCAACGTTTCTTCTCCTCCTTCTTCTTTCTTCTTCTTCCTTCTTCAACGTTTTATCGTAGTTTATTTTATCGTAATTTATTGTAATATTTTAGTCTTCCGATAGCGTATCACATTATTTTATTCTTTTTATAGTAAAAATTTTTATTCCTTGGCTGGTGTTTATCTTTAATTATTGCAGTATGGAATTTCCCAGCCCCATAGGCCTGTTTGAAGATACACCTTTTTGTTCATGTGACAAGTGGTGCACACATGTTGAATGTCAGTAAAAACGTCAACTGTTTTTCTCACATTTAGTGCAGGTTTCGTGTTTCTATCATTAAAATTACATTTGTTACAAACATTTAAAATTGGCTACACCTTTTTGGGACACCCTGTACTTCTAGATCTGTATTGACTACTAATCATGGAACTATAATTGATCCTGTTCAAAGACATTTACACTCTTTACAATCTCAAGTGTATGATATTTTAGCTATCACAAACCCATTGTAAGTAAATTACCTATTGAACATGTATTGCAACCTCAAATTCATGAAACTGTCGAAAAAAATAAATGCTTTAAAATGTTAAACTTGTTCGGATTCTTTTCATACTAAACCCCTTTAACCTCGTCCAAGCCAAGGATGTTTTCACATAAAATAAAAATCTTTCGTGCGTACAGGGTACACACGATGCTTTTTTAAACTGTGTGCAGTGGGACCAACTGACAATTATACCTGCAGCAAATTCTAAGTGGAAAGTATTCAGAGAAGTAATCAAATACACTGCTAGGATTTTCATACCAACAATGAAATACTGTTCAAGGCTTAAACCTAAATGATCGTCAGATGAACTACTGTGACACATGCTAGAGAAGAAAAGTGCATGGGATGCATATAAATTATCAGGTGATACAGAAGCCTATGGTAGATATAAATTGGTCTGTAATCAAGTCACAAACTAGGCTAGGCAAGCAAAGACAGATTATGAGGTCCCTGGCATAGAATGAAAGGAAAAAGGAGGGGTGAAATGGGAGTAGTGGTTGTTTTTTTTTTTTTTTTTTTTTTTTTTTGGCTGATGCTGAATAAGCTTGCTTTCTTGCATCATATGCCTCTACTAATGCTAAAAACAGCAAAGACTTCTTTGCTTATATTAACAGTAGCCGGAAGGGATTGAATCACTTGATGTGTATGGGTTAACTGTTGATGACCCTGCTTAGGTTCCAAGCAAACTGAATAGGCATTTTGCATCTACATTCACACATGAGAAATTCTTCAGGGAAGGGGATGCCAGAAGTATATCAAATTCTAACAAGGAACTAAATGTTGTAGTGGAGATCAGCAACTTAAAAAAGTTCACGGCAGAACTAGACAAACGTTTGGAATGAATGGATGGGTGAAATGGGAAGGGTGTTTTTTTTTGGCTGATGCTATATAGGCTTGCTTTCTTGCATCATATGTATGCCCTACTAATGCTAAATGACTTTTTGATAACTGAAAGGAAAGTGGAGGAGAAATTGTCGAGGATGGACATTTAAAAGTCATCTGGGGCAGATGGAATCTATCCAATTATGTTAAGAGAGGCTTGATTGATTTTTGATTTGGTAGTTGTTGGCGCATCGGCTTCTGTGGCCATATGGCACCTCCCAAGGTTTTTGCAGTACTTTGATCCAAGCCCGAGGCGGGAATCGAACCCGCGACCTTTGGGTTGCCGGGCAGGTACTTTACCCACTCGGCTAGCCCGGTCGGCCGTTAAGAGAGGCAGCAAACCCTAAGTCATAATTATGAGAGTATCCTTGGATTCAGGGGAGATCCCTATGGACTGGACATGTGCGATATACACAATTCATAAAGAGGAATCAAAAGGCGATATGAGTAATTACAGACCTGTTAATTTAACATCTGCTCCACAGAAAATAAAGAATCACTGGTTAAAGCAGTAATGCAAGACCATTTAGACAGGAATGCAATTATACTGCAGTCACAGCATACTGTCAAGGGGCGGTCCTGTCTAACCAATCTGATTGGTTAGTATGATTCAGTGACCAAGGAACTCGATGCAAAAAATAATTTTAACATTGTATACTTGGATTTCAGGAAGGCTTTTGATACTATTGCACATAAAAGACTGCTATACAAACTGGAAAAATGTAACATTAAGTTACTGTTATGGATAAAGGGATGGTTAAGTGGAAGAAGACAAAGAGTGGTTATCAACTGAGCACTTCTCATCATCAAATATCATTATTAGTAGAGTTCCCCAGGGTTAAGTCCTGGGTCCATTGTTTTTTTTTTCAATATTTATAAATGATATTGATGAAGGTATATATCAGGCTTAATGTCTAAGCTTGCAGATGATACAAAGGTTGGCAGGGTGGTTAACAACAGTCATCAGGGTGAGCTAGTGCAACAAGAAAATTGGGTCGATGGGCTGAGAAATGGCAATTGAAGTTTAACATTGACAAATGCAAAGTACTGCATACAAGTAGCAGTAACTCTAGAGAAGTGTACCAAATGTGTAGTACCACACTCAGGGTAGTGGAGAATGAAAAAGACCTAGGGGTAATTGTCCAGTCAGATATCAAGTTTTCTATGCAGATAGGCTGCCAGAGCAGATCATGGGGTCTTCAGCTAACAGGGATAAGGGTGATTATCCCTTTGTATAAGACCATAGTTAGGCTGCATCTTGAGTACTGTATTCAGGTCAGGAGGCCTCACTTTAAGAAGGACGTAGATCTGCTGGAACAGGGGCAGAGAAGGGCAACCAGATTGGTGAAGGAAACAAAGGGGTGCAGAAAAGCTCAGTTCTGCAAATTGCAGCATCTTGAGACTAGGCACCTGTGGAGATTGAGATCTGTTGAGGTGTTTAAAGCCTTAATTAAACTAAGTAAACTGAATGTTAATGGTTCTCTTCCACTTGTTGAGACTACACACATGAGGGGGCATAAATTCAAATTGAGGAAGGATGATTGCAGGAGAGAGAGAGAGATATATTTAAGTTTGCCTTCAGCCAGCAGGTGGTTGATTGTTGAAACAGCTTCCATCTGTTGTGGATGAGTTGAATAAATTCAAGGAAGAACTAGACAAATTCTTGAAAGGGTACGTATGGTGAATTTTTTTTTTTTTTGGCTGATGCTATATAAGCTCTTGCATCATAGGCTATTACTATTACTACTACCCACGTTTGTATCATCAACAAACTTACACATCAAGCTTGAAACACCTACATCAATATCATTAAAAAAATATTAAAAACCATAAAGCCCAACATTGACCCACATGTAACCTCACTCGTTACATTAATCCATGAAGAACATCTGCCATTTATAACTGTACAATTACTCCTGAATATTTTACTTAACCCTCTCTTTACCTATATTAGTAAGTTGCCCCTAATACCACACTGCTAAAATACCTAAGGTACTTGCCATAGTTATATTTCAATTATTCATGATTTATCATGTTCCTACATTTATCAACTTGAATCATACTAATTTTGATCACAATACTAATTTTGTTTTTAGGTTGTTGTAACAGAAAGAAGGAAGATACTTGTATCAAATTATGGATTGGAGCACTGTTCAGTCATCAAGTTTCTCACCAAAGAAGCAATTGGACCAAAGGCCATTCATGAAAGGATAGTGGCTGTGTATGGAAACAGTGCATCTTCAGAGTACCAGGTGAAATTCTGGTCAAAACAATTCAAGTGGGATATAGAGTCCATCGAAGATGAACCACATCCAGGAAAGCCTGTGACAGCAACCACTCCAAAAATGTGCCAAGCCATGAAAACCCTTGTGTGTGAATGATAGACATTTAAAGGTGTTCCAAATCTCTAAGGAATGTGAAATCTGAGGAAGTAGTTATAACCATCATCCATGAACATTTGGGAATGATTAAGGTCAGTGCAAGGTGAGTCCCTAGCAGCACAAATATTTCTTTAGTTATATTAACAGTAGAACGAAGAGTTTAAATCATATTGGTCAACTTGCTATCGATGGTTTAATTGTTGGTGATCCTGCTCAAATTGATTACAAATCTCTTGGAATGCCAGAAGTTCAGAAGCTCGTCAAAATCTAGTAGGGAGCTAAATGATTGTGTGATAACTGAGAGGAAAGTGGAAAAGAAATTGTTAAAGTTCAGCTAAAAAAAAAAAAAAAAAAAAAAAGTCCCTGGGGTAGAAGGGTTCTGTACAATTATAACAATGTAGACAGCAAAGGAGGCAGGCAAACCCTTATCCATAATTCTTCAAATAGGCCTCTGGGGTTGGGTATATTCATACTATGATTTTTAGCGTTTCTCACCAACCATTGAAGTAAAAACGAAAACCAAAATCTTAAAAAGCTTTATATTTAAATTTACAATAAATTTACAGTAGATCAAACAAAATAAATGTGATTATACAAATAAAATGTTACTGATAATAAAATACTGAATTAAGATAGAATAAAACAAATGTAGTTTACAGTGAATGTACAAATAAAATGATAATAAAATACTGATTAAAATGCAATAAAATATACTAGATTAAAAGCGCTAAAATAACTGAAGCTTTCAAAGGCTTCTGCCTTCTTCCTCAACAGTGCACTTCTATTCTGCGGTGCCTCATTAAATACCAGCAGGTTCACGTTGCAGCTCACATAAATGTGTACCGTTCCCGTACATGTTGGAACCGGAAGCGGCTTGGGAGCGTTCAAGGCGAAAACGTTCATCCCCTCCAAGGATTACCGCCTCAAAGAGGGGATGAATGCGTGTACCCCTGTCTCTATTTATATTATTCCCAATATAACTAATTCATAGGCTGTCGAGCCACTTGCGGTCCCTTATCCATAATTATGAGAGCATCTCTGGATTTAGGGAAGGTCCCTATGGACTGGAGATGTGCATATGTATCTCCATTTCGCAAAGGGGCATCAAAAGGTGACATCAGTAATTACAGACCTATTAGCTTAACTTATAATCCAGGAGTCAATAATGGAGTCGTTGACTAAAGAAATAATGCACGACTCTAGGGACAGGGATGCAATTATAGTGCAGTCAGCGTGGATTTGTTATGGGTCAATCTGTCTGATCAATCTGATTGCAATGCAGTAACAAATTAACTAGATGAAAAAATATAATTTTTATAACATATACTCGGATTTCAAGAAAGCTTTGATACTATTACATAAGAGAATACTGTACAAATTGGAACAGTGTGGTAACAAGGGCAAGTTACTGCTCTGGATAAATGGATGGTTGAGTCAGAGAAGACATAGTTGTTATTAATGGTCACTGCTTTCATGGACTAAAGTTATTACTGTAGTCCTCCAGGATTACGTGCTGGGCCCATTGTTGTTTTCTATATTTATTAATGATATTAATAAAGGAATGTCATGTTTAATGCTTAAATTTGCATATAATACAAAGATTGGCAGGAACCAGGGTAAGCTAATGCAACAAGATCTAAAAAAATTAGGAAGATGCACTTGAGAAATGGCAGTTGAAGTTAACATTAACAAATACAAGGCACTGCATATGGGTAGCAGTAAACCCAGATTAATGTATCAACTATGGCAGTACACTGAAGGTAGTGGAAAATGGAAAAAAAAAAATCAGGGGTAATCGTGCAGTCAGATATGAAGTTCTCTGAGCAAGAACAGCTCAGGATGTACTGCCATGCAGCACAGCTTGTGGGGTGATATATCAGGTGGTAGATGACTTTCATCAACCAGTGAAATACCACCACTTTGCTTATTGGAGGCTTGAAGTGGTGAAACCCATGTTTAGTCCCTAGAGCAAAGTTTCTGGCATTCCCCTCCCACCATACTTCTCCTTCAACCCATGCACGGTACTAAGTACTATAGGTTTTGATACCTTTCGTGTTTGGGGTTTTCATAAAAAAAAAAAAAAAAAAAAATCATATACAGAAGTTTTGCTAGCATGGATAAAGAGGCGATTATCCCATTCCACAAGACAATGTTTAGGCTGCATCTTGAGTACTACATTCTTCCTAAAATGAGGTCCGAAGCTCTTATTTTGGGAAGGATATAGATCTGTTGGAACAGCTGCAGAGAAGAGCAACAAGGTTGGGTGAAGGGAACAAAAGAGTGATCTTACAAAGAAAGTCTTCAGTTCTCAAACTGCAGCGCCTGGAGACTAGGCAACTATGCAGTTATCTGACTGAGGTTTTTGCTCAAGCCATTCAAAGCCTTAAATACTTCATCAGATCACCTCATCCTTCAGCCCTACACCCTTCCTAAACTGAGACTTACAATCCTACCAATCTTACAGACCTGAATGCAGTACTCAAGATGTGGCCTGACCATTGCCTTTTACAATGGGATAATCACCTCCTATTCTCTGCTAGCAAAATTCTTGTTTATCATTGACAAAACCCCTGGAGTTGTCCTGGCATCCCCTCTGCACTCCTCAGAAAACTTCATATCAGACTGCACAATTACCCCCAGATCCTTTTCATTTTCCATTACCCTGAGTTACACAGTTGATATGTTATTATGGGTTTACTGCTATCCATATGCAGTACTTTACATTTGTCAATGTTAAACTTCAATTACCATTTCTCAGCCTACCTGCCTAATTTTTCTAGATCTTGTTGCAGCAGCAGCATACCTTTAATTACTGTCATTAACCACACTACCAACCTTTGTATCATCTGCAAACTTGGACATTCAAACTTGGACATTGTTCAGATTACGAACCTAAGGGGGCATAAATTCAAATTAAGAAAAGACATAGGTAGAATAGATGTGCAGAAATTTGCCTTTAGCCAGCGGGTGGTTAATTGCTGGAACAAACTTCCATCTGCCATTGTGGAAGTTGATAGGTTGAATAAATTTAAGGAGGAACTGGACAGGCATTTGGAGGGAATGGTGTGATTTTTTTTTTTTTTGGCTGATGCTGCATAAGTTCATATACTTGCTTTCTTGCATCACATGCCACTGCTGCTACTACTACTACTACTACTACATTAAGCCTAATATACCTTCATCAATATCATTAATAAATACAGAAAACAACAATGGGATCAGCACACAATCCATTAGAAGAAAGTGTTAAATGATCTTTTGATGCTTTATATCCAGGTTGAGCTTTTTCATTTTCAGCTAAAAAAGTTCGTGCGGGCATTTTTTTCCGAACAGTCCAGTTACGTTGATGTAGAAAATTTGTTCACCCTTGAAGCCACCTTCTTCAATGATGTCTTTCAAATCACTGGAAAATCTTGCCGCAGCAGCGTCTTTTTTGCACTTTTACTTTCACCTGAGATATGAACATTGTGAAGCCCAACACAGTTTTTCAATCAGAAAAACCAACCACAACTTGCTGTAAATATTTCTTCAGTCTCCTCCTCTTCATTTTCCTCTTTTTCTTCAGCATGTTATAAAGGCTCATGGCTTTCGCTTGAATGATGTTTTGACTCAAAGGAATTCTCTTTTGATTACAATCTTCTATCCATATTAATAAAAGACATTCGATATTAACCAATAGCGAACTTCTTTGCTTAGTTATCACTTTTGTCATGTAAGGTGCTGTAGAAATTCCCTGCTCTTTATACTAATCCTTCTTTTGAATAATCGTTTGCACTGGTGCTTCATTCATTCCATTTTCGCATGGAATTTAGCATACAATGCACCATCTTCATGGCACTTGATAATATAAATTTTTTTTTCTAATGTAATCCATTTACATTTAGTAGCTCCACTGCTTTCATTACCTTTCCTTTTTTTGACTCATTGTTTCATATTTAAAAGGGTAAAAAATAAATTGTGAAATGAAAAGTTTGAAAAGCTATCACCTTGTCTCATCAGGATGGAACACAGAACACTGTTGCCGCTGAATGCCTGAGGAGAGCTATTGGCACATGAGACAATAGAGTTGGCACCTATGTACACGTACCTAGGCTACAACAATGCAGCATATATGTAGAGTACGTGTCTAGGCTATTATTGTAAATTTTCAACTTAAACTTAGTCATAAAGTTTATTGCTTCCTCTGAAAACTAATAAATTTATTATAAGTTAAGATACAAAAATATAAACAAACAGGCACTTTTGGGGCGATGGAAAATTATTATTATTATTATTATTACTAGCCATATAGTGCAAGGAAGCTTGAGGCTTATGCTGCACCAGCGAATAAAAATTTCCGAGTTACCCTGAGTGAGAGAGAGAGAGAGAGAATCAGAAGTAGAAGGGAAGAATGATGATATCCAGCTCAGGACCCTGGGTGTGCCAAGCCCATAGTCACCAGTTTATAGTCATAAAGCAATAAACTTTATGACTATTGCGGAACCCAATAACAAAGGCCTTTTTGCAGACCTAAACTGAATTGAAAACTGTGTTATAGTGAACCCCGTGCTGTTTGAAGCAGTGCTAAGCGAGGTATTGCTGTATATACAAAAATAATAAAAAAAAATTTCATACACACATATTTACAAAAGGGTTAATTTCTGTCATTCCTAAAACTCAGTCCTACCATTTTTCCCCAAAAAAATTACTTAAAACCTATACATAACTGACATCAACAACAACAAAAATAACCAAATTTCAAGAATACATTACTTTGATTAACCTTAACTTTAGTTTTATTGACATAAACATATCACAATATTGCTTCCTTCCAGAAAAACTATAGTTTTGTTATGTGACTAAGCCAAAAAATAAAACTTTTTAGACTTCATAAACAGAAGTAAAAAAAGTATATTCCATACCTCTTTAATTTCACCTAATAAGACCATAGCATTATCATAAACAGGAGGATTTGTGCTTAGTTGCTCTTGAAGTACATCCCAAAAGGCTTTATATGCAATACCTCTGATCTGCTTTTCTAAACTATTAAAAAAATGAAAAATTTAAAAATTAAACATGCAAATATCCTTCATATAAATGTTGAACTCTTTAGAAATTCTTTATCTTTATAAAAATGAATTTAACTTAAAATAATGTAATTTACTCAGAAGAGTAATTATGAGTTATAAGCACAATTTGGCCTTAGTTGCCCTTGTGACAATAAACTCCCATTAAAACCAAACTGTGTGTTAAAAACATGTTTGATTGATGATATAAGGGGTATCCATTTATCCTACAACACACTGATCAAACCCATGTAGCTGTGGGCAAAGAGCATGTGACATCACTGGATATGGAGTGAGATATTTTTTGGATAGTTGGTAGAGGTTCTTAAAGCACTGGTTAAATTAGTTAATTTGGTATTTTGAAGGCACAGCAGCAACATCTAAGGCCATCACACAAATCCATTTATTTCAATAGTAAACCAGTTAGTTAATGTACACAGTGTGTAACATTTCAAGCACATTAACAAAGAACAATAATTCATGATTTATAACAAAAAAAATGAGCAAAATTCGATGAATTTCATGTGTGAACCAAGAACATTTCAGTTCTGCACACCTTCCATATCATTCCTCGAATCAGCACATGGAAAAAAAAAATAATATTCAGCGTTTCAGTTACAATATACAATGCTAGATTTCTATTGTTCCAATTTTAATGAAATTTGGGAAGGCTTGACTAATCATTCTAAAAGAGTCAAATATAAAATTTCATGAAAATCCATCTACTGGATTTTCAACAAATATAAAATTTCATGAAATCCATCTAAATGCAGACAGAACATGGTGAATACAAATGGACAATATATGCTATATGTATATATAAGAATCCCTTAATACCAATGTGAGATATTTGTTTGTTTGGGGATTTATTAGGTCCATCGGCATCTATGGCCATAGTGCACCACCAATGTGAGAAAAAATAAATATAATATATTATAAAACACAGGCATTAAAACATGAAAGATATATTATTTCACCAGGGCAACAAAAACTAAAAAGACGATTACTATTTAAATATCATCATTGCACAAGGTTAATCCACTGCAAAAACGGAAAAGCATCTGATAAATTGTCTTTGTCGGTTAAATCTATCCAAGTATAGTGCGGAAAAGTCGATAATAAAAGCTCTGTGTCATTCACTCAAAGTGCAGGTGGTTAGTAGTAAATGTTAAACCACTGCAACACACACACACAGTAATCCTCAACTCACAGCAGATAAGAATGCATTGAGATTGCTGTAACCTATACAGAGTCAGGCCAAGCTCTTCGGTGCTCTGTAGCCAGGTGGGCAGGAGCAGCAGTGGGTAACACACGCTTCTTGATTAGACTGGGGTTCGAGCCCATGCCCACAAAATACGGAGGATGCGTAAAGGTCAGGGAATGGCCACCGCATATCCCCGGAGCAATATGGCCTTAGTTGCTAATGCTCCTAAAAACCAAATAACAAACAAACAGCCAAGCTCCTCCCCACAAACTTTACATATACCAGATTGCTAAACCACAAGTTTAATCTGACATCTCATATCTGTTCTATATTGTCCACCAGAGTGAGAGACATTTATCAAATATCACTTGTTGGAAATCAATATAAGGGTTTACAAACTATGCTTGGCTCCATCTGAGCAATGGTGATTTTGCAGCCTTGTGGCAGAAGACAGAGAATGGTTATTAATGAGCACTGCTCTTTCTGGACTAATGTTATTAGTGGATTCTCTTGGGGTTCACTGTTAGGCCCTTTATTGTTTTCAATATCTATTAATGATATTGATGATGATATATAAAGTTTAATATCAAATTTGAGGATGATATGAAGGGTGGTTCTGCAGTAAGATCTAGAAAAATTAGGCAGGTCAGCTGAGAAGTGGTAATCAAAGTTTAACATTGAGAAATGCAAAGTAGTGCATGTAGATAATAGTAATCCCAGAATAACATTTCCAATTGTGTGGTATCACATTTAGTGTAGTGGAGAGAAGGAAACATCTGTGGGATAACTATACAGTCTGGCATGAAGTTTCTGACAGTGTAGACAGACTACTAGGGCAGCACAATGGGGTACTGTTAATGATATAAAAGTATTTTGTCAGCAGGGACAAGAAAGTGATTATTCCTGTTATATAAGATAATGGTTAGACCACATCTTAAGTACTGCATACAGGTCTGGAAACCTTCACATTCTTCTTCCTAAAAAAAAAGATGGATGTGAATCTGTTGGAACTGCAGAGAAGAGTAACAAGGACACAAAATGGTATTCTTACCATAAAAGACTTTGGTTCTGCAAATTGTAGCATTTGAAAACTAAAGCATGAAGTTTAATGATATAAAAGTATTTTGTCAGCAGGGACAAAAAAGTGATTAAACCTGTTATATAAGGTAATGGTTAGACCACATCTTAAGTACTACATACAGGTCTGGAAACCTTCACATTCTTCTTCTTAAAAAAAAAAGATGGATGTGAATCTGTTGGAACAGGTGCAGAGAAAAGTAACAAGGACACAAAATGGTATTCTTACCAAAAAAGACTTTGGTTCTGCAAATTGTAGCATTTGCAAACTAAACACCTGCAAGAAGATCTGAACCGAAGAGCTTAACTCATTAAATGGGCTAAGTAAATTTAATAAGGATCGTATCCTAACTCTTGATTGGATGACACATAAATGCATATAAATTTAAAAAAGGATGGTTGTAAGGACAGATGTGAAAAAATTTGCTTTCACCTAGAGTTTGTTGAAACTAATTTCCATATGCTGTTGTCCAGGTGTGTAGTTTGAATAAATTTAAGAAAGAATTAAATAAAAGATAGACAGATGTTGTGGGTTTTTTTTTTTTTTTTTTTTGGCTGATGCTGTATAAGTTTGCTTCCTTGCATCATTTTCCATTACTAATATTAACACTAAAAATGATAAATAACAGTACCATCTCTAAATGAGCAGCCAAAACAATGTATGGAAGAAAAACTCCTGTTTGAAAACAATTTTTGTTATGTATATAACATAACTTTTATTATTAAGCTACATTAGCTGAATGCAATGTAGGCATTCAAGTCTGGAAAAAAAAAAAATACTCTACATTACATTTTTCTGTCTTTACTGTCTGAGTAAACTAATATCACCTGACAGTAAAGAAAGAAAAACATAATGCACAGTGGTATTTTTCTCAAACAATTTCACTATTTGCAGTGAAATATTACATTACTTCTTTAGTAATTTGCCTCATTCAGCCAATGTAGTCCAGTAATAGGAGTTATATTATAAAATGTCTCGAACTCAACCATCCCTTTATCCATTGTACCAAATTGTCCTTCACGACATACCACTCCAATTTGTGCAGCAGTCTTCCATGTGCAACAGTATCAAAAGCTTTCCTGAAATCCAAGCATATGATATCAAAATTATTCATGCATTAAGAATTTGCAGATAAAGGAACCACTAAGTGGCAGTGACCACAGATGTGGGATTTTACTGAAAGATGTAATTACCATCAGGGGTAAAGGAAAGGCTTTTTGCTTCCGTAAAGGTGACTACAGTGGTCTCAGATAGTTTTTAAATTCTGTACAGTGGGACCAACTGATGAGGTTACCAACAGTAAATTCTAAGTAAGAAGCATTCAAGGAACTAATCGTAGAAGCTACCAGGCTTTTCATACTGATTAAGAAATACTGTTCAAGGTTTAGGCCTAAATGGATGTCAGATTAACTTGTTTGTTATTTGGCAACACAGAAGCCTATGGGAGATATAAGCTAGTCTGTAATCAAGTCACAAAGGAGGTTAGGCAGGCAAAGGCAAATTACGAGAAATCTTTGGCAAAGGATGCTAAGAAAAACAGCAAGGATGCTTTACTTATATAAACTCTAAAAGGAAGGAGATGAATCTAATTGGTCCACTTGATACTGATGGTTCGACTGTTGATGATCCTGCTCAGATAGCAAACAAACTGAATGGGTATTTTGCATCTACATTCACACATGAGGAGTTATTAAGGATCGAAAATGCCAGAAGGTTATCAAATTGTAGCAGAGTGCTTAATGATTTTGTAATAACTGAGAGCAAAGTGGAGGAGAAATTGTTGAAGTTAAACATAAGAAAGGCACCTGGTGCAGATGGGATCTATCCAGTTATATTAAAGGAGGCGGCAAAGGAAGTAAGCAAACGCTTGGCCATAATTATGAGAGCATTCTTGGACTCAAATGTATCCCCAATTCACAAAGGGGGATCGAAGGGTGACAAGTAATTACAGACAAGTTAATTTAACTTGTTCCAGGGAAAATAATGGAGTCACTGGTTAAAGATGCATTGCAGGATCATCTAGACAAGACTGCTGTAATAATTCAGACACAGCATAGGTTCGTTAAGGGAAAGTCTTATCTGACAAATTTGATTGGATACTATGATGTGGTTACAAAGGAACCGGATACAAAAAATAATATTGATATCATACACTTGGATTTCAGGAAAGCTTTTCACACTATTGTGCATGGAAGACTACTGTAGAAATTTGAGCAGTATGGTATTAATGATAAATTGCTACAGTGGATAATAGGGTGGTTGAGCAGAAGACAGAGTGGTAATCAATGGATACTGCTCTTCGTGGACTAATGCTATTAGTGGAGTCCCCCAGGGTTCATTGTTAAGCTCACTGATGTTTTGTATATTTATCAATGTGATAAATATACAAAATATATTAAATATTTTGGATCTGGACCTTCTCTTGTTGCAGTCCAGCAACAGTCAGCTAGCATTGCAGAGTTCCATTTGCTTTGGTATCACTTCTCCATTGATGAGATGTCCTGATGGAATCACTTGCCATGCTTATCACTTAATGTGTCACAGTTGTCTGGAAAAAAATCCAGATGAGAGTGAAGAAAGTGTATTTTTAATATCATGTTACAGCCTAATTTATGATATGATGTCACTAGGTTTCTTACAAGCTGTTTATAGTTATCTGCTTTATTGTTTCCAGAAAGTTTGCTGTTACAAATTTGAAAGCATCCCAAGCCACTTTCTCATCATCATGGAGGATTTTGTCAAAATACTCATCCTTGAGAAGGTCCCATATCTATGAGCCAATGAACACACCTTCCTTTATTCTGATCTCACTAAGTCTTTAAAATTTTTCCTTGAAGTATTTGAAAGCTGATCCGTTTTGACCCAGGGCCTTAACAAATTGTTTCATAAGTCCCAATTCTATCTGTAGGAGAGGTAACAGGACGTTGGCTCAAGTAGTGGACTATAATAGAATTTTTTTTTTATCTCTGGATCGAGTGATTGCCTTAAAGGCCGGTCTCTTCTTGTGTAATGAGAAAACTGTGCTCTACTGCCCCATTCTCAAAGCAAACAGCAAAATTTTGTATTTTCCTGCTGTATTCTTAACAAGATAGCAATAACTTTTTTTAAGTTACTGCAAATCTGCCATTAGTACTCTTTGCAATTGATGGAGTCAATAAGAAGCTTCATGTTACCACGATTCTTTCCTATCAACTGCATGGCCTATTGGAACTGATGGTAGTACGTTGCCATTATGTAGTAGCACTGATTCTAAACTCAATTTAAAAGAATCTGACATTGTATCAAAAAAAAATTATGGGACTCCTCTTGTCTCGAAACTTTAATAGATATGTTGGGCAGACAACTTGTGTAATCAAGACCCGCTAATATTCGTAAAAATCAGACAAATGCTAAACTACTGTGGTTTTCTCTTGTAGAGAATCTGTGTCCTCATTTTGAATTATATCAATGTTTTGAATTTAAACAAATAGAATAATAAATAGGAATTAAGAAATATTAAAAATAAAAAAATTTTGAAATGTTATATTTAAGTCAGGAAATCTGTTATCTGGAATATTTTTCAGTAACTGCATCCATGTAAGATGTAATCAGAATTGATGGAAATTATTTCAAAGACCTGCTTAATGAGGGAAGAACCATGCAAGAAGACAAAAGAATAAAAACAAGCTTTAACTCTAAATCCATGCATAGCGAACAATTGAAAGTATAATTTCCCCTGAGTAAAAATCCCTCCCTCTTTTCCCACTGCTACACAATATGTAGTAAAAAAAAACAATCATATTTAAAACTTGAAGAGGCAAATTTTTAAAATTTTGTGACTGTACCCCTAAATTAATTGAAACCTCCTGGGGTAGGGGGGATCAAATCAGTTAGTGTTCCCCCATTTTAAGGGGGGGGAATGTTAGGTTCTAGCCTACTGTCACAAGTAAATTCCATTTAAAGCAGAATCTGTTATTTTTGAGGACCAAAATTTGCACTTTGTCTTTTATTATGGTTGCCAAACTAATATGAATGAGGTTAAATTTGTGACTTATTCACTGTTTGAAACAACTTATACACTAACTTCTATTATTGTACCTTTTAATCAAAGGCAAACTTTGTAAAAGTTTTCTTTAGAGAAACAGCACTATCCTTATCTTTTACATCACTATCTGCCATTGTTTCTGGGTAAACAAATTTTAACTCAGTCAAAAAAGTCAGAAAAAATCAATGAGCAGTTTAAAAAAATCCAGTGATGTCAGCAACATGCTTACGTTGTTTACATTTATGTTGCCATCACTGGATTTTTTAAACTGTCCACTGCTTTTTTTCTGACATTTTCACGGAATTAAAATTTGTTTCCCCAGAAACTTGACATAGCCATTGTGTCCAACAGAACTGAATACATTACAACATCATGGAAATCACCAAAGAACCACCACTTGACAGGGATATTTATATGACTTCAAATAAGTGAAATAACATGAATTTAAAAAAAAATGTCTACTTTCCTTTTCTGATTAAAATAAGATTGATTTTTTTATTGATCTTGGCAACTTTATTTCTTTATTGAAAAATTTATATAAAAGTGGACCACTGAAAAGTACATTGTGTGCTCGTAGGAAGGATAAAAAAGTTTCAGAACTAAATTTTTATTTAAGTAACATGACATTTACAGATAAAATATTAAATTTTTCAAAATAAGCCTTGGCTATGTATACATTTTTCCCCCATCAGTTACATAACTGCAAAAAAGTGTCTCACAAGTCAGTTTTTTAAAATTCCTCAATTCGATTCGTTGTGGCTGCCATAACTTCTGCTTCTCTGAAGAACTGTCACCCCTTTAAAGAGTTCCTTAGTTTGGGAAGAACAAAAATCATAAGCAACAAGGATATGTGAATAAGGAAGATGTAAGTCAGACTGTCCGGCAAGGTATCAAAAACTCATTATTGCATGATGAGAAGGGCAGCAGTGTAGCTAGAATTTTTGGGCTGCTATTCAATGACCCCTGAAGGACCCTACCCCCTCTATTTTTATTAACATATAATGTCAGTACCTGACTTTTAAAATTATTTATATGAATTTTAAATAATATTCAACAAATCTTAATCTACAAAAAAAATTTTTAAAAACTTGAAGTTTTTTGAAAAGCACCTGTTGTGACATACATTATTAACAATACACTGTTAATAATGTATAATGTTATAATTAGTTAATTTAGAAATTTGGTTCTTATTTAAAAATTTATCTTCCCTGCCCCTAATTATGTTTGCAAAATCTGTAATTTGTTCTTTAAGGTCCATTTCAGTGGTTATTTTGTGATCAGTAGCTAGTAAAGGGAGATAATTTAATCTAGCTTGCCCTATAGAATTTATTTTGTAGTCTTATTATTTTTAATTTATTAAGTTACCTTTCAACACTAGCTACCAATACAAGAAATGATATAATGTATGGTGGCTTTCTACTATTATATAATAATATTATTATTATTGTTGATATAGTTTCTTTCTATAGTATTTATATGGAAAAAAAAAAATTTTCTTGGGTCTTTATGCTTTGCTAATTTTTGGAACATGGTAGCTATGCCTCTAGAGCAGGAGCACTGTTAGGGAGTAATTTATAATTTTTTCTTGCCCATTGTAAATTACAATTTTTTTTTTCGGATGCTTCTCTCAAGTGTATAATGATTTATAAGTACACTCAAATTAATAGTACGCCCGCTACGGGAATACTGTTCATAAAGAATTATGCCTTTATAGCCAAAAAAGTTTTATGTCTTTGAAGTATAAAGTGTATAAATCAACGAATTATGCCTTTGTAGTCAAGAATAATTATAGAGTAACCTTATCTTTGAGACCTGTCAAACCAGATTTTTTTTTTTCCCTGAGAGAGAGAGAGAGAGAGAGAGAGAGAGAGAGAGAGAGAGAGAGAGAGAGAGAGAGAGAGAGAGAGACATGAAAAAAAACTTTCATTCAGAGGATTAACTTCTGTGTACGTCATAAAGATAACACCGTGTTTTCTCTCCAGTAAGTTTTGTTTTTAGAAATCCTGTATCACAATCAAATTTCAAATAACTATCTTGAAAATTTGCTCCACTATTGTCTCCATCTGTTGGATCTTTTCATATTTAAAATACCAGCTACAATGGCTTGGAAATTTTTTTTTAAATTACTGCCATATGATATTCCAACTTGAGAGGCTCTCTTAAATTCTTATTTAATAAATGACTTATAATGTGAAAGTTTCCATTTGCTCATGTCAAGGTCTTTTACATTGACACATCTTACATCATTATCAACAATATCACATTCATCCTTAAAGTGTCTGTACCACTCAAATACTCTGCCTCTCGATAAAGTTTTCACTACATGTTACAACAGTCAGTAATAGTAATAGTATTTGCCATATGGTGCAAGGAGGCTACTGGCTTTTGCTGCACTGTAAAAAAAAAAAGTAGATAAGAAAATGCAAATTATATGCTTCCCTCCTCACATAGGCAACTATACAATTGACCTTTAAATTTATTCAAACTGTCAGCACCAACTAACCGCAAGGGAAACTTGTTTCAGCAATCAACAACTCGCTGGGTAAAAGAAAACTTCCTACAATCTAATCTAAACCTCAAGCCCTGTAATTTAAATTTATGGCCCCTAGTTCTGGAATTCTTTCTAAGTGAGAATTCCACCTTCATTATTCATTTTACTAATCCCTCTCAGAGGCCTTATAAAACTCAATCAGGTCACCTCTGAGGTACCTAGCTGCCAAGCTCTGTAGCTCACATAATCGGAGACTTTCCTCATATCGCTGTCCTTTTGCAGATCTCACACCATTCAAGTCCAGTCTTTGGACCCTTTTAAGAAGCTCACAGTCTTTTTTTCAGATGAGGTCTCCATACTTGAACACAATATTCCAAATGTGGGCTCAGAGTTGCCTTATACAGTGAGATTATAACCTCCCAATCTCTACAGGATAATGTTCAATAAATCATCGATATGATACCATGCACTTTCCTTGCTGGCTGTTTGCACTGTTCATAAAACTTCATATGTGCCCCTATTGTAACTCCCAGATCCCTTTCCTCCTCCACTGTTTTTAATTCAACCCTAAGAAGTGTATAATTTATTTCGAGGGTTTAGTGTAAAACAACGTTAACTACAAAACTGCATTTTCTTTTTGCAATAATTTCAGTTTTACTTTATACAAATAACAATGCATGTCACGTCATAGAACTGCATCTCTCTAGTACTTTACAATTTAGCTTACATTTCCAGTATACCAAGAAAATGCCAAATGATTTTTTTTTTGTTAATTACAAAAACATCAACTACAAAATGATTTTGTAGTTAACACTGTTTGACACTAAACCCTCAATCTGTGGGTTGCTATTCCCCAAGTGCCACTTCTCTGACCATCTTTGAAGTCTGTGCAAGTCATTCTGAAGGAGCGCTGATTGGCACCGATCATTAATGACTCTGCCAATCTTTACATCATTTGCAAATTTTTATATCACACCTTCTATCCCTTCGTTAATGTCATTTCCCCATGTGTTTCCCTCCCCCACGCAACTGACCACACAACTGGCCAACTGAAAAAATTTGGTGACACAACTGACCTTTAAATATTCCCAAGCTCAATAACCCACAGAAATTAACAACTTTCTGCTAAAAAAAAAAAAAAAAAAAAAAACCTTTTATCTAGTCTAAAACTCTTCCCGCATAATTTAAATTTATGACCTAGTATAATTTATAACCATGAAAATTTCATATTCATTCCCTCTATTAGTAACCAAGGTATCTTCGAGACCCTACCTTACCTAACATAACCTAACTTAACTTAACCCTTGAGTTCAAGGAAGCTCTCATAATTATGGCTAAGGGTTTGCAACTTCATTTGCTGCCATCTATCCAATATAACTGGATAGATCCTGTCCACCCCAGGTGCCTTCCTTATTTTTAACTTCAACAATTTCTCCTCCACTTTGCTCTCAGTTATTACAAAGCACTTAGCTCTCTGTTAGAGTTTGACAAACTTCTGGCCTTCCCCCCATTGAATAACTCCTCATGTGTGAATGTAGATGCAAAATACTCATTCAGTTTATCAGCTACCTGAGCAGGATCATCAACAGTTGAACCATCAATATCCAGTGGACTAATCTGATTCATCCCCTTCCTTCCTTCTAGAGTTTACACAGGTAAAGAACTCTTTGCTGTTTTTCTTTGCATCCTTTGCCAAAGATTTCTTGTAATCTGCCTTTGCCTCCCTAACCTGCAGCAGCACTTTCGAGAGGCAACCAGAGGGTTGTTGTTGTTGTTGTTATTTGGTTTTTAGGAGCATTAGCAACTAAGGCCATATTGCTCCGGGATATGCGGTGGTCATTCCCTGACCTTCCCGCATCCCCCGTATTTGGTGGTGACGGGCTTGAACCCCGGTCTAATCAAGAAGCGTGTGCTGCGCACTGTTGCTCCTTCCCACCTGGCTACGGAGGCGCCTAACCAGAGGGTAATACTCTTGATCTGGTTATTAGCAGTGATCATTCGTGTATTAAGAATTTGCAGATAAAGGAACCACTAGGCGGCAGTGATCACAGTGTACTGATGTGGGATTTACTTAAAGATATAATTACCATCAGGGGTAAAGGAAAGGGTTTTTGCTTCCGTAGAGGTGACTACAGTGGTCTCAGACACTTTTTAATTTCTGTACAGTGGGATCAACTGATGATGTTACCAACAGCAAATTCTAAGTGGGAAGCATTCAAGGAATTAATCATGGAAGCTACTAAAAGTTTCATACCTATTAAGAAATACTATTCAAGGTTTAGGCCTAAATTGTTATCAAATGAATTAATGAGACTCGTGACAGAGAAGAAAAATGCATGGAATGCATATAAATCAAGTGACACAGAAGCCTATGGCAGATATAAGTAATCAAGTCACAAAGGAAGTTAGGCAGGCAAAGGCAGATTACGAGAAATCTTTGGAAAAGGATGCTAAGAAAAACAGCAAGGATTGCTTTACTTATACAGGGTGTCTCAAAAATATTGGTACAAATGTTTAGGGGAGGTAGGTAACATCTAAAGGAATGTGAATCGCATAGGAACCAATAATCAGAAATGTCATTGGAAAGTAGTAGCAGAGGCACAAGAAGCAGAAATGACACAAGACAGTAATTAGTGCAAACATTTATTTCACATAATATTAACAATGGAGTACAAGATAGATACATTTCGTGATGTTACAACAGATGCTCAAAGGTTCCACCATGAGATGCGATGAATGCATGACACTGACGCAGCATGGATTGGCGGACACGGTCGAACACACCTGGAGTTTGACAGTAGCAGCAGTGCAGATGAATCTCGCCACTACATCCATTTCCATCTCCATAGGCAATTCACACACGATAGATTTGAGGGGTCCCCACAGAAAGAAATCAAGGCTTGATAAATCAGGTGAGCGTGGGGGCCAGGCAACGGGTCCACCACGGTCAGTCCATCAACGCCCAAAAAAGCCTGTTCAAGTGGTCACGAACACACCTTCCATAATGGGCAGGTGCCCCGTCATGTTGAAACCAAATGTTGCATCTCACATTTGCTGGAACATTGTCAAGTAACCCAGGTAGAACTTATTCAAGAAAGATCCGATATTTAGCGGAGTTCATGTGGGATGGTAACAGATATGGGCCGACTAAGCAGTTACCGACCATACCTGCCCACACATTTATTATGAATCGATGTTGTCGCATAGGGGCGCACACTGTGTGGGTTTTCGTGAGACCACACGTGAGCACTGTGCTGATTGAATAAGCCTCATCCATGAATAAAACACAGGCTGGAAAATTCAAGTCTTGAACACTTTCTTGGAGAAACCACTGCCCAAAAGCCACATGTGCAGGATGATCTTGGGGGAGCAGTAACTGAACACTTTGGAGATGAAAGGGGTGTAAGGAATTGTCATGCCAGACACGCTGTACACTGCAACGAGACACTCCTAAGGCAGAGGTAATGGCACACATGCTAGTAGTAGGATTATACTGGATGGCATTCAACACACTTTCTTCCATGACAGGAGTTAGCGTCGAACATGGTCTACCCACACTACTCCTGTTACCTCTAAATGACCCATAATCGCACAATTTTTGATGCACACACGCAAACAAATGGTGGTCCGGTACATGTCTGTCTGGGAAGCGTTCTCCATAAATTCGTTGAGCAGCTCGTCCATTGCCCTCTGCTAATCCATACACTAGGTGCATGTCTGCCAGCTCACAGTTCATATATCAATGTATGCTCTTCGTGCGGCGACTACCGTGCCGTATACCAACTTACGGTGACATTTCCGGTGATGGGTTCTTATGCAATTCACATTCCTTTAGATGTTACCTACCTCCCCTAAATGTTTATATCAATATTTTTGAAACACCCTGTATAAACTCTAAAAGGAAGGAGATGAATCTGATTGGTCCACTTGATACGAATGGTTCGACTGTTGATGATCCTGCTCAGACAGCAAACAAACTGAATGGGTATTTTGCATCTACATTCACACATGAGGAGTTATTAAGGATTGAAAATGCCAGAAGGTTATCCTCTCTTGAGAAACGGTGCCTTAACGTGGCGAGAGAGTTTGTGTACGTTGAAGAAACTGAAAGCTATACCGTCGGGAGCTATATGCTCCCAGAAGGGCCTCCCATGGCGGAAAGGTTTCAGTGGAGACGTCAGACGAAACCCGTTTCAAAAGGTCCACACATGACCTTTTCAACTAAATTGTGATCCAAGAAAGCAACGGGAAACTACTTGGATTATCCTTCCCTTGAAAACTTCAATGATAGCAAGCAAAATAAACCACGGCCCCGAGTTTCGGCGTCCCTTGAATGGGACAGGGGTGCTAAGAATCTCCGAGCTTGCGTCGAAGAATTTTCTGAAACTAGCTACATGGAATGTTAGAAACGTCAAACTACACAATGAAAAATTAGAGCAAATACACCGCTTCAAGTATCTCGGAGTACTCATTGATGACCAGCTGAACCATGAGGCCAAAATCAAAAGCAGAATTGAACAAGCCAGGCAGGCATTCACCAAGTGGAAAACCCTCCTCACCGACAGAAGCTTGAACATCATGCTCAAATTACGCACATTGAAATGCTACATCTGGCCAATACTGCTCTACGGTGTAGAAACCTGGACTCTAACATCAGCCACTACAAAAAAGCTCCAGGCCTTCGAAATGTGGCTCTACCGAAGAATGCTGAAAATCCCGTGGACAGCCAAGATAACCAACATAAAGGTCCTGCAGGACATGCACACAGAACAGGACCTGCTCAAAACCATCATCAGCAGGAAATGCAAATACCTAGGTCACATCGCTAGGAACCAACAAAAATATCACCTACTACCACTCATACTAGAGGGAAAGATCGAAGGCAAGAAACGCCCAGGCAAACCGAAAATGGCATGGCTAGATAACATCAACACCTGGCTTCACATGACAACAGCACAAATTCTACACACAGTGCTAGACAGAGGACAATATCAAAACGAAGTCGCAAACGCCATTCGGCAGCATTAAAAGAAGAAGAAGAAGAAGGTTATTAAATTGTAGCAGGGTTACAATTTTGTAATAACTGATTTGGTTATCAAATTGTAGTAATTTTGTAATTTGGTAATAAAATTGTAGCAGGGTTAATTATTTTGTAATAACTGAAAGCAAAGTGGAGGAGAAATTGTTGAAGTTAAACATAAGAAAGGCATCTGGTGCAGATGGGATCTATCCAGTTATATTAAAGGACACGGTAAACGAAGTAAGCAAATCCTTAGCCATAATTATGAGAGCATCCTTGGACTCAGGGAAGGTCCCCACAGACTGGAGATGTGCAAATGTATCCCCAATTCACAAAGAGGGATAGAAGGGTGACATGAGTACTTACAGACCAGTTAGTTTAACTTCTGTTCCGGCTAAAATGATGGAGTCACTGGTTAAAGATGCATTGCAGGATCATCTAGACAAGACTTCAGCTATAGCTCGGACACAGCATGGTTTTGTTAAGGGGAATTCATGCCTGACCAATTTGATTGGATACTATGATGCAGTCACAAAGGAACTGGATGCAGGAAATAACTTTGATATTATATACTTCGATCTTAGAAAGGCTTTTGATACTGTTGCACATGGAAAACTGCTGCACAAATTGGAGCAGTGTGGCATTAGAGGCAAATTGCTGCTGTGGATAAAGGGGTGGCTGGGGGGGAGAAGACAGAGTGGTAATCAATGGACACTGCTCGTCGTGGACTAATGTTATTAGTGGAGTCCCTCAGGGCTCAGTGTTGGGTCCATTATTGTTTTCTGTATTCATAAATGATATTGATGAGGGTATATCAAGCTTAATGTCGAAATTTGCAGACGATACAAAGGTAGGCAGGGTTGTCAAGGACACTACTGACACTATGCTGCTGCAACAGGATCTGGAAAGGTTGAGCAGATGGGCTGAGAGGTGGCAAATGAAGTTTAACATTGACAAATGTAAAGTACTACATATGGGAAACAGCAACCCCAGAGCAACGTATCAACTCTGTGGTACTACACTGACAATGGTAGAGAATGAAAGGGACCTGGGGGTGGTTGTGCAGGCAGATATGAAGTTCTTTGAGCAGTGTAGACGGGCGGCAAGAGTAGTTCATGGTGTATTGTCAATGATATATAGGAATTTTTCTAGCAGGGATAAGGAGGTGATTATTCCCTTGTATAAGGCAATGGTCAGGCCACACCTAGAGTACTGTATACAGGTCTGGAGGCCTCATTTCAAGAAGGATGTAGAGTTGCTGGAACGAGTACAGAGAAGGGCAACAAGATTAGTGAATGGAAGAAAGCGGTGCTCTTACGAAGAAAGGCTTAAGTTTTGCAAATTAGTGTCTGGAGACTAGGCACCAGCGAGGTGATCTGATAGAGGTGTATAAGGCCTTGAATGGTTTGAGCATGCTCAATGCTGATGGGATTCTTCCTCTCGCTCAGAATAATCACCTGAGAGGGCATAAATTCAAATTGAGGAAAGACAGATGTAGGATAGACGTGTGGAAATTTGCCTTTAGCCAGCGGGTGGTTGGTTGGTGGAACAGACTTCCATCCCTTGTCGTGGAAGTTGATAGCCTAAATAAGTTTAAGGCTCAGCTGGACAGGTATTTTGAACGAACAGAGGGGTGAAGTGGAAGTGGTTTTTTTTTTTTTTTTTTTTTGGCTGATGCTGCATAAGCTTGCTTTCTTGCATCAAATGCCTCTACTAATGCTAATGCTTCAACGTCTCGAAAATCTTCTACCAATTCCTTAAATGCTGATCTTCAGGTAATTCTCCAGTGGGGTAAAGACAACTTAGTTGATTTCAACATTTCTAAAACTCAGTCTTGTCTTATATCTCGCAAAAGGATTCTTCTGCTCCTATGCTTACCTTTAGTGACACTCCGATTTCTAGGCAAAATGATATATCTCTTTTGGGAATTACTCTGACTTCTAACCTCTCTTGGCACAAGCACATTACTAATACTGCTTCCTCTGCATCTAAAAAACTTGGTTTTCTCTTTCGCTTTCAGCATTACTTTTCTTCCAAACAGCTGCTCATTCTGTATAAATTGCAAATCCGCCCTGCCATGGAATATTGTTCCCACATCTGGGGTGGTGCCCCCAAAACCTCTCTTAGGCTTCTTGATTCCATTTAGAAGAGGACAGTTAGGTTAATTAATGATTCATCTCTAACAGTCTCTCCACTCGCTGTCTCATAGACATACTGTTTCTGCTGCATGCCTCTTCTACAGATACTTCAATGGTCACTGTTCTTCTGAATTGGCTTCTATAATTCCCACGCTCTCTTTCAAAACAGTCCAAACACGTGCCGCCACCAGCCAACATCCATTTACTGTCCAACTTCAAACTCACACAACCAACTTTTCATCTTCTTCATTTATTCATTCAACTGCCATTTTCTGGAACAACCTTCCTTCACACATATTTCCTGAAAATTACAGTCTACAGGAGTTCAAGTCCAATGTCAACAAATATCTTCTTTCGACTTCTCAACCTCCAACCCAAGCACGGTACTAAGTACTATAGGTTCTAATACCTCTCGTGTTTGGGGTTTACATAAAAAAAAAAAAATTGCTACAATGGATAAAAGGATGGTTGAGTGGAAGAAGACAGAGGGTGGTAATCAATGTGGTGCTCTTTGTGGACTAATGTTATTAGTGGAGTCACACAGGGTTTGGTGTTGGGTCCACTGTTGTTTTGTTTATTTATCAATGATATTAATGAAGGTATATCAGACTTAGTGTCGAAGTTTGCAGATGATACAAAGGTTGGCATGGCATGGTTGCTAATGACAGTAATGGCAGTGTGCTACTGAAACAGGATCTAGAAAATTTGGGCAGATAGGCTGAGAAGTGGCAAGTGAAGTTTAACCTTGACAAATGCAAAGTACTGGATATGGGTAGAAGTAACCCCAGAAAAACGTACCAAATGTGTGGTACTACACTTACGGTGGTAGAAAATGAAAAAGACCTGGGAGTAATCATACAGTCAGATATAAAGTTTTCTGAGCAATGCAGACAGGCTGTCAGGGCAGGTCATGGGGTTTTGTCAATGATAAATAGGAATTTTGGTAGCAGGTAAAAGGAGGTGATTGTTTCTCTGTATAAGGCAATGGTGGCCACCACGCCTTGAGTACTGCAAACAGGTCTTGAGGCCTCATTTTAGGAAGGATGTGATTTGCTTCAGCGTGTACAGAGAATGGCAACAAGAGGAATGAAGGGATCCTCTTACCAAGAGAGGCTTAAGTTCTGCAAATTGCAATGGCTAGAGACTAAGCATCTGCGAGGTGATGTGATTGAGGTATATAAGGCCTTGAATGTGCTGAGTATGCTGAATTCTGATGGGATACTTCCACTTGTTCAAATAACAAACCTAAGGGGGCATAAATTCAAATTAAGGAAAGACAGATGTTGAATAGATGTGCGGAAATTTGCCTTTAGCCAGGGGGGTGGTTAATTGCTGGAACAAACATCCATCTGTCATTGTGGAAGTTGATAGGTTAAATAAATTTAAGGAGGAGCTGGACAAACATTTAGAGAGAATTGTTTTGTAAATTTTTTTGTTGGCTGATGCTGCATAAGCTCACACACTTGCTTTCTTGCATCACATGCCACTACTACTGCTACTACTACCTCCTTTGTAACTTGGTTACAGACCAGCTTATATCTATCATAGGCTTCCATGTCATCCATTAATTTATATGTATCCCACACATTTTTCTTCTCTGCCGCATGTCTCATTGCTGACCGGGCTAGCCGAGTGGGTAAAGTACCTGCCCGGCAACCCAAAGGTCGTGGGTTCGATTCCCGCCTCGGGCTTGGATCAAAGTACTGCAAAAACCTTGGGAGGTGCAATATGGCCACAGAAGCCGATGCGCCAACAACTACCAAATCAAAAAAAAAAAAAAAAAAAAACATGTCTCATTAGTTCATCTGACATTCATTTAGGCCTAAACCTAGAACAATATTTCTTAGCTGGTATGTAAAGCCTAGTAGCTTCCAAGATTAATTCTTAGAATGCTTCCCATTTTGAAATTTCTGTTGGTAACATCATCAGTTGGTCCCACTGTATAGAATTTAAATACTGTCTCAGACCACTGTAGTCACCTTTAGGAAAGCAAAAACACTTCCCTTTACCCCTGATGGTAGTTACCTCTTTGAGTAAATCCCACTTCAGCACACTGTGATCACTGCCACTTAGTGGTTCCTTTATCTGCAGATTCTTAATGCATGAATAATCACTACTGATAATCAGATCATGAGTATTACTCCCTCTAGTTGCCTCCCAAATATGCTGCTGATAGTGTGAGAGTGACTAACCCACAAATTCCAGTCAATATCTGGGAAATTAAAATCCCCCATTATAAGACTCTTTGATTTACTGGCCCACTCAATTTCCCCGTAAGTTGTTTATTATACTCATCAAAGTCATTAGGCCTATAACACACTCCTACTCTCAATTTTGATTTCCCAGTGCTTATGTCACACCAAACTGACTTGACACTGCAATGTCCAGCCATGTTGACTGGCTGTACTTCCTTGGATTTTATGTTTCTTAACTAATACCATAACCCCTCCTCCTTTCCTATCCTGTTTATCCTTCCTTACGCATTGTACTCCCCAAATTCCATTTCTGCATTCCTTATATCTGTACATATCGTAGGTATTCAAGTCAATTGGTCAAGTTCTTGTGGGTGTGTAACTGTTTGTGGGTAGAATTTTAGTTGAATGATGCCAATACAATGGAGAACTGACTCGAGTGGTGCTTGCTATTCATAATTTTATCCACAAATTATTAATTTATAAAAATTCATAAATTAATAAAATTATATGAGGAAACTCTCCTTTTGAGCTTTTACGCTTCCAAATATATAAAGGGATTCCAAATTATTGAAGTGATTTCTGAGAGCATGCCATTATCTATTTTATTGTTGTTGAGGAATTCTATGAGTTACTGCTTCACACGTTTTTCTAAAACACCCTCATGGTATCTGTTTCAGAGACTATGAGGACACACTTAAGGATCAATTCCGTCAGTTTAATTCCAAAATCATTCCCACCAATCACCCTGTATACAATACTTTGTACAGAATGGCAATATTCCCATTTGAAAGGTTTCTCTATAGGAAGACAAAAATAGGACCTACAATCAATGAGTTTGTAATATTTTAGAAAAAATTAATTGTGTGTTAATCAGTAGATCATGTAACTAAATGTATCATTAATTCACCTGTCTTCTACTGAGGAGTTTCCAAGATAAGGGTATGTAACGTACAATATATATATTATTTTTTTTTTACTCTAGGGGCTCACATCTGGTGAGTATGGGCTTAGCAAACCTAGACTCCTGAGCTGGAT
The DNA here is from genome assembly GCF_048544385.1 of Mastigoproctus giganteus. Taxonomy (NCBI): domain Eukaryota; kingdom Metazoa; phylum Arthropoda; class Arachnida; order Uropygi; family Thelyphonidae; genus Mastigoproctus; species Mastigoproctus giganteus. The sequence continues at coordinate 19,324,857 of NC_143576.1, forward strand.
ATAATCATTCTTCTCTTTCTTGCCGATTCTCTTCTGCTTCTGACTCTCTCTCTCTCTCTCTCTCTCTCTCTCTCTCTCTCTCTCTCTCTCTCTCTCTCTCTCTCTCTCTCTCTCTCTCTCTCTCTCTCTCTCTCTCTCTCTCAGGGTAAGGCAGGAATTTTTTTTTTTTTGGCTGGCACAGCATAAGCCTCAGGCTTCCTTGCACCATACGGCTAATAATAATAATAATAAAAAATTCCTTGACTAGTTTGGCAAAACTTGTTTTGGATAATGCTCATATTGACTGTTGATAATGATTATACTAGCCAACAAAAAATATTTTTTCTTATACCTCTGCAATGAAAATATGTGATTCTGGAAGAAATAAACGCACCGATTCCGAAAATCACCATAAAAAGTCTCTACCATGTCTACATCAAAAGATGTACCAACGTTTAATGTTAAAATAAAGGGATATATAAGTATAATTCAAGTTTGTAATACAAGTGTAAAAAAATATTATACATTCTCTATATTTAACTTCGGAAAAAATATCATAAATCATTTCAAAACAGTTATATTTTAATAATATACAATCAGAATTCCTTAATCAGCAGTCCTTAAAAATGTTTGCTACTAAAGGATTTTCTCTTGTATTCCTGCTTACTCACCCTCACAAGGAACCAGCAGTAATCCCCCATCATTACAGGATCCCAGCAACCTTGGTACCGCTTTTCCATTGTGGAAATATCTTGATGAAGCCGCTCTCACTTGTTCATCACTCACATTTCCCAGATTTTTGGGGAAAAATCCGAGATGGGAATGAAGAAAATGAATTTTCAACAACATTCGACAGCCCATGTTTTTGTAGCACTCGAGTAAATGAGACACCAACATTTCATAGTTTTCTTCTTTCCTATTACCCAAAAAAACCATATATTACTGTCTTAAATGATCACCAAACTGCCAACTCAACCTCTTTTAACTGGGTTTCAAACATATTGTCTATCAGGAGTTTCTTAATTTGGGGTTCTACAAAAATTCCTTCCTTAATTTTGGCATATGTTAAATTAGGAAACACACTTCTTAAGTATGCAAAATCCATTACTTCTTTATCTAGTCCCTTTACGAAATTTTTCATCAATCCAAGTTTGAAGTGCAAGGGTAAAAGAAGAACTTTGTTTCATTGCACTAAAGGAATATATTTTCTATTACATTGTCCTGGTATGAATTCGTCCCGCTTGTCCCAATGTTGCACAATATAATGTTCTTCTGCTGCACAGTGTCCCACAACACAGAAAAACAACATTTTTTGAAACCCTCCTGCAAACCAACAAGCAAACCAATAACCTTAAAATCACTGCATATGTTCCAACCATAATCCTGGTATTTTATAGCATCTCTAAGAATGAAATGCAGGAACTGGTGGAAATTCGTTGCAATTATTAAGCAAAACTGCTTTTAAACTTAATTTTGAGGTCTCTACGAATAAACGCATTCATCTGACTTATGCACGACATCTAGTTCTTTCAGAAGTCCAATAATGTCTTTGCAAAAATACATACTGTCCTCCACAGCAAAATATTTCAAAAACTTTGCATGTCTTTTTTGAAACACTAATATTCCACTGCTGTAACCTAGAACCTAACAGTTTAGCTTGTTCTTTCGGCAAATTTAAATCTTGAACCAAATCATTCAACTCATCTTGTTTGATTAAATGTACCTCACACCTGAACGTACTGGCTGATAGGCGACATCTTGTGAAGTGGTAGGAGAGCTACACCCTCCTACTCTTAAGGGGCTGTTTACGTTTGGAAGATAGATTTACAACCCTGAGAACATGTCACGATCAGTTAATACTTGGCAAACCTTGGCATAGCCTATAAAAATCCTCACCAAAAACGCTGTGTGCTCTCTTCAAATGGTAAATTGTTGCATCAGAATTTGAACCTAAGAACCATAGGTAGAAGTATGATTATGTTTATTACAAGAAAACCAAGGCCAGAATCGATTGCTAAAATTAAGAGAATTAGCTTATATTTGTTAAAATAAATCAGTATGTCACAAGTTACTGGCTAGGTTATGTGAAATTGGTATATTTTGACATATTGGCATAACTGTGACATGATATGAAACCATCACGGTGATTTTCGAAATCTACATATAAAAACTGGTTAAAAACAGCATATAAATTCTTAGAGGTAAAAATTGTGTTGGTTAGTGTTATCATTCTGATAATCAATATCAAACACTAATCTAATTAATAAAAAAAAACTCTCATTTACAGGTTTAAAAAAAAATCAAAGTTGTATGTGTCAATTAATTTAGACATACCAACTAAGGATGATAATTGTAGAATTAGAAGGGAGTTTGTTAACAGCTGGCAATTAACTTGGTCCAATGCAGAAGTTGGTAGAATTACTTTTAGTTACTTTCCTAACATGTCAGATTTTACCAAGCAACAGTCGGCTTGGTTTTGCCCAGGTGTGAATGTATCTTTTCTTCTAACAGGGCATGGCAGCTTGAACTCCAAATTGTTCACTCTGGTTGGCTGCCTTTCCATTATGTAAGTGTGGTGCTCCTCAGACCATGGAGCATTTAATATTTGACTGTTATCTCTATATAGACTTAAGAAATAATATACAGCTTCTTACAGAAGTGTAAAATGAAGATGACCTATCATGTTTTGTCAATGATAAAGAAAATTTCCTAGCTTTTTCTAATTTTGCAGATAAATTGTTTGCATGTAGGAAGAGACTAATTGGAGTCTCTTCTATGTAAAAACATAGTAGCACCTTGTCAGCATTTTATAATTCAATATCATATTTATAACATGCATAGCCAACTTTTCCTCTGTACACAAAACCGCTATCTATATCCTGATAGTCTTTACAAGTCACATCTTGACAGGAACCACTAATACAACAAACAGACAACCTCTCTGTTAAATCTACTAAATCCAATTTAATATTTATAATGAAGTCTACGAAACTAAACATCGTTGCCATCGTGGAACCAACATATTTACTTAAGAAAAGAAAACTAAGGACTTATTTACAGAAAACATATTTAATGGACAAAATATAATAGTTCTTGTCCTTGAACACAAACTCTGGATTACTTGGCATTACTCTTTACAGATCAACTCCAATTCAACATCATTATCTTGTTTTGTCAATGATAAAAAAAATTTCTTAGCTTTTTCTAATTTTGCAGATAAATTGTTTGCACGTAGGAAGAGACTAATTGGAGTAATACTTTTGAAATGGTGTTAATTAATGTAATGGACTGTTATTTATAGTTTTGGATTTTCTGATTAAGTTCCCCAGGAGTGGTGATCGTACTTACTTAGCTAATAGTAAACATTGTATATAGGCACCTTTTTTTTTTATTTATTAATTTTTTTTATTATTATTTTTATTTTTTTTTTATTATTATTATTTTTTTTTTATTATTATTATTTTTTTCCTCACTCTATAAACTATTGTAAACTTCTTTTCCATTTCATGGAAGGTATCTTCCCTTTATCTTCCATCCAACCTCCCATCCCTTCCAATCCCCATACTTCAAAATTTTTATCACCACTTCCTTTCCTTAAACACCTTGGGGCTCCCAGGCTTACCTGATAGCCCAAGTGAGAGTCTCAGCTAGAAAGTGGACCCTGGCACGCCTCCTCGTGGCCAAGGTTGGGAGTTAGGGGACCAGGTGTCCCCTAACTGCAAAGTCGCCAGGTGCACTCAACATAACGAGACACATACATACTTACACACCTACATACATACACTTGCCGGCCTTGGCCTTTTCAGATACTACAGCGACATATAGGGGAAACCCTGGAGACCGCAATTGAAACAAATACGCCTTGACCTTATATGTCTCACGTGAGACATACAACTTTAATTTATTTAGTCCAAATTAATATTTTAAATTCTCATGTGGAATTTTATGTAGGTGTTCCATCTCCAATGGAACACCTACATATCAATTTATAAAAATAAAATAAGAAAACACACAAATTCAAACCTGTCTTCTGGCGGTTCTGCTTTGTTTAACTTAAAATCCTCATCAACAGCAATTTCATGTGCTAACACCATATTAGTAACACCATTAGCTGTTTTGATAATGTCTTCCAAAGAAACAAAATTTGGAGGTGATGCTGCTGCCATAAATAAATAAAAATGCATAGATTAATTATACATTGCATGCCTAAAACATTCAGTAACAAAATCTCTCTCTCTCTCTCTCTCTCTCTCTCTCTCTCTCTCTCTCTCTCTCTCTCTCTCTCACACACACACACACACACACACACAAGTTCCAGTAGTCTGAAAACACATCAAGACCAAAAATAAGTTTAAAAAAAATTGCACTTTACCATGTGAACATTGTTTTAATTAGCTTATTAGTAAGGTTAAAACTTCAAACTTTGCTCTAATCTGTTCCAATTTTCAAATTAAAAAGCAGCTACATTTTGTAATTCCATACTGAATTCTGTCTTCAGGCTATTCGAACTTAATTGTAGAGATTAACAAACTTGAACCACTTTACATTTCTTTACTGCAAACCCAACTGCAAAACCCAAAACTTGGCCTGAAGATGGAATTTAATATATAATTTGATATGGAATTCAAAAATTGTTGAATTTGATTTAGATGCTGGAGCAGATTAAGACAAAGTCATATAATTTTAATCTTTCCCTACCATTAAACTAATTTGTTTCCTTGATATGTCCATCTCCAAGTCAACATGGCCAAAAATATTTTGGCCATGTTGACGTATTTTATAGCCAAAAATATTTTGGCCATAAAATACGATGTTCATGAATCAAATACCAAAATTGAATAACATTATTTTTAAATATAGGATTAAATAAATAAATAAATAAATATCTGTTTATTGAATGTAAATAAATTTAGATACTCTCATGGCAAAGGCCATGAAGGGTTTACAGAGATACAGGACACATATACAATAATATACAGGACACATATACAATATACAATAATATAAAGGACACATATACAATCAATTGCATAACCATACAATCCATAAATTTACACAAACATAAACATATTACAGTTATAGAGCACATAAATGTAAATACTAAATACCAATCCAATGATAAGACAGATGGAAATTTATTCAACTGTGGAGAGATATTTCCATGCAGAAGTTTAAATAAAATAAAATTTGCACACATTAACAGCATCTGATTTTCAATCACTGGGCCAATTCTGCTACCACTAAAGACTGCTGCTGAGCACTAGGTGATAATGCTTTGGCCTGTGTTCAACTCAGAGATAAATACTGTTATCCACAGTTCTGCCTAAGCTATTAGTATCTTTTTAAATTGCATGGTATCACCTGAACATGTGAATCTGCTATACACTTAAAATCCAAGGCACTGCCAGGACAATAGAAAAAAAAATGTCAAACTGTGAATAATGTACTTTGTCAAAATGGACATGCAAGGTGTATGGAAATAAAACTTCTATTTAAACACAACTATTATGTGTGTCTTTAACATAATGCATAACAGGACTGCATTTGTCCTGAGCAATAAAATGCTATAGGGTTGATAAAGAACATATTTCAACACAGAAATTGAAATAAAATAAAGTAGGTATGTATAACTTGCATTTGATTTTCAATCATTAGCATCAGCAAAGGCATATGATGCAAGAAAGCAACCTTATATAGCATCAGCCAAAAAAAAAGCCAAACACCCTTCTCCTTTTACCCATCCACTCACTCCAAATGTCTGTCTAGTTCTGCCTTGAATCTATTTAAGCTATCAACTTCTACAATGACAGATGGAAGTTTGTTCCAGCAATGTTATTAGTGGAGTCCCACAGGGTTCGGTGTTAGGTCCACTGTTGTTTTGTATATTTATCAATGATATTGATGAAGGTATATCAGGCTTACTGTCGAAGTTTGCAGATGATACAAAGGTTGGCAGGGTTGTTAATGACAGTAATGGCAGTGTGCTACTGCAACAGGATCTAGAAAATTTGGGCAGATGGGCTAAAAAGTGGCGACTGAAGTTTAACCTTGACAAATGCAAAGTACTGCATATGGGTAGAAGTAACCCCAGAGAAACGTACCAACTGTGTGGTACTACACTTAAGGTGGTAGAAAATAAAGACCTGGGAGTAATTGTGCAGTCAGATATGAAGTTTTCTGAGCAATGCAGACAGGCTGCCAGGGCAGGTCATGGGGTTTTGTCAATGATATATAGGAATTTTACTAGCAGGGAAAAGGAGGTGATTATCCCTCTGTATAAGGCAATGGTCAGGCCACGCCTTGAATACAGGTCTGGAAGCCTCATTTTAGGAAGGATGTAGATTTACTTGAGCGTGTACAGAGAAGGGCAACAAGATTGGTGAGGGGAATGAAGGGATCCTCTTACCAAGAGAGGCTTAAGTTCTGCAAATTGCAGTGGCTGGAGACTAGGCACCTGCGCGGTGATCTGATTGAGGTCTATAAGGCCTTGAATGGGTTGAGCACGCTGAATTCTGATGGGATCCTTCCACTTGTTCAGATTACGAGCCTAATGGGGCATAAATTCAAATTAAGAAAAGACAGATGTAGATTAGATGTGCGGAAATTTGCCTTTAGCCAGCGGGTGGTTAATTGCTGGAACAAACTTCCATCTGTCGTTGTGGAAGTTGATAGGTTGAATAAATTTAAGGAGGAACTAGACAGGCATTTGGAGGGAATGGTGCGATTTTTTTTTTTTTTTTGGCTGATGCTGCATAAGCTCATACACTTGCTTTCTTCCATCAAATGCCACTGCTACTACTACTATCAACCACCCGCTGGCTAACTTCTGCACATCTATCCTACATCTCTCTTTCTTTAATTTGAATTTATGCCCTCTCAGATGATTATTCTAAGCAAGAGAAAGAATCCCATCAGCATTGAGCATGCTCAAGGCTTTATACACCTCAATCAGATCACCTTGCAGGTGCCTAGTCTCCAAACACTGTAATCTGCAAAACTTTAGCCTTTCTTCATAAGAGCAACCCTTTGTTCCATTCACTAATCTTGTTGCCCTTCTCTGTACTCATACCAACAGCTCTACATCCTTCTTAAAATGAGGCCTCCAGAAATATATACAGTACTCAAGGTGTGGCCTGACCATTGCCTTATACATGGGAATAATCACCTCCTTATCCCTGCTAGAAAAATTCCTGTATATCATTGACAAGACACCATGCAGACCGTCCTGTATATCATTGACAAGACTTGCAGACCATCTGCATTGCTCAAAAAACTTCATCTCTGCCTGCACAATTACTCCCAGGTCCTTTTCATTTTCTATCACTGTCAGTGTAGTACCGCAGAGTTGATACGTTACTCTGGGAATACTGTTTCCCATATGTAGTACTTTACATTTGTCAATGTTAAACTTTATTTGCCACCTCTCAGCCCACCTACTCAACTTTTCTAGATCCTGTTGCAGCAGCATACTGTCATTAGTGTCATAAACAACCCTGCCAACCTTCATATCGTCTGCAAACTTGGACATTAAGCCTAATATACCATCATCAATATCATTAATAAATACAGAAACAACAATGGACCAACACTGGGGGACTCCACTACTTTAGCCCACGAAGAGCAGTGTCCATTAATTACCACTCTCCGTCTTCTCCCACTCCACCATCCCTTTATCCATAACAGCGATTTGCCTCCAATGCCACACTGCTCCAATTTGTGTAACAGTATCAAAAGCCTTTCTAAGATCCAAATATATGATATCAAAGTTATTCCCTGCATCCAGTTCCTTTGTGACCACATCATAGTATCCAATCAAATTGGTCAGGCAAGACTTTCCCTTAACAAAACCAAGCTGTGTCTGAGCTATAACTGAGGTCTTGTCTAGATGATCCTGCAGTGCTTCTTTAACCAGTGCTTAAAACAGAAGTTAAACTAACAGGTCTATAATTACTTGTGTCTCCCCTTTGATTCTCCTTTGTGGATTGGTGTCACATTTGCACATCTCCAGTCTATGGGTACCTCCCCTAAGTCCAAGGAAGCTCTCATAATTATGGCTAAGGGTTTGCTTACTTCCTTTGCCACCTCCTTTAATATAACTGGATAGATTCCATCCACTCTAGGTGCCTTTCTTATGTTTATCTTCAACAATTTCTCCTCCACTTTACTCTTAGTTATTACAAGATTATCTAGCTTACTACCAGAGTTTAATACACCTCTGGCATTCCCCTCCCTGAATAACTCCTCATGTATGAATATAGATGCAAAATATTCATTTATTTTATTAGCTCCTGAGCAGGATCATCAACAGTTGAACCATCGATATCAAGTGGACCAATCTGATTCATCCCCTTCCTTCTAGAGTTTACATAAGTAAAGAATTCTTTGCTGGTTTTTTTTGCATCTTTTGAGAAAGATTTCTCGTAATCTACCTTTGCCTGCCTAACCTCCTTTGTGACTTGGTTACAGACCAGCTTATATCTATCATAGGCTTCCGTGTCACCTGTTAATTTATATTTAATTTACAAAACCAAGCAGTTGATGGCAATCCCAGAGGATGGCCAATGGGTAGAACAAACATAGAATAGAAGTAGCAAGTATTTTTTTATCATTGTGTTACATTGTGTTCACTTCGCAAGTTGAACAGAAACTTTGTATAAACACACATGATGGGGCATAAATTCAAACTGAGAAAGGATGATTGAAGGCTAGATGTACAGAAGTTTGCCTTCAGCCAGTGTATGGTTGATTGTTCGAACAAACTTCCATTTGTTGTTGTGGAAATGGACAGACTGAATAATTTAAGGAAGAACTAGACAAACTATTGGAGGGGATTGAAAGGTGTGTGGGAAGGTTTTTTTTTTTTTTTTTTTGGCTGATGATTTATATGCTTTGTTTCTTGCATCATTTGCCACTATTAATTCTAATACTTCTGTCTGGTATATATGAGAGGGGTATGAAAATTTCGTTGCCTGAGTATGAAAAGGTAGTGGTACACTTTAAAAATTAAATTTTTTACTTAATGTATAACACTTCAAACAGCAACTCACCAAGTTTCATGCAGTTTCAATTGTCTTTTTTTTTAATTACAGGTCCTGAATCAACAAAGTTGTGTGAATGAGGAAAGATGAACATAATCATTCACCATGCAGTCCAATATTTGGTAAAAAAAGGAACTAACACCAAAGGCAATTCATGAGGATATGGTTACAATAATAGGGGATGCCCCTTCCTATTTCATGGTTAAGAAGTGAGCGGCAGAATTTAAACGAGAGGGAGAGCCTGAAAGATGATCCATAATGCAGAAGACTTGTAACGTCCATCACTCTATGCACACTGTCAACAAATCTCAATGAATAAAAATAATAATAAATAAAATAATAATCTACTAACACAAATTATCAGAATTGTTCATTGCCAATGTTACCGTGATTCCTTTCACATAACAATCAGGCTTTTGACATGCAAAGTTCAAGCAGTCCTATGTTGACAGCAGCCAAAGGCATTACTTTACCCTTACAGCAGTGAGACCAATAATGGCATATCATATTAGGAAACATATACCTTTTTGTGGTTAGGGTTTACAAAACCAAGCAGTTGGTAGCAATACCAGAGGATGACCAATGGGTAGAACAAACATAGAATAGAAGTAGCAAGTATTTTTTTATCATTGTGCTACATTGTGTTCACTTTACAAGTTGAACAGAAACTTTGTATAAAACAGGAGGGGTGGGGAGGTTAGAGAGAAAAAGAGCCAGAAAAATTTAATTAGAGAATTTTGTGCTCTGCTAAAGGGATTTTTTAAGTATGATACATACAAATCCGTAAGTATAGCTCTCTATATATACCACTCTTAAATTAGAACCAGTAAACACATTATTAAGCTTCATAGATTCAGTCTTTGCATTGTAATCACTTAGTACTTCTGTGTGAATTCAACATCAGGACAATGGTAACATTTTAGGGATTTTAACACTTGTCGTTTGTTGAGAAAAGTCTGGATTCAAGTTCTGTCATGACTACACAAAATCAATCACTATAGGGTTGGTCATAATTATTTGGGTGCCTCATAGGGCAATTATGCAAGTTACTTACCTCAGTCTCGATGTAACTATCTAATGTGTAACTATCTAATGCCTTGGACATGAGAGATGCTTGAACAGTTAGTTGCTGACATTTCATTGTTAATAAAATACAGGTAACCCTCGTATAACATGGTAGTTAGGTTCTGCAAAATCTCGTGTAGTGAAAAACCGTGTTATACAGGACTAAAAACCAGTACAAAGAGGTGATTTACGTTCCAAAAGCTAACAAAAATACATTTTTTTTTTATAACTATCGGAAACTTAATTTTTGTTAAAAATAGTAATAGCTGAACAAACACCTTACAAACTGGGATACATGTATGTCAGATATTTATTTAATTTTGTTCCTCTTCATCGCTGCTAAGCACAATCAAATGAGAATGCTTTTTCTGTTGCAGAATATCTTCACCTTTTGAACTTTCTTCTGCAGCATCTAGATTTCGTGTATCTTCTGCTCTCTTTAAAAAATCAGTAATCTGGGTTTGTTTGCGTTTGCTTGATAGATCTTTATAAATTTCATGGTATGGAGCTAAGCATTTTTGAAGCTCCCTTTTGAAATTTGTGTTCCTTTCAGTCAAAGGATCTGCAATCAAAAAATCATCCTCTGAATTGATTTGGTTTACCTCTGATTTCATTTCCATCAAATCTGTTTTGCCAGCCTCTTTTTCCACCAGTAATTCTTGAACGTATTCAGTAGTCATATCATCAAAACTTTCCCCTCCTACCGACTTAGCAAATTCTACCATCCCACCAATACTGTTTTCTGCCAGTTCGACCATATTTCCTGAATGAACTGACTCTGGCTATACATGTTTCCAACGCACATTTAATGCTGAGGTTTTTACTTCTTTGAGTGATAAAGCTATGATTATGATGTAGTTGTCCACAATTGAAAAATTTTCCATTCCTCCATCACTTCAATAGGTTCGGAATCAATTTTTTCCAAAATCCATTGTAATTATTTTCTGATGTAATTAGTTTTATAGGTAGATATAATGCCTTGATCTAATGGCTGAATTAAAGAAGTTGTATTAGGTAGTAGGAGCATTACTTCAATGTTTTGGATGACTTAAATCTTTTGGATGACCTGGTCATTATCCAATAGTAATGAAACTTTGAAATCTAGAGTTTTCCATAGCTGGCACAAAACAATTTTTAAACCATTCTTTAAATAAATCGGCAGTTACCCAAATTATGCCAAAATTCCTTAGACATAATTTAGGGCTGGAATTTAATTCACAACAAAGAAATTATTCCAGTACGGCTCTTAAGAACAAAGTTTAGTAATATATACCCAGAAAAATTTATAAACGATCAAATAAAAACCAAAATAACCTTAAAAAAACCTTAAAAGTCACAAACTGCATGCTTCGAAGTCACAATTTTTTATGGTCTCAAACAAGCATGTTCAGAACATAGGGATTTCCCAATTTTTTTGAATAACGACTAGTGAGCCAACAGTGGAGATTCACAAAAAAGAATGGAAATGTTGAAAAATTACATTCGACAGGGTTTTCTCTGCACAAAAGCTCAAAAATACCATGTTATGCGAGGTTTCTCTAACCGTGTTAGAACAAAACCGTGTTATATAAGCACAGTGTTGTGTGAGGATTTCCACAATTTATCACTCGTGTTAGAGCAAAACTGTGTTATAGAAGTACCATGTTATATGAGGGTTGCCTGTATTTACGAAAAATAAATACGAGAAAGAAAATCATCCATCTTTGCAATGGTACCTCAGCATCACAGATGCCATAATTTTCCTTGATTTGAAATCAAGCCTCATTATAATATTAGTTTTTAGTTCTGATCTCACCCACATTTTTTTTCACTTTGTCACTATTCTTATCCAACGCATCAGCAGTTTGTGTGCAATAAATGTTCCCACATGAATAATAATGCTCTCTTCATCTCTACACTTGATCATCTTTTCCTGAAGCTTGAATCCAGAATGCAAGCAATTATTTTAATATTTTTTCCCAAGCCAATTTGCAAAGCATATCTGGATATTATAAATGTCTGACCTTGTGTACAGATATTATAATGTATAGAGGACTGCATACAGATATTGTCCTGCCTAGAGACCCATTTATGGATATTGTCATGCCTAGAGACCCATTTATTATTTTATTATTATGATTATTATTATTAAGCATTAGGTACAAGGAAGCCTGAGGCTTATGCTGTACCAGCCAAAAAAAAAATTTCTGAATTATCCCCAGAGAAAAAGAAAGAGAGAAAGAGAGAGAGAAGTAGAAGGGAATCCAAGAAAGAGAAGGATGATGATATCCAGCTCGGGACCCTGAGTGTGCCAAGCCCAAACTCACCATATGTGAGCCCCTGGGGAAATTTTATGGATATTGTTATGCCTAAGAGATTTACAGATATACAGATACTGTTGTGACTAAGAGACTTGTTTATGAACATTACTGTGACTATGGGTCTGCACATTTATAAATGTGACTGTCAATTTTCCAATATATATTTTAAGTCCAAAATCTGCAAATTTTGCATCTGCAAGATTATTAAGGAAATCAAGAAGAGCCACCTCCCCGAGAAGATATAGGATTTGGGGAGAACAGAAATTACCATTTAGCATAAATATGAAATTTTCCAAAGGATAAATGAATAAGTAAAACAAAATTCTACCCTACCTGGTATATTGGAAAACATGAAACTGCTAACTGGAGAAGATGGTATTTCCATATGGAAATTTTCACTTTTGTTTACATCTTTACCACTATCAGGATTTAAATCCAGATTAAAATTATCCTTCTGTTTTGACAAACAATGCTCAGCATCCTTTTTTCCATGTACCTCTTGTTCCTTTGATGAATCATTTTTATCATCATCCATGAATGATAACTAGAAATACAAAAATTATTTTTGAATTTTTTAAAATTTTTTTATTAACAAAACATTTATAAATATTCTCACGGTTAACACCAATAAATCAAAGAAATTTTGGATTAGAAGAATATCATTTAATAGTATTTTCACAATCAAAACTATTCACAGAGAAATTTCTAAAATTACATAATAACAGTTTCACTATTCTGAACTTGTTTGGAAACAACAGGATTTGAATTCCAACAATAAATAGATTAGCCATAACTGTTTTCGGTGTTTATTAAAGATAATGAGGGCATATCAAGCGTAATTTCGAACTTTGCAAATTATAAAAAGGTTTTCAGGGTGGTTAATGCCAGAACCATTTGTCACTGATAGGTGGTTCCTGTATATGGAACTACCTAGCAGTAATCCTAGAATAACATACCATTTGGGTGCTACCACACTTAAAGTGTTTCAGAATGAAAAAGACACAGGTAATTGCACTCTCTGACATGAAGTTTGCTGAGCACTTCAGACAGGCATTGCATGGGGATTCTCTGTGATATAGAGGAATTTTGCCAGCAGGGAAAAAAAATGACCTCATTATATGGCAATGGGCCACATCTTATGTACTGCATACAGGCCTAGAAGCCTCATTTCACAAGGGAGATGTGGATCTGTTATAAAGAGTACAGAGGAGAGCAACAAGATTAGTTAGCCACACTAGAGGATGCTCTTTCCAAGAAAGACTTCACTTCAGCAAATTGCAGTTCTTGGAAACTAGGCAAGGAGACAGGGTTGAAGTTTTTAAGGCTTTAAATGGATTGAGTAAACTAAATGCAGATGAAATCCTTAACTCTATCTTGGACAACACAAATAAGGGGATACAAATTGAAAAAAGAATGGTTGTAAGACAGATGAGCAAAAATTTAACTGATTGTTGGATAAACTTCCATCTGGTACAGAGGATAATTGTTCCAGAAAATTCCACTTAAAACAGGGACCAAATTTTCGTAATGTTTATTATTTAAATAAATGAAACAGGCATAATATTTTAAAAGTTTAAAATCTATATAATATTGGTGTAGATACACCATAGACAACTCAAAGAAAATCTACGGTTTGATTTGATTTGATTTGGACTTTACTGGCGCAAAAATGACTGCAGTTATACTGCGCCAAGAAAAGATTAAAATGTCAACAAGTATAAATTCTGGTAACCTTTAAAAAGATTACCTCGTCAAATTGTTATATATATATATATATATATATATATATAAAAACAGTATAAGTTTAAAAGTAAATTATCCAATTTAGATATGTGCGTATATATTAATAGCTTGTAAAAACTTAAAAACTGCTGACACGTGGTCATTGTCTGATAAAATCTGACTAGGTATAAGGCCCAGTCGGATGAGTAAAAGCGGTAAAATATATATTACGAACATGGGTAAAATTAACACAATCTATTAAAATATGCTTTATTGATAAAATGGTGTCGCAAGACTTGCAGAAAGGAGGGTCATCTGCCCTCAGCAGAAACGAATGTGTTAGATGACTGTGTCCTATGCAGAGTCGAGCAAGAACAACTTCCTCGCTACGATTCCTGCGCAGACTGGCCTGCCATGTTTCTATTACAGGCTTTATCTAGTATAATTCATTTGTTCTCTCTCTCTCTCTCTCTCTCTCTCTCTCTCTCTCTCTCTCTCTCTCTCTCTCTCTCTCTCTCTCTCTATGCAATAGTTATTGCCATTGGGAATATATCTTGTTATATATTATTTGCCTGTAGTCTGTATAGGGGACTGACAGGCAAAGATTATCAATAGGAGCTGCTGATTTGGCTGCAGAGTCAGCCAAATCATTTCCCCTTATCCCAATGTGGCTAGGAATCCAGCAGAAGTGGATATCAAACTTGTGTTCATAAAGAGAATGAATCTTCTGCTGAACCAGACAGAGAACTAGATGAGAGTTGTCTCAAAGATATTAAAGCCTATAATATACTCAAAGAATCAGAACATATTACTGACCTTTGGCATTGACAAGTTCGAACGTGATCTAAGGCTAACTCTATAGCATACAGCTCTGCAGTGTATATGCTGGATTCAGGAAGAATCTGCTGAGATATTATAGTGTCTGGGAAGACAACAGTAGATTCTACACACGATGCTGACTTTGAGCCGTCTGTGTAAACTGGCAGGAAGTCGGAATGCTCAGCTCAGTTTGCTGAATAGAGCTGCTGGTAGACAGATGATGGAGTCTCAGACTTTACCCATTTCTTAAGGAAAAGTCACACAATGGGGTATGAGCATGCCAGAGTGGAAGAGTTTCTTTTGGTGTTTGTGCAACCTTGTCTACCATGATGTTAAACTCTCTGAGTAGCTCTTGGACACGAATACAAAAGGTCGGTTGGCAGTCTGACGGATATTGTACAAATTTTCCAACGTGACTCAAAAACGGATGTCCATGTAGGATGGTCTGGCAGGGATTTCAACTTTAAAGCATAGTTTAAAGACAACTGCTTACGTCAAAGCGATAACGGTGGTTCATTTGCTTCGACGTATAAGCTCTGGACAGATGTTCGAAATGCTCCAGTAGCGATACAGATAGCCTGATGGTGGACAGGGTCCAGCCATCGATGGACACTGTCTCTGGCTGAGGAGTATACCTGGGACCCGTAATCTGGTTTGGATCATACAAGTGCACGATAAATAAGTAGTAATGTGCACCTGTCTGCTCCCCAATGTGTAGAGGAGAGAGCGCGAAGAATATTTAGTCCTCTCGTGCACTTTGTAAGAAGTTGACGAATATGTTCTAGAAAGGTCAACTTTTTATCAAACACAGGTCCCAAGAATTTTGTGTCTGACACTACTAAAACAGCATTTTGTGCGAGCCTTAATTCAGGTTCAGGATGAAGATTACACTTACGACAAAAGTGTATGCGAACGGTCTTCTGCAGCGAGAACCTGAAGCCATTAGCAAGTGCCCAGGAATTAAGGTGATTGATGGCTTGTTGCAGTTGTCTTTCAATAACCCTCATTTTGCATTACTGACAAAATATGCTAAAGTCATCAACGTAGAGGGCGCTGTTTATAGCTGGAGGAAGCTGTTCTGTGATAGAATTTACTTTTATGGCGAAAAGCATGACACTTAATACTGATCCTTGTGGTACTCCCTCCTCTTGGCAGAAGGGATGAGAGAGTGAGGATCCCACACGAACTTGGAAAGATCGATTGGCTAAGAAGTTTTTAATAAAAATGGGGAGATGCCCTCTAAGACCAAGGCTATGCAAATCTTTTAAGATGCCAAATCTCCAAGTTGTATCATATGCTTTCTCCATGTCAAAGAACACTGACACCAAATGTTCGCGTTTTAGGAAAGCATCCCGGATGGATGTTTCCAGTCTAATTAAGTGATCAATTCTAAGTACCACATTAACTGAAAATTAACCATACTCTCCAGGATTTTGCACAGACAGCTAGTCAGAGCTATAGGATGGTAATTAGTAGGGAGTTTAGGATCCTTTCCTGGCTTCGCAAAGGCAAGCACAAATGCCATGCACCAGGAATCCAAAAATTGCTCTTTTATATAGATTCTGTTATACAGAACAAGTAGGCGATCCATAGATGTTGGCGAAAGATGTTTAAGCATTTCATAATGGATGCCATCTGCTCCAACAGCACTTGCCTTGGAAAGATAGAGAGCTCTTTTTAGTTCCTGCACAGTGAAAGGCACGTTGTAGGGACAAAGGCCTTTCAGTGTGAAATTTAGTGCCTGTTTTTCTCTTTTATGTTTCAGGACGAGGAACTCTGGGGAATAGATATCCCAGAGATGTTTGAAAATATTTCCCCAAGAGCATTGGCTATTGCAGTGGGCTCTGCAATAGTGCATCCATTATAGTCTAGGATTGATGAGGGGCGGGATGTATATTTTCCCTTCATTTTTCAGATTTTATCCCAGACTACCTTAGTGTTAGTAGACTGGTTAATAGATGATGTAAAACGGATCCATGATTCCTTTTGACTCTGACAGCGAATGTAGCGTGCTTTGACTCATGCGCGTTTGACGGCTATTAGATTAACAGTGGTAGGATGTCGGCAGAATATCCCCCAAGCTTTGTGCATTGTGAATTCCACCATGGGAAAAGGTGGAAACCTTTTCCCAAGCTATGGTGGAATATTGGCAGCTGCATGGACGATATTTTCTGTGATGTTCGTGACTGCATCATTAATAGGCTCCTGACTGACTGCATTAAGGTCAAAATTTGCCTGATGTTGGAAGGCATTCCAATCAGCCTGACAAGTCTTCCACCATGGTAACCTGAAAGTAGGACAATCTCCCCCGCTGTGTAAGCAGGTTATCACAGGGAAGTGAGCACCTCCATATGAGTTTTCCTCCACTTCCCAAGTCAGTGAAGGGAGTAGAGAGGGGGGGAGTAGATAGAAAGATCAATGGCAGAAAACGTACAGGTAGGCATGTGGAAGTATGTGTTGGTTCGCACATTTAGAAGGGAAAGGTCATTGTCATTTAGCATATGCTCTATGGCTTGTCCCCTTCCATTATTGCTAGCACTACCCCACAGGGTGTTATGTCCATTAAAATCGCCTAGAAGTAAGAAAGGGGGAGGCAACTGCATTCCAAGATCATTGAAGTCTTCCTGGGAGATGTCAGTCCCAGGTGGCAAATAAATTGAGCAGAAAGTTAATAGAAATCCCGCTGTAAGGCGAATTGCAACAGCCTCTACGCTGGTTGTAAGTAGCAAGGCCTGAACTGGGGTCTGGTTGCCTACAAGGATAGCCACTCCTCCATGGGCAGAACCATCCGCAATTCTGTCCTTACAAAAAATTGTGATGTTATGTATGGTGGGGGGTCATCATTTGCCTTTAGATAAGTCTCCTGCAAGCAAAAGCAAACTGGCTTATCCTTTTGCAGGAGGGCTTGATGTCATCAGTATTTTGCCGGAATCCACGACAATTCCATTGTAGGAATTTAGCCATTATTTTGGCTTGGTGGGTCCATCAGGCTGCTTCCGAGGTGCTGAGGGTTTACATTTGTTGGTCTTGGATTTATCTTTTTTGGGGAAGTGTGGAGGCTGTCTCGTGTCCATATCTTCCTCCGCAAAGAGTTCCAAGACTGATTCGTCCGGTTATTGTTTCTGGTTACTGGTGGCTCTTCCGATCTTTTTGGCTTTTCTTTGCCACTTGGTTTTGGTAGTGGTGGAGCACTAGGAGGTACGGATATAGGAGTGGCAGCTGACTGTGTTTTTTGGGTGGGCTTTTCTGAACTCAATAAATAGCGTGCAATCAAAGTAAATGACTCTTGAGGTGGTACGATCATCTCAGTTTGTGTACCAATAGTGCACTTAGCAGAAACCTTCTGGGCATATGAAGGTTTCCCGCTATTTATTGGTTGGATATGTTTTATAGCCTCTGGGTAGGAAATATTCAGCTCTGTTTTTAATTTTTGGATTTCTTTTTCATCCTTCCATCGCTGGCATGCTCTAGAGTAGGTGGGGTGCTCTCCTTGGCAATTGACACAGATCAGTTTTAAGGCTGAACATTCCTTGCTCTCGTGGTCTTTAGCACCACATCGAGCACAGGCAGGGTTACCATGACAAGGTGTTTGTGAATGGCCGTATTTTTGGCATCTGAATGCCAAAAATTAATGGATTTGGAATGTAAATCCTCACTGGACAGTTTAGATAGCCTGCCTTGATTGAACTTGGAGGCCGTGGGGTGTTGAATGTGAGGATAAGAACTCAGGTAGGGATGAGATTCCCATCCTTTCGTATCGATATTCTCTTGACAGCTGTCACTCCTTGGTCTTTCAGTTCAGAGCAGATCTTGTCTTCGGAGACATGAAGAAGGTCCCACTCTGATATAACACCTCATGAAGAATTCAGAGTTTTGTAGGGGGTTACGGTGATAGGTATTCCACCTATGGATGTAGAGTTCAGAATTTTTTCCGCTTTTTTTGTGCTGGAAGCTTCGACCAAAAGGTCGCCAGAATGCAGTGGTTTAACGGATTTTGGTGATCCTGCCAACCCTTCTAATCCTTTCTGGATAAAGAAGGGTGACATCTTTCCAACTGACTGCTTTTCGGTTGAATGGAGAATGAGGAAGAGTGGCGTCACTGATGGTGGTGTGTCCTCAGTTCTGGCTCCTTTTACGGAGGTGTTTTCTGTGCTATCATTTCGGTTAGGTAGGGGCCTTGTTAGGGCCCCCAGAAGAAAGAGGATTTAAGTTACTCATAGGAGTAAAATAAAAATTTCAGATGCCCTAAGTACCTCACCCACCACAGAGCCCTATGAGGGGACGCCCACTCGTGAACTAGCAGGTACTGCATACACGAATGGGACGTCAAGTTCGCTCAGGCGCATCATACCCACGTTTCCAATAAGCTAGGGACCAATTGACCCTAGGGTCAATTGGTCCCTAGCGGTTGACCCTAGCAGTAAGAACCACCCACTGATTAATCCCAGTCGGGCCGGTCCAGGATCTCCCGTCTTGTCGAAGCAGGGGCCAAAGTGGTGTATTAAGGCTGGGCCCCTCAACCACCAGGTTCCCCCTTTCTGAATTTCCATGGGTCGTGGTGAATGACTGCACATGCCAGATACTAAAGATGTAATCCTGGAACCAAGGTATGGGCGATAGAGGTCACAGTGATGCTAATCTGGAAGACCAGCAGCATCACTGGTAAGTCCCCTCACCACGTACAGGTGCCCATGTCGAGGGGAAAAATCTATGGTAGTAGCGTGAAAGGCATCATTTCATCTGTATCTCATATTGTGCTCATCCTTCACAACGAGTTGCCCATGTATTGCACTACCTGGAATAAGTAACGCTTCACTAATAGAGAAGACTGTTGTTACTTATTCTTGGTGGGTACCCAACCAGACAGCACCATTTCAAAGCTAGTTGGCTTTTCTTCGGTGGGTGAAAAGCCAACTATCTTTGAAATGGTGCCGGCTGGGTGGGTGTCCACTGAGAATAAGTAACAACAGTCTTCTTTATTAGTGAAGCGTTACTTATTCGAGATAGTGCAATACATGGTAACTCGTTGTGAAGGATGGAAAAGCATTGCCTATTCAGGGGATTTGTGATTTAATTCAGTCAGTGAGTGGGAGTAACTGTCCCTTTCTTCTTCAATGGCATTTCTTCCTCTTCCTCTCCTACTATCACTTTTCTACACCTTTTTGCTTTCTTAAGTCTAATAGAGATAGTATGTGGATAACAAAGTATCTTATCCTATACCATTTTGCAAGTGATGCCCACAGAGAATAAGTAACAATAGTGTGTAACAGAGAATAAGTAACTTCTCTATGTGAAGTGTTACTTATTTGTGGTAGTGCAACACATGGTAACTCGTTGTGAAGGATGAGCACAATATGAGATACAGATGAAACGACGCCTTTCACACTACTACCATAGTTTTTCTTTAAGAGTTGTCTATGGTGTATCTACACCAATATTATATAGTAATGTTTATTGTGTACTTGTACATAGTAAAAAAATGGATGAAGAAACTGAAAAATGAGCAAATTATTTTATGAGACATTTTTGTATTATATGTTATAATATGTTGCACAATGTAAGGTTGAGTAAAGTTCATTGAAGTTCCACTATTTTTCAGTTATATGAATCCAGAGTTGTTTGTGGTTTTTTGCTGTATTTTTTCAGATAAAATTGTGTTGTAGAATTTAGTTACGTCTTTCACATCGAGGTTAACTTTTGTTGCACGATCATGAAGAAGATCATTCTTACAAAAAATATTCAAGTGCTTGGTCAATTTTCTCAAGTGAAAAAGCTTCAATTCTTTAATTTTTCAAATCCTCGTAACTGCAGGGACTCAGATAATAAATACTTGGATACCAGGAACCCCGTCTATTGTGCAAGTGAATAGAATGAATAAATTTAAGGAAGGGTTAAACAAATTATTAGAGGAGATGGACAGATTAGGCAAACAGTTTTTTTTTTTTTACTGTATAAGCATGCTTCCTTTCACCATTTAGCACTGGTACTAATAACAACCTCATTAACCATAATTTCAAATCAAACCTGTAGATACAGCCATTACATCGCTGAGTGGCAGGCATTGACAAAATTAACTATTTTAGCTAATCTCTCTCTCTCTCTCTCTCTCTCTCTCTCTCTCTCTCTCTCTCTCTCTCTCTCTCTCTCTCTCTCTCTCTCTCTCTATATATATAATATATATATATATATATAAATATACAGGGTGATTCACTACCAGTGCGACAAACTTGCAGGAGGTGTAGGGGCACAAAGACAAACCGGAATCACATCGCATTGCAGGGTCCGAAATGCCTTCATCATGCGGTAGAGGACGTTGAACAGGAGGTCGCGTGAACAGCGATCCCGCTGGAAGTCAGCATTTGCGAACCATTTCTATTGAAGAAACCAAGTAGTAAAAGTCCTCCGGAGTGGATAATCCGCAGGCTCCAATGATTGGACGCATTGCAGATGGTATGAACTCATTTGGTTTGTTGACAGTATCCTCCATATAGTGGATTGGGAAATACCCAACCGTTGGCTTATCGCTTGAGTACTCGTACTCAGATTGCTTCTGCAAGACGTAGGACATTCTGGCATCCTCGTCGTTCACTCTCGATTCATGGTACCTCTCATGAAACAACCAGTCTCACGTAACCTTCTGTGCAAAATTAACTATTTTAGCTAATCTCTCTCTCTCTCTCTCTCTCTCTCTCTCTCTCTCTCTCTCTCTTTCCATATATATATATATATAATATATATATAAATATACAGAGTGATTCACTACCAGTGCGACAAACTTGCAGGAGGTGTAGGGGCACAAAGACAAACTTTAATCACATCGCATTGCAGGGTCCGAAATGCCTTCGTCATGCGGTAGAGGACATTGAACGGGAGGTCGCGTGAACAGCGATCCCGCTGGAAGTCAGCATTTGCAAACCATTTCTATTGAAGAAACCAAGTAGTAAAAGTCCTCCGGAGTGGTTTCTGCAGGCTCCAATGATTGGACGCATTGCAGATGGTATGAACTCATTTGGTTTGTTGACAGTATCCTCCATATAGTGGATTGGGAAATACTCAACTGTTGGCTTATCACTCGAGTACTCGTATTCAGATTGCCTTCTGCAAGACGTAGGACATTCTGGCATCCTCGTCGTTCACTCTCGATTCATGGTACCTCTCGTGAAACAACCAGTCTCACGTAACCTTCTGTGCACACGTGCGAAAATCGTATGATGAGGAGCACGCCTGTGCGGGAAACGTTCCTGGTACAAGTGCAGAGCGGCGCGCCCATTACAGTCTGCAGCTCCATACGCGAGGTGCATGTCAGCCAGTTCAACTTTTGAATACTTGTCCATCCTACTGCCTCGGGAACCGGTTCACAAATGCTGACTTCCAGCGGGATCGCTGTTCACGCGACCTCCCGTTCAACGTCCTCTACCGCATGATGAAGGCATTTCGGACCCTGCAATGCTATGTGATTCCGATTCGTCTTTGTGCCCCCTACACCTCTTGCAAGTTTGTCGCACTGATCATCCTGTATATATAATCCAATTAATCCAAAAATTAAATAGAGAGAGATAGAAATTAATAAAAATATATATTAAAAATAAATAAGAAAAAATAGCAGGAAAGCTAACATCAGTGGCAGCTGAAAATCACAATCCACTACATGTTGCTTATAATAAGCTAAATTAAAATAAGATATTTGCCAGTAACAGATTTGGCCATGCTAGTACTAGGCTTTCTGTTTTATTATTTTTCACTGCATAAGGACCACCGCTATGCAAGTCTATTACATCAGCGGTCTGATTTTAGTATCATTCCGTCACTGCATGGATTTGTTTAGCGTTCGAAATTCAGTGATTCTCTGACTATTATTGGCCTCGTGGTCCTCTGTCGAGATGGGGCATAATGGTCAGTCTATTTTATTTCATTTTATTAATTATTATTTTCAATTTATTTGGTCATGTAACGTTAGTCTATGTTTCCACCTTAGTGAGATTTCACATAATTCGGAAATGGGTGCCATCAAGGGGGCGCAGCTAAATTTATTTTAATTGGCTTAATTTTCTAAATTATTTTAGGAACATTGCTTCAACACTACCCTCTTCTTTTTTATTCCCCCCATATATTTTTCTGTTATTGTTATGTTATTTTATTTGGCTAAGTTCTTTTTCACTCTACTGGTTTGCCATGGTTCTGACAAATATCATATTTTAATTTAGCTTTTATATATATGTATAGATAGATAGATAAGTAGATTTGAATATAAATAGAGGAATGCTGATTACATCAGATGTATTAACAAAGGAAAAATTAAATAGGTACCTGTAAAATAAAAGTAAATTAAAATAAAATTAAATAAAAATATATATAGTACTTAATGCTACAGATCCAATGATTTTAACTTCGTCATTAACGGTCAGCAGTCAAAACCAATGGAAATACAGCAAGAAGCAGGGCCTCTGTTTCTGATATGAAATATACGTAGCAAGCTGATGTATATTTCATAGCTGACCCAACAGAGACCAACAAGGAAAGGAATAAAAACCAGATCAATCTAAAATAAAAAATAAAAATAAAATTAAAAATTACAATAAGATTAAATAAAAAGAAATAAAATAAAAAGCCACCCAAAAGGAATTTAAAAACAAAAGTAATATAAAATGCAGATGAGAGGATATAGACAAAGGCAACTTACTGCCGTGGCAAGCAGGAACTAGTGAGATGGGCTGAGAGGAGCAAACGTCAGCCAAGCTGTATTGGTGAACCAAAGAAGTTTTCAGTTTGAAAGTGACAAGCGAACATGCACTGAAAAAAAATGAAGAATCAGAAAGCCCCGAGGGAAGATGAAGTTACTGAAGAGTTGTTAAAATTGGGAGGAAGAGACATGGCACAAAAACTGGCAAGACTTCACAAAATGCATTAGAAAAGGCGTGATGCCAAAGAAGTGTAATAATGCAATCATAGTTTTGCTGCATAAGAAAGGAGATAAATCAGAAATTGCAAATTATAGACCAATTAGCTTGTTATCCCACATCTACAAGTTGTTCACAAGGGTCACTAGTAACAGATTAGAAAGAATACTTGATGAGAATCAACCGA
The DNA here is from genome assembly GCF_048544385.1 of Mastigoproctus giganteus. NCBI lineage: Eukaryota > Metazoa > Arthropoda > Arachnida > Uropygi > Thelyphonidae > Mastigoproctus > Mastigoproctus giganteus. The sequence continues at coordinate 19,348,864 of NC_143576.1, forward strand.
AATAGAAAGCTGGCTTTAGGACAGGATTCTCAACTATGGATTACCTTCACATAATATCACAGCTAATGGAGAAAGCAAATGAATATAAAATACCATTATGCCTTGCATTTGTGGATTATGAAAAGGCATTTGACTCCATACAGCATAAGGCAATGTTTCGGGCACTGGAAAGACAAGGCATAGGTACCCCATATATTATGATTTTGAAGAGAATATATGAGAATGCAACCTCCTTTATTAGACTAGAGGAAGACAGTAGCAAATTTAAAATTGAGAAAGGAGTTCGAGAAGGAGACACAATATCTCCAAAGTTGTTTACTGCTACCCTCAGATGACATTGTGATAAGCCAGGATCCCAAAGAATTAGAGGAAAACCTTAATCAGTTATGCAGAGTCAGAAAGGATTTTGGACTAAAGATGAATATGGCTAAAACAAAAGTAATGATGAACAAGTATGCCATAGAAAGGGATATAATCATTAAAGGAGCAGTAATTGAAAAGGTGGATTCATATACTTACCTGGGACAAGTCAGTTGTAATAATGATAAATGGCTGGAAGTGAAGAGAAGAATAAATTTTGGATGGATAGCATTCAGGAAATATAGTCACATACTGAGGAGCAATATGCCAATTTGTCTGAAACAAAATAATTAACCAATGTATACTCCCCACTATGACTTATGGAAGTGAAACTTGAGCACTCACCAAAAGAATGGAAGAGAAGCTGAAACTACACAGCGAAGAATGGAACAAATTATATTAGGAATCAGACTGTTAGATAAGAAGAGAAACACATGGATTAGGCATCAAACTCAAGTAAAGGACATTCTTATCAAAACTAAAGAACTAAAATGGTCTTGAGCAGGACACATAGCTTGAAGACATGATAACAGATGGCAAGAAAATAACAGAATGGTACCCAAGAGGAGCTAGAAGAAAACCTGGAAGACGACGATGGAGATGGGCAGATGAAATTCATGAGTTCGTGGATAGTAAATGGATGTCCATTGCACAAAACAGAAGGAACTGGAAAGTTGCTGGAGAGACTTTCATCCTGCAGTGGATTGAAATTGGCTGATGATGATGACGATTAATTTCTTAGTGATTATACTGCTGCTGTTATTGGTGATAGATTTGTAGATAGCATTTTGTTATCACTCAGTGGACAGAGCCTCTAGTAACTATGCCATTATTTGTAAAGCTTTTTATTTCCAGGCTTTAAATGCATAACTTAATTCCAGTCCTACCTACAAATTATGGGAAGGTGGATATTTATAGGGAATTAAAAATTACAGAAGGTGGATGTTTATAGGAAATTACAAATTACAGAAGGTGGATGTTTATAGAGAGCACAAGGTGTTCTCTATAAACATCTACCTGGGGCTGGGGCTGAATGTCAGGATATTGTGCTACAGTTTATTGCAGGATAATGGAATAAAATATGTAAAATGTAAGAACAACATCCCAAACTAAGATGTGTCACACGCTCGGATGTATGAGATTCCACAGCAGATGACCCAAGAGACACCCTCTCCTCACCTCTGACCATCATCGGGATGAATGCTGTGATGCCAACAACATACAGGTTGGTCACCGCAGGACTGGAAACAAGTATGCTGGTTGGACGAGTCCAAATATCTGATTCAACACGAGTCCATGTACCCATCATGCATGGTGCACACTATCCAGGCAGATGGCAGTGTTTGCTTAATATGGGACATATTTTGTAGCAAGAAATACGATCCCTTTCTAATGGACCAACAGTTCACTGGTGAGGTCTACCAGCAGCTCTTAGAAGACATGCGCACCCTGTCATGTAGCATTTTTTTCCTGGAAAGAAATGGGACCTTCCAAGGCAATAATGCTCGATATCAGAAGTCCACACTGCACAGGTGGTTCAAGGAACACAGCAATGATATCACCCATCTTGATTAGCCTCTAAATTTGCCTGATCTCAATCCATTTAACAACTGTTGGATGTTTTGGAATGGGAAGTGAGGCATACAGACACACAACTGCTATCTGTTCTGATACTGTGGAAAGCCTTGCAGGCAACATGGTTGCACATCCCTACAGATGTCTTCAGACATCTAGTGGAGTCAATGTCTAGGCAAACAGTAGCTGTTACCCCTGCAAACTTTGACCCAACACAGTATCATGATTCTGGGATCGAGGCTACAGCATGTGGAGGCATATTTCCAAAGCATATTTCCAAAGAAGTTAGTTTTGGAAATAATTTCAAGGTTTTTTTTTTTTTCATTTTAATATACTAAACTGTAGATAATATATATTTTGAATTCCTAGTCATTTAGGTTAGTTTATTTTTGTATTTAGATAAATATTTAGAAAGTTGCAGCTTAGTATTTAGATAGTTTTATTTTGCTACTGATATTTTGTTGGGAATGTCAGAACTTTCACTGGGTAGCTTAAAATTAATGTCACTAGAGGTTAAAAGTTTTGTCAGCAGTATATTTTCTGTAATACTCTGTTAATTTAAATTCCATATTATATTGTAAGTTTAAATTTGTAAAGTATTTGGAAAGCTACAGCTTAATATTCAAGATAGCCTTTGTTATTGATATTTTAGCAGGAAGTGGGTAACTTTTGTTCAGTAGCTTCATTTTAATTTCTATACTGATTTAAGTTTTGTCAACAGTTTAATTTCTGTGATATTTTGTTAACAAAAACTCTGTAATATATTGTAAATTTCAATTTCTTGATCTTTGTAAATTTCAAATTTTACTTAAATTATGGTTGCTACAAGATCCACTTATGATACAAAGTCTAGGGACATCAGGACTCAAACGGAAATGCCTGCCAGCATTTCCAGTGTGAGTCGTGACTTCATTGTACAGCCTGTGGCACGTATTCCAAGGCTGGACTAGCAGACAGACCTAGCTAATATGGCATTCTTTTCTTTGCAAAAGAGAAGAATTTGAGTCACTGAAAAAATGAGTGCTTGCCCTAGAAACAAAGGTAACTGGGAGCTTGTCAAGAACTCAAGTATTTCCTGAGCTGCCAAGTGACGTACCCCTGATTTGGGACCCAGAAAATAATAGTGAAGCACTGATCAAAGGTGATCTAGTTTTATTAGGTAATCTATTGTCGTAAAAACAAGTAACATTTTTTGTAATAAAGATATGTGGGTTAGAACCAGAATGAGTTTGCCAGCAGCAACAATTGATGATGTTACCAATATATTGTCAGATTTTTAGGGAGGTAAAGAGATAATTATTATTCATGTGGGGGACTAATGATATTAAGCATACACAACTTAACCACTGTTGGAGAAATACATGAATAGGCTGAAAAAAATGTCGCAAGTTAGGTCAGACTATGTATGTGTCTGCAACTCTGCCCAGACACAATAGGAGGGACTATATACTGAAAGCCTTGTGGATTAACTCAAAACTTGAGGGAATCTGCTTGGTTCTAGGAGGAAATTTTTATGTGTGGGGAACCTTGGGGAACCCAACTTCTTATATTAACCCAATCTGAGGAATAACCGTTTATTAAAACCCTCTGCCTCCTGCCCTGAAGCTATCCTGCTATCCATTTAAAGATTTTCCCTGTGATTCCAACCTGTTTCAGCTTATAAAGTAACCACTCATGTGAGACTGAGTCAAATGCTTTGCTGAAATCCAAATAAACAATGTTGAAATTATTCCCTAAATCCAGCACAAGAGTGACCCTGTCAAAATAGCTAACCGGATTTGTTAAACATGATTTTCCCTTTACAAAACCATGCTGCTTATCCTTCAGAATTCCATTTATATCCAAATGATCCTGAATTTCACCCTTGATCATTGCCTCCATGATTTTCCCTAATACTGAAGTTAGACTGACCAGTCAGTAATTTGCCACTACACTCTTAGAACCACCCTTATGTATTGAAGATATGGTGGCACTTTTCCATCCAACAGAATATCTCCTGAGTCTAGTGATGCTGTCATAATTAACCTCAATGGTTCAATGCACTCACTTGCTGCCTCCCTTAAAATTATACAGTATATGCAATCAACCCCAGGAGCCATAACTGCATGTAGGCTCAAAAAGTTTTTCATTAAATAATCATGTGAAATTTCAGTATCATTAATTACATATTTTTCAACTTCACTCCCATACATTCTCATTGGCATAAAGGATTTTTCTTCTGTAAGTTAGACTGACTGTTACATTAAATGCATTATACATAATGTATTTAATGTAACTTCCTTATCTTTCCAAAATACATTTACATAGCATAGTTCCACTATGGCATGTATAATTTATTTAGGAAAGCCAGAGAAGATAGGAGTGGAGGGGGTCATGCTTCTTATCAAAAGCCTGAGCACAAAAAGAACTTGATGAGTCTGAAGTTACATCTGCCAGCACAGAATCTGTGTGGTGTGAGTTAGTTGGAAGCCAAGGACCAATGAGAGTGGGAGTAATCTATACAGATGGAATGGGCAAGAGTCTTATACAGATGGAATGGGTAAGAGTCTTATACAGATGGAATGGGCAAGCAAGCAAGCATGAATGTCTTATTATTAATGACATTAATCTGCCCCAGATTGATTGGAATAAGGAGGGTAACACACCATGGGGAAAAACTTTTTTAAATAAACTAGATGATAAACTCCTGACCTCATCATTACTAATGATTCGGATGACATCACAGGGCCTAAAGTACAGAAACCATTGTCAGGAAGTTATCATGCAATCGTCAGCTGACAGGTGAAAAAAAGATGTTACAGTAGCTAAAGTCACAGGTTTTAACTTCAGAATAGGGGACTTTGATAGTTTGAGGCACTGTATGGCATCTGTAAACTGGCAGATTTCCAAGGGATGAATACCTTTGAATTATGGAACACTTTTAAATCAAAATCACAGAAGCCATGAATGCATACATACCTTTAAAAAAATATTGTGGGAATAGGATGCTGAAATGAATGACTGCGAAGCTGGAAGATCAAATAGAGCAGAAAAAGATAGCATGGGACAGTTACAGAGTGATGAAAAGTACTGACGCCTATAACAGGTATAAGTTGATCTGTAATAGTACCACAAATAAGGCCGGGAAGGTCAAAGCTGCGTAAGAGAAAGCATTGGCTAAGAGAGCAAAAAATGGGGACAAGGAATTTTTCATGTATGTGAAATCAAGGAAGAAAAAAACTAATCCAATTGGATCCTTGTGCACTGGGTGTGTGATAGTCTTAGACAACCCAGCTGATGATGCAGATGAATTGAACACGTACTTTACATCTGATTTTACTGAAGAAAGAGCCTTCGTGCTGAGAAGAGGCTGTGGCTGAGCCATGTGAAATTAGTGATGTCATAATTACAGATGGTTGTTTATTAGAAAAACTTTTGAGCATAAAGACAAGTAATGCTCCTGGAGTTGATGGCATATACCGTGTAGTTTTGAGGGAGAGCGCAAGAAAGTGTATTGAACCATTGAGGTTAATTAATGAGGGCATCTTTGGATTGGAGAAGTGCCGATGTATCACCAATACATAAAAGCGGTAAATCGTGCTTAACTTACTTAGTAGGCTACTTTGACACAGTTACTTACAAGCTGGATTTAACAAATAATTTTGATACAGTGAATTTTTGCAAAATATTTGACTCGGTCCCTCATGAGAGGTTACTATATAAGCTTGAATAGGTTGGGATCACTGGTAAGATTCTAAGATGGATTACACGGTAACTGCAAGGCAGAGGGCAGAGGGTTGTGACTAATGGATATTCTTCAGGAGTCAGGTCCCTCAAGAATTGGTTCTTGGACAACTATTCTTTCTCATTTTCATAAATGGCATCGACAAAGAGATAGAAGGCGTGACGTTAATATTTGCATTTGACATAAAAATTGGCAGAATCATTAATGATCAGTGCCAAGCATAGCTCCTTCAGGATGACTTGAACAGACTTCAGCGATGGTAGTGCCAGCTATGTTTTAATGCTGCTAAATGCAAGCTCTTGCACTTGGGGAATAAAAAAAAAAAAAAAAAAAAAGTAAAGTGCAGCCATTATCAACCCACTGCAGGATGGAAGCTTCCTCAACAATTCATGCTGAGGAAAATGGGCCATAATCTGCCACACTGGTCCAGTGCGGGTTGGCAGATCGACCGTATTCAATCTGCCAACAATATGAGGAAGTTACAATATGAGCAGTTATGAAGTTTTCTGAAGAGTGTAAACAAACAGCCAGGAAACTTGTGGTGTCTTATTGATGATTTATCGCACATTATCCTGTAGAGATAGGGAAGTCATAATCCCACTGCATAAGACAATTCTAACACCACATTTGGAATATTGTGTTCAGGTATGGAGACCTCATCTGAAAAAAGACATGGAGCTGCTTTAAAGGGTCCAAAGACGGGCAACTCAAATGGCGAGATCGGCAAAAGAATGACCACATGAGGAAAGACTCCGATTATGTGGGCCATAGAGCTTGGCAACCAGGCAACTCAGAGGTGACCTGACTGAGATTTACACGGCTCTGAGAGGGATTAGTAAAATGAATAAAGGTGGAATTCTCACTATTATAAAGAATTCAAGAACTACGAGTCATAAATTCAAACTACATGGCTTGAAGTTTAAATTAGATTGTGGGAAGTTTTCTTTTAGCCAGCAAGTTGTTTATAGCTGGAAAAGTTTCCCTCGAGTTAGTTGGCACTGACAGTTTGAATAAATTCAAAGGTCAACTGGATACTTACGTGTGTAAGGAGGAAAGCATATAATTTGTGTTTTCTTATCTACTTGACTGGGGTTTTTTTTTTTGCCAGTGAAGCAAAAGCCTGTGGCTTCCTTGCACTATATGACGAATACTATTACTATTAGGAAGATGGTCATAATTCAGTGATCAATCAGTGTGTGTGTACTTCACAGGACAAATCAAAGTGCTCATTTTAGATTGTATGCTGACTTCTGAGGCTCCCTGTAATTTAAAATGAATTGAAAACTAAATTTAGTGTTTCTGAAATTTTTAAGTTCCTTGGTAATGTAATAACTAAACCTTTTAGGATTAATATTGGTATTAGTAGAGGCAAATGGTGAAGAAAACAAGCTTATACATCAGCAAAACAAAATAATTCCCATATTACCTATCAAGACACTGATAGCTTGTCTAGTTCTTCTACAAATATAACAGAAGAGACCTCGGGTGTCAGGTATACTCATATTGATAAAAATATTGCAACCACTGAACATTAAATAATTTAATTTAAAAAATAAAAATACATTGGGCATTAAAATAAAAGAAATAATATTATTACAAACATAAAAGATATTAAAAGTGAATAAATAAAATCAAATAGAAAAAAATAAAAATGATAAGAATAGATATATCCAAAACAACAAATAGAATAAAAGCAATAAAATAAATGACATGCGGAGAGCTTTCAAAGCATACAGGCCTCTTTTTCAACTTTGACTGGAGCAATGACAACAGCCATTCTTACATACCAGAAGTTACAACCAGATATAAGACAATATGTGCATCGAGCCGGGTGAAAAAAAAAAAAAAAGGAAAGGAAAGGAAGTAGAGGAAAGAGAAAAAAAGTGGGCTAACGTAGATCACTGTTCCTCAGCCATTCAATCATCAGTCTCTGAACGCATTGCATGCTGACTACTCATTCAATTATTTACTCGCCATCTCTCATAATAGAATTATGATTAATAATAGGACCCACGACAGCTATATGGAGGGCCTCTAACCATGAAAGATGGCATGCATTATTAGCCACATCCAATATTTCAATGTTCATCCAGGGGTTAAGATTACAGTGCTGCTCAACCCAATAATGTTCCACGACTGCAGAGCTTCTAAAATCAGCCCAGTGAATCGTCCCTCACGTCACTGAGTTTGGCAGAGCATTGTATAAACAGATTCAGGGCACTGCTATGGGCACCCCAGTTAGTGCACCTATTGCGAATATCACAATCACTTGAAGAAATATTTGTGGGTTTACCTGTCTCCATCAGGCTCTGGGGAAGATATATTTGCCATTATTCTCGGGGAGGGGGGTTATAAGGTGCTGCTACTCCAATACCTCAATTCTTTTGTTAACATACATTTTTTTTTTATTATGGAAATAGAGGTGGAGAATGAGCTCCCGTTTTTGGATATAAAAAACCTCAGTATATAAAAAACCTGTGTGCCAGGGTCAATTCACTAACTACAAATTGTTGGTTCCCATCCTATTGATGAAGGTATATCAGGCTTAGTGTCGAAGTTTGCAGATGATACAAAGGTTGGCAGGGTTGTTAATGACAGTAATGGCAGTGTGTTACTGCAACAGGATCTAGAAAATTTGGACAGATGAGCTGAGAAGTGGCAACTGAAGTTTAACCTTGACAAATGCAAAGTACTGCATATGGGTAGAAGTAACCCCCAGAGAAATGTACCAACTGTGTGGTACTACACTTAAGGTGGTAGAAAATAAAAAAAGACTTGGGAGTAATTGTGCAGTCAGATATGAAGTTTTCTGAGCAATGCAGACAGGCTGCCAGGGCAGGTCATAGGGTTTTGTCAATGATATATAGGAATTTTGCTAGCAGGGAAATGGAGGTGATTGTTCCTTTGTATAAGGCAATGGTCAGGCCACGCCTTGAGTACTGCGTACAGGTCTGGAGGCCTCATTTTTGGAAGGATGTAGATTTGCTTGAGCGTGTACAGAAAAGGGCAACAAGATTGGTGAGGGGAATGAAGGGATCCTCTTACCAAGAGAGGTTTAAGTTCTGCAAATTGCAGTGGCTGGACTAGGCACCTGCGCGGTGATCTGATTGAGGTGTATAAGGCCTTGAATGGGTTGAGCACGTTGAATTCTGATGGGATCCTTCCACTTGTTCAGATTACAAACCTAAGGGGGCATAAATTCAAATTAAGAAAAGACAGATGTAAATAAACTATCTGTTTATACTCCGGGATGACCAAACAGTCAGTGCAGTTCACAAGATAGACAGAATACAAGAAACAGCACCGTATTCAACAGTCACAAGCTTGAACCCCGGTCACTCAAGGCACGTGTACTTATGCACCCACATGTCTGACCACTAGGCTATGACAGCCTGTAGAATAGATGTGCAGAAATTTGCCTTTAGCCAGAGGGGTGGTTAATTGCTGGAACAAACTTCCATCTGTCGTTGTAGAAGTTGATAGGTTAAATAAATTTAAGGAGGAACTGGACAGGCATTTGGAGGGAATGGTGTGATTTTTTTTTTTTTTTTTTGGCTGATGCTGCATAAGCTCATATACTTGCTTTCTTGCATCACGTGCCACTACTACTATGCATGACAATTCATGTATCGCCAATGCATATATCCCCTACAATCCAGGTGTCTCCACCTAGATCGCAAGGGATGTCCTTGCCAGATTTTATGAGGTTATCATACTGATTGCAGTCTTCTGCCAGGAAAAATTCCTGCCAGAAGATTGAAATCAGTTATGCTTAGGATGAAATCAACCCTTCCATTGTCGCATCATTCAATGGTGGTATGCCGTATCGGTTGCCTGGATTATGGGGTAGATTATATTGGAGAAACTGAGCGCAGGCTATGTACCGTGTTTCCGAACATGGGGGGGGGGAGAGAACTAATTGGCAAGCCAACTTTAACAGCTGTGCTGTCATGGAGCATTATTGGATTGAGCAGTACTGTAACCTTAACCCCACAACAAACATTGAACTATTGGATGAGGCTCATAATGCACACCATCTCTCAAGGTTAGAAGCTCTCCAGGTAGCTATCATAGGTCCTATTATTAACTGAAATTCTGGGACCGACACACATCTTATTATGGAGGTCGTTATTCCGCATAGTGACGAGAGATGACAGGTAGATAATCAAATGAGTAGTAAGCATGTAGTGTATTCAGAGACAGATGACTGAATGACCAAGGAATATTGACCTACATTACCTGCCCACTTCTTCCTCTCCCTTTTTTTTTTTTTTTTTTTTTTTTTATGTGAAAACATCTATGGTGGCACTAGAGTAAATTCAATTGGTAACAAAATTTTCTTGTAATGGAAATGAACGCAATTGATTGGTAACAAAGAAAGTTGACTATTTAGATTTTAAATGATGCAAATGACATCACTTCCTAAATGGTGCTAATGATGCTATCTGTCACTAATGCTGATTCGGTAGGGTAAGTAGTTGATTCAGTAGAGTAAGTACATACTAAGAAACAGAAATAACATCACTTCCTAAAGGCTGCTAATCAGTCACTAACATTGATTCAGTAGAGTACACAGCGGCCTTTAAGAAGTGACGTCACTGTTGCATTATCTCGAGTTTCCAATATCAATGATCTTTACATTATTGCTGCTAAATAACAAAGTAAGTAAGTATACCTAACTTCGACTGTGTCGTTCAATTCAAACAAGAAGATCAACAAGCTGGTGTAGCAGTTTATCATGAGAGAAAATCATACTCATGTTGTTACTTCTCATATGGAAGTGATTTATCGACAAACTGTTTTGACAAATCCGTGAGTGTTAGACCTATTGGAGACATTTGTGTAGCTGAATGCCTTCTTCCTGATGGTCAAATGATATTGTCAGTAGTCATTTGCATTTCACCTAATCAAAAGATCAAACACATCATTGAATTCGTCCATTTCGTTTTGCTTCCTTACACGATTGAAGGAGTTGCATTGCTACAGCAATTTTCTCACAAGAAATGAGACCGAATACCAATGACACTTACTGGAGATTTCAACATTAATTTGCAGATACTCAATCCAAACCTTTGACTAATTTTTTAGAAAATAAATTTGGACTAATGTTAAATACGTCTTTTTTTTTGTTAGTTGTTGGTGCATCGGCCTCTGTGGCCATATTGCACCTCCCAAGATTTTGCATTTTCTACTCTGATGCAAGCCTGAGGAGGGATTCAAACCCATGACCCTTGGATTGCCAGGCAGGCACTTTACCCACCCGGCTAGCCTGGTCGGCTTTAATACATCTAGATCTGTATCAACTACTAATCATGAAACTATAATTGATGCTGTTTCAAAGACATTTACACTCTTTACAATCTCAAGTGTATGTATCATATTTTAGCTATCACAAACCCATTTAGGTAAATTACCTATTAAGCAGATATTGCAACCTCAAATTCATGAAACTGTTGAAAAAAAAATAAATGCTTTTAAAAGTTAAACATGTTCAGATTCTTTTCATACTAGACCCCTTTAACCTTCTTCAAGCCAAGCATGTTATCACATAAAATAAAACATCTTTTATGGGTACAGGATACACATGGTGCTTTTTTTTTCTTTTTTTTTTATTGAGCTGTAACTTTTGGTGTATAAGATGTGGCTGTTGTAGTTGCTTCAGTCTACATTGAAAAAGAGACCCATATGCCTTGAAAGCTCCTTGCATATCATTTATTTTGTCTCTTTTATTTTGTTTGCTATTTCGTGTTTCTTGATATAGAGAAATTTCAATAGCAGGGATAAGGAGGTGATTGTCCCCTTGTATAAGGCAATGTATACAGGTATGGGGGCCTCATTTTAGGAAAGATGTAGAACTTCAGAAACAAGTACAGAGAAGGGCAACAAGACTGGTGAGGAGAACAAAGGATTGGTGTTACCAAGAAAGACTTAAATTCTGCAAATTGTAGCTCCTGGAGACTAGGCACTTCTGAGGTGATCTAATTGAGGCGTATAAGGCCCTGAATGGATTGAGCAAGCTAAAGGAGGGGTTGAGGGGGAGAAGACGGAGAGTGGCAATCAATGGACACTACTCATTGTGGACTAATGTTATTAATGGAGTCCCTCAGGGTTCAGTGTTGGGTCCATTATTGTTTTCTGTATTTATAAATGATATTGATGATGGTATATCAAGCTTAACGTCCAAGTTTGCAGACGATATGAAGGTTGGCAGGGTTGTCAAGGACACTACTGACACTATGCTGCTGCAACAGGATCTGGAAAGGTTGAGCAGATGGGCTGAGAGGTGGCAAATGAAGTTTAACATTGACAAATGTAAAGTACTACATGGGGGAACAGCAACCCCAGAGCAACGTATCAACTCTGTGGTACTACACTGACAGTGGTAGAGAATGAAAGGGACCTGGGGGTGGTTGTGCAGGCAGATATGAAGTTCTCTGAGCAGTGCAGACAGGCTGCAAGAGTAGCTCATGGTGTATTGTCAATGATATATAGGAATTTTTCTAGCAGGGATAAGGAGGTGATTATTCCCTTGTATAAGGCAATGGTCAGACCACACCTAGAGTACTGTATACAGGTCTGGAGGCCTCATTTCAAGAAGGATGTGGAGCTGCTGGAACGAGTACAGAGAAGGGCAACAAGATTAGTGAATGGAACAAAGGGGTGCTCTTACGAAGAAAGGCCTAAGTTTTGCAGCAAGGTGATCTGATGGAGGTGTATAAAGCCTTGAATGGTTTGAGCATGCTCAATGCTGATGGGATTCTTCCTCTTGCTCAGAATAATCACCTGAGAGGGCATAAATTCAAATTGAGGAAAGACAGATGTAGGATAGACATGCGGAAATTTGCCTTTAGCCAGCAGGTGGTTGGTTGGTGGAACAGACTTCCATCCCTTGTCGTGGACGTTGATAGCCTAAATAAGTTTAAGGCTCAGCTGGACAGGTATTTCGAACGAACAGAGGGGTGAAGTGCAAGTGGTTTTTTTTTTGTTTTTTTTTTGCTGATGCTGCGTAAGCTTGCTTTCTTGCATCTAATGCTAATGCATCATGGAACCTACTAGGCTTTTCATACCGATTAAGAAATATTGTTCAAGGTTTAGGCCTAAATGGATGTCAGATGAACTAATGAGACTCGATGCAGAGAAGAAAAAAGCATATGAAGCATATAAATTATCAGACAACACAGAAGCCTATGGTAGATATAAGATATTCTGTAATCATCACAAAGGAGGTTAGGCAAGCAAAGGCAGATTATGAGAAATCTTTGGCAAAGGATGCTAAGAAAAACAACAACGGTTTCTTTACTTATATAAATTATAGAAGGAAGGGGATGAATCAGACTGGTTCACTTGATATCAATGGTTCGACTGTTGATGGTCCTGCTGAGATAGCTGACAAACTGATTTGAATATTTTGCATCTACATTCACACGAGGAATTCTGTAGGGAAGTGGAGGAGAAAAGCTTATTAAACTCTAACAGGGAACTTAATGATTTTGTAATAACTGAGAGCAAAGTGGAGGAGAAATTGTTGAAGTTAAACATAAGGACAGCACCTGGGGTGGATGGGATATATCCAGTTATATTAAAGGCAGAAAAGGAAGTAAACAAACCGTCAGTTCCTTGGACTCGGGAGAAGTTGCAATGGACTGGAGATGTGCAAATGTATCCCCAATTCACAAAAGGGGATGAAAGGGTGACATGAGTAATTACAGACCTGTTAGTTTAACTTCTGTTTCAGTGAAAATAATGGAGTCACTGGTTAAAGAAGCATTGCGGTATCATCTAGACAAGACTGCAGTAATAATTCAGACATGGCATGAGTTTGTTAAGGAAAAGTCTTGTCTGGCAAATCTGATTGGATATTATGATGTGGTTACAAAGGAACTGGATGCAAAAAATTATTTTGATATCATATACTTGTATTTCTAGAAAGCTTTTAATACTGTTGATCACGGAGTTAAAACCTCACCGGGCCTTTAGCTAGCAGGTGATTGAGTGCTGGAATAAACTTCCATCTGTTGTTGTAGAAGTTGATAGCTTAAATAGACTCAATACAAAACTTGACAAACATTTGGAGTGAGTGGATGGGTGAAATAAGGATGTTTATTTTTTTTATTTTTTTTGGCCGATGCTATATAAGCTTGCTTTCTTGCATCATGTGCCTTTGCTAATGCTAATGGAAGACTACTGTACAGATGGAAGTCTGTTCCAGCAATCAACTACCCGCTGGCTAAAGGCAAACTTCTACACATCTATTCTACAACTATCTTTCCTCGATTTCAATCTATACCCCTCAGCATTGAGGAGCTCAAACCATTCAAGGCCTTATACACCTCAATCAGATCACCTTGCAAGTGCCTAGTCACAGATTCTGCAACTTGCTGAACTTAAGCTTCTCTTGGGAAGGGCACCCCTTTCTTCCTATCACCAAGCTTGTTGCCCTTCTCTGTACTCATTCTACCAACTCTAGACCCTTCCTAAAATAAGACCTCCAAACCTGTATGCAGTACTCAAGGTGTGGTTTGACACAAGAGATCATGGAGTTAAAAATTATTTCAAATTACAATTTATTAAGATTTTAAAATTAACAGGATATTATGTTTCCTAAAATTGGTATTTTCAGTCTCAGAATATTTTAAAACCGTAGAGGATAAAAATTTATCTAAATTGAAGGGCTGAACGAAAACTTCAAAAATCTGATTAAATGAAGAAAAATTATATTCTAGCAATAGTTTACTTTTCTTTTTTTTATTTATTTTATTTGTATTTTTTTTATTTTACTTATTTTATTTATTTATTTTTTTTTTAGCCAACGCGCATATAATGGATTAAATGTATATCCTATTGCACAGTCTGTTCAATTGTGTTCATTTGCCGACATGCATGTTGTGCTGGCACAAACATTCAAAATACATTCAGCTGTGCTCCGTCTGAACCGTGATAGAACCACCATAGTATCGAGTAAGACAAGTCAATATCAGCCCCACTTCGTTGGGGCTGATATTGACGTTTACTTCTGATGTATTTCTATCAAAAAACATACGGATTATTATTTGTGGTAAAAAGCTTTTCGTAAACTATTTACGTCAAATAACAATACAAAAAAAAAAAATCAATTGGCGTAAACACGAAACCGATATTAATATAACGGATCAACTACAGCAATTGCTATTGAATACGCAGAGAATGCGAAGCACGCAGGACTATGTGGTAACTCTGTGGTATCAAAACAATAACATAGTTACAACACAGCAAAATGCAGGAGCCCCAAAAACCAACCTCACACAAGGACCTATGTTACCACTACATGGCCCAAGTTATCATGTTATTTTGGCCAAAATTAACTAGCGCGAATAACCAATTTAACGCACTCATTCGTTATACAATACTCAAAATCCTTTCTATCACAAAAAAAAAAAAAAACCTCACCTCAATATATCACACACTAAACAGATTACACACAAACAGCTCACCAATATTGTTACAACCAAAAATAGTTAGCGTCCTTGTACGATTACTCATGCAAGGAGACGTCACAAAGAGTTATTTCCGTAATTGAAATAAAAACTACAGTGCTTGTTTTATTTTGCGAAATAAAATATAATAAAATTCGTCAATGTTGATGTTATATAAAGCTGTGAATGTTGGGAGCATCCGCAGAACGGAACCAAACCAAGGCAAACCTATACAAAGCTAAGTCCACAGTGCCCACGCGGAGCTACAATCGGTGTTGCAGTCCATATGAAAAAAGCATCGGATTTCATTATTGAGGCTCACAAAAATTGAGAAACCCAGTTGAACCTCCCAACTCGAATATCTAATATACAATCCCCCCCCCCAACTGCAATTGCTCGGTTGCTTTTAAGAAAATTGGTAAATCCGGCAATCCGCCAGTTAATCGTTAAATTTAGTTCGATTTTTGGGAATTCCCTAAATCACTCTTGTTGAATACACGGATGAGCCAAAACATTATGACCAGCGATTTGTTACGCAAATCGAAGCAACTGCAGGTAAAAGCAACTACGGCGCGTGCGCGGGTCGGGACACGGTATTTAAAAAAAACTGATACTGAGCTTCATTAATCAGTTTTAGTCTTGTTCTTCCGATGGGAAAGGCAGCGGACTTAAGCGAGTTTGACAAAGACCAAATTGTAACTGCCAGATGACTGGGTCAGAGCATATCCGGAACGGCATGGCTAGCGGGATGCTCACGGTCGCTGTAGTTAGTATCTACCGAAATTGGTCCTAGGAGGGGGGAACCCTAGAACCGCCGGCGAGGTGTTGGACAATCACGGCTAATCAATGATCGAGGTGACGAAGGCTCTCCCGAATGGTACGTGGCAAAAAAAGGACGACTGTGGCTCAACTCGCCGATAATTGGAATGATGTGTCACAACACACAATACTTCGAACCCTGCTGAAAATGGGACTGCGTAGCCGCAGGCCGCTCCAAGTGCCCAAATTATGATATTAGGGTCCCATATAAATTATTACATCTACCCATATTTATTTTGTCTGTAAATTATATGTGTTCTCTGGTCGATTTGCCTGTTTGTTGGACGAAAAAAATCCAGTTTCTGGGGGGGGGGAGGGGGAACCTTGATATCTACGACTGAGACTGACTGACTCAGCCACGAAGTGAAAAAGCACACTAAAGTTCCTCGCGTAATCGCAGGATTCGCACCCGTGCATTTTCCACCCAGTGTGATGAGGACGGTGACGATACTACTGTGCTAGAAAATGAAAAAGACATGGGAGTAATTGTGCAGTCAGATATGACGTTTTTGCCAGAGCAGGTCATGGGGCGTTGTAAATGATATACAGGAATTTTGCTAGCAGGGAAAAGGAGGGAACTAACCCTCTGTATAAGGCAATGGTCAGGCCACGCCTTGAGTACTGCGTGCAGGTGAGGGGAATGAAAGGATTCTCTTACCAGGAGAGGTAAAAGAATCCTTATACACCTCAATCAGATCACCTGCGAGGTGATCTGATTGAGGTGTATGAGGCCTTGAATGGGTTGAGCACCCTGAATTGTGATGGGATTCTTCCACTTGTTCATCTGTTCAGATTATGAACCTAAGGGTAAGGGGTCATAAATTGAAATTGAGGAAGAACAGGGGTAGAACAGATGTGCAGAAATTTGGCTTTAGCCAATGGGTGGTTAATTGCTGGAACAAACTTCCATCTGTCATTGTGGAAGTTCATAGGTTAAATCAATTTAAGGAGGAACTGGACCAATATTTAGAGGGTATTGTTTTGTAATTTTTTTTTTGGCTGATCCTGCATAAGCTTATACACTTGCTTCACATGCCACTACAACCACTACTACACGCGTAGACGCTCCGAGTGCCCATGCTAACCACGGTTCACCGGCGACAGCGCCAACAATGGGCACGACAGCATCGAAACTGGCATTTGAGTGATTGGAAGAAGGTCGGCTGGTCCGATGAAATGCGTTTTCTGTTGCACCATGTGGACGGCCGGATACATGGGAGTCGTTTGCCTGGGTAACTGACAGCACCTGGATGCACTGTGGGACGAAAACAACCCGGTGGCGGCAGTGTCATGCTTTGTGCAATGTTCTTCTGGGACACCCTTGATCCAGTCATCCATGTGTAAGTTACTCTGCGTCTACCACCTACCTAAATCCACAATTTCTTCCCATACCGGGAAGAGTTGGAAACTCTTCTTTTCTTTTAATTATTTAAATTCTTCATTAGCCATTTCTGGAGATTTGATTAAAAATCAGTAGAACCATTCACATCCTGAACTTAAAATTTTCATCCCAGCACGGTAACATAGTTGAAAATTATGAAAATGCTGAAAGTTCACAGGATGAGGTTAGCACGTCTGAGAGAGACGAATCGGAGACTTCTAATTCTCTGCTTCTTAGAGAACCTGGCAAATCCTCCTCAAAGAAAAAGAAGTCCAAGAGGAGGTCCAGAGTTCGTCCTCTCCGCTCCACTCACGCACAGACGAATAACAATTGTATATCACCTTTCATAGACCATAACTACTCAGCTTCCACCTTGGACCAAAAAATCTCTACACCAATAGCTGCCTCCATCCTCGAATCGATGGCCAACTCCACCTCAACTGCAGCCTTACCTGCAGCTCCAAATGCTCCTGTGACTGCTGCTCCTGAGATACGAGTCTCCTCAGGTGCTCACCAAACTCCATCAGCTCTGCCATTTCAACCTGCCCCAGCAGACCTTTTGGCTACGCAACTATCATCTGCTCAGGACCAAGTGGTCTCATCTGGGATCTCACTATCCAGTATGCTTGCCATTCCTGCACCACCTGTTCTGGTTGCCCCCTTTAATGAGGGAGACACCACCTCCCTCCATCAGACCATCTCAGTCTTGCACAGGAACTTGGTGGCACTCCTCAACCAAGACTCCATAAGATTCACCAAAGCCACTGAAAACTATGTCCAGGAACTTTGGACAAGCCTAGAAACAATCACAACAGCTCTTCTAATCGAGAATGAGAAACTAAAAACTGTCAACGAAGAAATCAAGACAAGGTCTACAATACTGGAAAAGGCCCTAGACGTCTGCACTAAGCTTCCGCAGTCTTCACCCGAGCGGGAACAGGGCCTAACCACAGAACCTGAATCATCTACAGTGCCCTCTTATGCCGTCGCTGTACTTAAGAACTTTCCAACCTCTAAACTGGGTGCCTCCATCCAAGGGCAGCCACCACAGACCAGTCGACAGAACCCCCAACATATAAGAAAGAGAACCCTGATAAAACAGCAGAATCTGGTAGTTATCAGACCCACTAACTCCAAAGAATCACATACAAGTGAACAAATCAAGACCAAAATAATGACAGAGTTGAAAGATGATCTCAAAACTACGAAAATAAAAACAATAAATAAAACTATAAATACAGGCATAAGTGAAACTAAGGCCCGACGTTCTCCCACTTTAGCCCCCATGGAGGCAGACCAGGTACTCACTAGTATATAGTTCACTCTGGCAGGTCCTGTCACCTAATTTCCTAAGATTTCAGTGGCTAGGACCTTAAAAAAAAAAAAAAAAAAAAATCGCGTACGCGTCGCGGCAGCGCTAGAAGTCCAAAATGTTGGGCAAAATTAATTTAGATTGGTGATTTTAGATTGTGTGGGGCGTGGTCACGTTGCTATCAGATAGAGTGGGGTGAAGGCTGAAGACTGGGGGGAAAATAGACAGAAATATGGAGCCGAAAGGGAAGGCAACTCCAGTTTACAGTGCGGCATGCCCATGCCCCACCAGAGGGAAGAAATAGAGTGGCAGGGTGGGGAGGGGACAGTTTACTGTCCCCTCCCCACCTGCCAGGAAGAGGTGAGCCAGTGAGCCAGACAAGAGAGCTGGCTCAGGTTGCCAATGTGGCCTGTGTGCATGGGTGGGAGCAAACCAGACCGCAAGGTCAGGTCCACACCATCCAGAAAAACTTGAGGCCCAGCAGAGGCGATCCAATGTTGGTTTGGCTGAACAGGTTGTGCAAAATGTCACAGTTGGTAGTCATTCATGGGACTGTTGTCCCGTCCGGTAGTCAATGTTCGTGATCGAAACGGAAACTAAAAAAGAAGCTAACAAAATTGTGACCAATGCAAAAATAACGACAATGGGTTTAAAGGCAGAGGAGCCAAAAAGGTTGGGTCCCTCTTTCATCATTTTTGACCTCAGTGACAACCTGACCCCACAGCAATTCACTGAGGAACTATACTGTAGGAACTTGCAGGAGTACTTCCCAGACTTAGAGGCAGATGCCTTAATCACACCTAAATACTCGAAAAAAGACAAAGGAGGAGGAGGCAAAAACTGGATTGTTCAACTGAACCCAATTGCCTGGAAGGTTCCTAAACAATCAAGCAAGGGTATGCATAAATTGGGGCAGCCACCGCTTTCGCGAACACGTGGCTGTGCCTAAATGCTTAAAGTGTTGCAGGTTTGGCCACACATCACACTTGTATCCAGACAGTGCCAACGCATTGTGCTGAAAAAGGCCACGAATTTAATAGGTGACCTAACAAAACCAAAGATCTTATTTGTGTGAACTGTAAAAGTTTAAAAATGAACTCAGCACCTTCCATCAGAGACAAAATAACTCCAACATATATAAAAGCCAAGGGTCAGTACCAACAACGGATCGATTATGGGGAGACACTTTAAAAAATTTAACTTCGAACAGGTAAAAATAATGCAAATTAACGCATAACGGGCCCGGGCTATGGTCGGCCAAATCGGGATTCGGGCAGACGAGGACAATACGGACATAATTATCCTGCAAGAGCCGTACGCCCTTAAGAACCAGGTCAGAGGCTATCCCTTGACCTACGAAGTCATCCAGGTGAAAGGGGGAAACCCCCTGGGCAGCAATAGTTGTACGAAACCCTGACATCACAGCCACGAAGATAACCCAACTTTGCACAGCCATATGTGTCAACATTATTACAGCGCTTGGAAACTTTTATGTCGACGCCCTATATTGCCGTCCAGGGGAAGATATTATCGGGGCTATAAGATACCTTCAAAGTGTACTAAACAATTTCCCAGGAGGGAGAATTAAAGTCGGGGCAGATGTAAACTGCAGGTCTCCCGCGTGGTACAGGACAACACCAGACCATCGAGGAGAAACAAATGGCCAAAGGAGTTTCGGAATCCTCAATCAGCCAAATAACCTCCCCAATTTCAGCAGCACCCTTTGGGAAGCCACCATTGACATTTCTCTTGCTACAAGAATCACAGCCAGCTCTATCTCCGACTGGAAGATCCAAAATAATTGGACGACCTCGAACCACCGAGCCATTACATTCCGGACCACAAAACACCACAATATACAACCCATTTCCAGAGTAATGCAACATAGATATGCAATAGAAAAAACAAACTGGGACACGTTCAGCGGTGCCCTGCTGGAAATGGTGGGACAACAGCAGCAGAAACTCAGAGAAACTCAAATCCAAACCTTCTTCAAAAAGAGATTACCACCGTATTAACACAAGTCTGCAATGGCACAATTAAAAGGAAAAAACCTTCTCCGGGATCAGTGCCCTGGTGGAACGAGGAGCTTCGAAGGATGAGAAAGGAAGTACAAACCAAACGGAAAGCGTTCCAAAGGGCAGGAAGATCTTGGCCTGATATGGAGGTCAAAGAACTTAAACAAGTATATCGAACAGCAAGAAACGCGTATTCGGAAAGAATAAAGAAATCAAAGTAGCAATATTGGGAGCGACTTATTATTATTATTATTATTTTAGGGTTGCCCGTAATTAAATACATTAACCCGTATTTGTGTCTGTAAATTGCGTATGTTCTATGTTTGATTTGCCTGTTTTGCTGGACGAAAAAAACCCTAGTTACTGGGGGGAGAAAAACCTTGCTATCTACGCCTGAGACCAACTAACTCAGACACGGAATGAAAAAAGCCCATTAAAATTCCTCGCGTCATCGACGAGATTCGAACCCAGGCCTTTTCCACCCAGTGTGGGGAGGACGGTGACGATACCACTCTGCTACCCGCGCAGACTGGGAGCGACTTGTCTCTTACCCGGAAAATTCTGGACCCCTGGAGGGTGGTGTATAAAATCACCACAAACAAACTCCCCAGGGGGGAAGTGAACACCGCTACGGAAACCCCACAGGGAAACCTAACCACCACCTGGAGGGACTCAGTCTCAAATATCTTAAACAACATTTTTCATCTAAACATTAATCCAACAACAACTGAGCAGCATGAGATCTGCAGAGAAAATGAAACGTATTGGACTGGACAAGTTGAACCACAGTTCACACAGGAAGAACTCCTAGCCACGGCAGCTCTTATCAAAGGAAAAAAATGTCCGGGGCCTGACTTGTTCGAGATTGAGATTGTGGAGCTTGCCCCGGAGCTATTGCTGCACCTATTCAATCTCTGCCTACGCACTAGCATCTTCCCGGATGACTGGAAGGTTGCAAATATGAAACTGATCCTTAAAAATCCGACAAAACCACCAAATCTACCAAGTTCATACAGGCCCATAGCCCTATTGTCCGTATGCGCAAGCTCCTAGAGCGTCTCCTCCATGTACGGATCCAAAGCCACTATGAGAAAGCGAACCTAGTATCACCAAACCAACATGGTTTCAGACTAAGGCGTTCCACTACTGATGCTCTACAGGCACTGCTCACTGAGGCCCACCAAGCAGACAGGAAATACTTCCTGATGATTACAATTGATTTCGCGGAGGCGTTCAGCACCCTTTGGTGGCTGAGCGTCCTCCACAGACTCAAGCAAGCAAATGTACCGGGCAATTTGTACAATATCATGAAAAACTACTGTCAAATAGCGTGATCACAGTAAACGCTCCTTATCAGAAACTCACAAGATGGATACACCGTGGCTGCCCCCAGGGCTCGGTCCTGGGGCCAACCTTATGGAACATGGTGATAGACGAATTTCTATGCCTTAACTCGGGGAGGTTCGTTCACAAGCCTTCGCTGATGACCTCATCCTGACTGTGGCTGCAAGTTCCAGGGCCCAGCTTGAGACCTTGGCAAACCATGCACTCCAAATCCTCCAAGACTGGGCAAAAACACACTGCTTGACCATATCACCATCAAAAACAAACTCTCTGCTTCTTAAAGGAACTCTCTGTATTACAAGACCACTACAGATTAAAATTGGAAACAAGACCATAAAGTTGTTGGATCAACTGAAATATCTTGGCATAGTACTAGACAGAAAACTCTCCTTCCAAGCTCATCTCAAATACATCAGAACCAAAGTAAGAAACTATACTGCCATGGTTGCTAGGATATCCCATCGGGACTGGGGTTTCACCAAGCGAACCCTCTCATTGTATTACAAGGCTATCTTCATCCCTGTGATTACGTATGCAGCGGGAGTTTGGTTTGGCAAGGCTACGACTGCAGTAAACAGACGAATCCTGGATTCCACTCAACGCACGGTCCTGCTCTCCATTTCTCGTGCCTGCTGCACTGTGAGTACTCACGCCCTCCAGGTCCTGGTGGGAGCCCCTCCCCCTCGACCTGGAATTGGTGAGAACTGGAATGTTGTATCATCTGTCTATGGGCATGTCTCAGACCTGCTTGGGATTCGAGCTGAATCTTACCAACAACCAAAAAATAGAGAAGAGGAGGCTTCAAGCACACATGCAGTGGGTGTGGCAGGTCCGCTGGACAAATTCAACCAAGGGGGAAATCACCAGGAGATTCATCCCAGATATTGCAGAGTCTATCCAAAATCCCCAATATGGTTTTCTCCAGGCCTGTATGCCACATATTTGCTTACTGGCCATGGTGCAATAAAGACAAAACTAACAACCTTTGTCCTAGAAGAGGACCCAACATGCTCCTGTGGAGGAAATGAGGACTGAGATCACCTCATGCACGAGTGCCCGCTCTACGATGACCTCTGCTGCCAGCTTATCACAAAGCTGACTTATATACCAAAAGGCAAAGAAAACCACCTACTGGATACTAAGGAAGAGTATCAAGCTCTCACAAACGATGCACAGGAGCTTTTCTTGAGAGAAGACAACTAATCGCAGCAACGTGATAACCCTCTACTAAATGAACCCAGGGACCCTGATGGTACTGGAACAAGGCAGCTAAACTTGACCAGCATTACCATCATTTGTGTGAACTACCATACATTCTCCAAAGATGTCACCCACCAAAGAAAACTACCAAGTGAAGAACCTTTGAATAGGGACAACCCACAAATTAAGACAATCTAAGAAAGACAAAAGGTTCTTATACTGCTGGACTTAACTCTCACGGATGTGACCAATAAGACAATCTTCTAGATAAAGACTGACAACCCCACGGGTGTGCCATTAGATGACAACTGCTTTTCTTGGCCAACTAGCATTCTGTGGGGGGGTGGAAAAACAAGAAATGATACTTTATATATTTTGTTTTTATTTTATTTATTTATTATTTTTATTTGTTTTTTCCCTTTTAATGTTTATCCACTTTATTCTTATTTCCCCCACTTACGCATCTGACTTTTACTTCCTAGGAGAATGCCAAATTCAAGGGAACTTCTCGATTAATTATAATTCCCTTCGGAAGAGATGGGTGTTCCAGGATGACAAACTACACACACAAATATATAATATAACATAGTTTATTTACATATATATACAACATAAAAAAATGAACAAACTGAGGCATGTACTATTAATATTCAACTTTGTCTACTTAGTATTAGCTATATATATACAATTACGTACATTGGTTATACTCTATTAATGTTATCCTTTCCTTTACAACGCAAACGATATTAGTACATCAACTGTTATAGTTTCTTCCTTGCACATGATCCATAATTTCCTTACAAACTCCATAATTCTTACCTTATACACTGGTCTAGGACTTTACCCTCCCCTTCCAAAAAAAAAATGCTAATCATACCTACATTTTTCAGGAAACAATTTATGACGAATATTCCCTTTCTCTCCTTTGCTTATAACATAACATATGTTTTATTATTAATCAAAGCCACTACTATCATTAACACCCTTTTTCTTCTTCTTTAGCTCCTTTCACTAATTACAAAGTTATACCTGTCAAATTTCTATTATTATTATCTAACTTATCTCTCTCTCTACATTTTTATATATATAATTTTATACATGTATATATGTCTCTTAGTATCTTAAATCTCCACTAATCTGTTATTAGGGTCCTAAAGTCCTTTAAGATAACGAGAATACTATGTTAGTCACTTACTTAAATTTCCTCTTAGTCAGCTTTGCTGTTTTGGATCCTTCCACTCTTAGTTGGAAATGTCATCATCGTATATCAGGGCATTCATTCTAGAACTCCTAGCGAATTTTCTAATGAGGATCACAATTCTGGTATTCTGATGGATCACTGTACACCTTAACTGGGCTGGCACGTTGCATACTATCATACTCCGTCGAAATGGGGACTGCTATCTTCATCCTGAGGCCTTTTTCCAACTTACACGGGCTACTTCCATTCGCCACTTTATCGAGCTACTAATTCCGAGTTTTCGCTCCTTTCTCTCGAGCTACTGATTCTACGGATTTCGCTCCCTTTCTCTCCACCTTATTAAAACCTTTCACAAGGAAAAACTCATAGGGTGCTACCCTCGTTTTCCCGCTCCACCTATTAAGAACTCTTTCAAGAAGAAAACTTCACAGGGCGCTACCCTGCTCTTTTCCCACCACGACCAAACACTCTAGATGCAGTCATTGTCATGGCGGATTCGACCTTCCCTTCCTCCAAATATTGATCATAGGGCATACATCGGCTTTACAAAGTTCCTTTAAATTCATCAGCCACTGCTTCAAGAGATATCCACAACTGTTAACTGACACATATTTCCTGCCACAACAGAACCCTCAACTGTCCATGTTACTAACTCATCTTCGCAAAACACCCCCAAATTCTCAACTGTGTGTTGTGTCCAAACTATCTCACCCAACTATCAAACACCGACAATAACTCAACTTAGCATAACATTAACCCATTTCCATTAATACCCACATCACTCCATTCTGTCTCTAACTCACATTTTTACAAAACCACCACAAGAAGGCTCACCTTCCACATAGCTCAACTCAGGCATCTCCTTCTACTCACATTTTATAACACGACAAAAAACTCAACTCTCAGTCTTAACTCAATTTCCCAAACGCCGACAAGAATCTAAACTTAGTCTCCCCCTAACTCATTTCCACACACCCCCACATACTCAACTCGGGGTTCTGCCTGTTTCTAACTAATCTTCATAACCACCCACATAAAGCTCAACTGAGGGATCTGTCTCTGTTCCCCCCCCCCCGCTCACTCACTTTTTGTTTCTCTGAATTACGTACCGCCCTTGTATGTCAGTTCTGCCCCTTATTTTTTTCCTATAACCAATCTTCTCCTTTTTATCAACTTTCTTTCTGCCCTATTCGTCCTTCCTCAAGCTAATTTTACTATGTACAATGCAACCTCTTATTTTAATAAATTATAAATTTTCCCAGATTGTCTGTTCCTTTGAAGCGCGCCGCTACTTTGTTTGTGCTTTTAACAATTTGTTTTACACTATCTTCTAAACCTGCGATCGCCGACAGCCGGACGCCAATTTTAAAATCTCACTTGAGCATTTGACCCCTATTTACCACCTGGCTGGTCTCCGGGGGTCCTCGATCAAAAGGAATGTCCGACCGATTGTGTCCTTCACTTATTGTTCTGTCCTAGCCTAAATTGTTCGCACCTCCTCGTCAGTAGCTCTGGCTACGTTCGGCCAGTAGTCTCCCACGCTAACCTTTACTATTACCTTGTCTACATTTAATCCCTTTGCCTGTGACCCATTATCTAATTAGAATTTGTGGCCAGTACTGTTCTGCTGCCCCATATTGCCATTTCTTAATCTTTATTTTACATTAATCTCACTTTTTTTCTAAAATATTAAACATGTAAGATTTTACATCTTACAATTCCGAACTGGGTACCCTAACTTGGTTCACTTAATTCCCCCTCCCCTGGTAGGGAAGGGCGGGGAAAGGTTTCTGTCTCCTCCCCCTCCCTGTCACCTCCTTTTTCTTCTGGTGGGGCCAGTTCCCACTGCACTTTCTGGGGTTGCCTTCTCTATCATCCCCATATTTCTATCTGTTTCCCCCCCTTCCTCAGTCTTCACCCCAACTCTGAATATGCATTTTATTTATTTATTTATTTTTCTTTTTATTATTATTATTATTTTTTAAATTATTATTATTATTTTTTAAAATTATTATTATTTTTTAAAATTATTATTATTATTTTATTATTATTATTTTTATTATTATTATTTTATTTATTATTATTTTTATTATTATTATTTATTTTTTTAAAATTGATTAATTAATTTATTTTTAATTTATTTTTTTTAAGGCCTGTTGCACTGAAATCTTAGGGAATTAGGTGGCAAGCAGGGCCTGCCAGAGTACTTACTTCTAATGCGATCCCTCTATGCCTGACCTGCCTCCTCGGGGCTAAGTGTGGGCAACGGACCTGCCTCCCACGAGGGGGCCCAACGACTAAAAGGTCAGAGGAACAACACAACATGACACTACACAACATAAACATGTACCTTACACTTTTTAAAATCTCTGGCCTTCACAGTGTTCTGTGTTTCACAAACAGAGTACACAACACGGAGATGGGGGGAAACCCCTGGGGCCGTTAGACATTGAACACTTTACACTTTACCTAAATCCACACGACGACTCGAACTCCACAAGGCTCTCTAACAGCAATGTGGGAGGAATCAGTCAACAACCTCCTAAACGCAATACTGAAGGAACCAGCACATCCATCCAGTGAGCAACTCAAGCTGTGCAAAGAAAACGAAGACTACTTCACAGAACAGAGGGAACAACCATTTACAATGGAGGAACTCCAAGAAGTGGCTGCCCGGATCAGGCCCAAAAGATGCCCCGGAAGAGATATGCTTGAACCAGAAATAATAAAAAGGTTTCTGACCTAGAACCCTTACTTCTCTTAAGGTTGTACAATTACTGCCTGAAGGCTGGCTACTTCCCTGTGGAGTGGAGCACAGCAAATGTCAAATTAATTCTCAAAGCCCCAAGCAAAAATCCAGCACTCCCGGAATCATATCGACCCATAGCGCTCCTAACGGTTTTAAGTAAGCTATATGAACGGCTCCTTCATAGATGGATACAACACTACTACTCCACTGCCAACCTTGAGGCAAAAAACAAATTCGGATTCAAGCCAGGTCACTCAACTGTCGATGCAATGAGAAACCTACTGACATCAGGGAATGATTGCCAACAGAAGTACTTTCTCGCTATTGCAGTGGATTTTGCCGGGGCGTTCCACTCACTTTGGTGGCCGAGCGTCCTGGGCAGGCTCAGGTCCCAAGCAACCTTTATAATAATATCAAAAGCTATCTCTCACACCGAAAAATAGAAGTGAAAGTACAATACCAACAGATCAGCAGGAACTTCCACAGGGGAAGCCCCCAGGGTTCTGTGCTCGGACCACTGCTGTGGAATATAGTATTTGATGATTTTCTGAACACTGGCCTTGCGGAGGTGGTAACCCAAGCATTTGCAGATGATTTAATTCTCACTGTGACGGCAGATAATAGGGCATAACTTCAGACTCGAGCAAATCAAGCTCTCTATACTCTACAGTGGTAGGCTACGGAGAACTTTCTACAGATCTCGCCTGCCAAGACGACTTCCATCTTGCTTAGGAGAACATTGGACATAAGGAGGCCACCGCAAATTAAAATAAATTGCGCAATCAAATTCGCCCAACAAATGAAATACCTCGGGATCATTTTTGACAGCAAGCTCACATTCCAACCGCACCTCAGGCAACTCAGGACCAAGATTAGGAACTACTCGGGCCTGATTGCACAAGTCTCATGCAGGGACTGGGGGCTGAGTAAACAAACCATGTTGCTGTACTACAAGACCACTTTTCTCTCGGCGATCACATACGGTACACCAATATGGTACCATAGAACCAGACTAACCACTAACAAAAGAATACTGGACTCGACACAATGAACAATATTTCTCAAAATCACCCGAGCCTGCAATATTGTAAGCACGGAGGCGTTCCAGTTTCTTACCACTGGATCTCGAAGTGGTCAGATGCGGACTAGCATACTAAATATCGAGATTCAGATTCAGGTCGCAGAGATTCCTACTCTGCGACCTAGTAGGTCGCAGAGTAGGAATCTCTGCGACCTACTAGGCTTTACGATTGAACCCACAAATATAAAAATGGAAAAAGCTCGGCTCTTGCCACACTTAAAACAGGTGGACAGACTCGACCAAAGGGGAGGTGACACGACGCTTCATACCTGATGTAGACAGCGTTTTCCCGAAACTACCTGTATGGTCACACCCAGGCCTACATGTCACCTACTTATTGACGGGTCACGGCCCCTTCTACGAAAAACTGAACATCTCTGGGCCTCCTGAAAGATCCCAACTGTTCATGTGGCGAACCGGAAAGCTGGACCCACCTCATGCACGAATTTACAAACTACGAAGACCTACGTGGAAACTTAATAACAAGATTGACCTACCTGCCGCGAGGCCAGGAGCATCATCTCTTGGACACAAGCGAAGAATATAAGAACTTTTTGCCAGAAGAAGAACCTGTTCTTCGATCAGGAACTAAGGGCACAGTAAGCCTTGTAGCAGACATTTAACTTCGACAACAACCGGACTATGAGCAAATACACCAGCATTGAAACCCAAAATTGTCTGACCCAACCAACCTACTTTAATAAGACGCACACCACAGAAACGATGGGCTCACTGGATGAAAATGGCACTGGACCGCCCTCCCTGATGATGGAAACAGGATCAACGGACAAGACTCATCTGGGATGCAAAGGAGACATTCTACGAGACACTACCCCGGTGGGGTATATAACCCATAAAAGTGACTAACCTCAACCTACCTGGATGGACATATGGCCCATGAATATGGAGGCACTGGTTCCGATTGCTTCGTTGGACCCATATCTTTTCCCCACCTTGAACAGCAGATTTGCTGCCAGTGCGCCAATTGGCGACCGAGCTGGGCACTCTTTCCTGGCTTTCTATTCATTCCACTTCCCTGGCAGGGGGGGTGACTGTCCTCTTGTCTCCTCCCCTCCTCAAAATCTGATTTTCCTACTTGAGTAGGAACTCACATAAATACTCCTCTGGGAATGGGACTGGCATTTGACTTGTCAAATGCAGAATCATGCCATTAGGCAACTGACTTTGTGGGTCACTTGACCTCACAATGTTTTCTCTTTTTCCTGAGGTAGAGTGCCCCCCCCCTTTTTGGGGGAAAGCCCACCCTACCTCGCCCACTTTCTTCTGCTTACCTTCTTTTTTCTCCTCAATCTCTCACCCCTTCTCCTATTTCAAAAAAGAATTTTTTTCTTTTCGCCTTCCCTGGGAAGCTCAGACCCCTTTTTTTGGGGGAAGCCTACCCTACCTCACCCTCTTTCTTCTGCTTACCTTCTTTTTTCTCCTCAATCTCTCATCCCTTCTCCTATTTCAGAAAAGAATTTTTTTTTCACCCTCCCTGGGAAGCTCAGGCCAATCCCAGGGTTGGCCAGCCAGAGTTCTCTCCCCAATTACCTGGTCCGGCTCCCAGTGCCAGTGACGGTAACTAGCGGTTTGTGGTGCTCCACAGATTCTAGGCTAAGCGGCCCTATGAACAACATAACCCGCACTAAGCAAACATGAACATACACTAACATATGCTATCTGGCCTTGACAGTACTGTCTTACTTCACATGAGATCCAAATGCAGAGTTGTGCGAAAGCACCGGTCCCACTTATCAAAAAACACTATGTCACTATGTCCTCACCACCCCCATTTTTCCCTCTGGTGGGGCATGGGCATGGGCATGCCCCAGTGACACCTATGGGGTCGCCTTCCCCATTGACACCATATTTGTCTCATTCCTCCAATTCTTTAGTCTCCCTCCCCTACTCTATCTGTACACAAGCTATTGCCCTACACGTCCAAATTACTGTTTGCCAATAGTTTCGGCCTTTCAAATCCTAGCGCTCTGATTCCCCCACGCGACAGATAAAAAAAAAAAAAAATTTTTCTTTTTTTTTCTTTTTTTTTCTTTTTTTTTTTTTCAGGGTCCTAGCCACTGAAATCTCAGGAAATTAGGTGGCAGGACCTGCCAGAGTAAATAATTATAATGCTGATATACCAGGCCTGCCTCCACGGGACTACGTTCGTTGACACAGTTCTGCAAACACTCTGAATTGTCAACAGCATTGTTCAGGCGCTTCCGTAGCCAGGTGGGAAGGAGCAGCAGTGCGTAGCACACGCTTCTTGATTAGACCGGGGTTCGAGCCCGTCACCACCAAATACGGAGAATGCGGAA
The DNA here is from genome assembly GCF_048544385.1 of Mastigoproctus giganteus. Lineage (NCBI taxonomy): Eukaryota > Metazoa > Arthropoda > Arachnida > Uropygi > Thelyphonidae > Mastigoproctus > Mastigoproctus giganteus. The sequence goes on from NC_143576.1 coordinate 19,379,398, forward strand.
AGGTCAGGGAATGACCACCGCATATTCCCGGAGCAATATGGCCTTAGTTGCTAATGCTCCTAAAAACCAAATAACAAACAACAAACAGCATTGTTCTTTGCACAGAATTTAACTTGGCTTTAAACTTAATCTTATTCACACAAGTCACCAATACTGATGATACATAAGTCACTATTGGTAGAAAAACTGCCGTATAATAAAGATTTAAAACTGATCTACATAACCCCCAATGTGATCTAGAAATCCGTATTACTGCTGCATCCGTAGCAGTAATCTGATCTAGAAATCCGTATCACTACTAAAACGCTTAATTTTATTTATCAAATAATTCAAATGTGGAACAAAGGTTAACCTAGCATCTAATAAAACACCTAGATACTTAGTTTGGGTAACAAATTGAATTTGCTTATAATTTAACAAAATTTTTGGTGGTCGATTGATATCAAGGCGATTGATATTTGTATACATATATGTTAAATAAACCATTTTTGTTTGTTAATATTTATGTCTTGACCATTCTTTCTAATTACATTCAATTCACTGAACAATCATTTTTTTAAAGAATCATTAATTGCGGCATTTCGGGTGAGCGCTTAGCTAAGAGGTGTCCCGGGATGAAAAACACAACGCTTCTAGATGTTCCAGGAGTAAATTTAGAACACTAGATTAATCTGTCCTAACTAAATCGCTAGTCGATCAGATCGAAGCCCAGACCTCCTGGAATGCTAATGTTAGTGATGAGTTTGTCCGGAAACCATTTTATATACACTTGAATGTTGAGTAATTGTAATAGTTGATTGTCTTAATCGCTAGGTGATAAAGGTTATCCGGCGAACATACTATAACGGGAAAGCCTGTGAACAGGTGAAAATTCATAAAGCCACTTAATCACTGGAAAATCAATCTCTCAAACAACTTGCCTAGGTTTCGTAACAGCGCTATTCGTCGAAAACTCCCGGGGCTTGTTTTTTCTTTATCTGTTTTCAACTATTTCGGAAGGGCACATTTCGAGAAAACAGGAAACGTGACTTCCAATAAACATTTGTTTTACATATTAAGCAGAACTGGAGGGTATATCTCTATTAACTTACTGATACTGTTGGTCTCAATTAAATCAATCCCCAGAGTTTTATCAACATTTACTGGTAAGGACACTCCATCACCGATACCCTGCAAAACATTGTCAATGCTGCCACAACAACAGATCAGAAATACTTCCTCGACATTGCAATGACTTCGCCGGGAGGGTTGACACCCTCTGGTGGCCAAGCGTCGGCAGGCTCCGTGAGGCCAACCTTCCAATCAACCTATTTAAGTGCATAAGTACATATCTGTCCAAATATTATTTTCAAAAGATGTTGTCACATCTGACATATACCATAAGAACCTACAGAATTTCGGCTTCAAATTTTATGAAGTCAAAGAACCCATCAATCTCACGTCTAACACAGGAACTAAAGACACCTCAACAAATTGGGTCGTTGGCTTCCCTGCAAAACTTCTAAAATGCCATTTTGAACAGGACAGAGTTTACTTTGGGTATCAAGCCCATAATTACCATCGGTTTACCATAGTGAACAAATGCTTTAGATGTCTGGCTTTTGGCCATTCATCCCACAACTGTAATCAAAAAGTAGTGTCATGTTGTCCTTGTGATATGGGAGGACATGTATATTCAGACCGCCCTCAAAAACAGGATAGACCAAAATGCATCAACTGCAAGAGGCGTCATAAGCCCTCCGTAAGGAACACTTCGTGTCTAGAATATATTAGAGCACTGGAACAGGCTAAAATAAGACCATCAATGAGTAACTTCGACCAGACCTCTGCCCTTAATGCAACTTTCCCTAACCATGAGGATATTACCATACTGCAGCTGAATGCTCATGGCTCCAGGAATGTCACAAATGAAGTCCGAGTGCAATCACTGAGAATTCATAAGACTTGGTATGCTTACAACAACCTTATTTTTCCAGAAGTCTCCATGGACACAACTCAAAATTAATGGGTGTCCCAATCTCTGACGGGATCACACATGCTGATGCAAAACGTCCAAAACTGCAATAGTGGCATTTAATACCTCCTTTGACATAACAGCTACCTCTTCCTTGTGTATCCCGAATGCTACATGTGCGCATATCTTGTCACTTTCTCATACTTTTTATTTGGTATCACTCTACTGTTCTCCGTCTGAAGATATCCTCATCTCCCTGAACTATTTAGAGTATATCATTGAAAAATTATGCCCATCACCAATCATTATAGCTGCAGACTCTAATGCCAAGTTTCCATTATGGTTTAGTACCTCCACTGACCACCGAGGACTACAACTGGAGAACTTCATACTGGCACAAAACCTGCACGTCCTAAATATATCCAACCAACGCAATACCTTCTTCAAAATAAATGGTGAGCTTAACATCGTCCTGACTCTAACAACTGCAAGCATCACTAACAAAATATTAAAGTTAGCTGTGATTGAGGATCTTACATGTAGTGACCACAATACAATTTCATTTAAAATTACAACAAATTTACAAAATCGGAGGTTGCCTCCTCAAGACTTGAGAAGATTTGTTATAAGGCATATAAAATGGCCGCTGTGCTCAGAATCAGTGAAACATGACTTCCGTGACGAAATTTTGATTCATTTAATAGTAAAGAATAAGGCTTCTACTTCTAAACTGCCTTAGTAAGAGCAACTGAACTCAACTAAATGAATAACTTTAAAGAACTCAACCGTTCTCCAGCTAACGATTTTAAGAAGACGTGTTTACAGATCAAGGAAACTCTATCAAAGACAACGCTCTTGGCCTCCTAATGAAGTACGAAGACGCGGAAATGAATACAGAATCATAAAACATCAATATAATCTCGAAATATAAAAGCAAAAAATCGCTCCCTTGCAGACTTGCAGACCTCCAAATGTAGACACATCGAACCCGTGGGGGACTACTCTATAAACTTAGCAGAGATATAGAGACAAGAGGGACATATAAAGATAGAGACAATTCATATCTATAACTCCATACTAACTACCGACTCTGAAACCCCGACCTGGTATGACACTGTCACCATGATTCTGGATAAAATTTTCCCTCATGATGATCACTCAATAGACTCTCCCACTCAATCCATAACAAGAATCCTCAATCTTCAATACGCCTCTACTGTGGATACTGACCTGTTTATTCAACAAGGGCTTCAAAAGCCCTAAAAAAATTATTGTCCAAAAATGTCCTGAATGTGACTTGCTGGAGAATGCTGTCATTAAAACGTTTGGAGAAATTTATCCTAACATCCTGTTAAATCTCTTCAAGAAATTACTTCTTTGTGATACTTTTTCCCGCCTCTGAAAGAATGCCCTTGTCAACCTAATAAAAAAACCCAATAAACTCCTATCGGATACCAGAGCCTTCCGCCCCATCTTTCTCCTACCGAATTTGGGGAAACTCTACAAACGACTACTTGCCCCAAGAATCTATTGAACCTTCCTCGCTCAAGATACATTTTCAGCTCACCAGTATGGATTTGTTAAGGGCAATTCCAGTGAAGATGCAATTCTTGCGTTAAGAAATTGCATTCAGAGTTCCACATCAAAATATGACATTGCTATCTTCATAGACTTTGAGGATGCTTTTGACTCCCTCTGGTGGGAGAGTGCCATCGTAAGTCTTCGTCTCATGCTCCTTGTACCAATCTATTTGATCACAGATCCACACAGGTTACTTCAAAAACTTGCAGCATAACGCGAGTTGTCAATAGAGGGTGTCCTCATTGTTCTGTTTGGAGGCCATTCCTCTGGAACATTACACTCAATGCATACCAGACATTTTGATTTTGCTACTCCATTTGCATATCCGATGACCATGTCATTGTCTACTCTGGCAACTCCGGGCAACTAATTCAAGAAAGCGACTCTCCAGTTTTAAAGGATCTCATCGAATAGGCAACTGCTAACACACATAAAATTTCTCCATCCAATCCCTGCTGATGATTTTTAAAGGTCAACTAAACATTCATCGTCCTCCTATCTTGAAAAAAGCTCACAAGCAAATACCATATGTCATGCACTTAAAACATCTTGGTGTGACCATTGATGGTAGATTTAATTTTATTCTCCACATAAACCACCTAATAGATAAAATCAAGAAATTTACTATGGCTATTGTTCAGATTACGAGAATTGACTGGAGGCTTGGACGCATAGTTCTTCTCTTATATTACAAGGTAATATTCATATCCTCGCATTCATATCTTAATTCTGTCATACCAAACTGTGCTCCTCCTGTTTGGTATGACAGAATTAAGAACATTAAACTGAAATCAAAATTACTCGTTTTGAAAGATCCGTGATTCTTACAGTGCTCCGTGCCTGCAGGGCTGCCTCAACTGATGCCCTGCATGCCATTCCTGGAATACAATCTATGGACTTGCACATTTTACAGCATCCCTTCTGTTACTTTCAAAAACTTTAAACCTCCATGGAATTCTAAGGAATACAGAATGACATTCTTGCAGACGCAAAGGCTGAAAAAGACCAGATTTGGTCTGAATTAATGAAAATTTGGCAAGGTCATTGGGACACAACCCCTAAAGGCAGAATTACATATAAATTTATATCAGATGTCTCCTTTACTCGGAAAAAGAAAAATTTCCTGTGGTTCTCTACAAACCTCTATACTTCATTTATCATAACCGGACATGGCTCTTTTAAAACTTTCTTTTAAACTTTTAAACTCTTTCCGTTCAGAATAAGCAATACCGGTTCTTACCTTTATCTCCAACTGGAAGCCTGGAATCTCCTGCTCTATCACTGCCCTTTTTACCCTGACCTACGGAAATCCTTACAAGACCGTATAAACACTTTCTCGCCTGGAAATGAAAAACATCTAGTAGACTCTGATTCACACCTCGGAATCCTACAACAATTTACTTTTATTTGCTAGAAGAAAAGCTCTGTTGACCAAACCCACTTCAGCTTCAGCACCACCTCCAGTGGTGCCTCCAGCACCTTCAGTAATGTCGTCAGCTTCAACTGTCAGCATACCTCAATGAGTGGTGTCTTACAAAGTTAAAATCTTGTCACCTTGAACAGCTCTTAAAAGATCATCTGTTTGAAGATCCACTACACATTCTTTTTTTTTTTTTTTTTTACTTTCATAAGTCCTCAAGCCTACGCAACCTGAGGATTGCTGGCACCCACTGGTATTGCACTGCCCTATAGTGGGTGCGGGATTTGTCCAATCTTAGACAATTCACTTATATATATATACAGGGTGTCTCAAATATACACGACATAACTTCAGGAATGAGTTCCTCATATGTAGACAATAAAAATATTTTATATCAACATAGTTCCGGAAATGCTTGGTTTCCGAGTTTTGAAGGTGTTTTGAACAGTTAAATGTCATTCTGTGACTGTTCACATCACCTTATAGTAATTGTTCAAAATGTCCACCTTCTGCCTAAATACAGGCCTCACATCGACGTCTCGTGGATTCGCGAAGATGATGCCAAATTCCTGGCATGTTTCGTATTGTCTCACAACCTGCCAATTCGATTGCGCAGAGTTTCCACATCAGCCACCAGAGTCGAATACACCAATAACTTTAAATGGCCCCACAAAAGGAAATCTAGTGGGTTTAAATCATTGAGCGTGGAGGCCAGGCAGTTGGTCCAACTCTACGTATCCACTGACCAGGAAACTTTCGATTCAGGTAATTGCGGGCTAGATGACTGCAATGTGAGGGAGCGCCACCGTGCATGAAGTGTGCTATCACCTGAGGGAGATAAAACATTCCGGTTAATAACTCGGGAAACTCATTCCTAAAGTTATGCCGTGTATTTTTGAGACACCCTATATATATATATATATATATATATATATATATATATATATATATATATGAATATTATAAAAATATGACAAATAAAAATAAAGAACTATATATATATATATATATATATATATATATATATATAATTATTATTATTATATTTTTTTCTCTCTTTATCTGGTTCACCAGTCTGGACAACTGTGGGTTTGATTTTATTTTATATTTACCATCATCACTATTTTCTTTCTTACTTTATTTATTTATTTTACTTTTATTTATAATGTTTTTTTTTATCTTATTTTATTTTATTTTCATTTTTTATTTATTATTTATTTTTTTTTACTTTTATGTATAATTTTTATTGTCTTATTTTTTTTTTTTTTTTACTTTTTTCTTTTTTTATTATTATTTAATTAGTTATTATTATTTTTTTCTCTAAGCTGTTACGCTTTGTTTGGGTAGCTGTGGTTACGGGATTTTGCTGTCAGTCACTGGTATAGCGCTACCTCTGGTGGGAATATGGTTTTAGTTGCTAATGCTCCTAAAAACCAAATGACAACAACAACATAACCTTTAAAAAATTTCTTCACTTTAAATATTGGTTTCTCTGCTGGATTTTATTTAAAAACAACTTTCGACTACTGTGATCAAGAACGTTTTTGGTGGAATGTGTTAGTTGGACGAAATTTCATGTTTCCATAAAAATGAAAAATTTAGCACTGTTTGCAACGCTTTTAATTTGGACAGATTACCCAGAGCTATGTAACCCTCACAGGATGGACGATTTCCTACAGGCCCATTAGAATTGTTTGTTTTTGGGCTATCACCACTTAATTCCGCTTTCCGCTGCTTACATTATTCTGTGTTATGTGGTTGATTTGCGTGCTTTTTGGTCAAAAAGCCGGAGTTTCTGGGAGAAAAAACCATGCTACCTTTTCCAACTTACCGAGCCACATGAAACGGTGTCCATAAAAATTATTCGCATTATCGTCGGAATTCGAACGCAGTTCTTGTTCACCTGGTATGTGGAGGACAGCAGTTCTACTGTCTGTGCTGCCCACTAATCTCTTCCTGATCCTATCAATAACAGAATTTCATAATTTCAAATTCCATCAAATATCAAAAGGATTTTTGAACTTCCTTTCAGAATTATTGATGATATAAATATAAATGCGAAAGGCATTTAGGATCTAAAACACGGTTCAGATCAGAAAAATTAAATGAATAATAAAACTGCTCATGTGCACTGCTGTAAAAGAAAAATATTCAAAAATTTATAACTCTTTGTTTGCAGTTTATACAGTTTAAAAGAAAACAACAAAAAAATCACTGCAAGTATTAAAACAGTGATTGTCCAGACCTACGGGAAAATTCGCAGGTGTGTGTGACAACAACAAACACAGCCAATTAGCAAAAAAAAAAAAAAGCGCATAAACCGTGGTTCGAATCCAATCAGTATTAGGTTATTCTTTTATGCGCTTTTTTTTTTTGCTAATTGTCTGTGTTTGTTGTTGTCACACACCTGCGAATTTTCCCGTAGGTCTGGACTATCACTGTTTTAATACTTGCAGTGATTTTTTTGTAAAGTTGTTTTCTTTTAAACTGTATAAACTGCAAACAAAGAGTTATAAATTTTTGAATATTTTTTTTTACAGCAGTCCACATGAGCATTTTTATTATTCATTTAATTTTTCTGATCAGAACCGTGTTTTAGATCCTAAATGCCTTTCGCATGTTGCCGCCTATTCAATCTCAGCCTGGGTCCCAAGGGATTTTGCTTCCAGAAATTCAAAGTTCTCCACCGCAAAATAAAGCAAATCAGCAAGAGAACACACGCAATTTATGGATATATTACACATAGGCTAAATAACTACGTTCTCAAGTGGCTTAATATTACAGGTTATTTTTAATGATGTTTTATGTTCACTCCTCTTATCATTTTCCTTGGCTGTTGCTGGACTAATCATAACTTTTTTTCTTGTGGTCTTTGAACTATTGGTTTCTATTCATGCTAGGTTGGGTTAGATGTGTCTGTGGGGTTTAGGACGTAACACAATATGTTTTACTACTGAACGGAAATATCTATTATTATTATTATTATTTATTATTATTGTCTTTGGTGGCCCCTAGACATTTGTCCAAATCCACCTAATATACTTGAATTTGTTTTCCTTGTACAGGATGCCTAGCCACCAGAGAGCAGTCATCACCTAGGATAACTGCTATCTGAAGCTCGTCCTTATGAACGTGGAGAAAGCAACTTCAAAAGGCGAACTGTACTGTTTGTGCTGACCGCACAAAATTCCCGCACCCTCTGGTGGAAGTGCTAGACCAGAGGGCACCAGCAATCCCACCCCCAAGCAGCCCAATTGGGTTAGATGTGTCTGTGGGTTTTAAGACGTACCACAATATGTTTCACTACTGAACGGAAATATCTAGGAATAATCCTAGACTCAGGACTTACATTCCTCCCTCATTTGAAGGAGGTTCCTTAATTTTACTGCCTCAAGGCAGTAAAGTTAAGGAACTATACTGCCTTGGTCGCCAGAGTTACACGTCGGGATTGGGGCCTCAACCGCCGCACTCTCTCGCTGTTCTACAAAGCAGTATTTTTACCAGGGATTACATACGCTGCAGGGATATGGTATCCGAGATCAAAAATAGCAGTAAACAGAAAGAAGCTCGAAACTATTCAAAGATTTATTCTCCTCACCATTACCAGGGCCTGCCGTACTGTCACTACCCGTGCCCTTCAGGTGCTGGCAGGCGCCCTTCCTTTGGACCTGGAGGTGATACGTTGCGTGCTCCTCTACCAACTATCAAAAGGCACATCGATTACGTTCATGGACCACACCATTGATCCCACGATTCCAATATGGCAGCCGTTCAGCGTGGACACGTTATTTCCAGCTCCTGATTTGGTGTTCTATACATGTGGTTTAAGTGCTTTCTGTTTCAGGCAAAGTGTATCAAGTGTTAAGGAAGCATTAGCGGATTCCCTAGGTGAGACTATTTTTACATCTATTGGGTTTTTAGCAGAATACAAGCGTTTTTTACCTGTTCCCTTTGTTGACAGACAGGTCACCATGCCACTGACAACAAGGAAATAGGGAGGGTGACCAAATATTCCCGGTCAACACGTTTGGATCCAGCATTTGACTTGGTAGGGAGCTTCCACCTGAGTGACTTTGGACCGTGATACTGTCCCAACATTTTGTGACTGAATGTGATAAAAAATTGACAGTTTTGAACTATTTTGCGAAGAAATCATGACTATCGAGTTCCCCCCCCCTCTGCCATAGACTTACAATAGACAAGCTACTGTACTGACCATACTGTGGAATGTGTAGTGTTCCCCTCCGGCGCAGGGATTAGTCATCTGACATTTATTAGCTGTGACCTTGATTGCAGTTCACTCTCTGTGAAGCGAATGTCCACGGGCATTGTACAGAAAGTAACAGTATCCTTCTAGGCTGATCGTGGAATAACATAACCCCCCCCCCACTATTTTTGGAGGGGGACCATCCAAAAACTTATTGCTCTGCTTGTTATGTTATTTTGGTTTTTTAGGAGCATTAGCAACTAAGGCCATATTGCTCCGGGATATGCGGTGGTCATTCCCTGACCTTTTCCGCATCCTCCGTATTTGGTGGTGACGGGCTCGAACCCCGGTCTAATCAAGAAGCGTGTGCTACGCACTGCTGCTCCTTCCCACCTGGCTACGGAGGCGCCGTTATTGCTCTGCTGCAAGGCTAATAATTGCACTACAAACACCTAGCTAGTGTCATTCGACGTCCCTTCCATTCCTCACTTGAATAAAAATAATACGGACTCGGTTATCCGAAGTGAACCCGATAATACGAAAATGATGGAAAAGGAAGCGATATCAGGAAATCATGGAGCGCCTATTTCGCAGACAGCTCACAGTGATGACCCGGTCATAGTGGACTGCTACGAGGACTCTGAATCCACGCAATCTGGAGCTTCCGCCTCCAAGCGGAAGTACAAGAAATATGTTGTACCGAACACTGATAGGAAGACTCGCTCCCAAAGTGAAAACAAGGAATCCACAGAGCAAACTACCACCCAAAATGGCAAAACCTCAGGAAAGCCATGGGATAAACTACAAGAGACCCCTATGGACCCAGCTCTCCCGGAAGGAACCATCCTGGAGCAGTCCCTTGCTTTGCGAACTGCCCTGGAGAGTCTCTTTAAGGAGCCAACCAACAGGATTACAGCTGTTCTCCGCGCAGAGATCGTCTCCATTTGGATGAAAATGGAGACCATCCTGGTACAAACTCAGCTAGAGAAGGAAATTGCCACAGCAAAATTGGAGGTCCTCCAAAACAGTGGGGCAAACCACATGCTACAGCGCGCTCCCACTTATTCACAGGCGCTGAGGAACAACATCAACACTACAAATGGAAACCGTCCTACAGGTCAGGCTGGAATAGCCCCCAAGAAAACCCCGATCACCAAACCACACCTAGTAATATTGAAACCAACGTCAAATGAAGCCCACAAAACGAGTGAGGAAGTGAAACAAACAGTAATCGAAAAGCTTAAGGATGACATCAAACACACGAAGATTAGATCTGTCAGAAAGACAAGAAACGTTGGAGTTATAATACAAACTGAAACAGAGGAAGATCTTTGGGAAATACTACAAAATCCTAAAATACCCTCCTTAGGCCTCATAGCTGAATCTCCTAAAGAGAAAGGGCCAAGCATACTAATATTAGGCATCGACCAAGACGTGACCCCAGAAGAACTTGTTCAGGAGATTTATACCAAAAACTGCTGTCAGCTACCCACCGGCGATGAGCCACGACTACATATCATACCGAGGCATAAAACAAAGCCCAGAAATGGAAATTCTGATAACTGGATCATTGAACTGTCTCCGGCCGCTTGGAGAATCCTGAGCCAACAGTCCAGAATCTATGTAAACTGGGGCAGCCACCGTTTCAGAGAGCATGTGGCTGTACCCAAATGCTTCCGGTGTTGTCGCTTTGGCCACACGACTCACACCTGCAAGCAGTTGCAACCCACTTGTGGTCATTGTGCCAACACTGGGCATGAATATAACAATTGCCCAAAAAAAGCGGAAACCCCGGTTTGTGCAAACTGTAGAGCCATGAAGTTACCATCGGATCATTCCATCAGGGACAGTAAATGCCCTGTCTACATTAAAGCAAAGGGTGCGCAACAATTGAGAATCAATTATGGAGAGTAATAACAACTACTATAACATGTGAAAGGTGAAGATAGCACAACACAATGCGCAACGCTCCAAGGCGGTCGTAGCACAGCTAGTTAAGAAAGCTAAAGAAGAGAAGCTAGACCTACTTCTTCTACAAGAGCCCTATGCACATAAATATCAAGTTAGAGGGTACCCACTACAGTTTAAAATTGTCCAAGTGGATGGTGAAACTCCTTGGGCTGCCATCGCTGTTTGTAATCCTGACCTCACTGTAACTAAGATAACAGACCTGTGCACAACCTGGGCAGTCTGCGCCCATAATAGCATCATCCCTAGGGGAATTTTACGTAGTGTCCATCTACGCCCGACCAGGAGAAGACATACTCCCTACAATACAATATCTTCAGAATCTGCAGCAACAACTACCAAACGCCAAACTTATATTAGGCCTTGATGCAAACTGCAGATCACCTGCCTGGCACAGTGAGACACCAGAACGGAGAGGAACAAACAAAGGCCAGCGCCTAGAGGAGTACATATCAAGCAGCGACCTATCCATTCTAAACAGACCAAACCAGCCCCACACCTTCTCGAACACTATGTGGGAAGCTAATATCGACCTAACCCTTGCAAGTCATTCCATAGCAGGACACCTCTCTCCTTGGGAGGTACAACAACACTGGACCACTTCAGATCACAGAGTGTTAACTTACAACCTCCACCGGTCACTTCAAACGCAACATGTCACACGACTTTTATTACCAAGATACGCGATATCAAAGGCGGATTGGAAACTTTTTAAGCAGCTGCTGATGGAGAAAGCAGAAAACTTTCACCCCAATGAATACAATCTAGACCGGCATCAGCGAGAGGTAACAAAAATAATCACAGAAGCAGCAGATATAGCCATCAAGAAGAAGATGCCTTCCCTCAAAGCCGTTCCTTGGTGGTCGCCAGAGCTCACAGATCTCCGGAAAAGGGTAAATAGTGCCCGCAAGGTATTTCAGAGGGCGCGTACATCCTGGCCACAGGCAGAGGTCGATGTACTACGGCAACAGTACCGTGAGGTCAGAAATGACTACACAGCTAAAATAAAGAAAAGAAAGAAAGCCTCATGGGAAAACCTAGTAAATACAGAAGGAAATGCTAACCCCTGGGGAGTGGTGTATCGGGTCTCCACAAACAAACTCCCCAGAGGGGAAGTCGTAACGGCAAACGAGACAGCTCAGGGAACCTATACCAGAACATGGAAATCCTCTATAGACAATATCTTGGACCATATCTTCCTTCCTGCAACCGAACCTCAAACCCAGGAACAAAGAAAACTATGTGAGAACAATAACACATACACAACCACAACTGTTGAACCTGCCTTCACACAAATGGAACTCAGCATAGCGGCAGCGAGGATGAAAAATAGAAAGACCCCTGGTATAGATCAAATTGAGCCCGAGATGCTCAAGGAGGTGGTAGAAACTATACCGAACACAATATTGGGACTCCTCAACCGATGTCTCTCGGTGGGCCACTTCCCGGCCTCGTGGAAAACGGCACGAATAAAACTCATTTTAAAAAACCCGACGAAACCACAAGGAATGCCAGGGTCGTATAGGCCAATCGCCTTGCTGTCAATCTTCAGGAAGCTCTTCGAGCGCCTTCTCTACCAAAGAATCGAGAACCACTTCCAAGCATCAAACCTCATGTCGCCTAATCAATATGGCTTTAGGAAGGGGCGCTCGGCTGTAGAGGCTCTGGAAAATATTATTGAAACAGCTAAAAACTGCAACACAAAATACTTCCTCCTAATATCGATTGACTTCGCAGGAGCCTTTGATTCTCTCTGGTGGCCTGCTGTTCTGGCCAGGCTCCGGAAGGCTCATATCACAGGAGACTTATATCGATGCCTCAAATCCTATCTTGAAAACTGGCGAATCACTGTTACCACTCCATATGCCTCTGTTTCTAGGCCTGTCCACAGGGGCTGCCCTCAGGGTTCTGTCCTGGGGCCACTCTTGTGGAACCTGGTCCTAGACGAGTTCCTTAATTTGGATATTCCAAATGTTAAAACCCAGGCATATGCGGATGACCTGGTTCTGATGCTGCAGGCTGACAGCCGGGCACGACTGGAGACCATAGCAAACCGGGCCACTAGCGACTTGCAAAATTGGGCTAGTGCAAATCTCCTTACTATCTCCTCAGACAAAAGAAGCTCAATACTTCTCAAAGGATTCCTTGACCCTAGAAGACCACCGCAGATTAAGATAAACGGTAAAACCATTAAGTTGCTAACAGAAATAAAATACCTCGGAGTGATACTTGACAGAAACCTTAGCTTCACACCACATCTCTGCTACCTGAGAACAAAAATAAGAAGGTATGCGAGCCTGCTGGCCAGAGTCACAAGGAAAGATTGGGGCCTGAAAAAGAGGGCCCTTGGCGTCCTCTATAAGGCATTCTTTATCCCAGCACTAGCCTATGCAGCTGGGGCCTGGTACACAAAGACTAGCACAGCTGTCAACAAGAAAAAACTAGAGATGACACACCGATCGATACTACTGTTAATGACAAGAGCTTGCTGCACTGTGAGCACGCACGCGCTCCAGGTCCTGGCGGGATGCCTTCCCCTGGACTTGGAGATTACGTGCTGGGGGTTGCTCTACCAACATTCCAAAGGAAAAATAGTCTCTCATATAGGATTCACCACAGACCCAACAAACTCCAAAACCGTGGAGAACAGACGGATTTTGCAACACGTAAAATCACTATGGCAAAATCGCTGGAACCTCACTAACAAAGGCTCCATTACTAAGAAGTTTATACCGGATGTAGGACAAGTTTATCCACTCTCCCCAGCCTGGTTTTCGCCCGGACTCAAAACTACCTACCTATTGACCGGACATGGCTCATTTAGAAAGGGGCTATATGACTTTGGAATCTCAGCTACTCCGCGGTGCTCCTGTGGACAGGAGGAGGAGTCCTGGGAGCACCTAGTATACGAGTGTGACCAATACGAGGACCTCAGATGTCAACTATACACCAAGATTCACTCGCTTCTTCGAAACCAGGAGAACATCGTTCTACAAGAGGAAGAGACCTACGAAGCATTCACACTTTTTGCGCAAAATCTGTTCACAAGACAACGGACCCTCCCTTTTGCTTGAGTGGAGGTGTTCCAAAAGTTCACAAATCCATGAATAGGACAATATCAATCACGAGACAACAGCTATCCCTCAATGGAAACACAACTAAGACTCTGACTCAGCTTGTTCAAAGACACCACAGAAGACCAGAAGAACCCCATCTTGCCTTGTTGAGCACCTGGACTAAAGGACATCCAAGGTTGTCATATGACTCAACATACACTGTTTCTCTCTTGAACGGTGCTTTCTTTCCCTTCCCGTGGGGAGAGGGGGCTTTGCCCCACTCCTTCCCTTCCCCAAATCTCTTCCCTCTGGTGGAGCACGGGCCTGCTCCACTGAAATTGCGGGGCCAGCCTCTCTATCGGCCCCTTACTTCCTTTTCTTCCCTCCAGTCTTCAGTCTCCCCACCCCCTTCACTGTTGACTTTCACAGCGTTTTCAGCCCTACGCGTCCAAATTTAAGTACATCAAAATTTCCTGCCCGATCCATTTAGGCATATAGAAAATATTATTTCAGCGTATAGCCCCTCGCAAGCATCTAAATTATTCTAACAAATGCTAATAACTAACCGCGAACAGCACTTTTTTTTTTTTTTTTTAGGTTCTAGCCACTGAAATCCCAGGAAAGTAGGTGGCAGAACCCGCCAGAGTACTATACAGGTAACACCCAGTCGGCCTCCCCGTGGCGAGGTATGGTAACGTCGGGTCCCATTAGGGGCCCGGCGGCTAACAGGCTGGATGAACAAGGGCACAACATGCTACATACCACATGACCCATATACTTTTAAATCCCTGGCTTGTCCGATACAGTGTACATATGCGGAGATGGGAGAAATCCCAGGAGCCGTTAGACCCAAATATACCTATACCTATACCTATACCTATACCATTGATCCCACTACTAACTTGATTGCTGAAAAGAAGCGGCTTAGCCTCCATTTACAGCAGATATGGCAAGATAGATGGGCTAACTCTACTAAAGGAGATATCACTAGGAAATGTATTCACATATCAATAAGGTATATCCCAAGTCTCCTTCATGGTTCTCTCCCGGCCTGTACACAACTTTCATGGTAACAGGTCACGGATCCATCAGAGCCAAACTCTCAAGTCTTGGAATTATTGATGATCCCATCTGCCATTGTGGAGATCTGGAGAGTTGGTTTCACCTAATGTATGACTGCCCTTTGTATGAGGACCTTCGCTGCATTCTGATTACCAGAATTAATTTCAATCCAAAACTCCAGGAGCATTACTTGTTGGACAGCGACAGAGAATTCAAGGCCTTTTTGCAATACTGCCAGGAGCTCTTCACAAGAAGAAGATCCCTACCACTGGAACGAACGTACACCTGATGAACTCGTCTTGCCCAAATTTAAGCTGGACTGTCAACGACTACCATAGTTAATGATATGGGACCTCTGTTCCATGAACGACAACACTGTTTTTGACCTTCCTGATTTAGACTCTTTACAAACTGTGATATTATGCAGCTCTGCTGAATCAATTTCAAGCTGGACTGTCAATGACTACCATCGTTATTGGGATGGGACCTCTTTCCAGGAATGACAACACTGTTTTGGACTTTCTTGATTTAGACTCTTTACAAATTGTAATTTTATGCAGCTCTGCTGACCCAGTGACTAAATTGACAGAAGCCCTGAAACCGCTCCCATGTCAGACTGCAGTGAACGTACATCTCTAATTTTGACTTAATAAAAGGGAGAAATCCTCTGTGAGACCCGTACTAGTGATACAGTATAGTGATAACTACACACTTGACGACCAGACCTGAAAGCTCCGAACTCGTAGTGACAAGTATACATCAAGCGGGACACATTACGTATAGTCCCAAGTGTGACAGCTTTGCCAGACTCTGAAAAAAAAAAAAAAAAAAAAAACAGACGAGATGGGACGGAACCTTCATCCCAGCTATGACACTCCAAAGCACAGCTGAGCTGCTGCCATTAAGCTTTCTTTGCCACCCTCCCTTGCGTGGTTCTTTTTCTCCACCACCCAGCAGAGGGGGGGTACTCCTGGTCGCCTGCCCCCTTGCCATCCCTATTTTCCTTCTGGTGGGGCATGAGCCTTCTCCACTGATTTGGGGGTTATCTTCTCTATGTACCCCTTATCTCTGTTTTTCCCCCAGCCTTCAGTCTCCCTCCACCTTCTCTGCCTTATAACCAGCGTCTGAACCACCTCTAAATTGCCTGAGCTGTACATTCAAAAAATTAATAGCAACATGAGTTGCATAATCAATAATCCTTTTGGCTGACCCCTATCTGTAGCGTTTTTTTTTTTTTATAGGTCCACTGAAATCTCAGGAAATTAGGTGGGAGTACCTGCCAGAGTAAATAACTATAATACTGGTGTACCTGGTCTGCCTCCACGGGGCGGAGTGTGGACAACGTTGGAACCCATTAGGGGCCCAGTGGCTAAATGACCAGAGGAACAAAGGTATACGACACTACACATATACAAAACCCATACACTTTTAAACCTCTGGCATTGATAGTGTTCTGTTCCACACCCACAATGTATACTACGCGGAGATGGGGGAACCCCTGGTGCCGTTTGCACCAGGGGTTCCCTCTGCACTCTACATTCTACACTTCGTCTGCACTCTACACTCTACACTCTGTGGGTTTTAAGCGCCATTGCGACTAATACGATGAAGCTTTGATATGTAATGTCAAAAATGTTTGTGTATTCTTGTCGGTTTGCTGGACGAAAAAGTTGAGTTTTTGGAGTAAAAATCACGACACCTTCTCCTGATCCGGACTTAAAAACCACTTTTTTTCACAAAGCCACTTTGTGAAAAAAAGTCTATACATATTCCTCCAGCCTTTGACGATATTGAAACCTGCGCGCACTCATGTGTGTGTGACTCACGATGGTATTTATGCACTTGGTTCCGTTGTGTTTATTGCTGGTGGTAGTAGGTTTTAGGCGTACTAGCGGCTTAGGCCATATCGCGCTATATGTATTATGTCTGTAAAATTGCGTGTATTCTGTGGTCGATTTGCTCTTTTCTGGATAAGAGTCTCGAGTTTGGGGGATAGAAATCTATGCTGCTCTCTCCTGAGATTTTAAGTCATCCGTGTTGTGAAAAAGACCTTTGATAATTCCTTGGATCATTTACGGAATTCGAACTCACGTCTTTTCCTCCCACTTTTGGGAGGATCCTGATTCCACTAACCTTGCGAGGTGTGGCTGTCCCACACCTCGCAAGATCCGCCTTCACTTTAGCAATTTCGGTGCGCCTCTCATCTACAGAACTAGAGTGGATCCAGGCACGAGTTAGCAAGGTTCGTGCAGTGGCAATAGGTGACTACGCGCGTGTGCTGCCCATAATTTTATGAAAGACGACAGAGAATTGAGGTGGTCTAAGAGTCGGTCACCCGAATTTCTGGGGATAACCACAAACCCTTTTTTGACACCAATCTTTTAAATAATTGGTCACGCCTAGAAGGAAGCAACTGCCCAGGCATATTAATTACTCTAATCTGAGAGAGAGAGAGAGAGAGAGAGAGAGAGAGAAATTCGTACACTTCAGTTCTTCCGTTTGAATTAGGTAGCCTGTTTTTTTTTTTTTTTTTAATTCCGAAACTGAAATTTTTTTTCCCTGTAAACAGGCAAACCGACTGAAGAATGCAGGCAATTTCAGACATTCTATGGGTATGTGAGCGAGCGACTTGGCTCCATCATCCAAAAAAAAAAAAAAAAAATTTTCCGTTTTTTTTTTTTTTAATTTAAGGAAATTAAAAAATATCGTATTAGTATTATATATTTTGTTACTGTTATAGGTGGCGAAACTATTTGCTTTTTAGCACATCATAATTATTACTATAAAATTTTAACTTCGTTGTAATGAAAACGAAAATGGCCGCTGCTGCTTGTTGGTTGTTTGTGTTGTTAGGCTTTCAATATGTGTAGGACTTCATTAATTTTGTTTATTTGTACCTGGTATATAACATTAAGTTATCGCGAACATTTGATGTCATCGTAGTAGGTATGATTTATTTTATATTAGAACATTTCCAGAATAAAAAAAAAGAAAAGAAAAGTGGTGGGAGTGGTATAAGGTGCTGTATCAGTTAATAGTAGGTAAACATTTCGAGTTGACTACGTTGTTTATAGAGAGATATCACTTTCCAATTAACATTAAAACGGTAGAGGAGAGCGGCTGTGATGCCTAATTGTGTTACATCCTATAATTCGGATTTATTCAGCATATGCAATATTGAAATTCTGTGAAGATTACAACCAGTGTTTTGCTGTGAGAAAGTTTATTTTTCAGTTTTCAGCAAAGACAGCTGATTAACGTATATTGCACTACTGTACTTGGATTTGCTTCGTCTTAGTTTCATTATATTCGAAGTTTGTTTTTTACCAATTCATAAGACGTGTGTCAGAGTACGTTTTCTAGCCAGGTAAGTGATGGCTGTAAGGTTCAGGTAATTTAACCTACCAATGCGAACAGTTTACTTGGTATTAGAACGATAGAAATGAGAATTATATACAAAATCGGCAAAAACCCGTGACAAACAATATTCAGAATTATTTATAAAGCAGATTAGCATCTTTAGCCATTTTGTACAATGCGTATTCACAGGCTGGTTTGCACATTGGGCTGTAAAACTTGGAATAGCTCATGTGGAAAACCTCTATTTCTCTTGGCCTGAGACCGGCAAACAATATTATTATTAGTAGTACTACTACTACTAATCTGTTACTAAACTATCTATTACAGTGGATGGATTAGTAGTAGTACTACTACTAATCCATCTCCTATAATGATATGCCTAATTCTTTCTTAAATTTATTCAGATTACCCATTTCCCCAACACTAGATGGTAGTTTTTTCCAACAGTCAACTACTCTGGCTGAAATAAAAATTTTGCACATCTATCTTGCAGCCATACGTTTTGTTTAATTAATAGATGACAGAACCATTATGAGCATTGTCCAAAAAAGAGAAAGAATACTGTCATTATCAAGTTTATTCAATCTATTTAAAGCCTTAAACATTTCAATCATGTCTCCTCAAAAGTCTTTTATATCCTTGATATAAGAGTTTGCTTGGATTTGTTGTTCTTGATGAAATTTATCATATACCAATGAAGAAATATCAGCATGATAATGTTTGAGTAGCCTGTCAGTGAGCATTAATATTTTTATAATACAGGTGAAGATTGAAGCTCTTGTCTAGATTCTGTTAGGAAGGCCATTTGTGAATTTTGTCCTTTTTTTTTTTTTTTTTTAAATCTCTGAAATGATACTCTCTCTCTCCTCTGAAAATAAAATATTACAGTATAAACTTAATAATTGATCTTAATGAGAACCTGGTGTTTTTGTTTTTTGCAAATACAGTGAAACTTCTCCTAACAGACACCTCTCTCTAATGGACATCTCTCTACAATAGACATTTTCAAATTCCCCAACTCTCCTCTATTGGTATTAACGTGTTTTCAGCTTCTGTCTAGCAGACATGCTCTGTAACGGACGCGGACAGACAATCTGCACTGTTTTGTTTAGATTAGCACTTAATTTGATCTCCCCATAACGGACAGCGGGCGAGCTCACAGCCCTTTTTCTAGGAACTTTTCTTCCACGTATTGCCTCAATCGTGTGTTTATTTTCTATTTCCGATTCTCTGAATTTTATCAGGGTTTACATCGCGGTTCTAAACCCTTTTTCAAGAATTTTAAGGCACGTGTAAAACTTCTGATGAATTCGGTGTGTGCAGGGGGGTGAATTTGGTCGGCCTTTCGTCTTTTGAGTTTCAGTTTTCAGTTTTGTTCAGTGTCGTGTGAAGTGCACAATGTCTTCTCGTAAACATTTAACTTTAAAAGATAAAGTCGAACTCATTAATGCGTATGATCGGCAAAAAAATAGTGTTCGCAGTCTCGCTGCAAAATTCAAAATCGGGAAGACGCAGGTAAGTGACATCCTAAAGAAAAAAAATGAACTGCTCAAACAATTTTGACAACACGGAAATGATCAGGTTCAAAAATCATTCCCGAAAACTGTTGGACTTCAAATTGACAATGTTGCGTATGAGTGGTTTTGTCGCGCACGTGCTAAAAAAATTCCCATTAACGGGCCTATTATTAGGGAAAAGGCTTTGGAGGTTGCGAAATCTATGGGAGTAAATGAGTTCAAAGCTTCTGTGGGATGGCTAGACAAGTTCAAAACTCGGCATAAAATTTCTTGGAAAACTGTAAGTGGTGAAGGTGGAGCTGTTGATACTGGGGTTGTAACAGAGTGGACCGTCAAATTGGAAGATTTATGTCGTGATTTTGAAGCTAAGGTTTACAACTGTGATGAAACAGGGTTGTTTTTTAAAGCACTTCCTGAAAAAACAATGAGTCTAAAAAACGAAAAGTGCCAGGGCGGAAAAATTTCTAAGGAATGCTTGACTGTACTATTTGTACAAATATGCTGGGAGACTTTGAACAACCTCTTGTTATAGGAAATCCACAAAATCCTCGTTGTTTCAAGAGCATAAAGTTGAATCTTTAGAATGTTGACTGGAAGTCTAATAAAAAAGCGTGGATGACACGAGATATCATGAGCAAATGGAGAAGTCACTTTAACCAAAACATGATTCGTCAAAACAGAAAAATTATTCTTTTCATGGATAATGCTGCATCTCACCCGCACATTGAATTGTTCAACATTCAAATCGTTTTTCTGCCACCAAACACAACTGCAGAGTGTCAGCCCTTGAATCAAGGGATAATAAAAAATTTTAAACTTCACTACAGAAAACATGTTTTAAGACATCTCATTGCAAACATGAACGATGTAACATGTGCGAGTGACCTTGCAAAGAAAATCAGCATCCTAGATGCGATTCAATGGATTTCCTCTTCAGTAAACGCAATTAGAAAACAAACTGTCGTGAACTGTTTTGTAAAGTCTGGCTTCTCAAATGCAAAAATTGAAGTTGTGAACAGCAATGTGGAGCAACAAGAAGAACAAGAACTTCAACATCTACTGATAATGTACAATACTCCAGCTACAAGTGACCCTGGCTACAAAGATATTGACTCGAACCTCACTACAGAAGATGGTGCTCTAGATATCAATGACATTATCATCGATATTGTTCAAGAAGTTCCTCATGAGGATGAAGAAATGGAAGGAGGTCATTCTGTCGAAGAACATATTAACGACGAACCACTGATGAAAATGGAAGAAGCGCTCATACAAATCAATCGTTTAAAAATGTTTTTCGCTGCTGAAGAAGATACTGAAGGACTTTCGATGGTTTCTTCACTCCAAACAAATGTTGAAAACAAAATTATCAGCCGGAAGAAGGTGCAGAAGAAAATAAGTGATTACTGTATGTATTTTTCTTAAGATACAGTCATAATATGCATAGCACAATTGTATGTATATTATTTACAAAAATATTGTGCAAAATCTGTATATAATTTAATTTTAAATTAAATGTTTGACGATTTTTCTTTATCTCTTGTGTATGTAATTGTATATTATTTACAAAAATATTGTTCAAAATCTGTATATATTTTAATTTAATTTTACATTAAGCGTTTAACAATTTTTCTTTCTTTTTTTTTTTCTCCCTCAGACTTCTTGTTAGCGGACACTTTTCTCTAACGGACAAATTCTCGTTCCCCCTGGCTGTCCGTTAAAGGGAAGTTTCAATGTACATGCATCAATAAAGATGTGAAATAAATTAAAATGAATTAAAAAGGAGTGGAAAGTTACACTGTATAAATCAATAGAATTGTCTGCATTTGGAATAAAATTACTGCAAAATGAATACCATGACAGATTATACTACGTTTTCATAAGAGCTGAATTATTTGTTCTGATCTTTGTAATCAAAACTGTTTCAGCTTTTAAACTCCAGATTTCAGAAACCTTATAATTTCACTGAAATAAATAAATTTCAGTTTATTCTCTAGATAGCTCACATATTTCAGAGTAAAAATAAGAGTAAAATTAGGAATTTATATATATACAGGGTGTTTCAGTTAAACGTTTCAGAACTTCTAAGAGGGGTAGGGTACATCCTGACAACTCGAAATCATATAGCAATGTGGGGTCGGAAATGCTTTCCTGAAGCGGTGTTGTACACAGAAGCACCATAAAGAAAAGAGACCGTAAGTGAGAAATCGTTTTAATAATACATGAAAAGAAGCAAAAGGTACATGGATTAAAGTAAGTGAAGTTTCTTCCACGGGCTACAATGCACGACTCACATCTCCGACGCATGGACATCCGAACATTCTGGAATACTCCAGGCGAATTTCGAATTTCTTCGGCAGCTACTGCGATTCTTGCAACCAGCTCCTCAGCATTGTCAACAGGGGTGTCATAAACTAGCGATTTCATATGATCCCAGAAATAAAAATCAAGATATGATAGGTCGGGTGACCGAGCAGGCCAACGCACGGGACCACCACGTCCGATCCACTGTTGACCAAATGTGACATCCAGGTAGTTACGAACATCTCCGCTATAATGGGCAGGGGCTCCATCGTGTTGGAACCACATTGTCTGTTGTGTCGATGCAGAAATCTGTTCATCTCTCAAAAGTTGTGGCAATACTTGCTGCAGAAAGATCAAGTAGATAGGTCCGGTTAGACCTATCTACTTGATAATCCATGTACCTACGGTAATCCATGTACCTTTTGCTTCTTTTCATGTATTATTAAAACGATTTCTCACTTACGGTCTCTTTTCTTTATGGTGCTTCTGTGTACAACACCGCTTCAGGAAAGCATTTCCGACCCCACATTGCTATATGATTTCGAGTTGTCAGGATGTACCCTACCCCTCTTAGAAGTTCTGAAACGTTTAACTGAAACACCCTGTATATAAATTGTATTCATGCAAAGAAAAACCATCCCATCTCTTTGAACCTCATTGGCAAAACTTATATAGAAATAAACCCAATGAAAATAAATATATCTCAAGCTGCAGATGCTCAGTCTTCATGTATATATGGATGGCTCAAAAATTGATATATCCATATGAGCTGCAGTGATCCTTCCTACATCCACTCTCTCTGGCCAGTTGCCAATTGAATGCAGTGTTTTTACATCTGAACTCTGCAGTCAAAATGGCTTTGAATCTCCTTAATAAACTTTTAAATACCCAAGTCATAGTATATGTAGACTCTTTAAGCACAGTGAGTGCCTTACAGAATAAATCACAAAATTCCTATCCACTTCTCACACAAATCAGATCACAGTTATGTGATCTGATTTGTGTGAAACAAGATGACTGTCAAATTTTGCCGGATACCCAGCCGTGTCGGAATTCCAGGAAACGAGTGTGCAGACGAAGCAGCAAAGCAACCTGCTTGCTTTGATTCCATTCCAGTTCCTTATTCTGATTTCAAACCAATCATACGGCGGAATGTACTGAGATGTGGTCTGAAATGTGGCATACCCAGACAAGAAACAAGCTTCTTGTTTCTTGTCTTGATAAAACAATCCACAGTTGTGGAGATCCAGTTTCAGATTAAACAGGCATGAAGAGGTCATGCTTGCAATAGCACAATTGGCCATACACATTTAACACACCTCTTTTTATTGCTAGGAGAAGATCCTCCACTTTGCTTACACTGTAGCTCTCTACTTACCATTAAGCATATTCTAATTTAGTGTGCACATTACCATTCAGCTAGAACTGCATGTTTCAAATCACTGCTTAACTTGCAAAAACCTCTGCAACTACTTCCAACTTCAAATTCACAGAACCAACTTTTCATCTTCCTCATTTATTCATTCAACTGCCGTTTTCTGGAACAATCTTCCTTCATATGTATTTCCTGAAAATTACAGTCTACGGAAGTTCAAGTCTAATGTCAACAAATATCTTCTTTCATCTTCTTGTTCTCCAACCCATGCACAGTATTAAGTACTATAGGTTCCAATACCTCTCGTGTTTGGGGTTTTCATAAAAAAAAAAAAAAAAAAAAAAAACTAACCCATATGATAGCAATTTCTCAGAACTTTTTTACTTATCTGAAAATTATCAACTTTTACAGTCACTTCTAGACCTATTTCCCGTAATTTATATAGTCACCTCTAGACCAAAGTAATAGATGCAATTTGGCCATAGTAGCCCTTGTGTCATTAAACCTCACTTCAGCAACAGCAAAGACTTCTTTACTTATGTAAACTCTAAAAGGAAGAGGATGAATCAGATTGGTTCACTTGATATTGATGGTTCAACTGTTGATGATCCTGCTCAGATAGCTGACAAAGTGAATGAGTATTTTGCATCTACATTCATACATGAGAAATCCTGTGGGGAAGTGGAGGACAGAAGCTTATTAAACTTTAATAGGGAGCTAAATGATTTTGTAATAACTTAAAGAAAAGTGGAGGAGAAATTGTTGAAGTTATACATAAGAAAGTGCCCTGGGATGTATAGGATCTATCCAGTTATATTAAAGAAGGCAGCAAAGGAAGTAAGCCAAACCCTTATTGATAATTTTGAGAGATGTGCAATTGTATCTCCAATTTAAAAAGGGGGATCAAAGGGTGACACGAGTAAATTACAGACCTGTTAGTTTAACTTCTGTACTGGGGAAAATAATGACTCATGTTAAAGAAGCAGTGCACGATCATTTAGACAATACTGCAGTAATAATTCTGACACTGCATGGGGTTTGTTAAGGGGAAATGTCTGACTAGTTTGATGTGGTCACAAAGGAACTGGATGCAAAAGATAATTTTGATATCATATACTTGGATTTCAGGAAAGCTTTTGATACTGTTGCATAAGGAAGACTACTGTACAAATTGAAGCAGTATGGCATTAAGGACAAGTTGCTACAATAGATAAAAGGATGGTTGAATGGGAGAAGACAGAGGTTGGTAATCAGAGATTGCTCTATGTGCACTAATGTTATTAGTCCATGGGTTGCAACAAACTTCCATTGTTTCAGGACCAGCAGAACATCGTAAGCAGGGCATAGAGGCACCAACATCTGGGTATGTCGAAATTCAAAATTTTTATTAAAAGAAGTAGGGGGCTCCGCCCCATGCTCGCTTTACTTGCCAACCCCTGCGCACACTTTTCTACATATGATATGTAGAGTTATGACAGAGTAAGTCAAATCTTTTCTTCGTAAAAGTCACGCCTGTCAAAACGCACCGATTGATATCTAATGTAATATATAAAAGAAAATAGAAAGGGTGTAAGAAAAAACTATAAAAAGTGAAATTGTGTAAATGTTGAATGAATGAGTTGTTAATAATTGCATGTTCTATCTTAGCCTCTTGACCGGACAGACTGATGGCTATGCAGACCCTCAGGGGCCTCATGATTATCTAAGCTGATGCCATGCTATAGCTTTTTCTAGCTGGCGTGGTGTGGGATTCTAACACTGGACATTTGGGTAACCCCCAGGACAGTGTGGAACAGAGCTGCAAAAAGCACACGCTCCACCACAGGAATCTCTTTCCCTATGTTCTTTTATTCCTACCACCTGGGGTGGTTATCTCCTTCCCCCACCCCTGGTGGCCTAACCACCTTTTGCCAGGTGGCTCATCCCACCACCCACTTTCAACTCCCACCCTCTGGACCATGATTGGCATCCTGTACCAGGGGTCCCCTTACTGTCTCCCCTTTCAAATTAGGCAGGTGCCTCAACTACTGCCCCCTCAGTTCTCTACCACTTTTATCCCACCCTCTTCCTATCTCACCATTATCACCTTTCCAATAAAAAATTTTTTTTCTTTTTGGGATCTCCTTGGATGCCAAGGAGATATCCAGGGTTCGCCCCGCCAGAGCTTTCTTCTCTCCTAATGTGTCCTGGCCTGCTTCCCTGATGCCCTGGTGGAAACTGGGGGTTGATGGCTCTCCACATGCCCCCAGCCTAAGCAGCCAGAGGAACAACACAACCCATACTAATACTTCACATAACACACACACACCCCAGCCTTATGCAGAGTATTGTATTCTACCCAGAGTAAAAACGCGGAGTTGGGGGAGACCCCAGTGCTGCCAGGCAAAAATAACTATGCCACTATGATCAATATCTAATCAGGAAATGACCTATGTAATCATTTACCTGTGCATTTGTAGTGCCTGGCATTCTCAAATTCGAATAAATATCACTATGTAATTATTTACCTGTCTTTACATAGGTCACTTAGAAAAAGGCTTTTTTGATTCGGGTTCCATAATGCATGAGGAATATTGTTGCATCCGAAACAGAAGGATTAAAATATTTAACTGAAATATATACAGACTATTTACAAATATTAATATACAATAAAATATACAGTATTCATTAATGTACAAAAAGCGTTACAATGTTACATCAAATGATGCATATGCACGAGGTGATGAACGTTATGGAGGTTGTCAATAATTAATTGCATTTGTAGTGATTTGCCTCGCCCTCTTCTCCCATTGGCTTGAATAAATATCACTAGGAGGAAACGTTTTTAATGTATAGAGAGATATTTAATAAAAGTATCTCAGGGGCGCCAAATACATTTCTTCGTAGGAGCACCAAAACCTGTAGCACCATGCCTTCATTGTTGTTTTCTATATTTATCAATAATATTGATGAAGGTATATCAGGCCTTAATGTTGAAGTTTGCAGACAGCGGAACAGCAGAAACGTCTACTTATTAGTCAGCGATGAAAGCCATGGAGTCAGAATATTTTGCTGGAGATAAGCTGGACTCATGCACCATCAGTCATATGGATAATTCTAAATGTCATGTTCTATCCTATACACGCAAAACCGGGTAAAAATTATTTAAAGAATTTGAAGAACAACAGCTGATAGGTCGATGTTGTGGATTAACACTGGGTGAAGAAAACACAATTTGTCTACAATTTAAATTTTTGCAGCGTTCATGTTGCAATCCTTTCCAGAAGAAATATCATATGGTGAAAAAAAGTTTACAACCAATTGATTTGTCAATGGCAGACTACCTGAAAGACTGCAAAGGTAGACATAAAACCTAACAAAGGTAGAAGTAAAACCAGGCCAGAAGCTGTGCCCATCATGCTGAAAAGCAACAACAGGAGCATCAAAATCATCTGGATCAGACCATGATGACAAAATGCATGTGACTGAAATCTTGAACACAAGTTTGATGGCTATTTGTATTTCTCCTCTGAAATTTCAGCAAATGGCTAAGAGACTCACAAGGCTATGCCAAAAGGAAGGCAAGTCAAGTACAAGATGTAATTGCCAGTAAAATTGCATCTATTGGTGGCTTGGATCCAAATGACATCATGGAGCCAAGTGTGAGTCATCAGTGTGGAAATTGCTTAGATTATAATGAGCTGCTGAAATAATTGAAAGAAAAGTTGATGGTATCAAGTCATTCAGAATGACTTGATGCCATCAACTTTCATTCAGAAATACTTCAAATATTAACACTAGCTCCAGTTAGTTGGTCCATAAAGAAAACAATGGAAGAGTTTAGTGTCTCAGAAAGAATGACTGGAATAAAATTCTGTTTTGTTTCTAAAGAGGAAATTGAGCAAGTAAGGCTATTTCAAGAGAAAAGATTCATAGACGGTCATCCTATTGCTGGAACAAGAGAAAATCATCACTTCATTCCTATTGATGCAAGACAGATTCGTGTTTGCAGAGTATCAAATGACACACCACCATCATTTGTAGCTCATGTAGATCAGACTAGTGAAACCAATATTCAATATGTGCCAATTGTTAATTTACAACCTGGCCAATACATTGCCTGTATTTATGACAATAATTGGTGGATTGGAAATATTTGTGAAATTCCATTTGAAGAACATGATGTATCAGTAAATTTCATGCATCCTCATGGAGCAGCTCGCTCATTTTACTGGCCTGCTAGACAAGATGTCTGCTGGATTCCTGAACAACAAATTATTGCCAAATTTCCAGCTCCAAAAACAACAACAATGGGATGTCAGTATAGCTTTCCTGTGAAGTAGTAATATCAACCATCAATGAAAAATTCCAATCCATTACGAAGCAGTGATTCAGTATCTTCATACTCACTTGCTTATTTCAAATTGTATTGTGTTTTAAATAAATTTTGTGCAGTTATAACTTTCTCAAGCTTAGAAACCAATAGAACATCATTTTTATGTTTGGAATCCTGAATAAAGACCACTTGGGAACTTGCACTAAAGAAACCCATGCAATTTCTTGTCTTGCCATTTGCACCCCTATTGTAAAAAATACAGATCTTTTTGTTCATTAGCAATACATCCTTTCTCCTTAAACCAAAGGGCAGAGTAATTGCAGAAAATTTCACTCTTCTAAATGCAATAGTTCTTTCCTTATTGAGATGTAAAACTTCACCATCATATAATATGCAAATAAGTTGTAAAATATAAAATGTTTAAGGCCATTTTTTAGGCCTTAAGTAGCAAGACACAAAACTGAAAAACCATTATACTTGTTGCTTAACGAGAGAATTGAAGGTTTCCCACATTAAGATATTTGCACCTAAAGATAGGTCAAATTTTGAGTCTATCTTTGAAGGAAAATATCTCAGCCAGCAAAGTATAAGAGCTCATATTTAGTTAGGCTGAATTCATGCAGATGTTAAATGGAATGCCCAAAGAAAAAGGTACCAAAGGTGTTTTTTATTTCAAAGTTATGACTTTCCAAAGTCTTGCTTAAATTTGTCACGACAAATTTTTGGTGCCAGTTTCAGACCGCATTGTAAAAAATATGAAGGTTCTTGATCCTGGACACCAAACCTTTTGCATTCTCTGCTAAAAGTTAACTAGGTATACCGTTCCAGAGCACTACTTCTCAATGTTGTGCAACAGTAACACTTAAAACTTTGAAAATTTTTTGTGATTTGCTCTGCGTAACACAAGTGACCTCCACAAAAGAGGCGTTGGTGCCTCAAGCATACTATATTTTGAACTGAATTTTTTGCACAGCTTCTTTGGAAACCTGTTTAAACATCTAAACCAAGTTTCAACAAAATTGGAGATGGTCAAGCAGGGACCATCTTCAAAATTAGGCCACTTGACATGGAGTCACCCAATAGTAGTGGCAAATGATGCAAGAAAGCAAGCAAGCAAGTTTATACATCATCAGCCTAAAAAAGAAAACATACTTCTAAAATCACCCGCCTGACCACTCCAGTAATTTGTCTATATTCCTCTTGAAATTGATTCAAATTACCCACTTCCACAACACCAAATGGAAGCCTCTTCCAGTAATCAAACTACCTGCTGGCTGATGGCAAACTTCCACACATCTATCCTGAAACACCTTCCTCAATTTGAATTTGTTTCCTCACGTGTAGAGTGAGCAAAAGGAGGGATCCCGTTAATATTGAGCTTACTCAATCCATTCAAAGCATGAAACGTCTTAGTTGGATCTCTTCATAGATGTCTGGTTTCCAGACACTGCAGTTTTCAGAATTGAAGCCTTTTCTGGTAAGAGTGCCATTCATGTTCCAAATCTCATTGCCCTTCCCCACACCTGTTCCAACAGATCAAAATCCTTCCTAAAATGAGGCTCCCAGACCTGTAAATAGTATTGAAGGTGTGGCCTTACACACCCCTGATTGCTGCTGGCAAAAATCCTATTTATCGTTGACAAAACTTGGTGCTGGGCAACTGTCTGCACTGCTCAGAAAACTTTGTCAGTGTGCACAATTACCTGAAGTTTTTTTTTTTCTCCATGATCCTCAGTGTATTATCACATAGTTAGCATTAGAAGAGGCATATGATGCAAGAAAGCAAGCTTATGCAGCATTAGCCAAAAAAAAACCAAAAAAAAAACCCACTTCCATTTCACCCCTCCGTTCGTTCGAAATACCTGTCCAGCTGAGCCTTAAATTTATTTAGGCTATCAACTTCCACAACAAGGGATGGAAGTCTGTTCCACCAGCCAACTACCCGCTGGCTAACGTCAAATTTCCGCACATCTATCCCACATCTGTCTTTCCTCAATCTGAATTTATGCCCTCTCAGGTGATTATTCTGAGCAAGAGGAAGAATCCCATCGATATTGAGCATGCTCAAACCATTCAAGGCTTTATACACCTCTATCAGATCACCTCGCCGGTGCCTAGTCTCCAGACACTGTAATTTGCAAAATTTAAGCCTTTCTTCGTAAGAGCAACCCTTTGTTCCATTCACTAATCTTGTTCCCTTTCTCTGTACTCATTCGAGCAGCTCTACATCCTTCTTGAAATGAGGCCTCTAGACCTGTATACAGTACTCAAGGTGTGGCCTGACCATTGCCTTGTACAAGGGAATAATCACCTCCTTATCCTTGCTAGAAAAATTCCTGTATATCATTGACAAGACACCATGAGCTACTCTTGCAGCCCATCTGCAATTTCAGAGAACTTCATATCTGCCTGCACAATTACCCCCAGGTCCTTTTCATTCTCTACCACTGTCAGTGTAGTACCACAGACTTGATACGTTGCTCTGGGGTTGCTGTTTCCCATATGTAGTACTTTACATTTGTCAATGTTAAACTTCATTTGCCACCTCTCGGCCCATCTGCTCAACTTTTCCAGATCCTGTTGCAGTAGCATAGCATCAGTAGTGTCCTTAACAACCCTGCCAACCTTTGTATCGTCTGCAAACTTGGACATTAAGCTTGATATACCATCATCAATATCATTTATAAATACAGAAAACAATAATGGACCCAACACTGAACCCTGAGGGACTCCACTAATAACATTATTCCATGATGAGCAGTGTCCATTGATTACCACTCTGTCTGCTTCCCCTCAACCATCCCTATATCCATAGCAGCAGTTTGCCTCAAATGTCACACTGCCCCAATTTGTGCAGCAGTCTTCCATGTGCAACAGTATCAAAAGCCTTTCTAAGATCCAAATGTATAATATCAAAGTTATTCCCTGCATCCAGTTCTTTTGTGACTGCATCATAGTATCCAATCAAATTGGTCAGGCAAGACTTTCCCCGTAACAAAACCATTCTGTGTCCGAACTATAACTGAAGTCTTGTCTAGATGATCCTGCAGTGCTTTAACCAGTGCCTCCATTAATTTTCCTGGAACAGAAGTTCCAAGAAACTCACAGGTCTATAATTACTTGTGTCAGTCTTTGATCCTCCTTTGTAAATTGGGATCACATTTGCACATCTCCAGTCTATGGGTACCTCTGCTGAGTCCAAAGAAGCTCTCATAATTATGGCTAAGGGTTTGCTTACTTCCTTTGCTGCCTCCTTTAATATAACTGTATAGATCCCATCCAAAGTTGGTATTACATATTATTTTATTCTTGAATTACTGCAACACATATGTAGTACTTTGCATTTGTCACTGTTAAACTTAGGTCTGAACCTTGAACAGTATCTTTTAGTTGGTATTAAAAGCCTAGTAACCAAAAGCAGTATGTACTTCAGTAGTTGCTACTTTTAGTAAATTCTACTTTGATACACTGTGATCTCTCTCTCTCTCTCTCTCTCTCTCTCTCTCTCAGTGATTCTGTTTGTCTATAGATGTTTGTTATATATATATCCCCCCCCCCCCCGGTGCTTATGTCTCACAGAACTGGCTCAACATTGCACTAGCCACCCTTGTTGACTACATGCAATGCCTTAGATTTTAGGTACTTCTTAATTAAGAGCATAACTCTTTCCCTCCTCCTCCTCCTGTACTTTGTGTAGACATTGTTCTCCCTGCATTCAAATTCTGCATCCCTTATGTCTGAGTAATGCCATAACTCCAATGTCTCTAGGATGTCCATTACTTTTAAATTAATCAAATTTATTTGCTATGCTATTTACAAGCAAGTATACGTGCACCTGTTTTTAGTCTTAACCCTAACATAGCTCATGTATTGGCTTGTTCCGTAAGGACAGGCCTTATAATCTCCACCACCCTGCTTTCATGGCTGCTGCATGTTCTAACAGAAGCAGTTCACAAATCACTTAATGCCTGTGCCTGCAGCTGCTATTATTCTGTTAGTCTGGGTATCCTCCAAAGCTAGCAGTTTTCCAACTCACCTAATGCTGTGTCACAATAGCTTTAGCAAATATTCTTGCAATGCTTCTATTTAAGTGTCTGACCCTGGAGAAACACACTCTCCTGTTAACAGATACAGGCCTAGGCTCTACTCTTGTGCTCCTGCCTACCTTGTTTGCCCAGAATTAAGCACAGTTTCAAATTTAATCCAAATTTTTCAAATTTGGATTAAATTCTTGCAGATTTTTCTTAACATTGCCCTATACTTGTTAAGTAAATCCTCATATCTCATACTGTTAATATTGTTAGTACCAATGTTTATATCAGTATCATCTACTTGGACACAGTAGGTAGTGTGTTAATGGTAGCAACTGTTGTAGGCTTAAAAGATGGTGGCTGCTCTCCAGTGTCAACTTTTTTCCTCTGGCAGACATTCCCGGTTCTGTTCCACCTATGTAGAGGGCTCTGAAGCAAGTTCTAAGGCTCGTACTGAAAATTTGGACAACAGGTACAATAAAGAATGCACTCGCCATTTATTGGGGGGAAAAAAAAATTAGTTACAAAATTTGTCACTATACGCTGCTGTGGCAATACAAATCACTTGAACAGCGCTACAAAATAGGTCCTCTATTTTGGTCAACAACAGTTTCCATTCGAAGAACAGCATTTTCTACAGCAGAATGTAATATGTCAACCAGAATAGCCAGCACATGACGTTTAATGCTGTCCTTCAGATCTGCCAGAGTTTGACATCCTTTCCGATACACCTGATTCTTCAAAAAACCCCATAATCAGAAGTCGCATGGGGTGAGGTCCGGTGATTGGGGTGGCCAAGATGTCTGGAAACAACAGCTTATGACCTGTTCGTCTGTAAAGTGGACACAACGGTGGATGTGGGGTGGCACACCATCTTGCATGAATATGGTATCCTGAAAACATCAATGT
The DNA here is from genome assembly GCF_048544385.1 of Mastigoproctus giganteus. NCBI lineage: Eukaryota > Metazoa > Arthropoda > Arachnida > Uropygi > Thelyphonidae > Mastigoproctus > Mastigoproctus giganteus. The sequence continues at coordinate 19,412,457 of NC_143576.1, forward strand.
TGTTGCAGCTCTGGTATTGCGAAATTTGCCAACATTTCATAATATTGCTGTACAGTGACGGAACCGGTGTGGGATGCAGTGAGTGTTACCTGTTCAAAAAAATATGACCCAATCAAGAATGTGGCCATAAATCCACACCACACTCACTTTTGGAGAATGCAACGGGACCTCTTGAATAACTCTAGGGTTTTCTGTTGCTCAAATCTGACAGTTGTATGTATTCACTTGTCCAGAAGTGGGCTTCATCATTCCAAAGGATGTTCCATGGCCAAGTGATATCCACTGTCATTTGCGTCAGAAACTGAAGTGCGTATGTGAAACAAATATCTGCATCACCATGCTTTAGCTGCTGTAGCATGTGCATCTTGTAAGGATAGTACCATAACACCTGATGCATTACTAGCCTTACAGTGGAATATGGCATGTCCACTTCATGAGAAACAGCTGGCACACTTGTGCTATCACATGGAGATTGACTTGATAAATCCACGACAGCCATAGCCACATCTTCAACATGAGACAAGTCCATTCATTTTTTACCTCTACCAGGTTGAACACAAAGGAAATATTCTTTAAATTTCTCATTTGAATTAGCAAATTTAAAGAGAACATCAAGGCAGCTTTTGCCTTTGAGTAATTTAGCTTTTTCTTCATTACTGTTTTTTTCATTTCCTTAACTTCCTACTTCACCTGTTTATTCTGTTTTCATTTCCCATTACCTATAGATTTTCTGCCTTAATGCTGATATTTCATAATTTCATTTCATTCTAGCATCACCCAAATTAATTCCTTTTCCTTCACCGTTGTGCAACATATTTTACCTCTAAATAAATAAGAACATCATTTATTATTGTACCATGCTTTACTTCATTTTTATTTGTGCCCAGTTGCAAATAGCAGTTTTGTGTTATAATTTTTGGTATTGGCCACTGTATTTTCTCCTTATCAGAATTTCCAAAAAAAAAACCCCTTTGTTTCTTCAATATAAAAATCATCTGAGTTTGACTTCCCAACAAATGTATACATTGTTACTTGCTTTAAAAAATAGGGCTGGGAATAATCTAACAGGAAAAATGCTTAAATGATTTCATTTCTCTTAATTTTTTTTTTGAATAATACTTTGTTTACAAAGCAGTTATGAAACTATTTGGAAGAAGCTTGGAATCATATCATTAAATTTTCATTTAATGATATGATTCCAAGATCTTTTCTAAATTTCATTTCATTTAATTTAGAAAAGATCTTAGTTCTCAAATGCAAATGTTATAAAAGCACTCCAAATTAATGAGTCTGAATTAGTTAGGTTTTTAATATTGAGATCAATCACACATTTGTAAGGTAGCCTGCTGATTCCACAACAAACACAGACACACAGTAATTTTATCCTTTGTAAAATTTATTTGTAATTGTTTATATTAAGTTTTAAGTATTATAGTGGTTCTGAGTGTTCTAGATTCTTCTTCTTGAGTTATATAGCTCTTAGCTCTTATTTTTGTATAATCAATTATTTCTGTTTTTAATTTGTGAAGTATTTTCCAATTACATGTTTATGATTTTGTATTTTGTTCTAATTTTATCCTTTCCCCAGTGACAGTAAATATTCCTTTATTTTAAAATATGAAGTTGCATAAAATATGTAGAAAGTATTTGCACTCTGAGGCAAGAATGTGTTTACAGACATAAGTAGTGTAGTTCCAAGTTTTGTTAACAGTGTTAAACGTGTATGAAAATAATGGTAGGCTATGTGGTGATACCAGGAGATAAAATGGCTATTAGGAGATGAAATAATATATTTAAATTAAATTCTGTAACTTAATGAACCTTCATAAATTTTGATGGGCATGACATCAAGTATTTTTACTTAAGGGGAAAATATATGCAAATATTTAATATATTTCTCTCTCTAATGCCACTAGTGTGCTGTGTGCACACTACTGCTCGCAGGCTGCAGTAGTGTGCACACTGCTGCAGCCTGTGCCTTTCCAAACTGTTTGTTAGGCCCACTGCCCTTGATTTTTCTTTCTACTATAAAATGGTATAACTGCAAAATACTTGTTCAGCCAAGTCACTGGAGCTCTTGCCACAAAGTCCTAAATTTAGTTTAATATGCCAGTTTTAAGAATTTTTGCTCTTACACAGTCACATAGTTCAGTTGATTTCCCAACTAATCATTTTTGACAAGAATATTATAAACTATGTTTAATGATTATGTAGGTTTAAATCTATGTTAACTGAAATGCATTTACTGCTTCACTCTTTTGACAACTTGTCTACATCTGATGAAGTATTAGGCCATAATGTTGATGAATTCTTTATTACTTGCATAACGAAAAGTTATACTACTGCTCACATTGGGTCAATTTAGTTTTATGCAATGGTTTTATCCAGTGCAATTAGTTGTGAGATGTTATTTGCAAAACATACAACTGTTTCTTTTGCTATAAACCATTTAGAAATAAAAAAAAAAATAGGTTTATGAAGTAACAGACGTCAGTAAATGGCACCTCCTTTTCTTGCCTCGGCTGCTCTGTCAGTAGCTCCTCATTCACACAGTGCTATTATTTTAGAGAAACTCACTCACTGTCATCAAATTCTACTATATGATATGATCAGTTGTTAACACAATGAGCAAAGCCTCCCTAATAGCATTAGTAAAGCCACAAAATGCAAGAAAGCAAGCTTATATAGCATCTGCCAAAAAAAAAATGCAAATCTTCTAATTTCACCTATCCACTCACTCCAAATGTTTGTTTAGTTCTGCCTTGAATCTGTTTTAGCTATCAACTTCTACAATGGCAGATGGAAGTTTGTTTCAGCAATCAACCACATGCCAGTTAAAGGCAAACTTCCGCACATCTATCCTACAAGTGTCTTTCCTCAGTTTTAATTTATGTCCTCTCAGGCGATTATTCTGAGCAAGAGGAAGAATCCCATCAGCATTGAGCATGCTCAAACCATTTAAGGCTTATACACCTCAATCAGATCACCTCGCAGGTGCCTAGTCTCCAGACACTGTAATCTGCAAAACTTAAGCCTTTCTTCGTAAGAGTAACCCTTCGTTCTGTTCACTAACCTTGTTGCCCTTCTCTGTATTCATTCCAGCAGCTCTACATCCTTCTTGAAATGAGGTCTCCAGACCTGTATACAGTACTCAAGGTGCAGCTGACCATTGCCTTATACAAGGGAATAATCACCTCCCTTTCCCTGCTAGAAAAATTCCTGTATATCATTGATAAGACACCATGAGCTACTCTTGCAGCCTGTCTGCACTGTCAGAGAACTACATATCTGCCTGCACAATTACCCCCAGGTACTTTCCATTTTCTACCACTGTCAGTGTAGTACCACAGACTTGATACGTTGCTCTGGGGTTGCTGTTTCCCATATGTAGTACTTTACATTTGTCAATGTTAAACTTCATTTGCCACCTCTCAGCCCATCTGCCAACCTTTCCAGATCCTGTTGCAGCAGCATAGCGTCAGTAGCGTCCTTAACAACCCTGTCAGCCTTTCTATCGTCTGCAAACTTGGACATTAAGCTTGATATATCATCATCAGTATTATTTATAAATACAGAAAACAACAATGGACCCAACACTGAACCCTGAGGGAGGGACTCCACTAATAACATTAGTCCATGATGAGCAGTGTCCATTAATTACCACTCTGTCTTCTGCCACTCAACCATCCCTTTATCCATAGCAACAATTTGCCACCAATGCCACACTGCTCCAATTTGTGCAGCAGTCTTCCATGTGCAACAGTATCAAAAGCCTTTCTAAGATCCAAATATATAATATCAAAGTTATTCCCTGCATCCAATTCTTTTGTGACTACATCATAGTATCCAATCAGATTGGTCGAGCAAGACCTTCCTTTAACAAAACCATGCTGTCTGAGCTATAACTGAATTCTTGTCAAGATGATCCTGCAGTGCTTCTTTAACCAGTGCTTCCATTAATTTTCCTGGAACAGAAGTTAAACTCACAGGTCTATAATTACTTGTGTCAGCCTTTGATCCTCCTTTGTGAATTGGGGTTACATTTGCACATCTCCATCCATGGTTACTTCCCCTGAGTCCAAGGAAGCTCTCATAATTATGGCTAAAGGTTTGCTTACTTCCTTTGCTGCCTCCTTTAATATAACTGGATAGATCCCATCCACCCAGGTGCCTTTCTTGTATTTATCTTCAACAATTTCTCCTCTACTTTACTCTCAAATATTACAAGATCATCTAGTTCACTGCCAGTGTCATCTATGGCATTCCCCTTTCTGTTGTTGTTGTTTGGTTTTTAGGAGCATTAGCAACTAAGGCCATATTGCTCCAGGATATGCGGTGGTCATTCCTTAACCTTTCCGCATCCTCCATATTTGGTGGTCACAGGCTCAAACCCCGGTCTAATCAAGAAGCGTGTGCTACGCACTGCTGCTCCTTTCCACCTGGCTACGGAGGCGCCTCCCCTTCCTGAATAACTCGTGTGAATATAGATGAAAAATATTGATTTAGTTTGTTAGCTACCTGAACAGTTGAACCATTGATATCAAGTGGACCAATCTGATTCATCCCCTTCCTTCTAGAGTTTACATAAGTAAAGAACTCCTTGCTGTTTTTCTTTGCATCCCTTGCCAAAGATTTCTCGTAATCTGCCTCCGCCTGCCTAACCTCCTTTGTAACTTGGTTACAGATCAACTTATATCTATCATAGTTCTCTGGGTCACATGTTAATTTATATGTATCCCATGCATTTTTCTTCTCTGCCATGTCTCTTTATTTAATCTGACATCCATTTAGGCCTGAACCTTGAACAATATTTCTTAGTTGGTATGTAAAGCCTAGTAGCATCCAAGATAAGTTCTTTGAATGCTTCCCATTTTGAGTTTGCTGTTGGTAACATCATCAGTTGGTCCCACTGTATAGAATTTAAATTCTGTCTCAGACCATCATAGTCACCTTTACGAAAGCAATAACCCTTCCCTTTACCCCTGATGGTAGTTACCTCTTTGAGTAAATCCCACTTCAGCACACTGTGATCACTGCCACCTAGTGGTTCCTCTACCTGCAGTTTCTTAATGCATGAAGGATCACTACTGATAATCAAATCAAGAGTATTGCTCTCTCTCTAGTTGCCTCCCGAACATGCTGATTTAGAAAACAATCATCCAAGAAATCCACAAAAGCCTTGCTAGTGTGAGAGTGACCAACCCACAAATTCCAGTCAATATCTGGGAAATTAAAATCCCCCATTATAAGACTCTGATTTACTGGCCCACTCTATTTCCCTGTACAGTTTCTTATTATACTCATCAGAGTCATTAGGCCTATAGCACACTCCTACTCTCAATTTTGATTCCTCAATGCTTATGTCACACCAAACTGACTCAACACTGCACTGTCCAGCGATGTCGACTGGCTTCACTTCCTTGGATTTTATGTGTTTCTTAACTAATAGCATAACCCTTCCTCCCTTTCTATCCTGTCTATCCTTTCTGTAGACGTTGTACTCCCCAAACTCCAGTTCTGCATTACTTATATCTGTGTGACACCACGTCTCTGATATCCCAACAATATCCGCCTTTGATGCTTTGAGCAATACCTCAAATTCATCAAATTTATTTACCAAATTCCTATCATTGGTGTACACACAAGTATACATGCACCTGTTCTTTTTCTTAGCTACCCTAACACAACCCATGTGTTTACTTGTACCCCAATGACTCCCAGCAGTCTCTGAAATATCCTGCATCTTATTTTCCAGGCTGCTTATATAATAAAGAATTCCTAGAGTTAGCTGTAATTTTCCTTGGAAGTAAACCACCACGTGGAGTACTTTTTCAGATTTTAGGCAGTATTCATCTTGCTTGCTTCAACACTGTTACGGAAAGGTGAAATATGTTTTTGAGAAGAATTTCTCTTGACATATACAGAATTCTTGGACTTCATGAATGTGCATTTTTTTTTTTAAATTCATGTATGTGTTAAAGCTTGATTTGAGGCTCCTATAGCTGTGAAACAACCCCCAACCCACACATATACAAGAATATGAAACTTTTGTGGAGTTATTTTTATGAATGAATAGATCCTTATAAATTTGTAAATGTTTATGGTATATGTCAGAGGAGATAGAAGCTTCTGCGATTATTTGATAAAAATGTGTTGAGAGAGAGAGAGAGAGAGAGAGAGAGAGAGAGAGAGAGAGAGAGGGGGGGGGGGGGGGAGGGGGGAGAGAGAGAGAGAGAGAGAGAGAGAGAGAGAGAGAGAGAGAGAGAGAGAGAGAGAGAGAGAGAGAGAGAGAGAATATTGCCTAAATTTCAGGATTATTTTCAGGATACTTGTGTACTAATAAACTAGAAAGTGTGATGTTATAATATGCATATAAAGAATTGATTGATTTTATTTTAAAAATTTGCACAATTTAGCCTTAGTAGAGCCATATGATGTAAGAAAGGAAGCTTATACAGCATCAGCCAAAACACAAAACAACCCTTCCTATTTCACCCATCTGTTCCCTCTAAATGTGTCTAGTTCTGCCTTGAATTTATTTAAGCTGTCAACTTCTACCACAACAAATGGAAGTTTGTTCCAGTAATCAACCACCACTAGCTAAAGGCAAATTTCCGCATCTATTCTGTACTCTCCTCAGTTTGAGTTTATGTCCCCTCAAGTTCGTAATCTTGGAAAGAGGAAGAATCCCATCAGAATTGGATTCTTCCTCTTTCCAAGATTAATTGAGCTTGTTCAAATCATTCAATGCCTTATACACTTCAATCAGATTGCAGGTGCCTATTCACCAGACACTGCAATTTGTAGAATTTAAGCCTTTCTTTGCAAGAGCAATCCTTTGTTCTATTTACCAATCTCATTGCCCTTCTCTGTACTCGTTCCAGCAACTCTACATCCGTCTTAAAACGAGGTCACACAGTACACAGTACTCAAGGTGTGGTTTGAACATTGCCTTATACAAGGGGGGATAATCACCTCCTTATCCGTGCTAGAAAAATTCCTGTATATCATTGACAAGACATTGTGAGCTACAATTGCACTGTCTGCACTGCTCAGAAAACTGACTGCACAATCAATCCCCATATCTGACTGCACAATCAATCCCCAGATCTTTTTCATTTTCTACCACCCTGGGTGTAGTACCACACATTTGATGCATTACTTTGGGTTTACTGCTACCCATATGCAGTACTTTACATTTGTCAATGTTAAACTTCAGCTGCCACCTCTCAACCCATCTGCTCAACTTTTCTAGATCTTGCTGCATTACCATACTGTCATTAGTGTCATCAACTACCCTGCCAACCTTTGTATCATCAGCAAACTTGAAAATTAAGCCTGATATACCTTCATAAATGTCATTAATAAATACAGAAAACGACAATTGACTCAACCTGAACTCTGGGGGGACTCCACTAATAATATTAGTCCATGAAGAGCAGTGCCTATTGATTACCACTCTCTGTATTCTCCCTTTCAACCATCACTTTCTCCATAGCAGCAATTTGCCCATAATGCCATACTGCTCCAATTTGTACAGTAGTCTTCCATGTGCAACAGTATCAAACACTTTTTCCTAAATCCAAGTATATATGATATAAAAATTATTTTTTGCGTCCAGTTCTTTTGTGACCACATCATAGTAGCCAATCAAATTTGTCAGACAAGGCTTCCCCTTAACAAGCCCATGCTGTGTCTGAAATATAACTGCAGTCTTGTCTAGATGATCTTGCATTGCCTCTTTAACCTGTGATTACATTATTTTCCCTGGAACAGAAGTAAAATTAACAGGTAATTACTCGTGTCACATTTTGATCCCCCTTTGTGATTTGGAGACACATTTGCACATCTCCAGTCCATGGGGACCACTCCTGAGTCTTAGGAAGCTTTCATAATCATTCCTAAGGGTTTATTTATGTCCTTTGCTGCCTCCTTTAATATAACTGAATAGATCCCATCCACCCCAGTGCCTTTCTTATGTTTAACTTCAACAATTCCTCCTCCACTTTGCTCTCAGTTATAACAAAATCATTTAGCTCCTTGCCAGAGTTTAATTCACCCCTGGCATTCCCCTCCCCGAATAACTCCTCACGTGTGAATGTAGCTGCAAAATACAGTACCCATTGTCAGCTACCTTAGCAGGATCATGAGCAGTTGAATCATCAATATCAAGTAGACCAATCTGATTCATCCCCCATCCTTCTAGTGTTTACCATAAGTAAAGAACTTTTTGCTGATTTTCTTTGCATCCTTTGCCAAATATTTCTCGTAATCTGCCTCTGCCTGCCTAACCTTCTTTGTGACTTGATTACAGACCAGCTTATATCTGCCTTAGGCTTTTGTGTTACCTGTTAATTTATATGCATCCCGTGCATTTTTCTTCTCTGCCACAAGTCTCATTAGTTCATCTGACATCCATTTAGGCATAAACCTTGAACAATATTTCTTAGTTGGTATGAAAAGCCTAGTAGCTTCCAAGATTAATTCTTTGAATGCTTCCCATTTTGCATTTGCTGTTGGTAAAATCATCAGTTGGTCCCACTGTATAGAATTAAAAACTATCTGAGACCGCCATAGTCACCTTTAGGAAAGCAAAAACCCTTCCTTTACCCCTGATGGTAGTTACATCTTTGAGTAAATCCCACATCAGCACAATGTGATCACTGCCACCTAGTGGTTCCTTTATCTGCAGAATTTTAATGCATGAAGAATCACTACTGATAATCAGATCAAGAGTATTACTCCCTCTGGTTGCCTCTTGAACATGCCGTTGTAGAAAACAATCATCCAATAAATCCACAAAAACCTTACTAGTGTGCAAGTGACCGACCAATGTCAATATTTGGGTAGTTAAAATCCCCCCATTATAAGAAAATCTGATTTACTGCCCACTCTATTTCTCTGTATACTTGTTCATTGTACTCATCAGAGTCATTAGGCCAATAACACACTCCTCTCAATTTTGCTTTTCCAGTGCTTATGTCACACAAAGTTGACTAAACGTTGCACTGTCCACCCATGTTAACTGGATGCACTTGCTTAGATTGTATGTTTCTTAACTAACTACATAACCTCTCCTCCCTCCCTTCCTATCCTGTCCTTTCTGTACACATTGTACTCCCCAAATTCCAATTCTTCATTCTTTATATGTGTGACACTACGTCTCTGATATCCTAACAATATCTGCCTTTGATGCTTTGACCAGCACTTCGAATTTGTTAAATTTATTTACTAAAACTCCTAGCATTGGTGTACACGCAAGTATACATGCACCTGTTCTTATTCTTAGTAACCTAACACGGCTCATGTATTTACTTGTTCCGTGATGATTTACAGCAGTCCCATGAAATTCCCAACACCCTGTTTTCCAGGCTGCTGCTCATTCAAATAGAAGCAGCCTAAAAAACAAGGTACTGGGGATTTCATGGACTGCTGGGAGTCATCATTTGTTTTAAACTAATTGGAATTTCTAGTGATTTAATTAATTATCAGCTGCCAAGCTGGGAATATTGTCAGTAATGTAAATGAGGATTCAGAGTTCTTTAGAACCTTCAATTTGTCAGCAGCACAGTAGATAGGGAGTGCAACGTTTTAACCAAAAAATAGCAACCATAGCAATTTGTCAGTTCCTGATATACAAAAAAGTTTAACAAATAAAATAGAAATAATTAACTTTTTATATTATGACAAATAAAATATAATTGAAATAAAAGTGCATAATTTTTGTTTAACAATATAGGAAATTATACAGAAATACACATCTACTCTTTTTAGGTACTCCTTATGTAATAGAAATATTAGAAATAGAGCAAGAATATTTGCTGGTACTATTGAGGTGTTGTTAGTTAGATCAGAATACTACTAGTTTGTGTTGGCGAGTGTACAGGACTAATACAGTGGTTTTCAACCAGGATTCCGCGGCACACTTTCTTGGGTTGCATGTAATTTGGGTTTAAGTTACTTAAAGTTATTATTATTTTGAAATTTATGTATTTATTTCATTATAAAAGGGTACAATGTAAAGGGTAGTACAACATCCATTGTACCGTATCTTTTTAATTTTGTAGTGATCTATAATTGATTGAACTTTATTTAGTACCTCTATATAAAGAATAAAATTATTATATAGGTATATTATTAAAAGGTTGAAAACCACTGTGTTAGGT